>NC_133167.1:25121153-25737500 GCF_040802235.1 Manis javanica
TTGTTTAACTTGGCTAATCAGAGCTCAACAGAGAGCCAAGGGCTTCAAAATCTGCAGAATTTACTCTACTTAAACAGAGGAGCAGGAGGGTATGAGGTAGCAGGCTGTTTGGCTCTCTCTAATCGTTCCACAAAGTAAAAAACAATTTCCACGATCTGAAAAAGGCACCATCTGAGAAAACCAAGAATTTATTCAAACTTGGGTGGAGAGATAAGACAACTGAAACTTTTTCTTCCTCCCACCCATTTTAAAATATGATTTTAGATGCTTTTGTTGTTACTATTAAATTGTTTCCCTTGGTTCATCCATGTCTAGGTAATTCTAGGTTGACCGCCTACAACAAAGTCTTACCACCATCATAAATTTGAAGTGTTTTCTTTTTTCTTATTAAACATCCAACATTTCCAAAAAATTTAATGTTGCATTTCTGTTTTTTAAAAACTAAGATTGGTGGTAGTAGCAGGAAGGTTAATATATCCAAGCTATCTTTGAGATCTTTCTTTCCAATAAAGAGGATAAAAAATACAGTGTAACCTTAAGGATAAGTTAAAGGAAGAAAACTCAAGGTGGACCCTTGAGCACAGTATAGTTAAACTGTTGACTAAAGGCCTTTGTGATTCTAAAGAACCAGATTTGGTATGCCAGGACCACATTCAGCAGTCTACCTGAAGTTTCCTTTACTTCCATATTTGAGGTTTCATATTTAAGTCAATGAATAGAACACAGTAAATGAAAACAAGAAACTTTATGAAGAGATGCTTTTCTTAAATAATTATACATTTTCTAAAAAACATATTGAGTTTATAACCATACTGTGGTAGTAAACTAAACAATTTCCCCCCAATCAAAACATTTTCTAATACTTGGTTGTTTGGCATCTTGCAGGTGAATCTTGTGATGGAATACAGGTTTTACGGCATTCTTCAATGGGCAGGAAGCACAGGTACTTAGGACTGTCAAAAAAACATTTGGCTTTATGTTCATTTAGTTTATGATATGTTTTATGGTCTATAGACAAAAAGAAAAGAACTCCTGTATTTCCTCATTGAGCTTAAACCCACATATTATTAAAACATGCTGCTTATTACCTCAATGCAAAATTGTTATTATGAGTAATTTTCTTGGAAGATGTGGGTAGTGTAAGAGTTTGCCAATGCTTCTGATTAATATTCCCAAGTTTAGTCCTGCAGGTAGAACATGATTTTCTAGAACATATTTAATAAGCCATCATGGTTAAGATATTACATAAAAATGACACCTTACTCTTTTAATGTAGACTATGTGCTCAGCAAGATCTTGCATTCTGAGTGATTTTTGCTTTTCCATAATAAACAAGAGCATCAACTTTTCTATTTGCCCTATCCACATTTGTGTCTACATGTTTTAAATGTGTCGCAATTTCTCTGCTGAAAAACCTGTGCCACATAGCTTTAGGGTTTTAAGAAAACAAACACAGAAACCACACTCTGTCAATCTACTCCAAACAATGACTATGATGGAGCTTTCACTTTCATATGATATTCACCATTGCCATTGCCTAAGCAGAGACTAGCATGGTGCATCTCGCAGGTTTTTTAAGTGTGACATAAACCTCTCTCTTGAGAGCATAGACGATAAGGATATTATTAGTCCTATTGCCCATTATATGTATTAGAATAGGACTGTGCTTTATTAGTAATTTTTTTTTAATTTCTTAAATATGGAAGCCATTTTTAAGTTGAGTTAACTAGATACTATGTGATGAGGTATCACACTGTGAACATTCACGTAGATTATAAACCCAAATCTGAATGATCCAAAAATATTATCGTCTAACTCCAAAGGCTTTAAAACAAAATCATTTCTAGGATACTTGATTATAGAACCAGGCAAAAATGATGATGCATTCAAACTAAAATGATGAACCAGGTCTTTTCAGATTACTGCTGGTAACATCCATCATCACAGAATCTTGATTTATGCTTTTTTAAATATAACCAAACATTTTTGAAAGTGTGAAATTTTACAAAATATTTTAGAGTTTTAATAGGCATGATTTTAAAAATTACATCCAATTTTTTCCAGTTTAAATAAATAACTTATTTATTGGAAGTTACTTTAATGGGATTTGAATTCTACTTTTTAAATTTTCCCTCTACCAAACTTTTTAAAGTAATTTTATTAAGCTGCAACCAAAAATTTACTTAACATCCTGATTCATAATATCAACCTAGTTCAAGTTCTAATTTCAGACCAACAGCTCTGTCTCCACATACATAATACCAACTGGCTGAATTTAATTGGAATGTATGTTTATATTTGACCTGATAGCTCCATGTAGATGTAATCCAAGACTTTTCATTATAAGATATTGATTAATATTGCAAAAATATTTCACTATTATATTACTTAGGCATAAGTTATTTTCTTATTCACTGAAACTGAGCATATATTTAATCCTTGAACAAAGATAATACTGAATGTGATAGACATATTGATTTCACATTTTAGTTCCCAAGAAAGACAAAGAAAAACATAAAGACTTAAAAACTTGAAGACTTAAGACCTAATTACCTACACTGACTTGATACACAAATACACTAAACTTCTGATCACTTTGCTTGTTTTAATGGTTAATCTATTTGGTAAACACGTATTGCTATTAAGTTAACCTGGGCAAAACAATATAGATTTCAAGCATACTAGCATCCTTGCTGACCTTATGAACTGCTAATATCATTGTCACTTAGGCAAAGTATTTAACTATTATACAAAGGAAATGCTTACAACAATTCTTTCTCCATAGTTGAATAGCATATTCTTAAAACTGGTTTTGCTTGGAGGTTCGCTGAGTATAAATAATTCAAACTCATGTCAAATGTGGACAGTCAGACCTATAGCATGATCCTTTGACAGCTGAATTTTAGACCATCTCTCTCCTGGTAGCAGTTAAACATTCCTACTTTCCAATGACAGTGCTGAAAAATTTGAGAAAGTGTTAGGAGTCTTCATTTTTTCTTAAAACTCACTGAATATTTACTGAGCTCCAGTGCTGTGCCTGATACTATGCACCATTTTTACATAAACTCTCTATCCCAGTCAACTCTCACAAGAGCCCTTTAAAAAAGGAACTAAGTTTCAGAGCCTTTAGTTTACTCAGGGTTGGGAGGGGAAATGAAACAAGCTCACTGGGAGCAGATGGTGAAGAGATTAAAGGCAGAAGTCAAGAAGCATGATAAGATTACTTGGTATACCAAAGTATTTGACTTAAATCTAGCTAGCTCCATAGATGGAAACTCAATGCAGTAGACAAGCACCCATTTCATCAAAGAAATCAGCAGCAAAATATAAATAGAACTCAACAAATAATTATTTAGTGTGTAGTACATATACCAAGCACTCTGCTAGGTACTGAATTTACAAGGAGTATATGAAAGTTGCTTCCCTCAAGAAGCATAAATATCCAATGAGAGAGAAATGCAAAGCTGATCTTTGAAAGATAAAAAGCAATTAGTCATGGATAGTAACTACACTTAGGACCATGCTGAGCATTTAACATGTATATAATTGATGAATCCCTAAGTTATTCATCTGAAACAGTACATAAGGTATATTTCAATTAAAATGATTATAAAAACAAATAAACAATAAATATCTCAACATGAAAAAAGAAAAGAAAAAACAGTCATGGGGCAAAAAATACCTATACTGGCAAGAATAGAGCAAGTAATGTGTGGAGTAGCAGTAGTTTGGTAGTTCTGAGGAAAGGCAAAAATACAGGCAGGGAGTAGTTGAAAAGAAGATTGAAGTAATAGCATATATAACAGATTTGCATGGCTCTTGATGTTAAAGAAAGAATTTTAAACAAAAGAGTGATCTGTTTAGATATACCGTTTAGAATTATTACTCAAGTTCCTGCAAACACTGAATTTAATGGGAAAAGACTGGTGGCAGGGAAATCAATTGCTATGTTTCAGATGAAAGGTGGAGAACCAATTCAGTGGGAATGAAGATGAAAAGGAGAAAAATTTTAAGAAATACAGAGTTGGGAAATATATTTAGGAATCTAGTATGACTTTTGGTTTCTGACTTGGAATAGTTCCATTAACTAGACAGGGACTGTAAAATGAATGTAGGCTGGGTGTTGAAATAACTTTCATTACAAATGTTGAGTTTCAGGTGCCCACAGAACCTGAACCAGATGGCAGGTGGAGAGGTCTATGCATCTGACTCTCAGAGATGAAGCCCAAACTGGAGACATGGATTAGAGAGTTTTCGGAATGCAGGTGGTTGTTAAAGCTTTGAAAATGCAACAGATGACCAGTAAAAGTGGGTACCAAAAAAGAACTGTGGATCTAAACAAAACAATGTGTGTCATGGGGGCAGGGGAGGGGGGGAGGGGGTTGGAAGGTAGGAGTGGTGGGGAATGGGTGCCAAAATTTAAGCTGGTAATTAAGCATTTATTTGCTAATCAAGTTCCTTATTATTTCAGGCATTAACTATGAGCTGGTCTTAAGCTGTTTGGACACTATAGAAATTGCTCAATAGCCCATATTAACTTAATGGTCACATAAAAGGCAAAATCACTGACCAATGTTTCATAAAAATATGTATAAGGTCCCCACACTCATCAAATTTTAAAGTTCTTTTACTCCCTCACTCTCAGTTTGTGTAAAACCCAATTATAAATCAATATATTTACAAGTTTTTTTCTGATATTTGTTTTCTTCATTATAGAACCATGTCTCAGTAACATTAAATATTAAAAGTTCACTTCATGTAACACATACCTGTATGACTTACGTGTAGCCCTTTCAACCTTTGCTGAAGCACTTAAATTAGAACAAAGAAATGAAAGAAAATTAATTTGTGAAAATCCTTGGCTTTGTAAGCTCTCATGGGTTTTTGTCCTATGTTTAATATGGAAAATACAAACCAAGCTCATGCTTAATCTTTCTATTTTGTTCCCATGTGGCACTGACTGTCTGCATTGTACTCAAAGACTTGTGTTTAGATTCATAAAACCACATGAATTGAAATGCAACTCATGCCAGCCCTGTAGTTCAATTTATATCCTCCTATGGTACCAATGCAGTGACTTCCTAAATTCTGTGTGGTTATCTTGTGATTTGGATTCAGTCCCAGCCGAGTTGAAGGGCTGTTTCTGGATGAATTCAACCACCCAGAGTATTAGACAATCCATGCGTTGCGTCTACTTAGTTCCTTGTAAATCATTCGCCTCCCAGCCTTTCAATTCATCATTCATGACTTGTGCATAGTAGAAAACCTACCCAACCCCTTTTCTTCCTCTAATTGCACTGGCTGCTGTCTGAAAGGAGGTTCTCATTATTCCCCTTTGATAATTTACATTTTAATTCTAATTCTAAAACAGATGGCCTCTGTTTTGAAAAATGGTACAATCAATTATTTGGGCACACCTCCTCCTTCTTTCCATCCTTTCTAAAGCATCGTGTCTTCCAAAAGACTTACATTTGAAGTGGAAGACATTCTCAGAGAACTGAAACAGTATTTGCTGATCATCTTGAGTTAATAAGAAATTTAAAGGATTTTTGAGAAATGTTTTATCCATATTAAGTTTGATGGATTGTTTTAAGACTTACTACACAAAGAAATAAAACATGGTATCATATATATTAGTGAATAAAACATTTTACTGCCTTTTCAATTACAAAACAGAGTTTTTCAAAAACAATTCTTTTTTTTTTTTAAATCCACACCAACTACAGGAGGGCAAACAATGGACAAGTAGGTAGAGCTGCATCCATCTTTTCCTTTAGCCTTATCTTAGCCTCATCTTTCCAACAGCATCTATTATTTGTACCACTCATTTACGATTTGTACCAAATATTTACGATTTGGCTCCTACTGAAGTCCGATGTATACATGTTTCTTCTCCCATATACTTTTAAATAGGTAAAGGGTGACGTGATAAGTGTTCACTTATAATCCGTTTAGTTGTCCACAGAATGTCATGTGGCCGTCTTCCTCAAATCCATAAAAGCTTCTGGAAGGTAAGGATGCAGTCATCTTTTTCTTTATACTGCTAACATGACTCACCACAGTAGGGGAGCTCATAAGTGGTTCTTACCAAATATTTGCTGAATATAAAGGAGGTGTTCACAGTGGACGGATTTACTTTGAAAGGAGCCTCATAATTCTAACCTTCCTTTGTGACATTCAGCTTTTCAAAAAAACTTACCTGTCCAGCATTCCAATCACTGGAATCTTTACTGGGTGAAAAGCTAGCTAACATAACAAACTGATTTGTCCAAAAGTGTGCATTAATACAATGTCCTTCCAATACCACAGAATATGAAGTAGTCTTGGAGAAGATTTAAATTTATCCCCCTCACCAAGGAGATTAGAAAACTGAGGCCCAGAGAGTCAAAGGCTTTCCCAGGTTCTCAGTAAGTGAGTAGAATAATAATGATTTCTGTTAAAGATTGGGCATTTTGGGTAAATGGAGGATTTTTTTTTCTTTTTAAGAGAAAGAAGCAGAATTGATTCATAAGTTGGTCACAGGGATGGAAGTGCAGCATGAAGAATATAGTCAATGGTTCTGTAACATATTTCTATGTTGACAGGTACTAACTGCACTAGTTGGGGTGAGGATTTAATAATATGGGTAACTGTTGAACCACTGTGTTGTATATTTGAAAGTAATATAATATTGTATATCAACTATACTCCAATAAGATTCCTTCAAATCTTACCACCCCAAAAAAAAGTCATAATTTCCTTTTTGTTGTAATACTAAATAAATTGTGTTAAACTTTTTGGATTACAATCTAGTTTCTCTGAAACCATTCAATTATTCAAAAATATTATTAACCACTCCCTTCCTCCACATAATTTTTTTGGCAGTAGGGCTATCTTTTAGGTACTATACAAACAAGGAAATAAAAAGTATATAGTGACTAAGGTGTCACACTTCCCTACTTTAAAAATGAGATTAATTTTTCATTGATACTTAAAAAGTGAACTTCTCTATGAAAATGTATGCAGCCTACAAACAATGATCTAGAGACAGCTAAACACAATGCAATAGACAGTTTTTAATTCATTTTGATAAAGTTCTGTGTAGACTATACCAAATAATAAGTAAGGGTCTGTAATTTATTTTCATTTACATCCTCTTCCAAATAAATTCTGTGCATTGCCAATGGCTACCCACGCTGTGTATCTTAGAAGCAACTGGTGGAATGACTTAACAGACTTGAAATTTTGTCAGTTGACTAGGTTTATATCCAAAAGGGCTACAATTGTTTCATTTCCAGCTGTTCAATAATGGCAAAAATGATGCATCTGTGATATACATCATATTATGGTAAACCTGGCAATACAGACTTTCTTTGGAGCTACAATTGTGACATGTAGAGCATTTTGTTTACTCTGTTTCCCTGTTGAGAAAAAATCAAGAATTGTCCTAAAAGATAGCTGCAATTTTACTTCCAGATTCCTAGATTTAAAACAAAAACCAAACAAAACAAAACTCTTGAGAGATCTTTGGCAACTATCCTCTTTTTAAAGATAATGAAACAAAGGCCAGGGAGGTGATAAGTTGTGTTTTTTTGGGGGGAGGGGGGGTGCTTCCTTTGAATCTATGCAAAAAAATAAGAAATTTAGTTCAAAGAAGTATAGGCATTAATAAATGGAGACCTAAACAGTCACAAGTAGTTGTGGAATCAGGTAATCAAGTGAGTAGTCTCATGAAAGACAAAAAGCATCAGCAATGTGGGCTCACAGAAGCAACAAGGTAAAGCTGTAGTTATACAAAGCGATTGCCATGATTCCCTTCTCTGTTCTCTATTTTATCCTAACTTCAGAAATGAAGAAGAAACGTTTAAACCACCAAAGATGAGTCACCATAATTTTCATGTATAATTTTAAAGTATAACTTTTTAGGTTTTATTAAGTCACAACAAAATAAAACTCAGTAAATTATATTTAAGTGTACAATGGAATTCTTATTAGAGTTGGTATAGATTTTTCCAACAAGGAGTCCATTTGTGTTCTATTATTAGACTATATTATAACTAGTTGTATAATAAAGTTAAACCCCAATTTGAAATAGACTGTTTCTGTGTTAACTACATCCTGTGTTGTAGATATGTGTATGCCTAGATTAGTGTGTGTGTGTGTGTGTGTTTAATTAAGGTATCATTGATATACAATCTAATGCTCAGGTTTCACATAAGCAGCATTGTGGTTACTACATTTCCCCCGATTATCAAGTCCCTACCACATATCCCGTAACAGTCACTGTCCATCAGCATAGTAAGATGCTATAGAGTCACTACTTGTCTTCTCTGTGCTATACTGCCTTCCCCATGCCCCCCCTATGTTATGTGTGCTAATCATAATACCCCTTAATCTCCTTATCCCTCCCTTCCCACCCACCCTTCCCACCCTCTTCCCCTTTGGTAACCACTAGTCCATTCTTGGGTTCTGTGAGTCTGCTGCTGTTTTGTTCCTTCAGTTTTTGTTTTGTTGTTATACTCCAAAGATGAGCGAAACCATCTGTATGCCTAGATTTTATGAAGATGATATGTAATAGTAAGTCTGACCACCAGAGAGCTGTAAGGTTAGTTTTCACTCCATCTTGAGGACTAATCGTAGTCCATAAATGGCTGAAAAATTGCCACTCTTAAGTCAACAGTGTTTTTCAGAGCAGAAGCATTTTCCAGACATGTCTGGTCTGAAGTAGGGCTCCACAGCTCACCAGAAGGAGTAGATTTTCCACATACATAACCTTTTTTGTAGATCTAAGAACATCTGAGGTGCATAATTTGGGAAAGGCAATTACAATTATTCAATCTTTTTCTCATTCTCCTTTCAGAGAAAGCATGCTGAATAAATTCAGTGGAGTTGTTCACAAAATAAATTGTATTTTATCATCAGATATAGTCATGGTTTATTCATTTGTTGCAAAATCTCCAGTGGTTGCTCTGTTTTTGATGTTTTGTGGTGTGAAAAACCACCCCACATAATTCAGAACCCGAATCAATTTTTACCTTGAAATAGTTATTTTTAAATAATCAGGATGTTTTCAGGGTTAAACATGCATATTCCATTTGCATCATTTTTTACAGGCCCTACATTCCTAATCATCAATATATACAATGAAATGTTAACTTTTTTTTTGCCATGGGAAATTCAAATTGAATTTGCCTTAGGAGAATATGGTGCCATCTTTTCATTATGACTAACTTAAACTATTTAACCTGACCCTCTTTGCTAATATTTGAGATACGTTGTATATTGCACTACAATAAATTAGTATAGGATCAAGCCTTTTATGATCCCTGTAATTGCGCCTGGGCAATGATATTCATTGAAACCTGGTTCAAATATACCTAAGACCCATCAATCACCATTTTGTCTATGTTGCAAGCTCACTGAAATGCAACTTGCAATTTCCAATTCTTTACAACACTAAATCATACAAAATGATTACAGCAAAATAATTCGTAATCTAAATACAGGTACTCATAAGGTGGAATAAAACTTTTAACTCCTAGGGTTTTCCTAAAATCTTTTCCTTATATGGTGTTCTTCTATTTTTTCTTAACTTTAAAGATGAACTTTAACAATTGAATCATTTCCCATGATTCCTGTTAATAATATCTAAAAATAACTATCAAGTTACACTTAATCGATAACATTCTTTTTCAGGCAACTAGCCAGATGAAGAGTTCTCTTGTCCATTATATCATTTCTAGAAGGATCTAACAAACACATCACACTATTAATTTAATGGAACAGTCAAAATTAGTCAAAGTATTTAATTCCACTGTATGAATAAAACCTATTATTAAAATTAGAAGGCAACAGTATTATTTCACATGAAGAGAATGTAAAAAAAAAAAAAAATCAAAATATACAACAGTCCCAGATTTCACTTTGGAATAAGAAACCCTCATGTAGCATTCTGGAGAAAAAGAGAATAGTATTTAGTATCTCAGTTTTAATCCCCAGAATATTTTCATGGTCACACATTCATAAAAGAGAGAAAAATTCTGAGGTCATGGCAGCTTCCTACCAGGACCAATGAAGTCCTGAGGGTTGAAAAGTCTTTTGAAAGGCATGTGTGACAACAAACACAGCAGAAGATTCAGAAGAACAAACCACCTATTTTTTTAAAGTAGGAGGGTAACAGATTCAATAAATGCTCTACAATAGTGAAGTCACACGAAAGTTACAATTTTTGAGAAAATAATTACAGTTGTAGAAACTGAACAAGAACAGTACAATCTGTCCTAATTTAGGGGCAAACATGATTGAAATGCCATGCCACCTTCACTCCTGGCAAGTAAGTATTGCTCTGGTCACAGACATATTAGAAGTGGATCTCTGATGAAAATACAGAATGCAGTGTTATTTACATTTTACCTTGCTCTAGAAAGGATTTTTAAAAATTCAGATAAAGGTAAATCATAAGAAAATAAAGCATGGAAGAGTTAGTATGTGAAATGTGTAACTACAGGTTCTGAATAGTTACTTGAAATGGAATACAATTTTATTCTGAGGTTCCAGAGGTCAAGAAAAAAACAGAAACACAACCAGTGCCTACAGGACAAAACCAAGCCAGTGGTTTAGGACAGGCACTGCAGTTTCTAATACGCTCTGATTTGAGAGACATCTAAAGATTCCATCCCATGGGTCTTCATAAAGGTAAATATATAACCATTGCCCCTGTGCAGTTTTCACTGTACTTGTGACCACTGAAAAGTATGGCTACGTAGATTCAAAGACATTTTCTAGATTCATGTTCAAACATAACTGTATATGCCAGGAGTTGGGTCATACACTATGCATGGGTCAAATGGGCCTGTCACCTGTTTTTGTAAATAATATTTTATTGGAACACATTACAATATACATTTGTTCACATATTTTTTTATTGATGTTTTTCTTGCTACAACAGCAGAGGTGAGTAATTGCAATGGAGACCATGTGGCCAGATAGATAATATTTTGCTGCAAAGCTTAAAATATTATCTATCTGGCCCTAAAATATTAAAAGCCTAAATAAATAAATAAAGCCTAAAATATTATGTATCAATAGCTTGGCCAACTTCTGCCATATGATGTGAGTTATAAAGATATTAAATGTTTTTAGAATGAAAATATTTAAAATTAGAAATAAATATCTAACAAAAATGCCTTTGTAATCTTTGCAAGAAAATCTGCATTTACTTAGATACATATATACACATATCATTGATTTTCAGTAATCGTTAACTAAATTAATTTGTGAAGTCATGTAGTCCATTTCCAATATGGCCAAGAAATTGGAGAAAGAGTGGAATTGAAATACAATCTTATTTCTTTGCTTTGTTTTCCAAAGTCACTGTCCTTTTAAAAATACAGATATTACATGTAAATAACATAACCCCAAGAGTAGCTCATATTACTCACTCTCTACAGTTTTACATGGCTTCTAACTCTTCTGGCATTCCTCACTCCATCTCTATCAGTGCCACCCACCTCCTTTCTTTGGTATGGGTATTTTCTCAATGGTTCCTGAAAACGTCTATATCCATGGTTCCTGAACAAATCCCTTAGTCTTTTACTCTAGACAAGTTGGTGTCTCTGTACCACACCATATACAGAAATTCTGGATCAGCTGCTATGTCCTCTCAAATATGTCTTGCTAGTCCTACAACATCATGTTCCTCATGCCACCCCCCAGGTCAACATTCTTCACTGACTCCAAAGGCCTTGATAAAACCAAACTCTTTCTAAGCCCAATATTTAAGGACCTCTACAAATCCAATCCCATCCACTCTTTTCAAAAAGATATCTGCCATTGCAACAATCTGTCTTACCTTGGTCATTGTCACTTCAGTGCCTTCATGTCAGAACCTCTGTCCTAACTGGGCACTTTTCCTAACACAGCCTCATACACAGCTCCACTCCACGTCCTGCTTCCCACATGAAATCTTCAGCTTCTCCACATGGTGACAAATCTCTCCCCTCTGAGTTTACATAGCACTTACAGGACTTACTATTCTTTACCATTTATCTTATTGTGCATTATATTCATGTTTAATATTCCTTTTAAATATTGTATCTCTAGTGAATATGAACTAGAGTGGAGCAATATACTATATATTTTATACTCTCTAACATAAGCACCATTGTGTATATATAGAAAGAAGGAAATTGATTTTTTGTTTCTTTTTAAAGCCTTGTCATCAATCCTTTGAAATAACATTTTACTTTGATGTTTAGTGATATCTCAATATTAAAAAGCCCATATTGAATAAAATTCCAAGAACTTTAGAGTTTAATGTGTATTTGAATTATTTGCTTGCATGTTATTAATATTTTAATACTTAATCTGAGTAACTGCAAGTCTGGGAGATACATTATCACTCTATCTAATGGCTCCACACTAAAGCAATTTACTCATAAATTAATCAAAAAAAAAAAAAGACAAACGGAAGTCAAGGAAAGAAGCTTAGAGAAAAATCAACAGTAACTCTTCATTGTAAAATAAAAATACTAATTTCCCCTAAAACATGTGATATTTTGAAAGTGCCCTGTAAACATTACATGACAGAATAAAAAAATTAATAGTTTTGTTTTCTATTGAGGAAGTGCCTAGGAAGAAAGTAAACAGACCTTCAAGTATCTGAAAGGTACATTAAATATTATAGAATAAAGAATATATGCATGAAGACATACCTGATCAATCTCACAGGTGATCCAAGATCATTATGAAATTTTATCAGTTCACTTACTAAATTCTCATGGGATTTAGGCCATTGCCTCCAAGCAGCAAAATATGTGTTATTCTACTTAATTTATTTATGAATTTCAATACCATGTTGTCTGTTGCTTGTCTCCTGAATTTGTTTACAACTAAACCACTGTGAGGAAACAGCCAAAGAACACATTCATACTGAAACTGGGATGATTTTTTTTTCATTCTTATGTTAATTCTGGGGTGGGTTTTTTCTTTTTTGGTATCATTAATATACAATCACATGAGCAACATTCTGGTTACTAGATTCCCCCCACTATCAAATCGCCCCCACATACCCCATTACAGTCACTGTCCACCAGCATAGTAAGATGCTATAGAGTGACTACTTGTCTTCTCTGTGCTACACTGCCTTCCCTGTGCCCATCTTGCTACATTCAGTGTGCTAATCGTAATGCCCTTTATTCCCCTTTTTCCTCCCTTTCCTTTGGTAACTTTTGGCCCATTCTTAGGTTCTGCGAGTCTGCTGCTGTTTTGTTCCTTCAGTTTTTGCTTTGTTCTTATACTCCACAGATGAGTGAAATCATTTGGTACTCAACTTTCTCCATCTGGCTTATTTCACTGAGCATAATACCCTCTAGCTCCATCCATGTTGTTGCAAATAGTAGGATTTGTTTTCTTCTTATGGCTGAATAATATTCCATACACAATAATATTCCATTGTGTATTTGTACCACATCTTCTTTATCCCTTCATCTACTGATGGACACTTAGGTTGCTTCCATTTCTTGGCTATTGTAAATAGTGCTGCAATAAACATAGGGGTGCAAACATCTTTTTGAAACTGGGATCCTGCATTCTTAGGGTAAATTCCTAGGAGTGGAATTCCTGGCTCAAATGGTATTTCTATTTTGATTTTTTTGAGGTACCTCCATACTGCTTTCCACAATGGTTGAACTATTTTACATTCCCACCAGCAGGGTAGGAGAGTTCCCCTTTTTCCGCATCCTCGCCAGCATTTGTTGTTCCTAGAAACTGGGATGATTTTTATGACTACCTTTCTCAAAAATGGATTTTTAGTTTTCTGTTTAGATTTGTTTTTTAAAACTTAGCTTCAGGTACAAAAAAGGCTAAAAGGGGTTAAGTTTACTAATACATGTAATTCTCCATTATATAAAGAAAATGACACAATTTGGGTTACCTATATTTATAGCATGGTATTAGCTTAAGTTAACAAAAGTCTAATCTTGTCTCCACCATTGATTTCTGGTTTTCTAAATTATTTCTCTCTTGTGATTAATGTGTTAGTTAGATATATCCACAGAGATTTAGAAAATATAATTAGTCTTTGAAAGCTTTCATGAAATTTTTTAAAAAGTTCAGCTTTTATTACCTTAAAAATTAGAATGCATTGCAAGGCCAAGTCAGACCCTTCTCATGGTCAAGAGGACCTGTGTGGCCTGGCACCTACCTTCTCTTTTGATCTCCTCTCCTGCTATACTCTATAATGTTCATTAGACTCCTGTCTCACTGGCTTTGTATTTGTTTCTCAAATATGCTTCTTGCAGCATTAAGGCTATTGTTTCTGCTATCCTCTTTGGCTTGAAAACTTTTCCTCCAGATATTTCTATGCCTGACTTCTCATTACTTGTATCTCCAAAGGCAGCCTATCTCAACTCAGACAAGCTCTATTATAGATTTTTTTGTCTAAGTCCTTAGAGCATTTTTTCATGTCTAAAATGTTCATGCATTTATTGTCTTACTTGTTAATGTGTGTCCCTATATTAAAATATAAGCTCCAGGAGGGCAGGAATATGTATGGTTTGTCCCTATATCCCACACATTCAGAAAAGTGCCTACTGTATTGTGGGGATCCAATAACCATTTCTTAAATAAATGAATAATTCTCAGACCATGATATTAGTAATACATAGTCTTGCTAGACTAATAGTTATGTGAAAGAAAGTGAATTTTTCTCAAGAACATCATTTACTGAAAGGTATTATTTTAATTCGTTATAGATCGTTTAGATGTCAGACTGTCAAATTCAATAAACCACACCTAAGAACTGCACAAAATACCTTATTTTAAAAGACCTGCCTTCATAAGTATAGATTCCTGGTGTGTAATTCCAATTTTTGTTTTTTTCCCATTATTTATGGTTCAAAATAAAGATACTTCATGGGAAGACAATATGTACAGTCCATCTTTTACAAATATGCATGGGAAATACTTCAAGGAATTCTGTTGCATCTACTCAGTGATAAAACAGTCATTCCAATTCTGATGGTTGATTAAACTTGTTCATCTAGAGAATTAGGACATATCATATAACCTTCTCTAACTGAAGGGTGACAGCAAAATTCCTTCACACCCTAGAATAGTGGTATAGTTTCAGTTTTCAGTGACTAGAATCTGTTTCTCTTTAAATATTTAAGCATGGGTTCTTAATTTCTTTCCTCCAAGATGCTCTTTATGCCTTTCAAATATTTGTCAACTTAAGACTCTGTAATACTTAAGTAGCATTGGTGCAGGTGAAGCTCTATAAAACACAGTACCCATGGCAACACCTAATTCTTATTCAATTTGCTGTCTCCTTGGAAGAAGCAAAAAAGAAACCCAAGAATGATGGAGTACTGGAGGCAGAGAAACTGAAAGATAAACAAGAGTAAGAAAGCCAAAGGGACAGGGCACAGGCACAGAGGACCACAGCCTATCTATCTCACTTCCTTTTAGCTAAAAGTGTAAATGTTGTGGGAGACAAAAGGAAAGCTATTTTTAGAGAAAATTTCATGGTGGTATACATCAGGAATAAGTTGCAACCTGGCTATATTTGTTGAACATATTCCTCTTGAACATATAAAGTCAAGGTTAAACATAGAGTCAATCGATCAGGAAGCATTAGTATGCACAGTTCAAGCTCAGGGAAAAGCTCCTTGGATTTCCAAGTACCTGTCTGGACACACATCCCCAGAGTTCAACTTCTGTCCTAAGAGATACAAACCACAAGAATGGCCCCAGAGCCAGAGCCTTGTCAGTGTTTCCTGGATCCGGTTTAGTCTCACCACTCAGTGGTGTAGCTGGCATGCAGCTGGTTGGAATGGCCTTAGAATTCTACGTCCCTCCCTCTTTTACACCCATGGGAATGTCACAGTTGAGTCACCAAGTTGGGGAGGTACGACTGTCACTTCACCCCACCCTCAGTTCACAGAACAGCAATATAACCAGAATTAGAAAGAGAGAGCAGAGTAGAATGGTTCTTCAGTGGCACCCCTTACCAAGTGCTGAGCTTGAACCTGAATAGCTGAGTCTTAGGTTTGGTTCCACTACTCAGCACCTTAGGGACGTCACTTAACCATTCCTTGCCCCAGTTGACTTACATGTATATCAGAGGTTCTCACCATTCACTCATAACAATCTCTCTTCCCCTTCAAACATCATCTAATTTATATAAAATAGCAAGTTTTGAGAACTGATGTCCCTTCTGTCATGGTGCAGAAGGAAAAAATATATTTAATGACGTTTTGTTTCCAGATTTGTAAGCACATAATCCTTCTAAGCCACTGATTAATAAGGTTTCAAAGATCTTCTCTGATATACAAACTATAAATATATTAGGAAGCAAAAGGAAAAGATTGTACTAAAAATTAGTTTACTCATTTTCAGTGTTGATTTTTAAATGGAAAACTTTTTATTCTTATCATAAACCCTCATGATAGTCTTCAGGAAGGGGCTGAAATAGGACAGTGAAAATGTCCAGGATTGTACAAAGTTTTCATCACTTCTAATTTTGATATTGACACCCTCATTTAATGTGGCCCAATTCAAAACAAAATAAACAAAAATCATGGAAATAGTGACTGAATTTCTGAAAGTGATAAGAACTTTAAAAAAAATACACAAAACCTCAATTTCAGCAAAGGCCACTCAATGGTCTATAAAAATTTTCATCATGTAATCTATGAATGAGACAAACTTTAGTTTGAGATACAAAGGACAAAGCACATTTAAATAAACCCAAGATCATACTCACTTTGTTGTTATAAGAGACCCAGCTTTCAGTAGTGTGCTTAGTGCTTTCATAATTCTTTCTTGGCAGCAAAATTTCTAAAGTTCTATCAAGTCTGACTTCTGCTGATTAAATAAACCACATTTTCCAGCGAAAGTGGCACCAACTGAACTTCTTAAAAGATAAATTTAATGGCTAGTATTTCAATTTAGGATATTTTGATCAATATGCAGATGCTTTGGTTTTGAGCACAATAGTTTTACCATTTTATTTCAATAATGGGCAATGGAATCTGTATTATATATACCTCCAAACAGAAAAACACCAATAGTTGGAAATTCATCTAATTTAATTTCCTTAATAAATAGTTATATCATTGTTTTTCCCATAAAATTGTACTTAATATCAAAATGTTCTCATGTAGAACATTATGGTATGATTTTCATTTTCTTTAAATCAACTGACTGTATAACAATTTATCTCAACTATGAAAAATGACATATTTATAAAAGGCTGACTGTCTTAGATTATTACACACAGATACACATATACCTAATACCACAATGCTAGCCCTCTGTGAAACACGAGGCAGATACATTTGGGGGGCTAATAAGTTGTTACAGGTACTGTGACTTCACATTATCATCACTTGAGCAAAGAAATTGTATGCTACATATCAGTAATTATTTTTTCAAACAATAAACAATAAGTATGTGTAGTAAATTTAAGAACGAGATCTTAGCTATACTAGATGACATATTAATGTAAAAAGAATGCATAGCTGAATCCCAAAACCTTTTTTTTTTTGCTTGTTTTCAAAAGGGACTAAAAGAATCTGATCTCTCATATAAACACTAACAAAAAAGGCAACACATTGTGTAAAATACAGTTTTGCCAAAAAAAAGAATGCATACCCTTAAAGAAAGCCTAAATTACTCTTTTAAGAGGCACAACATCCAAATAATAAAATTTCAAAGCTGAAAATTGCCTTATGCCAGTGAAAATGATGCTGCATCATTCTTTTTAGCCAATAAAATTGAGGAACATTTTCTCATACCAATTCAATATAGAATTTCACTGCTTTCCAGTAACAATATAACACAGTACTGTTACAATTGTTACAACAATACAACCTAGTCAACTATAAATCCATTAACATTAAGGGTAATATTGGCATGATTATTCGATCTCAAATCAATAGAGTTTGTTTACATATTTACTTGTGAGTTTGCTTCAAATGTAAAAGACGTAGGCAGTTAAGTGATGAAATACACTCACAGACATTTGAGCACTGTTTTATGATCATTTTGAGATGGATTCAACATGGCTAATGATGTACAGAGGGATGTAATGAGAAATATTTTTATTTAAAATTAACTTAGTTCAACATTTACTGATTGGTCATAGAGTAGTTATTGTGTGCACTTCAGTGAAGTTAGTTAACCAGCATAAAATGAAGGCAATGAAGTGGCTGACATATAATGGCTGTACTAGTCAATTTAATTTATATAAATAGTCAAACCATTTTATTTGGTGTCAGATGAATAAAATAACAAAAACAAAAAACCCAGTTGGTTAAATAAATTTTTCCTTTTGGAAACTATCAGTTGTATAGATGGATCATTTTTACTTGCAGGACTTTTTTTTTTTTTAAACTAACTTGAGGAAGACTGGTGAAGACACAGTTGGGATGGGCAATTATCTATAAGATAAGGGAATGCAGATAAACTTGGGTACAAATAATGGGAAGAAACAAGGCAGTAACCTTTCTTCCTGATTCAGAAAGGCTTTCTAAAGAAAGGAAGCATGATTAAAGACTGGTATACAAGGAAAAGATTACCAAGGCCAGAGGTCATAAAAGGCAAGATCAAAGAAAGGGCCAAGGCAGGGATGGAGCTGTGAAGGAGAAGAGAGCATAAAACTGCACATGAAATGAGAAATGTAATAGAAAATAAACTTCAATAAAAATAGCAGGCTGTATTTACATTTTTTAATGATCAATGATTTTTTGTCAATGCAAATTGAAAGAAAGGAGCAAAGGAAAGAAAGAAGCCAGAGGGGAAAAGGATAAAAGGGTGGAAGGAATAAAGAAAATAAGAAATGGAAGAAGTGAAGGGAAAAGTCAAATTGTTTTCCCTAGAAGGCTTATTAACATAACAAAAAGAAAAAAAAAGAAATTTGACCCTCTCTGGCTGTTTAATGGAAAACAAATCATTTAAAACTTTCCACAAAGTCCATATATAAATTTAACAACTGGCTGAAAGAGGAAACCTTGAGCTCTTTATTTCATCTAAATTTCCACAGAATTTCACTAAGGAAAAAGTATCACAGTTAAAATATTACCATTAAAAGTAAAGTTTATCTCTCTTAAAACAGGAAAGATTAAGTTCAAAGATTAGATTCAAAGTGTTTTTCATAAAAAATCAAATATTTATGTTCACATTGTTTTTAAATTTTTAATTCACTACAGACTTGTTTCTAACAGCATCATTTATAAATTTTACAACAAAACACCTACAGCCTTAATTCTAAGTAATGATTGGGGAGGGATATGGACAAAATATTATGTCAATGCGGAAAAACAAAACAGATTTCTTTCCTTTCCACCCACTTAGACAAAGGCTCATCTCCATTCCAAATGGACAACATGAACAGCAGAGAATTTGCTTTTATTCCTATCTCCTTTACCCAACCCACCCACCCAAACTCTCCCAAAGACCCTCTTCCTTTGAGTTTGGCCCTTTGTGTACTACTTCTTACTGCACAGTTACCTGTTTTTGATGCCTAGAATCAGCTGGGACTGCTAATTCCTTGAGAATACTGAAATTTTTTCCCAGAATACTTGGGATAAGAATTTTCCTGTGCTTTCCAGCATTTAATGACATGACCTTCTACATCTGATTGACTGAAACATTTGAGACTGTTGGTACTTGCATTACGTATGTGTATATATACACACCACTCAAAAGAGTCATATTTTATCATTCGCTAATTTAAAGAAATACTATATATGCATGTACATACACACACACACATACACATATACATATATACACACACATATGAAATAAAGAAGGCAGATACACATTAGGACATTTACATAACTGACATATGAAAGCTTATATTTGAGGCCCTGGGATATTGTCCCTGTGTCCACATGCAGTCCCTTCACTGTGTATCATATCTGTAGTACAACTACTCCTTTGAATGCTACTTTTTAAAAAAGAAACAAATCCCTCCAACTGCATTTGTAAATTCCTAAAGCCAGGAACCATGCCTGTTTTTTTTGGTATTTCCTTACACAGTCCTCAGTATGATATTCTTCATCTAGTAGAAAGTTAATAGATACATAACAAATAAATAGGAATAAATGTTCTCCTTAGTGAAAAGTAAAAGCTAATTTATATTGAGAGTAACAGTATTGATGCCAAAATGCCTAAAGAAGTCTAACATTCAAATACAAGATTTTTAAAAACAGTGTGAAGGGAGAGGGGAAAAAAATGAGTGAAATGATCAACATAGCCCATATTTGAGAAGGTCTAGATTGAGTAGATCGAGGCAATGGCAACAGTAAAGGCATAGAGTTGAAGTAGTAAAAAGAACAAATATATTTGAAAATCAGATATGACTCAAAGAGCTTAATAGCATCTTTAACTCATGTATCAGAGACAAAAGAGGTTATGACTGTTTCCGAATGTTACCTTCAGGTTCATGTATTTACTAATGACTTACCTAAATGACTACTTTTAGCATTAAGAAGTAAAGTATTGATCTAAGGGGTAGTGTTATCATCTATTATAACTATTATTTCAGCTTCTTTATCTTAATCTATCAAAAGAAAATTAAGCATTGAAAAGAATTCACTATTAGAATAATCAACTTAAATACTAAAATCCCCAAGTTGGTCTTCAAATGGTCTGTCTCACATGGATATCAATGAATAGTTTAGGGGTACACATAGTGTCATGTAAACATCTAAGTAAATGATAACTCATTTGAAGTACAACAGTGCAACTATAGTTTTCAAAAGCATAGCAGTTCAGTCTATTATCTAGTTGCTAGTAAAATTCAACAAAAAGTATGTGTGCCATAAGAAAACATGCAAAAATACACCAACAAGCATTTCTTCTTCCTTCTCCCTTCTAACGTTTAGAAACTTTGCGAATTTATTTAAGCCAAAAGTAGTAAAGGAATGAAATCATTCCTTCAGGCTTAGAGGATTCTGTGCCAAGTTTCTGGCTGCATATTTTTGACCAAGTTCAAGATCCCTGAAAAAATATAAAGAGAAAATACCCTTTAACCTCCGAAGAACAGCATTAGTAGAGGCTATGGGAAAAGGTCTTCTGCCTTGAGATGGGTGTGTGTGCTCCTGGCATTTGGTTTCCACTGAGAAGATGCCAGCTCTCTCAATGAATCTGAAGAAGCTACTGTGATGAGGTAATGGCTGGGCCAGTTTCACTGGGTCATGCTCTCTCAGCACATTCTTTCTTCTCCTCCCTCAAAAGGTGCTGTAAACAAGTCATCCTGAGAGAGAGTTGCTGTAGAGAATTAACAAATACTAAGTTTAAAATTCCTGAGCACACTGGCTCTGTTTTTAGTAGTCTAGACAACTAGAAATGTAAATTAGCACCAACAGCCAGGAAGAAACAGAGTATTTGACAAGAGGGGGAAAATAAAAGAGAGAAACAAAGAAAATGAAAATAATGTAATCAAAATATTAATATTTTTTAAAGGAAGTTCAATTTTTAAATTTAGTGCTCTAGGTGTATGTCAAGCAATTTTCTACTTACAGGAACATTTTTTTAAGACTTTTGGAGATTAAGTAATATTACAGCAAACTGAAATACTACAATTAAAAATTAAACAAACCATGAAAAGATATACAGCATGTACCACTGATCCTAAAGGCACAATAGCTCTATGAATATGCAAATCATGAGTACAGTTGTAAACCTATGATAATCAGATAAAAGTACTAGGAAATCAATGTTAAAAGACACACAAACAAATATATTCTTTATTGAGAGAAAAAATAATGCCTTTCAGCTTTTCTTGGAGGGAGGATGCCTTTGTGCATGAAGGGGAGCAGGAGATTGCAACACCCATGATATATAAAGTCACAGATTTCTATGAAAATACGTAGACACCTATTGCCCAGTTAAAGGGGTGCTGTGTGTCTCATTCAGGTAAAAGGCTGCAATCTTCCTCTTGAGCATTCTAAAGAGCTTTTATTTATGTAATCTGTTTTCACTGCCAAAAAAATTATAATTGCCCACAGTGAAATGACAGGGTGACAGAGCTATGCTTTATATTGGGCTGGTACCTGCAGCTCAAGCATGAACAGTTTGCTTAATGTGGCTCACATAAAAGGCTTTGTTCTCCATCGCCTCACTGCGGCTGCAAACCTCAATTTCAGTTTGCAGTAATTTCTTCTCCCAGATAGATCACTTTTAAATAAATTGTACCTTAATTATTTAGGTTATTTCCTCACCAACATTGATAAAACAATCCCTCTGCCTTACATTCAAAATTATATACCACCCAACACTATTGTTTTTTGTTTTCCACTACAGATTCCATTCACACCATAATCCCCAAACCCTCAAAACAAATTGAAAAATATTTGTCTTTTCATTATCCACTCCCTTTTGTAATATTATGTTTGTATACAGTATGTTACATAGTTGTATACATGTGCATGTGTGGTGTGCACAAATGCACACAGGGGTATAAGTGTGTATGTATGCATTTAACAAAAAGCTTTCACATTGAGTCAGTTCTTAAAAGGTTTTATGTTCTGGAAGCATTATGCTAAGGGTTTACAGCAGATGGCACACAGCAATTGTTACAAACGGGCTTGTTGTTAATGGAAGGTTTTTATTTTCTGACAAAATCCCAAAGCCCTGATGCAGGCAGTATAACATCACTGCCAGTTTTGAAGGATGTTTTTTTCTGACCCCATAGGCTTTTCTCCCTAAACACACCCAAACAAAACACCTCCCCACTCCTGGCTCCTCTCAGTCTCTTTCATTAAATTTCCATCCTTAAACAAAAGACAAGGTTGGGAAAGGAAGGTGTAACCAGCATTGCAGCCAAAAAAAAAAAAAAAAAGCCTTTTAAAAATAAAGTGTAGATGGGCTGTAGATGCAGCTTTCCACTCCCATCACTTAAAAAGAAAGACTATGTGGACGCTCAAGCTAATCCAGACTCATTTTTTTCGTGTTCTGCCCTCCAACAAGACCACGCATTGATTTTTCGTTTTTTCCTAAAACTGTATTTATCAATCTTCTTCTTCAGCTGTTTCTAGAAGAATTACAGAGAAAAATGATTTAACGTTGACAAGACTTCCCTAATTCATTCACTCGCCAATATGCAGTTCTCTGCAGCTGAATGGACAAAAAAGTTCTCTACCTTGAATTCCCTTTTTTCCATTATCTTTGTATAATTCACTCGTCTTTCTACAGCTCAGGCAGTGTTAGCATTCAATACAGATATCCTAACCTGATGTAAATTACCGGGCGTTTCCAAGCGGTACCTAACCAACATCACACACTTCTACAAATCCATGTTCCCCCGCCCCGGAGTGACACCTGGAGAGGCCGGGCCGAAGCTTCCGCCAGGTGGGAGCCCGGACGGCTCAGCCAACCTGTGCCTGCTTTCAGGGCACAGAAGACCAGGCAGCCGCTCTGTATTCTCACCCGGCTCCGGGATGAGGCTCCCTCCAGGCGCTGAGCGAGGCGCCTAGAAGGAGAGGCGCCCTGCACAGAACCCGAGGCGGGGAAGGCTGTCTTACCTGGGAGCAGGCACTGGGCGCACCCGCCGCCGCCGCTGCCACTGCTCGCGCGCCTGCGGACCGACGGCCGTCCGGAGGAGGAGAGGGGCCCCCGGGGCAGGGGAAGAGGGAGGCAAAGAAGGGGAAGGAAGAAAGAGCAGCGACGGGGAGAGCAGGAAGAGAGGAGGAGGATGCTGCCGCCGTCGCCGCGGCCGCCGAGAGCCCGCGCAGCCCGAGCGCGCGGCCCAGTCTGAGCACCGCCCCGCCGCCGGCTCCCGGCCGTCCCGCCCCGCCTCCGCGAGCCCCGCCCCGCGCAGGTCCCGCCCGGCTCCGCGCGCCGGCGGGCGGCCACCGCCGCAGTGTCCGGGAGGGGGAGCCCGGCCGCCCCGCCCCCTGCCGCAGCCAGCCTGCCGCCCGGCGGGCACCACAAGGGTGGCAGCCGCGGGCCACCTGCGCTGCGCCGGCCATGGGCAGGCTGGGCCGGCGGGCGGCCCAGAGAATTCCCTCCTCCAGCACCGCCGCCACCAAGGTGAGCGCGCCCTCGGGACAGAGGCACCCAGCAGACCTTCTCCCACGTCCTGGGGATTTGGGGGCGTCTGCGTAGCTCCTGAGGGAAGAATCCCCATAGACGCCCTCCTTTCCTTTTCCGTCTCTGTGCGGCTAGGGTTCCCGTGACCCTCCGTGGAGAAAGTCGTTGGCCTTGCCGTCCCAAGCCTAACAGCTGCATTTCCAAAGGACAGAGGAT
This sequence comes from Manis javanica, assembly GCF_040802235.1. Lineage (NCBI taxonomy): Eukaryota > Metazoa > Chordata > Mammalia > Pholidota > Manidae > Manis > Manis javanica. The sequence continues at coordinate 25,145,391 of NC_133167.1, forward strand.
ATTGGGGGAGCATGAAAACAAGAGAACAACTCTTGTCAGTGCTAAAGGAGCAATGGCTGAGGGTTTGGGCAATTCTAGACCAAGCTCCATCACTAATTACATCATTCATTCAGTGTTCATTCAAAGAATGTTTATTAAAACATACTGTGTATCAGACACTTTGCTAGGCACAGTGGACGCAGTGAATCAGACTCCCTTAGCTCCCTCCACCCGAAATCCCTGCCTTCACAGCTATTGCATTGTAGACAGCCAGATACGTGATCAAGAATCAGTTCACTTAATCTAAATCTCAGTGTATAAATGTGTCAAATGAAGATTAAAAATATTAACTGTGCCTTTCTGGCATGTTTAACATGAGGCTGTAATTAGATAATGAAGAAGAGTATGTGAAGAATATGAAGAATTACACAAGAATAACGAATTGGCCCAGAAAATGTTGACCTTGAAATGTCACCATTTTTAAAAAATCACCTCTTGAATACTTTCGGAGATGATAGGACCAACTAAGAAAACAGATGATTCTTTATCATGGAATCTTCATGATCAGAGAACAGCACTTTATTTTAAGTAAGCGAGGTAAACTGCAACTTAGAATTGCTTCAAGCATCTACATCGAGAATTAACAAGCTGTTTTTAAGGTCAGCCAAGATAGTGAGCTGTGGCTTGTACAGTTTCAACAGTGCTGATGAAAACAGCACTTATAATTTGGTTTTGTCCCTTCAGTTGTCCATAGAATCACTGACCCATTGAACATCAGAGTTGATTTCCTAGGCATTTTTTCCAATTCCCTCAATTTTTCAGATGGAAAAAAAAGACCTAATGATGGGAGGCTAGAAAGACTAGCAACTGTAAAAAAGCAAAATCTGAAACCCTGACCTCCACAGTCACACCCCACGTTCCCTGTATTGCTTCAATCTGCCCAGCTCCATCCCTTGCCCTGGAGATGCCTGCAAAGAAGTTGGAAGTATCAGTACACATTCAAGTACCAAGGAGGTTAGAAGAGGCAGGGCTCCTCAGAATGTGGCCTGATTGAGAAGGAAGCAGTCTTAGGAGACTATGAAATGATACATAGTATGTGGATGGAAGGAAGGTGTAATACTTCTGCTAGAGCATTAGCAGTTGATCTTCGTGACCTATCACACAGCCGCAGGTGCTCATTGAGAATATCTCTTCAATCCTCTGTAGTCCAATTATTGTTTCTCAGTTCCTGTTCTGAGGTATTTGACACAAGAATGATGTTCCAAAAGGAGGGTGTTCCTTGTGCCTTCCTTCACTTCTGGCAGAATTCCCCTGAATCTACATTATCTCTGAACTTAAAGTAGACTTATACAACTTTAGGCATTGAACACAGTCCTGCCCATCTTCACTGTCTGCAAACACAAATATTATTTTCATTACTGCAGCTTTATGGTTAGTCTTGAAATCAGGTATTGCAAGACCTACAGTCTTATTTTCCTTTTTTTCAAAATTCTTTTGAATCATCAAGTCCTTTACATTTCCTTATAAATTCTGGTGCCAACTTGTCAGTTTCTATAAAAATAATGCTTTTATTTATGGGAATTGTGTCAAATTTATAGAATTTATAGTGATTTTGACAGAATTACTATCTTAACTATTCAATCTTCCAATTCATGAAAATGGTATAGGTCTCTACTTAGGTCCCTTTGAGGCTTTTTAAAAAAATTATTAACAGGCTTTATTTCTCACAGCAGTTTTATATTTATTGAAAAATTGAACAGAAAGTACAGAGAGTTCCCAATATACTCCCTGTTCTCCTGTCCACAGTTTCCCCATTATTAATATCTTGCATGGATGTGGTACATTTGTTAAGTTGATGAAACCATATTGAGACATCATTGTTAATAAAATCTGTAGTTTGCATTCAGACTCACTCTTGGTGTTATAGGTCTGTGGGTTTTGCCAAATGCATACTTCCATGTACCCACCATTTCAGTATTATATGAATAGTTTTACTGCCCTAAAAATCCCCTGTACTGCACTGATTCCTCCCATCTCCTTTTCTCCTCTCTGCCTGTGCGTCATATAGTTGGAATCATATAGTGTGTATCCATTGAGACTGGCTTCTTTCATTTAGCAGTAAATATTGAAGATTTCTCCATGCCTTTTCATGGTTTGAAAGCTCATTTCTTTATATCACTGAATAATATTTCATTGTATAAATGTACTAGTTTGTTCATTCACCTATTAAAGGACATCTTAATTGCTTCTAACTTTGGGGCGCAATGAATAAAGCTGTTACAAACATTCAAGTTCAGGTTTTTGTGTGGACATATGTTTTTCAACTCATTTAGGTAAATACTTAGGAGCTGGATCGCTGGTAGACTATAGTAGACTATGTTTAGTTTTGCAAGATACTGCCAAACTGTCTTCCAAAACAGTTGTATCTTTCCACCACAATGAATGAAAATTCCTGTTGCTCCACCTCCTCAGCAGCATTTGGTGTTGTCAGTGTTTTGGATCTTAAACTTCCTAATAGATGTATAGTTGTACACATTGCTGTTTTAATTTCCAGTTCCTTAATGATATATGATCTTGAACATCTTTTCATATGCTTACATGCCACTTGTATATCTTCCTTGGTGAAGTGTCCATTCAGATCTTTGGCCCATATTTTAAATTGAATTGTATGTTTTCTTACTGTCACATTTTAAGTGTTCTCTGTGTATCTTGGATGCAAGTCCTTTTTAAGATATGTTGTTTAAAAATATTTTCTCTCAGCCTGTGGCTTGTCTTTTCATTCTTTTAATGTCTTTCACAGAGTGAAACTTTTTAATTTTAATCAAGTCCAGCCTATCAATTTTTCTTTCATGGATCATGCTTTATGTATTGTTTTTAAAACCTCATTGTCAAACCCAAAGTTACTAGGATTTTCTCCTACATTGTCTTTTAAAGATTATTCATTTTGTGTTTTATGCATTTAGTTCCGTCATAGTCTTTTGAATCTGCTATAATAAAAAGTACCATAAACTGGGTAGCTAATAAACAATAAACTTTTATTTATCACAGTTCTGCAAGCTACACCAAGAGCAGGGTGCCAGCAGACTCAGTGTCTAGTGAGGGCCACCTCCTCATAGGTGGCACCTTCTTACGTTCAACATGTGTTGCCTTCATGTGTCAGAAAAGGCAAGGGAACATTCCAGGGCCTTTTTTATAAGAACACCAGTTCCATTCATGAGAGCTCCACACTCATGCCCTAACCATCTCCCAAAATCCTACCTCCCAATACCATCACATTGGCCATTAGGTTTCAACATATGAATTTAGAGGAGACACAAATATTCACTCCATAGCAAGGTCTGTGAGTCACTTTAAGTTAGTTCTTTGTGAAGGGTGCAAGATCTGTGTCTACATTCATTTTTTACAGGTAGATGTCCAGTTGTTCCAGCACCATTTGTTGAAAAGATTATCTTTTCTCCACTGGATTACCTTAGCTTCTTCATCAAAGATCATTGACTATATTTGAGTCTACTTTTGGACTTTATTCTCTTCCTTTGGTCTGTTTATCTGTTCTTCTGCCAAGACAGTATTGTCCTGGTTTTATAGTAAGTCTTGATGGCAGATAGTGTGGTCCATCTGTGTTCTCCTTCAGTACTGTGTTGGTTATTCTGCATCTCTTTCTTTTCCATATAAACTTTTGGGTAAGTTTTCCCAAATCTACAAAGTAACTTGCTGGAATTTTGATTGGGATTGAATCTATAGATCAAGTTGGGAAGAACTGACATCTTGACAATATTGAGTCTCCCTGTCCATTTAGTTATATCTTCTTTGATTTCCTTCATAAGAGTTTTTTAGTTTTTCTTATATAGATCTTACACATAATTTGTTAGATTTATACTTAAGTATTTCATTTTTTGGCACTAATGTAAATGGTATTATGTTTTTAATTTCAAATTCCAATTGTATAGTGCTGTGTATAGGAAAGAAAGGGACTTTGGTGCATTAACCTTATATCTTGCAACCTAGCTATAATCTTTTAGTAGTTCCAGATGTTTTTGTTTATTCGTTTGTTTTTCTTGATCTAGCCTTTGGAATTTTCCACATACACAATCTGGTCACCTGCAAACAAAGAGTTTTATCCTTCCCAATCTGCATACCTTTTATTTCCTCTCCTTGTCTTACTGCACTAACTAGGACTTCCAGTATGATGTTCAACAGAAGTGAGAATGAGCATCCTTGCCTTGTTCCCAGTCTCAAGGAGAAACCATCTAGTTTCTCACAAATTAATATAATGTTAGCTGTAGGTTGTTTGTAGATGTTCATTATCAAGTTGAGGAAATTCCCCTCTATTCTTAATGTGGGTGAGTTTTAATCATAAATAGGGGGTTGATTTTATCAAATGATTATTCTGCATCTATTCATATGATCAGATAATTTTTTTTTTAATCTTCTTGATTTGTCAGGTAAAACTGATCTTTTAATTCTAAAACAGTGCTCTATACCTGGAATAAATTCCACTTGGTCTTGGTGTACAATTATTTTTATACATAGTTTTAATATATTTGTACAAATTATATTTATTATATTTATGTAATTTATACAAATTATACAATTTGCTAACATTCTCTTGAGTTTTACATCTATGCTCATGAAAGAGGTTAACTATAGTTATTCATTTCTTGTAATTTGTTTCTATGGTTTTGGTATTAAAGTTATGTTGGCTTTGTAGAATGAGCTAAAAAGTATTCCCTCTGCTTCTGTTTTCTGGAACAAAATACATAAAATTGGTTTCATTTGTTTTTTTAAAGTATTTGGTAGAATTCACCAGTGAAACCTTCTGAACCTGTTGCTTTCCGTTTTGGAAGATTGTTTATGTATTCAGTGTATTTAGTAGATACAGACCTATTCAGATTATCTGTTTTTCCTTGTGGGAGTTTTAATAGACTGTATCTTCCAAGAAATTGATTCATTTCACCTGTGTTATCAAATATGTGTCACCAAATTGTTTATAAATTTCCTTTGTTTCTTTTTAATGTCTTTAGGATCAGTAGTGACAGCATCTCTTTTGTTTCTAATACTAACAGTTCATTCTCTCTTTGTTATTCTGGCTAAGAGTTTATCAATTTTATTGATCTCAAGGAAACAACCTTTCTTTCTGTTGATTTTTCTCAATTACCTTTTTGTTTTCAATTTCCCTAATTTCTGCCCTGGTTTTTATTATTAATATATGCATTCAGTCTGTATATTCTTCTAAACACTGTTTTTGCTGAATCTCACAGATTTTGATATATTTTCATTTCCATTAATTCAAAATATTTTTAAATTTCTCCCAAGACTTTTCTTTGACCCAGGAGTTATTTTGGTTTGTTGTTTAATTTACAAATATTTTGGGATTTTCCAGCAGTCTTTCTGTTATAAATTTCTAGTTTAATTCCATTGGCTTGTGGTCTGGGAGCATACTTCTTAGGGCATCGACTTTATTAAATTTGTTAAACTGTCTTCTTGAGTCTTTATTTTCAATGCTTTGTTGTTTTCAGTGGATAAGTTTTGCATATATGTCTTTAAATTTATTCCTAAATAGTTCATGTTTCCAGAAGCTATTGTAAATGGTACCATTTTTGTCTTTTTTTAAATTTTCAAGTATTTATTGCTGGTATATAGAAATACATTTAGTTTTTATAAAGTAATCTTACATTCTGTGCATTTTCTAAACTGGTGTATGAGTTCAAAAAACTGGTACATTTAGTAGGGCTTTCTATGTGCATAATGATGTCTGTGAAGATAATTTTTTTCTAAATAATATGCCTATTTCTTTTTCTTTCCTTACTACAATGTCTAGCTCCTCCAGAACAATATTAAATAGAATTGATGAGAGAAAATTCCATTACCTTATTTCTGATCTTAGGGAGGGTAACATTCAAGTTTAATCTTTACCTATAATGTTAGCTATAATTTTTTATACATGCTTTTTATAAGACTGAGCAAGTTCCCTTCTCTAACTACTTTGCTGACAGCTTTTATCATTAATTTGCATTTGATTATTGTTAAATGCTTCCAATGTATCTATCAAGATGAAATACTTTTTTCCATTATTATCCATTATTCTAAGTGCATGATGAATTACATTAATTTTTATATTTTAAAGCAATGTAGAATACTATCATAAATCCTTGTTTGCAATTGTGTGTGTGTGTGTGTGTGTGTGTGTGTGTGTGTGTGTGTGTGTGTGTGTGTGTGGCTAGAATAGTTGTTTTTGCAAATACATTTTTAAGAATTTTTTCATGAGGGATATTGGCCAGTAGTTTACTTTTTTGTAAAATCTTTTTTTTTTGGCTTCAAGGAATTGCTGGACTTGTAAAATAAGGGTTTTTTCCTCATTTATATTTGAAAAAAAATGTGTAAAATTATTTCTTCCTTAAAGGTTTGACAAAATTCACCACTGATGTGATATGAGTATTTTCTTTGTAAGAAAGTTTTTGGGAAAAAATTCAATTTTCCTAATAGATATGGGGCTCTTCAACTTGTTTCTTCTTGAGTCAGGGATAATTTGTGTATTTTGAAGAATTTTCTCATTTTGTGTAAGTAATTGTCAAATTTGTATTCATTACATTGTTCATTATCCTTTTCATATCTTTAGGATCATTTAGTAATGTCCCTGCTTTCATTCTTGTTATTGATAATGTGTCTTACATTTTCTTTTCTTATAAGTCTACATAGAGGCTTTTACATTTTAATGAATTTCACAGAGGCAGCTTTTAATTTTATTGCTTTTCTCAATCATTTTTCTCTTTTCCACTTAATTTATTTCTGTGCTTATCTTCATGATCTCCTTTTCTGCTTCCTTCATGGTTTTTAATCTGCTACTTGTTGGTTAGCTTCCCAGGATAGAAGTTTATATCATTGAGTTCAGGCTTTCTTGTCTACTAATATAAACATTAAAACTATAAAGTTCTTTCTGGACACTGCATAATCTATATTCTGCAAATGTGGTATGTTGTGTTCTCTAGTTCAAAATACATTATTTCCTTTATGACTGTCTAATTTGCACATTTTTATGAATTTGAAAGAAACTGATTTGAAAATCAATTTCTAGCTTAATTCCATTGTGGTAGAAAACATGCTTATATTATTTTAATTATCTTAAATGTATTGACGCTTGTTTTCATGGCCAAGCATAGGGTCTATCATGTTTAACATTCTATGTGGCCCTAAAAAATATGTATCAAAATTTAACTCAAAATAGACCAGAGACTTAAACATAAGAGATAAAATTTCAAAACTAGAAAAATGTGGGAGAAAATCTTTGTAACTTCCTATTAGGTAAATAATTCTTAGATATGTTGCAAAAAATGTAAAAAGAAAAACTTGATACCACCAAAATTAAAATCTTTTGCTCTTAACAGATCCCATTAAGGAAAAAAAAAACAGCCGAAGATTGGTAGAAAATACTTCTAAATCATTGTTGGAAGAGGTCATTGAGAGGACATTACTACTGATTGACCCAGGAGCTGGACCTGTGCAATCAGAGGCTCCTCACCCACTGCCTTGTCTTGCAATGTGCATTCTACCCACTGTTCCCAGAGTGGGAGCCGTTTTCAAAGATGCGGCTTTGAGAGAGCAATGTGTTTTTGAGACTATCTAGACCATAAACTTATAAGATTCTGGAGCAAGGGTATGGAGATGTACTCGACCTCAGCAATCATCCAAGACAAACTTCATACATAAGGTGCCTTGCTTATTAAGGCCACCTACCAATCTGGAGTGGCTTTCCTTTTTTTGGGGGGTCTCTCCTTGCCTTATCTAGTACTCTCACAACCCAAGAAGAAGTGAACAACCCAAATTACCGCCTCACAAGACTATTTGAATAGATACTTTAAAAGAATGTATATTAATGGCCACTAAGAACACAAAAGAATGCTTCATTTAATAAGCCATTAGGAAAATATAAATTTGAACATGAGATATCACTATGTATCCACTGGAAATGATATAATTACAGAAACACAATACCAAGTATTAGTGTAGATGTCAAGAAACTGGAACTCACATAGCTGGTAAGAGTATAAAATTGTACACCTACTTTGGGAAAAAATCTGTCAGCTTCTTGAAAACTTAAATGTGCACTTACACATGACCTACATATTCCACTCTCAGCTGTCCACCCAAGAAAAATGAAAGCATGCAAAATTCATAATAGTTAAAATTGGAAACCATCCATATGTCCATGAACTATAGAGCAGATAAACATATTGGGATAAGGTGCTATGCTAAATACTACTGCACAATTAATGGGACAGAATACAGATAACATCCAACAAACAAGATAAACCTTAAAGTCATTTTATTAAGTTAATGAAGCCAGACACAAAGACTCCTTATTGCATGATTTCATTCATATGAAATTTTAGAAAAGGCAAACCAATAGAAATTGACAGTAGATCATTAATTGCCTTGCCTTAGGGGAAGAATGAGAGCAACAGTTGACTGACTACAAACCAGCATGAGGGAACTTTTTGTGGTGTTTCTAGTGTTCTAAAACTGTTATGTGCATACAGCTGTGTAAACCAATTAACACTGTTCAAACTGTACACTTACAGTGAGTGAATTTTATAGTATGTAAATTACATCTCCTTATATCTATTAGAAAAAATTGTGCCTGTGCTGTTGTTTAGTGGAGTGTTTTTATAAATGTCAATTATGCCCATTTACTTAATATTGTTTATATCAATATTCTTGCAGATTTTCTTTTTTCTGATCTTTAAGTGGAGACAAGAGTGTTGAAATGTCCAACTGTAATTGTGCATTTTTCCTTTCAGTTCTGTTAGATTTTCCATTGTGTATTTTGAAGCTCTTAAGTAGCATATAAACACATACAGGAATACTATGTGTTTTCCTGTATCATGATTAAATTTCCTCCTTTACCTGGTAATACTGTTTTTCCAAAGTTCACTGTGTCTGATATTAATATGATCACTCCAGACTTCTGGTTAAGGTTTATATCATATATCTTTTCCTTGTTTTACTTTTAAAACTGAAATATTATTCAGATATAACAAAAATTCAGCCTTCTTAAAAGTACAATTCAGTTGTTCACAAAGTTGTGCAATGATCACCACTAATTTCAGAATATTTCATCACCATAAAAAGAAACTCCATACACATAGCAGTTCACTCCTCCCTCCCTTCCCCCCTCAAACCCTAACAAATACGAATTTACTTTCTGTCTCTATGCATATACCTATTTGGACATATATCAATGATATTTTAGCATAATATCAGTGCAATTTATACTATACAGTCTTATGTGCCCGATGTCTTTCACTTAGCATAATTATTTTAAAGTTCATCCCTAATACATAGTATGTATTAGTGCTAGTACTTCATTCCTTTTTATGGTTTAATAATATTCCATTGTAGTATGTTGCCACATTTTGCCTATCCAGTTATAAACACACTTCGTACATATTTGGGTTCTTTCTGCTTCTTGGCTATTGTGAATTGTGTTGCTATGCACATTCTTGTACAAGTTTTTGTGTGGATATCTTTTCAAATCTCTTAGATATATGCCTGGGAGTGGAAATTTGTTATATTTAACTATATTTTTTAATAATTTGAGTAATTGCTGAACATTTTTCATTCTCACCAGCAATGTATGATGGTTTCAGTTTTTCCACACCCTCACCAAAACTTGGTGTTGCTTGTGTTTTTTGATGATAGCTATTCTAGTGGATGTGAGGTGGTATCTCATTGCAGTTTGATTTGCATATCCCTCTAATGATTAATGATATTGAGCTTTGTTTTTATGAGCTTCTTGACCATTTATATATCTTATTTGTAAAATTGTCTGTTTAAATCCTCTGCCCATTTTGGAAATTGAGTTATATGTCTTTTTATTATTGAGATGAAACTGTTTTTTACACATTTTGTATATTAATCCTTATCAGATTTATGATTTGCAAATGTTTTCTCCAATTCTATGGGCTGCCCTTTCATTTTCTTATTTTCTTGATGCTGTCCATTGGAACAAAAGTTTTTTTTATTAAGGTATTATTGATATACACTCATGAATGGTTCACTTGAAAAACAATGTGGTTACTACATTTACCCATATTATCAAGTACCACCCCTGTACTCCATTGCAGTCACAGTTCATCAGTGTAGTAAGATGCCACAGATTCACTATCTGCCATCTCTCTGCTACACTGTGTTCCCTGTGACCCCCCCCACGCCATGTGTACTAAACATAATACCCCTAAATCCCCTTCTCCCTACCTCCCAACCTCCCCAACTCCTCCCCTTTGGTAACCACTAGTCCCTTCTTGGGTTCTGTGAGTCTACTGCTGTTTTGTTCCTTCAGTTTTGCTTCATTGTTGTACTCCACAAATGAGGAAAATCATTTGGCACTTGTTTTTCTCTGCCTGGCTTATTTCACTGAGCATAATATCCTCCAGCTCCATCCATGTTGTTGCAAATGGTAGGATTTGTTTTCTTCTTATGGAGTAATAGTATTCCATTGTGTATATGTACCACCTCTTCTTTATCCATTCATCAATTGATGGACACTTAGGTTGCTTCCATATCTTGGCTATTGTAAAAAGTGCTGCGATAAACATAGGGGTGCATATGTCTTTTTGAATCTGAAAAGTTGTATTCTTTGGGTAAATTCCAAGGAGTGGGATTCCCAGGTCAAATGGTATTTCTATTTTTAGTTTTTTGAGGAACCTCCATATTGCTCTCCACAATGGTTGAACTAGCTTACATTCCCACCAGCAGTGTAGGAGGGCTCCCCTGTCTCTTCATCCTCACCAGCATTTGTTTTTCTTAGTCTTTTCGATGCTGGCCATCCTAACTGGTATGATCTCATTGTTGTTTTCATTTGCATTTCCCTGATGATTAGTGATGTGGAGCATCTTTTCATGTGTCTGTTTGCCATCTGAATTTCTCCTTTGGAGAATTGCCTCTTCATATCCTCCACCCATTTTTTTAATTGGGGCTATTTGCTTTTTGGGTGTTGAGGCATGTGAGTTCTTTATATATTTTGGATGTTAATCCCTTGTCAGATATGTCATTTACAAATATATTCTCCCATACTGTAGGACGCCTTTTTGTTCTGTTGCTGGTGTCCTTTGCCATACAGAAATTTTTAGTTTGATGTAGTCCCATGTGTTCATTTTTGTTTTTGTGTCCCTTGCTTGAGGAGATGCATTCAGGAACAAATTGCTCATGTTTATATTCAGGATATTTTTGCCTATGTTGTCTTACTTAGAGTTTTATGGTTTCATGACTTACATTCAGGTCTTTGATCCATTTTGAGTTTACTTTTGTGCATGGGGTTAAACAATAATCCAGTTTCATTCTCTTACATGTAACTGTCCAGTTTTGCCAACACCAGTTGTTGAAGAGGCTGTAATTTCCACATTGTATGTCCATGGCTCCTTTATTGTATATTATTTGACAATATATGGTTGGGTTTATATCTGGGTTCTCTAGTGTGTTCCATTTGTCTATTGTTCTGTTCTTGGAACACAAACGTTTTTAACTTTCATAAAGTCTAATACACTCATTTTTTTCTTTAGTTGCTTATACTTTTGGTGTTATATTTAAGAAACTGTTGTATAATCCAAGATTATGAAGATTTATGCTTTTATTCCCTAAGAGTTTTATACTTTTAATGTCTACATATAGATGTTTGATCCATTTTGAATTATTTTTTGTGTGTGATATGAGTACAACAAGTTTAAATTCATTCATTTGCATGTTGTTAATCATTTATCCCAGTACTATTTCCTGAAAACCATCTTTCCCTCATTGAATTGTCTAGGCATATTCTTTGAAAACCAGTTGATCAAAAGTGTGAGGGTTTATTTCTGGAATCTCATTTCTATTCCATTGGTCTATATATACATTCTTATGCCAGCACTGTCCTGATTATTGTAACATTGTGGTTACTTTCGAAATTGGGGAATATGAGCCTCAATGATAGGGATTGAATTGAATCTATATATTAATTTGGAAATATTGCTTTGTAGCAATATTAAGTCTTCTAATCCATGAACATGGATGTATCTTCATTTATTTAGGTTTTTATTAATTTATTTCAATATTATTTTTAGTGCACAAATCTTGCACTTCTATTGCTGAATTTATTTCTAAGTAATTCTTTTTGATGTTATAAATGGAGCTCTTTTCATAGTTATATTTTTGGGTTGTTTGTTGATAGATTACAAAAATATAATTGATCTTGTTTACTGCAAACTTGCTGAACTCATTTATTAGCTCTAATAGTTTTCCATTTTTGGATCTTAGCATTTTTTATGTTCAATACTATGTTGTTTACATATAGATGTAAATTTACTTCTTTGTTTTTAATCTGGATGTCAATTTTTTTTTCACTAATTTTTCTGGCCAGAATCTTTAGTATAATGCTGAATAGAAGCAATAAGAGCATTCATCCTTTTCTTGTTCCTGATTTCTGAAGTGAATATTTCAGCCTTTCATTAGTAAGTATGTTAGTCATGAAGCTTTTTGTGGATATCCTTTATCAAGCTGAGGAAGTTCTCATATACTGTTATTAATGAATTTAAGAACGGTGCCCAAAATGAGATCCAATTATCATGAAACCACTTCTGCTCACACCACAACCACCTCTTGATAGTCATGCAGCTAGTGACAGATGCCAAAAAAAACAGTATCTTTTCAAGTGTACTTGTCAGCAGCAATGGCCTACCACAGCCTTACTTCTTTTTAAATGGCAAGAAGTAGTGAACATCACTCCAGAACCCTGCCTATAGGACCACAAGGCATGTGTGTTCTGGTTTTCTCGACTCTGCAGTGTGAAATGGAAGGATGAGGCCGGAATAAATGCTGTGTGCCAATTTTTCATATCCAAATTGATTAAATTGTAATGTGTAAGCAAGTTGTCCTCCAAATATGCGTCATTATGATTTAGTTCTTATCAACACTCAGTACCACTCAGCACTCCAAAAGAAGCCATTTAGTAATGAAATATTGCTATAGAGAATTAGTAAACCTTCTCTCATGCCAAATAGCACTTTTTCCTATTCTATCTGAATGGTCCTCTCTCACTGACCAAGGATATTTTGGCTGCACCTCCAACTTTGCAGGACAATGTGCTAATCAACATACAGTGAGAACAGTCATTCTTGTGAAGTGAAAATGCTATGATGTGTAGGATGCATATTATATCACGGGGTACCCTAAACCATAGCTGTCAAGGGAAGCAGGGTTGCCCCTCCACGTCTTGTCAGGTTCTTAGAAGCCAACTCTACTAACACTGATCAGCAGCACCACTGTGCTGCTGTCACCATTGGAAAGGGAGTCAGAAATTGAAGCACAGTTGTGCTGAAAAAGGCACAGGGTTGAACTGCTCCTAACAGAGAAGCTAGTTTGCCCCAAGACCTAAGGGGATAATTCAGGGATTTTGTATTTTTCCATCAAAAAACAGCAGTACTGCTGTGCTGCATTTAACCAGCCCTGAGTTTCAGTAATTGCTACTGAGCATGCTCAGAGTTTGGATAACGTTTGTGAAGTTTCAGACCACCTGCAGTTCTGCAGAAAAAGACTCAGGCGCTGCAGCATATGCCTATTCATTTTCCTTATACAAAAGCAAGATTGGTAGCACTTGAAAGTAAAAGAACTGATAAATACAAATACAGGTTTTCTGACACATTACAGATCGTTTGTACTTTCTTCCTAACTTCTCAGTCTCATACCTTTCCAGCTCACCTAGCTATACAAACACACTCCACTCAAAACACCAGTATGCATTTAAACGATGACCTCATACTCAAAGTAGCCAATGTAACTAAGAAAAGCATTTCCGTTTTCAGTGTCATTTTTCAAAAATCATAATATTTGACAAGGTCGGATGACAAGGTCTTCAAATATGTAGAGGCCAAGTAATTTTGCAGTGATTGCTGTGGCACTCTGAATAAGTCTTTGTGTCTTAATTGATAGGATTGAGAAATGCAGAGATAATGTGGTTTGACATAAATTGAAGAGTCACATATGCTGCCCCTAGCAGTCCATTGCCATTTTGTTGTAAAATTACTAGGGAAAAAGAGAAAAAGACAATTGGGTAACTATACTATATCCTACAATATATGTACATTTAAAGAAATATTATTTATCAAATTAAAGCAGTAAGATATAACACATCAGTCACTTGAATTATGAATCAAAATACTTGTATATTGTTTGTATTGATTTAGTTCTCTTCATATAAGGAATTCTGAATAGCTAGAAACTTAAAAATTAAGGAATTATTTTTAAGTATAACAGAATATAATCCAGTGTTATCATGGGGTGATTTTTATTATTTAGATGAAACTAAAATCCAAGCCAGTATTTCAAATCTTGACTGAACCACACTAAAAAAATGTATATTATATATCTTATGTCATTATTTATTACACAGTTTTTCAAACTTTATCCTTAAAGAAAGGCATACACAGAAATCAAAATAGTGTTCCTGATACCGCTCAAAATTGAGCTAATGAAACAGGTGAATGATGCCTTCTAATGATCAATTTCATTGAAATACACTTTCTAAAAAATAAAGCTGGTTGATTCCATGATGAAGTGGAATTTGAAAATGAATCTCCAAAGCAAGGCCACAAAAAGGGAGAGAGACATATTACATGCACCTTATTAAGCAGCTTCTCTTAATAAATTGATTTGATAAATATCAGTTACTAAAGTTTATCTTGATTAACATGTAATTTAATTCAAGTTTGTCAGATTAAGAAAGAGTATTGATTGCATCTGCTATTTAAGAGTAAAGGTTGGAGGGGGGAAAAGGAACATCATAATTTTTAGAATGAATTAAATGTGGCTCAAATGAATTAAAATTTGCAAGGAATGCTTTTTGCTCATGAAGATCTTTAGAAAGGGTTGAGCTTTTTGTGAGTCATTCTGAGTACCAAGTTTAACCAATTAAAGAATACCACGGAAGTTCCTAAAGATAGAAATAAACCAGCTATAATACCCTCTCAGTGTGAGAAAGTTAACAGTGGTATTTAGGGAAAAAGTTCACGGTTATCAAAGTGTGAATTGAATATCATTCTCAAGAACTTCTTTCCTTCTAAATATACTGATATCTTCACTAAATATATTCTCTTTGTTGATCAATTGAATTTCCATGTATTCCCTTAAAAGTTGGTTTCTAATGATTTCTTTCTGAGAAATACAGAGTGCTCTATTGGAGCACCTATCCCTTGTATGTACATATGTACAAGTTCTCACGTTGACAAGTTATAGTCAAATTGAACAAGAGGCACTTGTTTCTTATGTTGACACAAGTTGATGAGATGTTAGGTGTCTGTAGAGGGTGATAGCATCAAAACATTCTCGGTTAAACTGAATCAGGTACAGTTTCATCATTTTTTCAAAGAATCATTGAGCTGTGTAGAGGCTAAAGCATTTCCTTATTTGAAGAATAAGAGAGAGGAATGGTTAAAACTTGCTCCATTATAAACTGACTTTTATCAACCAAATATAAGAAATTTGAGAGGATATAAACAACGTCACATAAGTCATACATAAAAAGAAAAACCCCAACTATTCCTCACAATTCTTATTTCTCTTAATCTTTCTCTAAAAGTGCCCTTACTTTTTCATTCATAATGATGAGTGAGTACTTAGTATTAGTGCTTTTGTTCAACAGAATTGAAAAGCAATTAGTATATATACAAGGCATTGTGCTGGATGCAAAGTAATATGCAAAGATAAACCAAATGAACAGTTAGATTTTTGTAGAAAAATGCATTTCTTTGTACTGTGTGCTTTACTCCTACCTTCTCTTAACTGTAGTGGCAGTAATCCTAGTGATTGGTTCTTGCTTCATAAATGCAATGTCAGTAGTCATCAGCAGAATGCATTAAATGATAGGCAAAAATAAATTGATTCTGCAAACCCAGTCTTGCAAATCAGAAAGTAAATTACTCGGGACTTAAAATAATTTTGTTATGAGCAAGTTAGTACAAAAGTTGTTTTCATGACTGTGGATGCTCAGTAACACCAGCAAAGTCACACTGTATTCTCTACTAAGTAATTATCCTCCCATACCTTTTATTGAAGATGCATTTATTGTTGTCTGGCATTTCTTCCTTTACATAGACAGTTCTTTAACCTTGGCATTCTTAAATCTATTACTATTTTTTCCCCAATATTTCTTTATTTCCAGTCGTTCAAAAACCAAATGTTCTAGGGTGTCTTATTTCCCACATGCTGCTTTAGAAGTGATTGTCCTTACATCTCTCTCAAAACATTCTCTCTGTTATGAATATTTCTCCTAATTAGGTCATCCACAGCATGGTTTAATGTCTCCTTGGCAACCACATGGTCTTACCATTTCTCAGTATCCTTTTTTTACTCCCACTCATCACATTTAGTTTTTTCTTTCTAATTATTAATCCTTCAAATGTCTTTACCTAGTCTTTATCTTTGTTTTCATATCCTCTGTGTTAATTGTCCACATTCTCACACATATTCTACATCCCAATCTTTTAATGGCACTAATTAGTTTCTGTGTGTGGGACAAAGTTCAGATCTATTTAAGTTACAGATAGATAAATCTCTCCTATGATTATTTTCATTAGGTTATTAAGCTCTACAGTTTCGGTTTGAACTAGAAGTTTGGTAAATGAGGATGATGCCTGAGGTTCCTATGTCAAGGTTATATAACCTGTTTTGACCTCAGATACAAATCTGAACTTTAAATAGGAAACAAGGTTTATGAGCCTGCCCAATCCTAGGAACTGACTGCTGTCTCTAACTGAAAGTTAGCTAAATAAAGGGTTTAAAATAACAGGCTCTGAAATCAACCATAATTCCTAAGTCTGAATCCCAGCTCTGCCTCCTATCATTGACCTGATGTTGGACAGGATCTACAAATTCTCTTATCTAAAGTAGGAAAATAATATTCTCCTCATTGAGTGGTAGGAAGGATTAATTGAAATATGTAATTGAAAACTGTAATATACAGCAAATAGTTAAGAGCTTAACAGATAGTAGCCACGCAGGATAATTTGAGGCCTCCATTTTGAGTAGACTAAGCTTATATCCACTTACAGTTGATTTCATAACTCCGTCTTAGAGAACCATATAGAAAAACCAAGGGAGTACTTTGAACTATGTTCTTTCCCCTTTCATTGGTCCAGTAAACACTAAAGTGTGTATGTTTTCCATTATCGTTTTTAGTAGCTATAGAAACTAGCTTTACTAAGTATTTAATAGTTCAGTATCTTTTACCTAAAGATAGAGGGGGGAAAAAACGTTATACAGTATCTAAAAGTAAGGATGTAGAACTACATCTTTGATTGTAGGGGTTTTTCATTAGTTTATCTTCATTTTTTGTTTCTCTTGGTTGAAAATTTTGTAATTTCAACACAGACCTACAGCAAAGGGAATTGCATATTTTGTTGAAAGCTCTGCAGGGATAATTTCATGCATGGTTATCCTTTCTGTAGTAAAAAGCTTCCTATAGTTGTAATTTTTTTCCTTCTTTGGGTCTTGGAGCTTTCCATGGCAACATTGCAGTTATGGGGTCAACACATCATAACATGGAGAAGTGTATATGAATCAAGAGGACATATCCCCAGTCCTCTGATGTGTCTGGCCACTTACTGCCCGCACTGCTTCACTCTGCTTCCAGCTTATCTCTTGCTGAATCAAACATAACTTACATACTATTAGATTTAATTTTATCTTGGATTTATGTGCAGTTTCCTTCAGAAACTGATCCACTGTCAAGTGTCAGCCCTCTAAAAGAATATGTCATAATCTCTTATTTTTTTCTTCTAGTTACACATGAATGTATAACATTGTGCCCTCTGTCTAGATTTAACAGGATTTCAGCACACCCATCTCCTTTGGTACTAACATCTTTTGTATTTCTGTTTTCTTCTTTCTACTTCAAATAATGCTTGTCAGTGATCTCTTGAAAGAACTGGAGCCAGGGTTAATTATTTCAGGCTGCTATCCCATGGCTGGAATGTTCTGAAATGCCTAGCCTTTGACCTATTCTACATGGCTTTTGTAAGTCTTATTCTAATTACTTACATGCAGTCTACATTGTTTATTTTAAGTGAAGTTGCATAAATTTGAGGCATAATGTTTTCTTCCTAACTCCTATCCTCAGTGTGAAGTTAAAATTTTATTAGGCATGTATCTTTCTGCCACTGAGTCACCTTAAATTTTTATCTTACTTTTGCTTTCCTGAACCAAATGTAATCACTAGAAAGCTCTACAAATGGACATACCTTTTGACCAACAATTCCATCTACACAAAAGAGTACATAAGGAAAATGATGAAGATTTTGTGATAAGAGTGTTCACTGTAGCTTTGGTAATAATTACAAAAACTGGAAGCAATCTGAGTGAGCATACATGGTTAATTGGTTAAATAAATTTGAGTGTAACATTATAATGAGATAATATGCAGCCATTAAAATGATAAAAACAATTTAATGAGAACTTAGTATATGTTAGGCACTTTGCTAAATACTTGTAGCATAATCCCATTTAGTTTGTATATCAGTGTTATGCAGGAGGCACTTTTATTATCCCCATTATATTCAGAAGGCAGTTAAACCTTAGAGAAGTTGAGAAAGCAAAAGAACATAAGTAGTAAGTAGCAGGATTTAATTCCAGAATTCGTAACTTCAGAGCCTAAGGTCTTTGCCTATAGACTGCCTTGAATTTGTAACAGAGGGAAAAATATTAGTGATTTTATTCTAAAATTTATTATGTGCAATTAATAGAAATAAAATGGGTCTTCTATTTAATTTTAACTTTATATTTTCTATGCCCCACTATTATATAAATTATTGTATGATAAAATAATAACATGAGGAAATTATGACAAAATGCACAAAGATTATTACAAATTTATATAAAAATACACTTCTGTTTTTCTTTACAGTTACAGTGTTAAAATTTTTTTCAAAGCATGTTCTTTGTAATATGATCAAATAACTCAGGGCCATGAATGTAGTTTTCCACTCCATTTCTGTTCAATACTATAAATATGTATGATTCTTATTGACAGTGTCCCTCATTTTATAACAAACAATTAGACACCTCTTTGGATGTACATCAAGTACACTTATTAAAAGCAAACAAAGTAAAATGCCTCCTCCAGTGTTACTTTTTTCTAGACTATAACTGGACTCAATAATCGCTCTTTCTCTCCAAACTCTGCTGTAATTATCCTTCAAGTACATTTTATAGGTTCACACTAACGAATTTTAAAGGCTGGCAATATTTTTACTTAACATTTCTATATATATTTATTTAATTGAGCTCTTTCTTGCAGCAATGAATAGAAATAACAAAACTGTATTGTCTTTCTTCCTTCAATATTATTAAATGATTTATTCACTCAGATTACTTTAGTGATCTTCTCTTCCCCAATTCTTGCCACTTATCATCTCCTCTCTCCCCCATATCTGTATATCTATGTATCAATACATATACCTCTATATCTGTATTTATATATATCACCATAATCTGTGCACCAAAGTAATGAACAAACTGATGTCTAACAAAAAAATAAATGAGGCAATTAATGAATCAGTATCCTATTAATGTGTCTCCTACTAAAGATAGTAATATATTAGCCCAAAGCTTTCTGTGGCTAAGAGTAAGAGTTAGGAGGCTGTTGCAAGTCTATGCAAGAGATGTTGATGAATAAGACCTCCATGGTCCTGGTGAAAGTGGAGATAAACGCATGGATTCCAGTGTGGTTGCAGGCTAGTATGTGTAAGTTTGTAATAATTCTTGGATGAATAAATGGGTAAATGAATGTAAAAGTTTCTAAAATAAAATCTTTGCCTTCAGGTAACATATATTCTAATTATGGAGGTACATATAAACAATTATAAGCAGAATTACTTTTATTATCATTTACATTGTGTGAATCTTGAACTACATAAGCAAAGCATTTCACTCAATCCATTAATGTCCGTGTTCTTATGGAAATATTAATAAATCTTTTTTTAATGTTAAAGATAATACAGATTGATTATAGATAATGAAGATTCTACAAAGGAGTTGCAATAGTTATCCATAAGATCTGAGAGTGAAATGGATAGTAAGCATGTTTTAACAATACTATAACTTCATATATATTTTAAATTCAGTTGTATTGCTATTGCAGTGTTTTTGTTTAAAAAGGTAGTGTATCAAACCATCATGAGGAGAGAAATATAAAAGTCAACAAAACATAAGAGGACATAGAATCATGATCTTTAGATTTACAAAAAATAATGATATCTTTTATTTCATTATTACTCTCTGTCAGACCCTGGGCAAAGCATTATATACATTATATCATTTAATAATGACATTTAAAACATAAATAAAGACATAAAACATCATATACAAAACATTTACTATTAATTTGTACTATTTTAAATATGAAATTTAAATTTAAATGCTTACTTTAGATGCTAATTTTTTATCAGTGAATTTGTCCATGTATATTAATACATAATGCCACAGTTTCTTCCCAGAATACTGTTTTTTGAATCATCAGGCAAACATACAAGTATAACTTGAACAGTTGAAATTTTACTCCATTTATTTATTTTTATAACATTAATTTAAAATATTTACATTTCTTTACGAATGCTAAAAAGACTCTGAGGAAAACATTTCAAAGTAATTATTAAGTCGAATAGTCTATTCTTGCTTTCTTGATGTCTCTTAATATTTGTGGAGTAAATGAGTGATCAGATTTAAAGGATGATCTGTTTGGGCCATGAGCAAAATGACTGGGGGGAGTAATTTATTGAAGTAAGAGTAGCTGCAGTTTTTCTACCAGATTAATTCTGTCTTGCCCCTGAACCACCTAAGGACAAATGACATTATTTCAGGGAAATCTGAAATCTTGGACTCAGACAGTCAGACTATGAACCTGGCTATTGACCACGATTTGAGGAGTTCAGGGAAAACTCCCTCCTATCTCTCGACTCTAAAACAATTTCCCCATCTGTTTCGCCATGGTCCTTGGAAAACTCCAATTAGCCATCCTCTATGGTTAATTTATTATTAGAGTTATTGGGCAATATAGAAAAACATGATATGTTGGAAAGAGCAACAGATGTGGAGTCCGCTGGTTTGCCTTGAACAAGCTATTCGCATCCCTGGCTCTCCTATTGCATAATGAGAATATCTGCCGCCAAGAGCTGTTCTGTGAGAATTACATGTAATTCCATAAGTATATATGTACTAGAGAATGCTATATGGTGATGCTAATTCACTTAATTTTTTGCACAGTGGATGGCTCACAGGCTTTGGGAGATGAGAACACCAGTTGCCTGATAAGCATTCAGATAGTATTATGAGTAACCCTACACTATAGAGAAAGGCATGCAAGGCATATTTGGATTACTTCAGTATTTTGTAGAAGGCTGGCCATCAATGAACACACTGAAAGTTTGATAAGCATGTGATAAGCTGCAACTATATATATTAATTGATCTGAAAATTCCGGCCTGTCCTTCAGATTTCAGGATGACTTTCTTCCCAGACAAGTTATTCATCCTGTTCCTAAAACTTCAGAGAAAAAGCTTTCTGCCTTAGTAAAGCAGCCCAGGGTTTGCCAGCCTTTACAACGTAGAAATCCTTCCAAATATCTCACTGCATTCCTGCTTCAGTTGGCCTGACTGTGCCCTTATTGGAGATGGAAAAATACAGATACAACTTGCCTAAAGGAAATCCATTAAATATGTTGAAAAAAAATGGTGGCACTGATGATTCACTTTGCAACATTTAAAATTTTTACATGGCAAATTTATTATTAAATAAAATGCCTCCTTTTATCTATTTATAAAATAATCAGCTATTGAAATTAAACAGATAAATGATTGAATAAAATGCAAATATTGTAGTCACGGTTTTTATGGAAGACAGTTCTCTTTAGGGTTCCTAATACTTGCAGTTACCCAAGGTGTGGATTGCTCAAGTCACTTTTGAACGATTTTAATTAGCCTTAGTAATTGGTGGATTTTAGAGTTTAGAAGGAGGGAATTAGGGAGAGGAAGAAGTGAGAAAAGGAGGAATCTTTTAAAATTGAAATTGACTTGCAAACTGAAAATTCTTGTGCCTGAATTATGCTGAGATATACAGAGAAACTAACAGAGAAACTGACTGACTCTGGCTAGGTTAATAGACATGTTTCTTTAAAGAAAACATAGGAAAGTCTATTTTTATTGTTTCTTAAATATTAGGCAACATAAATGTTAACAGTAGTTTGCCAATATTTTCAAAGAATTGAATATAATAAACATCCTGCATTCATTTTTATATGCATTAACTTCTAGTAATTTCTAAAATGATAAGAATAATGCTTGGTAATATAATTTATTATTATTCTAGCAGATTAAAATATGCTACAGTGGATAAGGCAATTAAGTAAACAATGAACTGCTTACTTTGCAGACAAATAAACATTTGGGCAACTAGACTATTATCAAGTAAATGAGCACTTTAGTGCACTGAATGGCACCCACGGGAATGCTTCTGAAATGACAAAGTATTAATAGCTAATATTTATTGAGTGCTTATAATATACCAAGCACTGTTAAGTGCTTTATAAGTATTGGCTTATTTATTTCTCATAATGTTATGATGGAAGTACCACTTTTATTCCTGTTTTACATTTGTGGAAATTGAGATCCAAGAGAGTATGAAAGTTGCCTGAAGTCAAAGAGCCCAAAAGGGACAGAGCCAAGAATAGAAACCAGATTATATGCTCCCAGAGGTCTACCCTCCTATCCATGGGGTGATATATTCGCAAATAGTCAGTGATGTGTTGGAGAGCAAAATGAGCAGAGAAACTCAGATTTAATGTCATTCCCACTATGTAAAGTTTGAAGATGCGCTAGTGCATCCTAATTTACATTTGCCAAAGGGGATTATGAATATGCAGAGATTAGCGCTGAAAAGCGCGACATTTTGTAACATGGTAAATTACAAAAACTGATCGTCCTACATCAGAGTGGTCCGTGCAGGATGAAAACATATCCTTTAGCTTGTTTCAAAATGAAAATATTATACAACACACAAAACAAAGAGGTGCAGTGCTGACCAGCTTCTTAGAACTTCAGCTTTGCTTTTATTGACCTTCTTCTGAGGAAAGAAGTCAGTTTACAAGATAGTCTTAAGTGACAGATAGCACATGGCATCATATTTTTCAGCTGATAACTTGAAGGTCTTTGGAGGTAATCCAGTTCAGTCCTGTCATTTGAAAGAGGAAGGACCCAAGAGTCAAGTATTAATATCAAGTAGCAAGTGGGAATGATTAAAACCTAGGCCTTCTGAATCCTTGTGTTTAATATTTCCAGACAGCTTGCATAATTACAACCACTGGAGGCAAAATAGATCAATCCCCCAACCCCCATTTCCTCCTGCTTTGTACTCTGAATATGTGCCATTAGCTCCAAGAAAGCAACATGAAGGAAAATGCCTGGAGATGGAATTTTTATTCCTCTCAAGAGGTGTCAGAAAGTCATGAAATCTGCGAAAGGATTATCCCCTTCTGATAGGCAAGGATAATCCTTGCTATTGTGGGTAAGGTGGTCTGACATGACTAGTGACTCCCTGGAGCTCTTTGATATTTCTTAAATAGTCTTAGGAATACCTTGCCCGATGGGTTGCCATGGAAACAGTGGAGTCCGCGGTTGCAGTCAGTAAAAGATTTCATCTATATGCATACCTTCCAAAAAACATGGTTGGTGCAGATTCTCAAAACAGCAGCTTTGCCTCTAAAGCATTTGACATTGACTACTGACTCTGATTCAGGAGGTCACCTTTTCAATATCATTCTGCAATCAATGTTGCTAAAGCAGTCTGAAAAAAATACTGCAAGGATTGCGGAGCTGACAGTAGTCTCACCATAGAGCTTGAAGTAATGATGCATGTGTTAAAAAGCCTGCAAATCATCTCTAGATCCCCCACCCCACCCGTACATACCCTCTACCCTAAAAAATTTAGTCATGGGTATGTCTGTTTCCATGTCACTGATAGAGTGTAGACAAGAAAGTACCCAGGGAGGAAGGGAGAGAGGTAATGAGAGAAGGAAGGACAGAGAGAAAGAAGGGATGGGTCTAAGATGACTTGCAAATTGAAATGCACAATATCGAATGCAGGCAAGGAAGGAATCATGATGAATTCTTAGGCACTGCTGGTGGTAATGCTTTTGGAAAATAAATTAATATTCCTAGGGGATGTGAAAATGCACATAATCTAGGACCTCATAGTTGCGCTCTCTGGAATAGTCTTAAGATATCCTTGCACATGTGCAGCAACAGTCAAGAATGTTCCTGGCATGCCTAGTAAAGATTCTGGGGACTTTACAGAATGCTCTACACACATCAGGATGGATGATTCTCACACTTAATGTTGAGTGAAGAAGCAAGTCATAAAAAGAAATGCAGTAAGAAAGTAAAATATTAAAAACTAAACAGTATATCATTTAAGGAAGTATATACAAATGATACAATTGTAAAGAATGAGAGAATTATTAACACAAAATCCAGCATTGTGTTTATGTTTGGAGAGGAGATAGAAACTTTTTGGTTGGGAGAATAATGTGAATACTGATAATGTTTTATTGCTTTAAAAACTTCTTAACACTATGCATATCTTTATAGACACCTGAAATTACTGTTAAAATAATTAGAAGTTAAAAATAGAAATTGACATGCAATCTCATGTCATTTAATCATTTTTATCTTTCTCCAAGATCATTATGACTGGATGTTGCTATTATCAAACATAATAACATTTGCATAGAATTCCATAATTTATGAAGAATATTCACAACATTTTAAGATGGATTTGATTATTTCTCAATAACCAGATAATAGAGGCTCAGATGTGACATATCCAGGGAAACACAGCTAGAAAATGAACAAACGGAAACTCTGGTCTTGTGTCTCAATAGCCTGATAACTATTGTACCGTACCAGAATCTCACACCCTTTCTTACTGGCCTTATATGATAACCCTTTGATTAGTATCCTTGGCTGTTACTCTTGCTCATCTCATCTCTCCACATTCCTCACCTCAGATGTGATGCTCCTATTGCTCACAATTCCTTTAAAATCTCATGTTGTCTCACGTGCCCAGGTCTGCTCATCTTTGCACATTTCCTCGGAGTGTAGTACATTATCAAAGCACAACTACACCGTAAACCTTTTAGTTTGCTCATTGCTTTTCCTCCTTAAGGTTCTGAGCTTAGATGTCAACAGATCAAGTGCATCTGAGTTCCCAAGGTCAGGTTAGATGTCTCATGGTATCCCTGACAGCCGTTTACTTTCCGATTACTAATTTGTATCATCTTCTAAATTGTAGATTCCTTGAAAGCAAGGTATCTGTCTTGCTTACTGTCTTCCCAACACCAGGATCACCTATTTGTTGGCTTTTGTGACAGTGAGACTGCAAAATAAAGCACCATAAAATTCAGTGACTTAAAGCAACATTCATTTATTCTTGCTCATGTATTTGCAGGTCTGCAGAGATTTGGCTAATCTGGGTTTGTTTCTAAGATGCAAACTGAGCCACCTCTGCTCCGCATGTCTCTCTCATAGTCCCTGGACCTGTGCACTTGCTCGGTTATTCTCTACTCAGAGCTGCTGCAGAATGTGCAAGCACATTTAAGGACTATTTGCATCATGTCTGCTAGTATTCTTTAGGATAGGCACATAACCAAGCCCAGAGTCAGTGGCAAGAAAGGAAACACTGCCTTCATTGTAAGGAACTTCAAA
Source organism: Manis javanica (assembly GCF_040802235.1). Taxonomy (NCBI): domain Eukaryota; kingdom Metazoa; phylum Chordata; class Mammalia; order Pholidota; family Manidae; genus Manis; species Manis javanica. The sequence continues at coordinate 25,171,142 of NC_133167.1, forward strand.
GACACATGGCAAAGAGGGTAGAAAGAAGAAGGGGTGAAAAATCAGAACCAATAATTCAAGATATCACACCCAGTGCATGGCATCCACAGGAGGGCTTCTAGACAGCCAACTATGGCTGTGTTTTCCCTTGACTTTGCTTTCATGGGCCCCTTCTTCAGCCACAGAGCCCCTTTTCTCTCTCTGCCTTCTCCAGTCCGCATCTACTTGCACCTTTGTTCACTTCTCCCACAATATTTCCTACCAAAGTGTGCCTCTTGTTCTGCCTTTTCCATTTAAATGGATTACTTTAAGTCATCAAAATGTCACAGTATCCAGGATAATGGATTTTAATAGACTTAGGTGGGTGATGAAGAAGATTTGGGGAGATCCAATAACCTTGCCTGAATTTCCTTAAATTCCTCATCAGGCTTCAGGGATATGCTTTATGGATAGTAGGACTGAGCTGCCAACATTCCCTGACCTCTGTCTCTTAGGGCAACTGTTTCACTCCTTAACAATAAAAAATTTGCTATTTACTCCTTAATAGTAAAGAGTTTTCCACCCTTCTATACATCATTTTTATTCAAATGGATAAAAAGGAAATGGGGAAAAAGAAGTAAGTAAGGCATAGTTTTTTAAAAATGTTATCTGTATTTAGTTTCTGCCCCATATACATTTTTTGGGGCCAAGAAATTGTTTTATAGTTTCTTTAGGAGCCAGAATAAATATGCAAAAATAACTTCATAGCATTCATAAAACTTTTAATATCTTCTATATGAATAGCATAGAGTTTATAGAATTAAAAGGAATTTAATTATGGAATTTTGGTGAAAAAATTGAAGGTAAAGATTGTAGAAATAATTTTGCCCTGCATTCATCCTCATTCAGTAATGTTTTTCTTAGGAAATTTTTCACATTATTGGGAAAAATGATGAATCTGTAGGCTGTTTCTTTGGAATGTCACATTATGGGGATGTAAAGCAAGTTTTGTTTCTGTTTAACAATTCATAGAAGAGCAAAAAAATAGACTTGATTTAAAATCTTACCTTGGTATCATATGTTGAGAAATGTATACAGCATATGTATGAGAAATGTAATGTGAATGTGTTATTTTGACTATTTGATTTGTAGTGTCCAGTGTGGTATTAAGCATGCCTGCATGTTCTTTGGTCCCTTCACATTGAGGTCAGTTTATGGAGATCACAGTCTTATAGGAGGTTCCTGCATCTTTGAAGTGTGATCAGCATTAGTGTAATGATTTTAGCTTGGGATATTCTCTATACCCTTGGGAAGGGAGAGCGTAACTTGTTTTTCTGTGTAGTCTGTGTTCTTATTTTGATTGTGAATCCTATACTACTTGAAGTATCATACTCAACTCTTGATAGGTTGGCCTTTTCTAAAGATGAAAGCCAGCTCACTTTGTTTTTGGGTTCCAATTAATTTGAAACCTTTGGCTACTAATAATGTTTTAGCTTTTCATATCTAGGCCATGATTTCTAACAAAGCAGTAGACTTCTTGCTCATTGGTGAGCATCTAAGGATTAAAGGCAAAGAGGAATATGGCTCTGTTGCTGATATTTTACTTCTGTAATCCTGAGGTCTCTAACTTTAGTCTCATGGCATTTAACTATGTATTTATTTTGAATCCACAGAAGCTTACTTAACTGCTATTCATGTCACATCTCTTGCTTTCTGCCATAATTATGTTCACTAGGAAAAAAAGTCTGAGCGATAAGCTTCTAGTTTCAAGATAGTTGAGCTCAGCGTTTTGTTTGGCCCTTGAGACAATAATGACAAGACCTTGAAGAAAAAACAAACAGTACAACCCCTAAAAAAAGGGAGCCTTCCTACTTGATAAGGATCATTTGCTAGGGAACCCTGCTGCTTTCCTCATCCCAAAGCCAGGAGGTTGGCTAATCTTAAAAAATTCCCTTACAGCATAGCACTCTGACTCAATGGATATGACTCAGCATGCTTGGCAGCCAGGTCTAGCCTTGAAACATCAGGTGCAATTTCCTGGAAGCTGTTGTCAAATATATTTACAAAGCCAAGCAGAAAAAGTTTCATCAGAAACTCAGTTGTGCACCTGTCTTGGGTATTGATGGAAGCTCCTTTATCTGCAAAAAGACAATAGAAATTACACATAAAAGAATAACCTGTGAAGTGTTTATCTCTGGCAATAAATTGAAAAAGGGAACAATGAGCTTTATTTCCTTTCTCATTTCTCTGCTCCCAACATATGGATTTACAAAAATCACAGAATGCATGTACAGGCACATACACACACACAGACGTAAAGGTGGAAGGAGAGTGGCAGGAGAGGAAAGACAGACAATTAAATTTCATTGGGGACCTGGCTAGGTGTCAGAATAAAAGCCTTTGGGAAGAAATTAAAAGAACCAGGAGAACTGGTTTGTCTCCACTACTGAGGCAAAGCAAAAGGGTGTGAGAGTGAGAGAAGCACTGGAGAGATTTGGAGGAAGGTGTAAGAGGTGTGTTGTACCTCCAGTCCATCCTCCTCATTGTGAGAGTTGGTGATACTTGACTCACCTTCCCATGCATTTAGACACCCCTAAGAAACTTGTCCATGAAATATTTGGGTGAATCTCTGATTAGGGGACTGGTGACTACTTTTTGACTGGAGTTTATGAAGTAGCAGAATTTGGGGGCATAGAAGGAAATGGCTAGAATGGCATTTCTAAGAGAGAATTGGCCGAGTCCACGCCCATATCCCATTTGGGAGTAGCAGTCATTTCTAAGTTTCTCATACAGGCTGAGAGCAAGCCAAAGAAATCAATTTGAATCATGAGCCAGACCCCCAAGAAATTGCTCAGTAATGCAAGAATACCCTTTCAGCAGTCTATGAAGTAGATGATTGAACTAAGTATCCAAAGATCGTCAAATAGTCCACAGCTGGAACTTCAGACTCCCCGGGTCTTTACAGCTGTCAAAAGCTCGTCATCCTGGACACCTGCCTGTGAAGCAGGCAAGGCTGAGAGAGAGTGATGGTACACCCAACACAGTCCTCCCCACCTTGACCTCCGCCAGATCACTGTATTATACTCCTTCGCTGGAAGTCTCCTCCACAGGGAGTTAGACATTTGTGACTTCTGAGAAATGAATGCTAAGACCAGAAGGAAGAAGAATAGTAAATAAATGAGAAAGAAAAAAGCTTGGAGAGATGTATTAAATAATAATATTAGTGTTTGGTTGAATGATATACTCCCCAAAGTTAGGTTTTTAATAAGCAGTAAAGGCAGCCTCTATACTTTTTGATTTGTGACTAGAAATCAGTTGTGTGCATATATCTAATGGTGAATGGTTAGACTATCAACCAGTTCTGTTCTGTGTGTTTTTATGTACCTTCTGCCAGTGAGACATCAACTTTCAATTCTTCAGTGAGTTTGATTCCACCAGTGCATCAAACCTTTACTAAGCTTCCTCTTCAAAGATTTTATCCAATTTCGCTAAAGTTAAGAGTAACAGGGGAAGTTTGGTGGTTGATACTGAATGTTTAACACTTTTTGGAATAGGGTATCTGTATATTATGCTATATTAACAAATAAACCCTTAAATATTAATGGCTTGCTTAATTTAATAAAAGATTATTTCTTACTCAGACAGTTTGATGTAGATGGGCAGCCTTCTTTCATCTGGTAGCAAGGCCTTCTAGAACTTTGCTCTTTGATAGAGTAATCACTAGCTACATGAGGCTATTAAATACTTGAAATGTGTCTAGTCTGAACTGAAAATTTCTGTAAGTGTAAAATACTGGGCTTAGCATATTTAATAAGAAAAAAAAGTAAAATATCTCCATAATTATTTGAATATTGATTACATGTTGAAAGGCTAGTATCTTGGATGTATCAGGTTAAATAAAGTGTATTATTGAATTAATTTCATGTGTTTATTTTAATGGGGACACTAGAACATTCACAGTTACATATGTGGCTTGCATCGTATTTATGGCATACACTGATCTAGGAACATGTGATCACCAGCTCTTAATTGCCTAATCTGTAAATGACCCACCTCACTTTCATTCCTATTTCATTGCCTGAAACTGGTCATGTAGCCCAAACCTCATTGAAAGGGATTATGGGAAATGAATATTTTGTGAGTTCTCAAAGGCTCTGCCACATAGTCCTTTTTCTCTTATGATTTTATGATATTCTTTTGCATCTCTTCTTTCCCATTCTCATTTGATTTTTTCTGAAATATTAATACTTCATTTTTTAAAGGCATAGCAAAATTGAGGGGAAAGTACAGAAATTGCCATATACTCCTTGCCTTCACACATGCATAGCTTCCCCCATTGCCCACCAGAGCAGCTGAGTTGATGAATCTGCATTACACATCTTTCCTATCCATAGTCCATATTTCACATTACTCTTCACTGTTGTTGTTATACATTCTATGGGTTCAGACAAATTTATAATGACATGCATCCCTGATTACGGTATTTTACAGAGCATTTTCTCTATCCTACATGTTCTCTATGCTCCCACCTATTCCATCCCTCTCTACCTTCCTCTACTTCCTATCCTTTTAGTGTCACCATAAATTTGTCTTTTCCAGAATGTCATATAGGTGGGATTATATAGTATGTAGCCTTTTCAGATAATCTTCTTTTCCCTTAGTAATTTGCATTTAAGGTTCTTCCATGTCTGTTTATAGCTTGATAGATCATTTGTTTTTAGTGCTAAATAATACTCCATTGTCTGGATAGATTTTAGTTATCCATTCACCAACTGGAAGACAAGCTTGGTTACCAATTATGAACAGAGCTACTATAAACATCTGTGTGCAGGTTTTTGTATGGACATAAATTTCAACTCCCTTGGGTAAATACCAATGAGTAAAATTGCTGGATCATATACTAAGTATATATTTAATTTTGTAAGAAACCTTTTAACAATCTCCAAAGTGACTGTAACGTTTTGCATTCCTACCAGCAGTGAATGAGAGTTCCTGTTGCTCTACATCCTCACCAGCATTTGGTGTTGGCAGTCTTCCAGATTTGGGACATTCTAATGAGCATGTAGTCTTATCTCGTTATTTTAATTTGCATTTCCCTGATGGCATATGATGTAGAGCATCTTTTCATATGCTTATTTGCCACCTGTAAAAGGTTTTGGTGAGGTGTATGTGAAGGTCTTTGGCCCATTTTTTAATCAGATTGTTTGCTTTTTTATTCATATTTCATTTCTTAGTTTTTCTCACCTTTATCTGCCCTTTATCTTCTCTTTGCCTTATCTCATTCCTTGTTCTGTATTACTAAATTTGTAATTTTGTTATTTAAAAAATATACAATAACAAATTAAATCTTCAGAAAAAGTGTTAGGGAGCAATTAAATGAGACTAGCCACATTTATATTGAAGAAAAATGTGTGTATTTGCCATTTTTTGAGGGGAAAAATCTTAAGTCAAGTTGTAAGCAGAGTTCAGTAATGTGAGAAGAGATATTTTTGATCTCTACCCTCTACCCCCCTCTACTCTTCATCTTAACATTCCTTCCTTTTTCCTTCCATCCCCAGAAAAGTACAAAAGTATATTTTATCATATATAGGCTAATGGAAAAAAAGCCTGGTTTCCACTAGTATGATCCAACTCTACATAATCTAGTATTCTGTATTTTTTCTGTTGCTCTAATTTTAAGAGAAGCTCCTTGCTTCTGAAGAACTGACTGAACTTGGCCTAATCCCACTTCCATGGCCTGAGGCATTCAAAGTCCTCCCTACACTTTTTGAAAATTCCTGTTACATCTTTACAGGTCTTCTTCTGGTTCAGTTTCCTCTCTGCTATCCCAACTCCACTATAAGTCAGTGACACAATAAAAATATGTTAGAAATATAGAAACTTTACTAAAGATTTGAGTCACAGAAGAGATAACCAAGTTCATCTGTGTCTTGCTAGCTTCTGTATGAACTGACTTCTTTTGAAGCACAGTCAAGGCCTAGGGGCTTCCTACTTCCCAATAATCATATTGTCAATGTCTGTGATTCTTTTTTCCATGCCCAGCCTCCTGGGAAGAGTAGTATATCCCATCCTTCTCTTCTGCTTGAATACCATGTAGAATCATTGTAGAAAATAATGTTTGGTAAATTGTTGAATATGCTTGTAATGGTCATCTTGGGCATATTATACCAAAATACCATAGACTGGGTGGCTTAAACAACATACATTTGTTTTGTCATGGTTATGGAGGCTAGAAATCCTATATCAGGGTGCCAGCATGGTCACGTTCCGGGGAGAGTCCTTTCCTGGCTTGCAGACGTCCACCTTCTTGCCGCATGCTCACGTGGCCTTTCCTCAGTGTATATGCATGGAATGAGATTGATTTCTTTCTCTTCATCTTCTTAACAGCTCACAAATCCAATTGGATCAGAACTCCAACCTTATGGCTTCATTTACCCTATTTACCTCCTAAAAGCCCTAACTTCAGTTTATAGTCACATTTCAGGTTAGAGCTTCAACATATGAATTTGGGCAGAGGGTACCTAATTCAGTCCACAGCAAAAGTATTCTCCACCCAATTACAATACCATTTAGGCCTTAAGAGGTACATGCTGAAATTTTTACAGCCAGTCAGTTTGAGATCACATGGCAGGTATTCAAAGATCCAACTTTAGGATTTCTCATATGGTTATTAGGGTTAAAAGAGAAGAAGAGCATCAGAAACTGCAGAAGAGTGAAAATAATTAAAAATAATCATAGAATTAAAGGGGGAAGACAATATCCCGACTAATATCCCCTATCAGATATACATCCTAGATATCAAGGTTTAGAAGGGGAGGTCAACAGTAGACTGAATTTTGTCTGATGAGCCTTTTTTATTGATTCACTTCCTCCTTTTAAAAGCTCGAGTTGTAAATCTTGTATGTCTCATTTTAGCAAGAAGGCCTCAATTAATTTGGTATAAGGAACTTGAAAAGAAGTGATTCAGAAAAGGAATCAAGGAAGTTTCTGGGTACCACACAGTGATCCAATTACAGATTGAATTGGTCTATTACAAATATTAGGAGGCATGGTAACTGCTCTATTACAGCTCCTAGGTTTTCTTTTGCAACATCCTGCTTCAGTCTTCCACTGTGTGAGTTCCCATTACCAAGCTACAGGTTTTATTGACTCATTACAGGGGTTAGTCAGGTATGGAATAGGTTAGGAATTGCTGTAATATCCCATCATGTTCCTGTTCTGTCCCATTATCTGAACCAGCCTAGGGCAATGTGCTGGATATAATGCTGTTCTCCAGTGCAAGAAGAGACAGCCTAATTCAGAGAATTTTAGTAACTCACTGGAGGAATATTCTAGAAATCAAGGCACACATACAAACAAATGAAGAGGTCTCAGCTGCTACACACTTGCTGTCTCCAAATGCTAGGGTACAGTTCTAGTATTCAAGTGCTGGGAGGGTGGTAAGGAGACTCTTGCCACAGTGAGCATTTTGAAGGATACTTTTCATTGACATCAACCTGTAGATTTTATCTCACAGTTTGGGGAGAAGAAGTCTTTTTTTTCTTGGTAAGTGTTGTCAAGGACCTGGCACCAGACCTTTTAATTCCATGGGGGATTAAGCCAGGCCACATGGTAAGGTGCATAGTCCTTGCGACTCAACCTCTCAGGCTGCTTTCCTGGCACCTGGTTGAATATTCCTTCATGATAACTTTACCCCGACTCTGTCTCCCTTCAATGCAAAGTCTTAATATGCATTAGAAGCCCAGGGAACTGTGAGAATCTAGGGGAAAGGCAGCAGGCAATCCTCTTCAGTTGTAAGGGTACAATCTCTTCTACAATCCCTAAGGATTTATTAGTTTTCACATCTTGAATTACTAAACAAAAAAAGGTAGTGTCATGTGGACTCACATGGTGTCTTTTAAGTGAATTAGTGTTCTTTTGATTATATAGGGTATAGCCAAATCCCTCAAGTGAAATATAGAACATTAACTGAAGTTATATATTTTTTTACATTAAAAAAATAACACAACTACTCTTAAAAATTAGCAGCTTGTTTTATGTATACTGGATATTATGATAACTAAATGATTAAATTCATTTTAGCACTATTCACAGTAGTAATTAAATGCTTGTTTGGAATTTGTTTCTCAATTAACTATTTCCCCCATAGATGGTTAAGTCCTTGAAGGAAAGGATCTAGTGGTTGTAGAAATGAATGAGTCTGTGGTTTTCCTAACCATGGTGATTTGGTGACTGTGTTTTAGCCTCTTTTATCATCCTTCTGCTACTACTGCTTAATGCAGTTAGTGTCAGCTGCTACTTTTACTTCTCTACAGCTGGAGCTTTAGCATGTCTGAGCATACTCACAGGATCTAGGGTGGGGTCCATCAGGAAGGGGCACACTCATATTTCATAGGGCCTCTTGATATCTTTCTTGATACCCAAATAGTTATGACATTGGAGGAAGCCATATAAGTATAAATGGAAGATGACTAAACTGGAAGCCAAAGGCATCTTATTTTACTAAACTATCTCAGGATGTTATTTAATTCTCTGAACTTCTGTTTCCTCCTTGAAAATAAGTGAAATAAAAATGCTTATTATACTTGGGTGTTTTTGAATCTGAAGTGGAAAATAGCTATGGCTATGCCTGGCATATAGTACAAATTGAATTCATGTTGAATATGTTCTCCACATGCAGTTGTCAGATTCAGTTTAGATGGATGAGATAACAAGTGGTCTTCCAACGGACCCAAAGAGCAAGTTCTCCACCTGGGCCACTTACTGCTTAGCTCAAACACACACAGATCCAGTGCACTGTCATAACGTTTCTGCCTTAGCCTATTACAGCAGTTTATAACATCACGAATGCTTAAATCATCTTGCAGAAGTCTTAAAAGAACGGGAAAAATGTGAATAAATTAATCTGTAATATGTGGGTGCTATGAATTACATAATCTTAGGATGGGAAGGGCTTTAGAATCCCCTAACTTTGTGCTCAGACTATCTTTCTTGATACAGAAAACAAAGAAATCACCCCAAGATTTACCAGGCCACGGTATGGAGGTTTGACAAAGAGAACTGAGAATCTGTCTTCCTTATGCTTCCCCAGGTATAGCCAGAGAGGCAACTATATGGTCAGAAGCCAGAAGGATACAACTGTAGAAATCACAGGAATAGCCATGATGTTTAAAAGAAAATACTGGCCTTTTAAACATCATTAAGACACACCATCTTATCTTCCTCAATTAAAAAATAACAGATAAGGGAGGTTCTGAAATTATCTAATTTGACCATTTTCTCTTCTACAATCCCTAAGGATTTATTAGTTTTCACATCTTGAATTTCTAAACAAAAAAAGGTAGTGTCATGTGGACTCACATGGTGTCTTCTAAGTGAATTAGTGTTCTTTTGATTATATAGGGTATAGCCAAATCCCTCAAAATATGTTCATATCCCTAGGATTCAAGTATTTTTAAAAGAGATTTCTTTTTCATGAAACATTGCCATAGACCATTAAATTTTCCAGACATTTTCAGTTATGGAATATGCACTCCACATTCATTTGCACTAGACGCCCAATTGCTTAAGTTCTGCTAATACAATGCCTTCATTTGAAATCCTTTGTTGTTTTTTTTCTCCACTGCTCTTCCTACTAATTGTTGTTTAGCCTTTATTAAGGAGATTGAAAATCTGCCCACCACTTTCTTCTTCATCTGGCTTGATGACTGTTCTTTGAATAATAGTAATTAACATCTGTGCAGCATGATTTTTATTCACAGGATTCTGATGCATTAATTAGTGTCATAACATCCCTAAGAGGTAAATAATTATACTTATCACACTTTTTACACAGGAAAAACTGAGACCCAGCTGGGTTAACATATGCCTACGCTCATGGGGAACAGGTGAGAGATGGACCAGGACCTGGTACACAATGGCTTCTCTATGCCTGGCATCTGTGAGCAGTCTGCCTGCCTCTGTGCTGGTAGCATCACACTCCTGAGTCCCCTGCATGGCTTAAAGCCTTATTTCGATTCTTAGAGTGGGGACCTTAAGTAGAATCACATAAGGAGGGAAATATTCTGGGAAGTCAAACTAGAAAATAAGCACGGGAACTCTAGGGGAAACATGAAGTTGCCCTATGAAGATGTGAAATGCTCATAGGCACTGTGATGTTATCCAATATCCCTCCTCCTGTTATCATCATTTTACCTAATGCTGTGGTGAGCATTACTCTTCCCCAAGACTTCTACCTTAGGCTGTGGAGCTAAGGAGAAAGAAGTCAGTTATACAATTCTATATCAAAGCTCAAACCATAATGGATTTTAATACAAATAATATGCTCTAGTCTTTTTTTAACCCTTTTTAAAATTGAAGTATAGTTGATATACAATATTGGATACAAATAGTATTAAAAATAGAATGGTTCAAAATTATTTGGCTTCTAATTTATGAGTTAAAAGCTTCTTATATGATACATAATGTTTGAGCAGGATCCCATTAATAACAATGTCCATATCTCTTTGGTCAAGCCTAATTTTTGATAAGCCTCATGTATTGGTAAGACTTAAGGGGTTGCCATTTTGTGTGTGCACATGCTCGAATATTTGCTCAGTTATCAGAGACATAATTTCTTAAAAACATTCCATTTTTTATTACTTTGTAGCTTATTTTTTAATATTCTGTTATTTTATATGAAAAAATAAAATGAAAATCATATATTAGTCTTCTCTAAATTTTTTTCCAGAAAGCAAGAATGGTTCATTTCAAAAAATGGAAATGTTTTTAGAAAGACCTGAAATAATTAACTAACCTCTCTAGTTGCTTTGATAGAGCCACAAAGTTAGGAGCAATTAAATGCCCCTGACTCTTCACTCCCTTCTGTTCTCTCTGAAATAAAGCAGAAATGAGAACCCACAACTGATTAGCTCCCTCTAATCAGATCTGTTGGTCTATCTTGGTCTGGGTTTAATTTGGAAGAGAAGCACATATTCATTGTGCAGATCTGACTTAACCCTAGACTCCAAATTAAAAAATAGGCACTATTGCTACTTTGGATAAGAATATCTTCAGATGTAATATTGAGTTGTGTGATTTCTAAATCTACACTTAGTCCATTTGGTCATGCAGCAATCCAGTGAGCTGGGTTAAATACCCTTCTGCCCTACCTTGTCTCAAAATAAACCTAGGAATGACCTGGAGAGGAAAAGCATGACACTCTTTGGGAAACAACTAGTGAAGGAAACTCATCAACTATATTTAAAAGTACCCAGCATTGTTAATTCTATTTCTAAAATACAAACTGCCACTGCCACCATGTTTTCATTCTCAGTGCAACAGTTTAAACCTGGTCTTTTTTCTCCTCTATGTATTCTCCCTCTTATTCAAATGAATGAATTGAACTAGTACTTATTTAGAAAGAGAATCTTCTAGAATACAATGGATCATGTCATTTACCCCCCTGTGTAAACCTCAGTTGCTCCTGAGGGTCCAAAGTAGATTCAAAACTCCATTGATGGAGTATAGAACTATCACCATGTGGTTTCTATATGTTTTGAATGTCCAATTGAAACCTTGGGACTCATTCAGACTTACTGTATTATTATGATTTTATTTGGTTGAAAAGTCATTTTGTGCCTTAATGTCATGATACTCTCATAAGACTGTCCATCTCCTCTTTGCTAAATGAAATCTTACTCTTCAAGCTGCTTCATCAAAATTATTTTAGGAACATATTTCTTACTATTCCCCTACAAACAACAGTTAGTTATTCCAACCCTTGCATTTCAGCTGTGCTTAAAACAAACCTCTCTTCACACAAATCACAATGTGCTGTAATTATATTAAGGGAACAAATGATTTCTTTTGCTTCTTCACTTGCAAGGCACGTAATAAGGGTCCAATGACTGTTTACTGAACTATCATTTAATCTTTTCTATGTCATTCTCCCTCTGTAAATAATAGTATTGAAATAAGTTTTATTAATGTCCTGTGTGTTATTAGATACATTTTTAAACTGGGTCCCCACTGTATCATCTGAAAAAAAACTGTGAAAATTGAAATTATTCATTTCAAAAGGATATTATGTAGATCAGTTAGTAGACTCACAGCATTCAGAAAATGTAGGACATGTTGTTTAAGTGTTAAGTCCTGTAGCCTAAGATCAGCAGTAGGGCTTCCTAAATGTCAGGAGTAAAGTTTGAGAACTTCCTGCCACAGAAAATCTGTAAGAATATGTAAGCGAGGTGTGAAGTTTCCTTTTAAGTAATTTTGCTTCTGAAACTTCACATTGTTGGCTGGAAGTTGAGTTTATAAGAATAGGATTAAGGGGGAAGTAGAATGTTCAGCATTATGTAGTTGGATGTGTGACTGTGTATTTATAGGTATATATATGTGAGTATCATGTGTGTATAAGTATATATAGTATAGATGTACAAAATCATTATGCACATATATCTAAAATATTTCATACATGCACACACACACATTGAGAGAGAGAGAGAAGAGTTAGTTTTCCTGATGAAGCCACTGAGGTTAAGGAAGGCTCTTTGCATCATACTTGTAATTTATGAGCAAAGAAAGTTTGTGTCCTCTCCTTTCAAGCCTATCTTCATGGTTTCAGTCAGTTCATTGGTTCTCAGTGAATTCCTCATTTACTGATTTTGTGAATTATTGGTGAAACAGATAAGGGTGCATATAACTTAAATTTCTGTAAAGCTTGGAGACCTGTAAAGTTATTTTATATACCTTTGAGATAGAGCTCTGTTTTCTGACATTCCCAGGTCCAATGATGGTTGGTTAGTTGAAAAAAAAAGTGATTATGTGGAGGAAGATGAAAATAATACATGCTTACCTTTATTTTTATTTAAGTGGTTATAAAGTTCACAGTAATTTGTCCATATTTTGATATTGCATCAAGGTTTTTTCCTTGATTCTGCATTCCCTGCTTTGAATCCCATCTTCTTGCCTAATCCACATAAAAAATTCATCATATGTAATTCCTAGATTCAGTTTCATTAAAGAGGAACAAGAACTTAAAGATGCTTGTGAAGCCAGCAGAGTATAAATTTCTTTGATAGACTTTATGATTTCTTGCTCAAATGTTTAGTTTGTTTTTGCTATACCTGAATTAATAAAGAAGTTTGGTAGACTGGCATTTATAGAGTCTTTCCAAAGCATCCAACTTAGTTTTCAAAGAAGTAACTCTGTTTTTACATGCATATTGCCATTAATTTATATCATGGTTGATTTAAGTAGTTATGGCACCTAAGTCCATATTCTGTATGTTCTTGTCCAGAACTTTTCATTCACTAAATAAATACATTTTTCTTCAATGCTTATTAGTAACACACATTGCTTTGTTTCCATAACAATATGTGTTTCTTATATTGCCTGTGACATTTGCTGTAAACATTAATTTAATATTGGTAATATTCTCACAGGTGTCAGGTCCTAGGCCACAAAGGACGCCTAGACTCTCTCCTACTCTTTGCATTATAGACTAATGAATCGACAAAAAATGCTATGAAGCAGATAAAAACTATCAAGGAAGTAGAGTTGAGTATGTAGCTACTAAATGTACTGTGCTAATTCATGTGTGTGTAACCATGGGAGAGAAAGGTCCAAATCAATGAGCATTTGTGAAAAATACTTTGATCTCTGATCTAATTCATCTGCCTGGTTTCATTTGGCTCTAACTTCTGGATGAAGGGTATCTCCACCCATTCCACTCTTTAGTCCCCTCCTGCCTGACAAACACTGCTGTAAACATTTTTAGAAAGACTTAAATGCTTCCTAGTAATGCATTCTGCCAGATGACTGCTTTCTTGTCCATAATCTGATGGCTCTTGTCGTTATTGTATAGCATTTTATTACTAGGAAGATCAATTAAAAATTAGTTTGTTTCAAATATTAATACATTTTAAAATCATAAGGTAGTAAGGAAAAAGGAGCATGGAATAGTGATGTTTCTTGCCTGGACTTTCAAATAAATAAACAAACAAAAAGAGGTCATGTTCATTAGTGTTTGGTGTTACTATGGTGTTAGATTGTTCATAGCGACACTTGTTGATGATGATCCTTGAAAGAAAAGAAGCATCATCAATCTTCTCTGCCAAATGCTTGCATTTCTTTGCAGAATGACTGCTTTCCTTCTTAAGAACAAGCAGTTGGATAGGTCTGTAGATTTTGTTCTACACTGTGGTTGCTTTGTCTTCACAATAGACTAAGATAATTGATGTTTCACTTTAAAATAAATCATACTCCATAGTGGGTGTAACAACTTGTTTGGAATACCCAAATATAGTGTTTTTAATAAGATGTTACATTCATAGATGAAGTTAGGGAAACTGCAGAAATATATGCATTAAATATGAGTCATTTCTCTGATTAAATAAAAAAAAATGTCTCGGCGTTGTACATGCAAGGAAAGTGTTGTAGCCATGACTTGTGATAAACATGAAGCCATAACTCTGGATCCAGGTCTGTGATGCCTCTGTTGTCAACAAAACTTCCAGTTTCAGTCCCAGGTGTTGTCATTCCTTTGCCAGGAACCAATGAGCTGAAGTGGCCCATTGCCTCAGCTGGCAGTTGTAAGAGGTAAAAATTCCTGACAAAGCTCCAATCAGATAAGGAGCAATCTACCCAGCTAGTGATTCCAGGTCACCGTGAGAGGAAACACAGGATATTGCTGTTGTCTAGAATTGAAACTGATTTATGATGATTAACATGTCAAACCATTTGAAGCTTTGAAGTTTACTGTAGGTATCAGAAAGAGCTAAAGTGTTATTATTAAATGCTTGCAAAGCATTTTCAAAAACATAGCTGGCCTCTTCTTGACAAATAATGTTTTATATGGCAGATCGAGACATTCGTTTCTTGCAGGTGTGTGAGATCCAGGGGCTGCATGAAGCTTTATTAAATAATTAAAGCTGCAGACCCACCCCGGCATAGAAAGCACTAGCCCTAAGCAAAATTGCAAAGGAATGAAGCTTATGTTTGGGCTTTACAATTTCTTTCTCTGTGGTCCTTTCCTTGCACTCCTCTTGGGGCCCAACAAATCAATGGTGAAATGGAAAGATCACTGAGCTTGGAGTTAAAGGAGTCAAGTTTGCACCTGGCCACTCAAAAATAACAACTAGGCCTATCCTCACAAGACATTTGTAAGAAAAATAGTAAACCCTTAGTCACTCAAATGTTGTTTTAAGTAATTTTATACACTAGCTCTTTTAAGTCTTAAAACCACCCATGGTGTAGGTGCTTTTATTATCCCTGTTTTATAGAAGAGGAAACTGAGACACAGTGTGGATCAATAACTTACCTGCGTTTACACAGCAGGTAACAGCAGGAACTGGCAGACGGATTCAGACAGTCTTGCTTTAGAGCCGTGACTCTAAAGCAAGTGCTCTTTGAGTGAGATAAAAGAAAACATATGAAAATACTTAATGTGCTATTATCACTTGTGGCAGAGATTATGAAATGCCCGCCTAATTGCCACTCAACTTTTCCTCCTTAGAATGGCTTCTAATTTTATTTGGGGATTTGCTGTGCCCAGTTAAAAGACAACATTTCCCAGTCACTGAGAATAAAGAAATGTTAGCAGACATTAGGTAGAAAGTCCTGCCAAACGTCCTGTGGGGAGAGGACAGACAGTAGGCATGTGTTGTTTCCACCCATCACCCTTCCTTCCCACTTCCTTCCTGAATATGATTTGCTGGAGCTTCAGCTGCCATCTTGCACCACAAAGAAGCCTTGGGGATGTAATATCTGCTGAGGCTGGGACTTCAGAAAGAAACTTTGATAACAAATAGAGCTGCCACCCCCACCACAGTTGCTTTACCTTGGAAAAAAAAATTTTTAATGCAGAGAAATTAATTCTTCCCTTGTTATAGCTACTTATTTCTAGTCTCTTACTAGCAGCTGTTAAGAATTGAATCCATTTTTTAAAATTTTAGATCAATAGAGAGTTGTTTTGGTTCTAAACACATCCATTTTTCCAGCTAACCATGGTGAAGAGGGTGTGATAGGAAGGAACTCATAAGGAATATTATACATGATTCTGCTACTCAAGGAGCTTATGCTCTTACTGTGGAAATAAACACATGAAGCAGCGTTGAAATGCTTAATGGTGTTTTGCAGATTTCGTGTAATCTCAATATTTGGAGAAGAGGGCAACTCATAATGGCTGGAGCAGTCAGGGAAGGATTCTCGTAGATGGTGGGGCTTGAGTTCAGCTTTGGAGGGTGGAGAATTTGATCAAAAAGGTCAGGAAGACAGGTCAACTGTTCCAGAAAAGGTGAGAGATACTAGTATAACTGTAGGAATGTATTCATGGGACGATAGAGAGTATTGTGATTAGAACAGTGCTAAACAAAATAATATATGTGAAAGCTCCTAGCACTGTGTCTGGCACACATTTTTCTTTTGTATCATATTTGGCTTAGAATATTTCAATAGCCATTTAATTTATGTCCTAGATTCTAACTCCTCCCTGCCAAAGTGATTTTCTGTATTGCTCCTAAAATACTTTTTTCCTGATGTACAAATCAAAATCAAGTCACACTTCTCTCATGGTAAGAATTATTCATTAAATTTCTGTTGGGTACAGGAAATAGTCCAAGGTCATTGTTTTGGTTTTGTAAGAAGGCCTGTTTATCTCGGCAAATCTCTCTTCTCCCCATCCACTTCTAATAAAAAGTGAAATACTTGTAGTTCAACAACGTGCAATGTTGTTTTCATAAATGTATGCCTTGAACATACTGCAGCTTCTCTCTGGAATGTCCTTGTCCCTGTCTACCAAGTAAACACCTTTGTCTTTTAATTCCCTGTTCAGATATCACCCCTTTGCTCCAACTCAGATAAAGCTAACCTGTCCTTTCTGTGTTTGTATAATATGTATGTTTAATTGAAAATAAGTTAAATTTTTTTAAGTTTTGAGGTTTTAATAAGAAATGTATACAATATAGTACAAATAAGCCAAGGGGAAAATATATTCAAAAGACAAGTAACAAATTAGAATAAAATAAAATACAGCCACATGCAAGGTATTTCATTTTAGAGTAATACAATAGCTAACATTGGTTACAACGATGGTTATAAACTTCTCCATAGCCAGAGAAAGAAAGAGATTTTTGAGATTCAGCATATCCATGAGATACATATTTTAAAAAGCTAAATGCTTAAAAATATAACTTTCCTTCATTTTGAAAGAAATTTCTCTTCAGGGTCTTCCTAAATAATCTATTGGCTGATATACTGATACATATTTTCTTTTTCTTTTTTTTTTTTGTAAAGGTATCATTGAAGTACACTCTTACGAAGGTTTCTCATGAGCAACATTATGGTTACTACATTCACCCATATTATCAAGTCCCCCCCACATACCCTATTGTAGTCACTGTCCATCAGCACAGTAAGATGCTATAGAGTCACTACTTGCCTGCTCATGCCCCACCCACCCCACCACTACATTCTGTGTGCTAATCATAATACCCCTTAATCCCCTTCTCTCTCCCTTCCTGCCGGCCCTCCACACACCCTTTCTCTTTGGTAACAGCTAGTCCCTTCTTGGAGTCTATGAGTCTACTGCTATTTTGTTCCTTCAGTTTTGCTTTGTTGTTACATTTCGCAAATGAGTGAAATCATTTTCTTGCCTTTCTCTGCCTGGCTTATTTCACTGAGCATAATATTCTCTAGTTCCATCCATGTTGTTGCAAATGGTAGGATTTGTTTTCTTCTTATGGCTGAATAATATTCCATTGTGTATATGTACCACATCTTCTTTACCCATTCATTTATTTATGGACACTTAGGTTGCTTCTGTGTCTTGGCTATTATAAACAGTGCTGCAATAAACATAGGGGTGCATATGTCTTTTTGAATCTGTGACCTTGTTTTCTTTGGGTAAATTCCTAGGAGTGAAATTCCTGGGTCAAATGGTATTTCTATTTTTAGTTTTTTGAGGAACTTCCATATTGCTTTCCACAATGGTTGAAATAACACATATTTTCAATTGTATTGAAGATTGCTATTCAGTAAGAATGCATTAGTACAGCCATACTGGTTATTAAAATACTGAAATACTTCCCTACTGATTGGTAATTAGCCACTGCCTTAAATGCCTTTTCTCTACCCTTTCTGCCCTGAATCCTCCCTCATAAGTCTATGTTTATCCTCACCATCCAGCAACCAGGGATAAAGTCTGGTATAGCAGAGGTGCTTCAAGATCTGCTCAAGACACTGGAGGGGTACCTCCTGGTGGGGCAGTATCCATGCCTCAGGTTGATAAATGTGCTGCCTCTCATCTAATTAAAACAATACAGCTCCTGAGACTTCTATACTCCATTCCCTATATTACATACCCACTTGGATTTCTCACAGTTGCCTCAATGTTAACATGTCATAAGTCAAGTTTTAAAAGAGTTGAATCACTGAATAGATACAATATTGAGTTTTTATATTCTCCCTGAATTTCCCCCATCCAAACTGATGGTCTAATGCCAAAGCACTATTTAATAAAAGGAAATCTAGGAGACCAGAGAATGTGTCCTTTTGGACAAACAGAATAACTACTCCTACTGGCAATGTTCCAAATAAAATTATTTATTGCAGTCAAAATTGTAATGAGAATTAGGAACAGGATGCTGCAGGCTTTAATTCTTGGTGACACTTGAAAGACAGCTGTTTTGTTCTGCTAAGAGCAGATCCACAGTCTTTGACAATGTGCCAGATTTGGGAGAGAAATGGAAATTTTCAGTGAAACTGGGGGAGCCAATCAGAAGAGTTGTCTGTAAAGATGGCCATCTCAACACAGGGATTTCAGTATATTTTTCCCCAGAAAATAGTTCTGAGGCCATGCCAAATATGGCAGAATGGACACAGAGCCCATTTATACACCAGAAACCATGGTCAGTTTATGTCACCATGGGAAAATAGTAAAGCATATAAATGAATCTCTTGGTGGTCATTTTTTCTTAATTTTAAATCAACTTTATAGAGAGTTCATTTACAGGCAGTTAAAGGAACTCATTTTAAGAAGATAGTTTAAGTTTTAATGAATATGATCATCCATAGAATCCATCCCCAGTCAAGTTATAGAATATTTTCATCATCCCAACAAGTTCCTTTATCCCCTTTTCCAGTCAGTATCCTACCCCAACCACCACTCTAAGCCCCAGGCAACCACTTACATGCTTTTTATCATTATAGGTGGTCTTAGTCACAAATTTTACATTATGGCATTATTAAATAATTACCTTTTTGGTGTCTGTTGCATTCACTCAGCATAAAGTTTATGACAATGATTCATGCTGTAGTTTTTGTTTTCCCTTTGGTGAGTAGTAGTCCATTGTGTAAGTGTCATAATATGTTTATTGATTCAACTGTTTATGAGCATTAGGGTTGTTTCTAGCTTTTTAAAAAAACACTATTAAGAGCAATGCTGCTATGGACATTTGTTCATAAACTTTTAAAATTTTTTATTTTGAGATTAATAAACCTTTGGGTGAGCACATTTTGTATTTGTGTTTGGACTTCATTTTAACTGAAAAAAAAATCTTATACATACAGAAGCATTGTGATAGTACAGGGAGAACCCACTTGTTCTCCATGCTAACTCCCCTAATGTTAATATCTTACATAACCACAATAAAACTAGCAACACTAAGAATTTAGTATTGGTACAACAGTACTAACTAATCTACAGACTTTGAAGTTCCCCAGAATTTCCATTGATGTCCTTTCTGTGTCCCAGGACTCAGTCCATGACACTGCATCTCACTTATTTATCCTTAGTCTCCTTCAACCTATGACAACTTCTCAGTATTCCCTTCTCTTTTATGACCTTGACGATTTTGGCAGATATTTTGTAGAATGTCTCTCAGTTGGATTCATTTGATGTGTTCGGATGAGGACACTCAGAGTATAAATTTTGAGAAAGAAAATCACAGGGGAGATGTACCCTTCTTAGTATATTGTATCAGAGTTAAGTCTGGATACCAGTATGTCTATGACCAGTGCTATGAATCTTGATTACTTGGTAAAGGGGGTGCCTGCCAGATTTCTCCACTTTAATAAAGTCACTCTTATTCCCTTCATGTGCCCTGTGTCATTTATGTATGTGTTTCTCTGTGTGTATTAAATATATGTATATGTCTTAAAATACATATATAATATATATTATAAAATAAAATAGGTTCATACAGGTATTCCCAATTCAAACCCGCTGCCATGGCATTCATTCTAACATGCCCCATTTACGTATCTGTAACTTTACATTACTGAGTAATGGTCTCTGACACTGAGAAACCTGGCTGTCATCATTTACAATTTATGTGTATTTTTTGGTCAGTGCTAGCACACATATAAAGTGGTTTCAGAATTGCTTGCATGTATCCCTCTGAGAAACAGATTTACTAATTAGAGTATTTTGTACATTTTTTGGTCTTTATCCTTAGAGTATCAAATCAAAACACTATTACCAAGTTACTTTAGTCAGCTTCTTCCTTTCCCCAACATGAGCACTAATCTCAGCTTTACTACTCCCTAGCTCTGTGGCATTGGAAAAAATATCTGACCTCTTTGCTTTAGTTTCATCATCTGTAAGACAGTGTATAATAGTAAGGACCTTCCTGACTGTAGGGGCCTGGCACACAGTAAACACTAAGTAAGTATTTGCTACTGTTACCACCCATAGTCATTATCAAGGCATAAGTTGACTTACAATTATTATACATATAATTTTTGCATTATAATTTATTTTTGTCTTTGTCCTCTTCAGGTGGTGAACTTTCTGAGAAGAGGAATTGAGTCTTTATTTCATTTCTTCATGCAGCTCTCTTGCATGATAAGTTCTCAGAAGATGTTTGCTGATATTATAAAGTAGTAAGTGCATGCTACATATTAATAAAATCAAACAAAATGAAATAGAAAATGAATGTTAGTGTGCTAACAAATGTTAATAGTTCAGTATTATCTTTTCCTACTCACAAGTTTGTGTTCTGACATACGTCCTCTTGAGAAAGTACCTGTATGCATATACCTTCTTCTAGAATCTTACAGATTAATGTCTAAAATTCTGTGTTATCTCTCCCTTTGGGTTAACAATTCTTTTGAGCTACTTTGGAGGGAAAATCCAATGTGATATATCATAAGAGCTCATCAGATCTCCCTTATCTTTCTATTTCAAAAGAAAAGACTTGACCTAGATGGCACAAAAGGAAGAGAAAGTCAGGAGATGAGAAGGTAAGAATAAGAAATTGCAATTATTCCAAAATAAGGACAACTGTTTAGCAAGGATCAAAATGTAAACATTAAGTCATAATTTCTCTTTAGAGAGCAGATAAAGTATCTTTTATAATAGCAAAATTTATTTTTTCTTGTAATAATCTGTTTGGTTGCTGTTTTCCCTTTAATTCCCAGAAGTACAGTTGACTCTTAAATAGCACATGTTTGAACTGCATGGGTCCACTTATACGTGGCTTTTTTCAGTAATATATTGAAAAATTGTTTGGAGATTTGTAATAATTTCCTTTTGTCTAGCTTATTTTAAGAATACAGTTTGTATCTTATTGGTAAAGCTACTGTTCAACAGTAGGCTATTAATTAAGTTTTTAGGAGTCAAAAGTAACTTGCAGAGATTCAACTGTGCAGGGTTAATGCCTTGAACCTCAGTGTTGTTCAAGGGTTAACTGTATTTGGCATGGGAAAGCATGAGAGAAATGTAAGAGAACTTTTGATTTGTCTTTATTTTGAATCTATAATTAAGAATTACTTTATGCTAGAGAAATATCAGATAGAAATGAAATGCATAAATTTCATATTGTTTTATTAACCTCCAAAAACTGTGGAGAAGTTATGTTTTAGGGAATCAGTAAGTAATCTGCATTACACTGAATATAATAACTTTGAGTTATATAACAAAATTAGTATGAAGTAAATAAATACGTATTTTTGGAATGGTTAACATTTGTGTTTCAGCAATAGCATTTGAAAATGCTTAAATAGCTAACAAGGAGGGAATTTAATTTATATAGAATTAAAGATACTACTTAACCACAATGGTTAATGCAATTTCTGGTTTCATAATGAAATGTCAGAAAAGAAGATAAGATTATTAATGTGAAATAAGATAATAAGAAACTGATTTCCCTAAATTTCCATAAAAACCTGATAAGGTCTGATCCATATACATTAGTACAACCTTTAGACTCTCAAATAGCACAAATTCATATCAAGTAAATAATATTATATTTCTGAATTGAGACAAATTTACTGACTTTTTAGAGAAAGAGATGGAACATTTGTATTTTCACTAACATTTCACAGTAACCAAAGGCTTAGAGTTTGATGGAAGCAAGAGCATTCAGTTGCTAGATACTGAAAATTAAAACCTGTATTATTGTGTTCTAGCCAAGATGATAAAATATCTGCAGTGAAGCTACACTCTAGTTTGACAATCCTTTATTCACAAAATATTTTTGATAAGGCATTCTGGTCAATATATTGGTCTGTGCACTTGGGGAATATAAAGACCATTAAGACACTTTATTTGTGTATACACAGCATTATAATGCCAGGTTGAAATTAGAAGGGACCTGATGAATACATCTGGGAGGAAAAATAAAAAATTATGTTAAAAGTTTTAGTGAAATCAGCAACAAAGAGAAGCTTAGTGAGTTACTTGGAGAAGGACTTACAGTGATCTGCAATGTGACTGTTGCATTGAATCAGGATCATTTTATTCTCAGCACATTTTTGGGGGGCAGATACAAATAGGAAACCTTATGGTAAACATACACAAACATTTTATTTTCTAAATAATAATGACATGAGTTTTTCATATTATCATATACCATTTCTTTGTTTACATCACAAATTTTAACTTTTCTTCACATTTAAAGTATAACAATTCTTTCAGCTTACTTTTGGACCTTCACAAATATGCGTATTTAATATCACCAGGACATACTGCCTTTCATAACATGATTTCAATGTCTTTAGTACCATTAAAATTGTTAACATAATTTCAGGAACAAAGAATACTAAGGTTTTGCTTGCATTTCTTAATTAGCTAAATACATAGATTTCTTTTTCCTTTAATGGACTGCAGCAATGCTGAAGGTGAAACAACTTTCTTGAGAGTCAGCCAGAAACTTGTGACAGATATATTTTAATGACTTAAAATGAATTTGTCAAATCAAGTTCCTTTTTTAAAAATTTTTCTGATCTCTTCGGAGATAATTGTCAGTTTTAACTGTCTCAGATTTCTCAATGCCAAAACAAAATTGTTTTGTCAACTTGTTGGTTTACTTTTGTTGGATTGATTCCATAATGCAACTGACCATTGGTTTACAAAAAGATATCTAAATATTGCAATTCCTCCAGTGATGAATATTTACATCATTTATAGTCAATATGTGTCTCATAGATTTTGGTCAATCTATTCTGTTTATACAAAATATATTTTCCAAAGATGCAGATGTGGGTTGATGGATGTCAGAATAATAAAACAAAAAAGAGGAAAACATTGCTTCCCACTATTTGTTTATGCAAAATCCATTACATGCACATGTATTTTTAAGAATGATGTGTCTCAACCTATACAAATACAGGTAAATTTGTTGCTCAGCCAAACGGTGTGTAGTCAGATGGGGAACCTAAATTATTTGAGCACACTTGGCAATAGTTCTCTGAACAACAGCTACCTGCACTGGACTGGTGTGTTCATTCTCCCAGAAAAAAGTCCCATACAATCTAAATCACTTCCAGTGAATCTATAGCTAAGAGCTGTAGGAGGAAGAATTGTTCCACTTCAATAGAAGCAGAAAAAAATTTTCATGTTGCCTTGCAAGAAGCTGTTTCTATTTTTCAAACTTTATTGCTTTTTAAACTATGAAAGCAGTAGTATTCATTGTAATAAATTCCCAACAATACAGAATAAAAAGTTACAAAGCTTCTCCCCCTCCCCAGGGATGATCATTATTGGATATCTTCCAAGATTTTGGTGTAAGCAAACATCAGTATGTACACATCCCCGCACATACTGAATGGACTGTATCATATATAACCATCAGGCTTATCACATAGAGATTTGCCACATTCTTCAACATTTTTGCAGAATATTTCATTATGTGAACATACCATGATTTATTCAACAATTCTCTATTGTAGGCTACATAGGTTGATTCATTTTCTATTTCTATAACAAACCATACTGTCATAATAAATACCTCTATATAGAAATATTTGCAAATATGTACTATATTCTTCTAAGATTCTTAGATGTAAAATCATTGCTACAAAGAGTTGTATATTTAATGTTTTGATAGATGATACCCAATTGTTTACAAAAACAAGATTGTGTTCTTTGATATCCCCATCAGAAGTATGCGTGATTCTATAAACTTTCACAAATGCCCATTATTACCATTATATTAATTTTAATTTTATTTTATACCTTTAGATATTTAAACATGTGGAACTTGATGTATAGCATGAGGTGGGACTTTTTTTTTTCCAAATGAATATGAAGGCCCAGAATCGCTTATGCACTGCTATCTTTTCTCTAACAATTTTATTATAAACTTTATTCCCAAATGTAATTTATATATTGGTTAAAGTTCTTAGCTGCAAACAGCAAAATCTACTTAGGCTAGTCTCTGCATAGAAGGAATTTGCTTCAGGATGTTATGTAGCTCACAAAGTCATCAAGTTGCTGAGGAAATATATTAGAAACAAGCTTCCAAGGGCACTTCAGAAGCACTGTGCACAATCTGCCCAGACAGCCACAGCCAACCACAGAACCATGCCACATCAGTAGCCATAAAAAAATGCGAGCCTGTAGATTCACATAAGTCAGATCACACACACTGTCTCATATATGTGCATTTTATTGCAGGAAGCTGGCCTACATGCCTGTCCCCTAGCTACAATGGAGGCTAGAAAAATAAGACTTCATTAAATCTAAGATGCTAGCGATTGGAAAGCACGTGATTATTTTGTGTACCACTAATAAAAATAAAACACTGCACATTAAACTCTGACACAGTGCTTTCACTCAGGATTTTTATTTTATAATTATTAAAAAAGAAACTACTTTGAATTTATTTAGACAGGTTTTTATATATTCTTAGGCATGCATGAAAAGGAAATTATAGGCAAAATTATCTGGTTAAGCAATTCTAAAACTTCATTGAAGGAATCAGTCTCATTTAGCTATTCCCAATTTCAAACAAGGAAATAGAGGCAATGTAAAGCCTCCAAGGAACTTTCTGAGAATGTTAATAGCAGCCTCCAATGAGGTGAGGAGACATACCACTCCATCCAGAGTCACGCTTAAAGACAGAATTCCATGCAAGTAGAGAAAAGGGCTAAAAGTCCCCTTCTCTTTCCACCCCCTTTTCCAATAATTCTATTAGTAAAGGCTTACATTGTGGCAATACTCCATGAAGTACATAAACAAAAACGGTTCTATTCAGAATATGAAAAGAGCATTTTCCATCCTTTGGAATATAGCCAGGAGTCAGTTTAGAATCACTAACCCTAAGAGGGCTGCCGTCTGACTCAAACAACCTCCTAACATAAAAAAGTGCCAAAATTTACATTTATAATTTCTTGGTTAAATGATAGTTTAATGGAAAAATTTAAAAAAGCTTTTCATAGATGTGAAAAGTCTGCACAATAAATTATATGCAAATGGGAAGAAAATACTCCAGAAGAAAATTCCTCAAAGAAATAGCAGTGAATACTTCTAGAGATGATATTCAGAAGGGGGAAAGATGGAGAAAGTCTGATGAGAGACTTCCACTATTTATTTATTTAGTTTCTGTATGGATCTTTTTGAACAATGAAAATGTATGCATGGAATCTCTATGTAGCTAAAATGTTAACATTTCTAAAAGAATATAGATAAATATTACCAAGATGTCAACTGGGTCTTTTCTGCCCAAAGAAATCTAGGCAGGATTGCCATAAAATTCCAATTTTATGACCTAGGCAATTGCTGGTCTCCAGATTTCAGGAATTTACTCTTTCATGGTCCTTTGTGCTTCTTCCTCCATCCTTAGGTGTGTCTGTATTACAGTAGGAGGGCTGAGACATATAGCTCCACAGGCCTTAGTTTTCCTCTAAAGATCCATTCATATGAAAGCCATGAAAGCTTTATGAAGACTTCATATGGGCAGTGAGGAAGAACTCTATACCAGCCAATCTAAAATGCATATTTGCAGTTCTGTTTTCCAAAGATGCATTTCACTGTGCTCCACCCCAACTTTCCCTTTCCCCTCCCACACAGCTTCCAGGCGCCTTAGATTCTCTTTCTCCCTTCCAAATTTTCAATTTCTATCTTTCTATTTGCCTTACTTAGCTCCTACTGATAATTTTCATGCATAAACATTTCAAGCTGCCTCTGCAGAATAAAGAGTAATTGTAGAGTTTTACCTTTCTCCCAAAAGAAAAAAAAATTGTAATTCTTAAACCTTTTCTGATTCAGGACTCATTGCCTTTCCTTGTACTTAGAATTTTCTTGCCTGGTGCTTTCTACCTAAGACAGGGAAAATCTTACACCTTCTCCAAGGTTCTCATCAACCATCCTGGCCTCTACACCAGCTCATTCAGGAAGGGGCTTTGCTTCTGATTGTTTCTGCATTTGGGCTGAGTCATACTTGCATGAACTCTAGTTCTCCGATTGCTTCCAGTCTAAAGAGACTGATCAGTTTTGTTCTGTGGGGAATGCTGAAGTCATTTTCCTCTCTTCCTTATGCCAAATTATCTCCATTTACTATGATAATTTATGGAGACACTCGGGGCTCTTAGTACTGTGTGCTTCCCTGAAGTATTCTGTACCAAATTGCCTCTGCAATGACTTACCATACCAAACCAGATTTTCAAACTAAGTTCAATGGCATCTGCTTGTATGACTTACTGCAGTCATTTCTGGTTTGAGAGTATATGCAGAGAAATCTTTAGATAGGCATCATCTATAATTGCAAAAAACAATTCTGGACTAAATCCAAATATCAATCAATATTGGAATATGAAGTAGGATGAAGAATATATAGCGATGAAGAATCAATAATTCAGAGCTGTATGTAGCAAACTAAATAAATATGATCATAATATTCAATAGAAAATAAGTTATATGTGAATACTCATAATTATATGAAGTCAAAGGCACACAAGTTCAAACAAATAAAAACACATAGTATTGCAAACATAAGTATGAATAAATATAGCTATGAATAAAAATAGAGGGATGATAATCCCCAAATTCAGGGTACTGCTTATCTCTAAATGGAGTTAAGTAGGTAGGATTGGGGAGGCATACTCAGGAGACTTCAAAGACATTCATAATAATTTACTGTTTAAACTTGGTGGTAGTCAGGTTTTTGTATCACTATGCCTTACATAAAATTGTAAGTATTTTGTATATGTTTATATATCTCAATGCATATTAAAATAATGACTAAAAGTCCAACTCTTAAACTTCATCAGCTAATTCTGAGATTGGTTTTAGTTTTTTTTAATTGACATAATAGTTGATATACAATATTATATTGGTTTCAAATATACAACATGGTGATTCAACAGTTATGTCCATTACTAGATCCTCACCCCAACTAGTATAGTTATTACTATCTGTCAACATAGAAAGATGTTACAGACCTATTGACTACATTCTTTATGATGTGCTTTCATCCCTGGGATTAATTTATATTATAATTGAGATATTGTGCCTCTTTATCCCCTTCAGCTATTTCACCCACCCACCTCAGCCCCTCCTCCATGGTAATCATCAGCCACTTCTCAGTGTCTATGAGTCTTCTGCTATTTTGTTCATTTTATTTGTTTTTAGATTCTACATATAAGTGAAATGGTATTTGGTATTTGCCTTTCTCCACCTGGCTTATTTCACTGAGCATAGTGCCCTCTAGGTCCATCCATGTTGTCACAAAAGGCAGGATTTCTTTTTTATTGGCTGAAAAATATGCCATTGTGTATATGTACCACATATTCTTTATCCATTCATCTATTGGTAGACACTAGTTGCTTCCATGTCTTGACTATTGCAAATAATGTGACAATAAACATGGAGGTGCATGTATCTTTCGAATCAGAGATTTTTGTTTTCCTCAGGTAAATTACTAGAAGTGGAATTACTGGGTTGTATAGTATTGCTAGTTTTAGTTTTTTGTGGAACTTTCACACTGCTGTCCACAGTGGCTGTACCAATTTACATATACCAACAGTGTAGGAGGGTTGGTTTAGTTTTTGAAGTACCATTGTCTGGAATATGTTTCGGGATTAAGGTTCACTAAAACTCAGAAGTAACTAAAGCAACAAGGTTGAGAGAAGTACCAGGTACTGGGGCAAGAAACCAAGTTTACCCCCATTTCCAGTGAAATAATCAGGTTTCTGTCATTTTAGAAAGAGAAACTATTTTGTTAGCTAAATATGCTAGTTGTAGACTATTACAACAAATTAATAAAGTACCTTGACCCTGAGGAATTCCTAAGAGATTAGGCACATAGAGATGAGAATAATGAATGCAAGGGACCATTTAAACATGCTGGGACTGAACTCCAAGAATAGGATGAATGGTGTGAGATAAGGTCAGGTAGAGTTTCATCCTGGAGATTCTGTGAAGTAGGAAGAAGATTTTTACAATATCTTCCTCAGTGTTCTAGGGGAATCATGCCTGATAATTAAAAGCAAGTGTTTGAAGAGAAACTGGCAACTAATGAAAGGAGTTGAAAACAAAGCTAGGCAACCTTGAAACAGGTTCTCAGATTGTGTTTCTCAGGAGAGGCAACTTTATCCTAACATGTGCCCCCACGATGGCCTCAGCAGCGTCAACCATGAGCAACTAAATGCTGCCACCCAGAAAAGACCTGGCCTTCCACGCACACTCTACTCACCACAGCAAGTCCTAACCCGAGCAGTTCTCCAGAAGTAGAGTACTGTTTGCATATGTGCATGTCCACTAAGCAGTAATGCCTGCTGCCCAGACCAGGTGCCAAAAGGCATTTCATTGGAAATGTTAATCTATCAACATGTAAATGTTTCTATAAGAAAAAAAAATTGTATGATCCAAAAAAATCCTCATCAGTTTCAAGCAAAAGTATCAAATGCAAGCCCAGAAACTATTAAGAAATCTCTTGTCAAATATGTCTGCTCACTGGAAGAGATGAAATTAATGTAAAACTGACTGGAAAAGGGAAAACAGTCATTATATGAGCATTCATCACCCAGAATCCATAAGGTTTATGACCCTGTCCAGCATATAGCAAAACTTCTGCCCTTTCAAGAGTTTCCCCTTGGAGGAACAGATAAACCTCCCATACATCATTTCAACAGACTCTTCATAGATCACAGGCTTGGGTTAAAAAAGAAAGAAAGAAAATGTGTCAGAGAAGAGGAAAAATGTGTGGGAAATGGCAGAATATTATCTAAAATAGAATAGCAAGAGACTAATTTTGAACAATTTTACCTAAAGTACTTCTCCTTTTTGTAGTTAGACATGTTAATCAGTTTTTAAAAATTAAAGAGTTGTCAATCTGTAAATGACATTTCTTTTATATGCTATAACAAAAGTTAGGGGAACATTCAGCTGGAAGTCATATTAAATTCCATTTTATATCTCTGTTTTTGAGAAACTATACCTTAGAACAGACTAAGTCAAATGTTTTAGTTGCATTTTGCATAATTTTCTCTGTCTTTACTAGCCATTTTTTAATTTCAACCCTTAAATTGCCCTTGCCCATAAAGAAGATGAAATCTCATTACTCTAAATCAGCAACTGTTAAAGATTTGTATACCTGAAGTCCTCACAGGATGGTTGTTTAAAAAAAAAAAATCCTGGTCCTGGATGTTATCTCTGGAGATACTGACTCAGATTATCTCAGATAGGGGCCAGCAATCTCTGTTTTTAACCAGAGATCCTGTTATTTCCAGTGTTAGAAATAGGAATATCATCCTTTGAGAAACACTGTTATAAAGTGATCAACAACATCTATCAATCCATCCAAGTATTTTTTCAAAACCTGCAGTAAAATAGATGACCAAGAGACTGGAAGCTTACCATCCATGGTGGCACTTCAAGGAAGTTGTGTTCGTATAGCACTAATTCTTTACGGTATTGGCATTTCCTGCTATGACCTCCGCCAAACTAATAGTGAGTTCCACTGCTAACAAGAAACTAATATAGCTCCTGTGGAGAGACATGATAAACAAAACATTGGCACTGACCTCAAGATGCCTATAGAAAAGCAGATGATATTATTTTCCCCTCATAGTCTTATAGTAAAGTCAGGCCCACTGGTTACCAAAGAGAAATAGACGCAAGAAGGTAGCATTTGGCTGGGCCTTGAAGGAGGACTAGCACTTTAACAGGAGTCTAAATGAATCGAATACATTCTCAGTGGTGACAGGATAGACTTGGGTTTGTATAGACATGCAATTGTATTTAGGAAATGACTAGCGATCCAGGTGGACCAGGGTGTGATAATGTGACAATTTTTCTAAATGGTTTGTTTGCAGTCTAAAATTTTTAGAGTAAATAATTTGGAGGGTGGTAAAGGGAGGGCAGTCAAGAGAGAGAAAAGCAGATGATATTATTTTCCCCTCATAGTAACCATAATAAACTATGAAAAATTTAATCTTATTTTATTCTCAAGTTAATTATTAGTGAAAGGAAAAGAAAAATACAGTGTAGGGAGGGAAGAGAAGGGGACAAGCAGAATGGAATGATTGAACTAGATGGCTGTAATGTGCTTGAAAGGAACATTACCCAACTGCTAGGGTTGGTGTGATCCTATTTGATTAAGTTTGGCATAAAAAACCTACTTAGGAATTGGCAGCCACGTAAAGGAAGGCAAAAGAGGAGACAGACCTCATTTTAAAACAGTCACCTCAAAAATCTCCCAAGAAATTACTTAATGTACTGAAGCCAGTATAATATGTGATTTTCTTAAGAATAGTATATATATATATATAAACACCATTTGTGATAATATATAAAATTATGTTCTAGAGCAATATTTTGCTCCTAATTAGAATGACTCAGAGAAATGAAAATCAGTTTACCTGAGGAATTTATTCCATCCCATATATGTTTATTCCATGAGATGCCCTACCTCTAATAAAACAGGAGTTACAACACATCACTCATTTTTTAATTTATTTTTGAAACTATTTTTTAAAGAATTTCTGAATTAAGAAAATGAATTACCTTTTCTTTGGCCGAGGTCAGGCTGCATTGCAGTAGGTTCTAGAGAAATCCACTTAAAATGCTTTGTCAGAAGAAGTGTTTCTCCAAATTGAGATGATGAGCTCTGAGAAATATACTATAAATTTGAATAGCTATTTTCTGTGTAAGATATCTCTCAGTGGAGATAACCTTGCATATTAATATTATGGATTGGTGCCATGTCATCAAATTGGAATCTGGGGACAAGTTACTTTTGTTTGTAAGCTCCATTAATTATCTAATGTCTCTCCAATTTCAAAGATTATGGTAAACAAAATCCCAACTTCAGAGACCTTCTAAAAACTTCTGCTAATTTGATAGAAGTTATTACCTTCTACCCAAAAAACAAAAGACAGAAAGATCTTTCATAGCATTTAAACCATTATTAACTAAAAAATAAATTACCACACAAATTTTCAGGAATGTATCTATTCATAAAGCAAAGCAATCTTTAACATAACAGATATTAAAAGAGAAGATGGGAATCTCTAATATATGTATTATAATAGCAAGAGGTTGCAGGGTTGTGGGAGCAGAACTTATCCTTAATGGATACATGGGTAGGATGAAATGCTTTAGCAATGGGGATTTGCCCTTTTGAACTTGTGCAGTGACCTGGGAAAAGTACCAGGATAAACTGTTCACACTGAACAAACTGCTTGTCCTTGAGGCAATCACCTCCTTCTCTGGACCTTACTTTAGTCATCTGCAAATAATGGGATTGCATCAGATCCTTGTTGTTGAAAGCTTTAAAAATGCAGAATACTGGCTCTCACTCACACTTGAAAAAAATAGAATTAGTGTTTAACAAGAGCTATGAGTGATTCCTAAGTACCTCATGTTTGAAAAGCACTGGCCTAGTTACCCAAAGTTGTACTTGTCTTTAAAGGCTTCCCTCTTCTCTGCAAGCTCTCTCTTCTGCAAGAGGGACAAATTTGCACTGAGATCCTAACAGTAGCAGTTAGTGACTATGTGATTGAATAACTGACTTGACTTTACTTAATCATAGTTTTCTTATTCTCAGTATTGCATATTGATGTGTTCCTTGCATGTTTTCTATGTTAATTAAATGTATGTCTAGTCTCTGTCATATAGTTAAGACTTGATAACTGGAAGCTGTAATTATTGCTATTATTCTTATCATATTTACAACACTGAATTTTCCTCCTTAACTCATGTTAGCTAAGGGATAAATAAATCTAGCTAATAATGACTTGAAGATCAATCTTTTCTTATCTTTCTGACCTTTTCTTTCAAAAGGAGTTCTAAGAGGCTGTTGTTACTGGAAGGCCATGATCAAAATGGCTTTCCCTTCACCTTTCTTCTCAGTTGTCCCTGGGCTGTGACTGGACTCTTGATAAGCATCCACACCCTACTCTCCACACTAGAATTATAGGGAAGGGCAGTGATTCACTGCTGTGAGCAAATGCTGTCTTTCTGGCAGGTCCTACACCACTTCTTCTAGTGCTCATAAAGGACTAAAACACTTCCTGTCCCAGAAGGATTGTTGATCTCCAATTTAAGTCTTGAAAAACAGCAACCATTAGATTTTGTTATGTTCTACATGAGATGAAAGAGGAGTCCAAATATCCTCACTGCTTGCATATACACAACAATTTTTGGAAGAAACGGTCTGGCAGGTTCTCTCTCCATCCTGGAAGACTCGGCAGGTGCCATTTGCTTTGTTAGGGGAAGGTACCCAGCCACTGTCCCAGCCATAGCAAATTTTATCTGGACTGCTGCCTGACCCCAAAGTAGGCTGGTTCTTAACATTTGGCATCTCACATTAAGAAAACAAATGGAGGCCCATGTACCATATCCCTAAATTATTTAAGTTGAAAGTTAAAACTTAAAGTCAGTATTAAGTGTAGAATTTTTAAGTTAATTTCAAATTTTAATTACAGGCATATCTCAGAGATACAACAGATTTGATTCCAGACCATCACAGTACAGTGAGTCAAATAAATTTTTTTATTTCCCCGGGCATATATAAAAGTTACATTTATACTAGATTTTAGTCAATTAAGTATGCAATAGCATTATGTCTAAAAAAACAATGTATGTACCTTAATTAAGAATATGTTATTGCTAACCATAATCTGAGCTTTTAGTGAGTTTTCATCTTTTTGCTGATAGAAGGCCTTGCCCCAGCGTTCATGGCTACTAACTGATCAAGGTGGTAGTTGCCAAAGGTTGGGATGGCTGTGGCAATTCCTTAAAATAAGACAGTAATCAAGCTTGCTGCATCTATTGACAATTCCTCTCACAAATAATTTATCTGTAGCATGTGATGCTGTTTGACAGGATTTTACCTATAATAGAACTTCTTTCAAAACTGGAGTCAGTTCTCAGCCCCGACCACTGCTTTATCAACTAAGTTTATGTAACATTCTAAAACCTTGTTGTCAGTTCAACAGTCTTTACCAGGAACAGATTTTATCTCCAGAAACCACTTTCCTTGCTCATCCATAGGAAGCAATTCCACATCCTTTAAATTTTATTATGAAGTTGCAGCAATTCAGTCACACCTTCAGGCTCAACTCCTATTTCTAGTTCTCTTGCTATTTCTACCACATCTGCAGTTACTTCCTCCACTGAAGTTTGAAACCCTCAAAGTCAACTATGAGGGTTAGATCAGCTTCTTCCAGACTCCTATTAGGCATCCATATCCTGTTGGTATTTTGACTTCTTCCCAAGAATCACAAATGTTAACGGCCTCTAGAATGGTGAATGTTTTCCTTAAAGTGTTCAATCTACTTTGCCCAGATCCGTCAGGAGAATCACTATCTACATAGGCTATAGCCTTAAGAAATTTATTCCTGAAATAATAAGACTTGAAAGTTAAAATGACTCCTAGATTCATGGGCTGTGCAATGGATGCTGTGTTAGCAGGCCTGAAAACAAGATGAATCTCGTTTATGTCTCCATCAGAGCTCTTGAGTGATGATGAAGTGCATTGCCAATGGGCAGTAATTTTTTTTTAAGAAATCTTTTTTCTGAAAAGTAGGTCTCAACAGTGGGCTTAAAATATTTGGTAAACTGTGTTGTAAATGTGCTGTCATCTAGGCTTTGTTGTTCCATTTAGAGAGCATAGGCAGGGTAGATTTAGCATAATTCTTAAGGCCCCAAGGAGTTTTGGAAGAGTCAGTGAGCATTGGCTTCAACTTAAGGTCACCAGCTCTAACCCCTAATAAGAGAGTCAGCCAGGCACTGAAGCTTTGAAGCCAAGCATTGACTTCTCCTCTGTAGCTATGACAGTCCTAGATGACATCTTTTCCAATAGAAGGGTGTTTCATCTACTCTGAAAAACATGTTCTATAATGCAGCCACCTTCATTAATTATCTTTGCTAGATCTTCTGGATATCTTGCTACAGTTCTCCATGAGCACTTGCTGCTTCACCTTGAGCTTTTATTTATGGAGGTGACTTCTTCCCTTAAACGTCATGAACCAACCTCTGCTAGCCTCCAGATTTTCTTCTGTAGGTTCCTCACCTCTCTCAGCCTTCATAAAATTGAAGAGAGTTGGTGTCTTGCTCTGACTTAGGCGATGGTTTAAGGGACTGTTGTGGCTGGTTTGATTTTCTATCCAAACCACTAAAACTTCCTCCATATCAGCAATAAGGCTATTCTTCTTTCTTATCATTTGTTTATTTACTGGAATAACACTTATGTCTCTAAGAACTTGTCCCTTGCATTCACAACTTGGCTAACTCTTTGGCACAAGAGACATATAGCTTTGAGCCTGTTTCACTTTCAACATGCCTTCCTTACTAAACTTAATCGTTTCTAGCTTTTGATTGAACATGAGACACATGCAACTCTTCCTTTCATTTTAGTATTTAGAGGTCATTGTAGGGTTATTAATTGGCCTACTTTCAGTTTTATTTTGTGATGTCTCAGGGAACAGGGAGGCCTGAGGGGAAGGAGAGACATGGGGGAATAGCTGGTTGATAGAGCAGTCAGAGTACACACAATATACTCATTATTAAGTTTGCCATCTTATATGAACATAGTTAAATGGCACTCCGAAACAATTACAATAGTGACATCAAAGATTGTTCATCACAGACAACCATAACAAATGTAATAATGAAAAATTTTGAACTATTTGGAGAATCCCCAAATGTGATACAGGGACCCAAAGTTAGCAAATACTGTTGGAAAAATGGCATTGATAATCTTGCTTGACACAAGGTTGCCAAAAACCTTCAATTTGTTAAAATTTATATGTATATACCTGTGAAGTGTAATAAAGTGAAGTGCAATTAAAAAGAGATGTGCCTGTATATTAAGTTATTTAATAACACAGTAGCCAATTACAACTGTTTACATACTGCACTAGTTCATGAGTTTCTACAAAGGGAGATATAAAGGGAAACAATAAAATGGTCTATCCTTATTCTTAGGAAACAGTACTTAATTATGCAAGCATCAGAAACATAGATAGTATCTAAGAAAAATGTTGCGACAAGTTACTTAGTCTTTTCAGTTACTTAAAGGCTTTAACTGCTCAAATTTTCCCCCACTCTGAGCAGTGTATTTTTCCAATGTGGGCAGCAGAGTAAAACCCATAAACCTCCGTGACATTTTTCTGCATGTGCTTTTCTTTTAAGAACTCAGAGTAAAAGATACTGAGAAGCTTTTTCTGGAGCTTCAGGGGTGTTCATCAAAAGAGAGGACATGACATTTACAGGTCACCTGTGCCAATTGACAGAGTCCTTATTATCATTTTGAATATACCTGATATGCAGAGCCCTCTAAATTGAGGGCCTCAGTGGAGATGCTCCTCTTGCTTGGGTTTAAGGGCAGTAGGTTTCTTTGGCTGATTATACAGAGATAGTTGGCTAAAACTGCCCAGTAGAATGATAGCATACCAAACGATATCCAAGCCATTCCAAGCAAACTCTTCCCCTTGGAAAAATGGGTAGTTTGTGTGGCCAGAATTTCTTTCTTGAGAAATGTCAAGCAAATTTTCTGTATATTTGTGAAGTCTTCATTACATTATGGCATTTGGATAACTGAAATTGAATTGACTTGTTGCTGGTAAATTGATTTCTGCTCCTATCTCATGCACCATCATCCTTGCAAAAAAATATACATTGCTGTGGATAACCTGGGATTTCATCTCTTGAGGCCTTACATGGCCTAAATAGCAGATTTAATACACATTCTTCCTAAATAACTTCACTTTAAAGCTATGTTATCTTGTACAAGTCATTAATGTCCCAGAGTGTCAACTATCTATAAATATAAAATGAAGAAAATTTTATCTGTCACTCTGGGTTGCTCAAGGATTAAATATGTTCATATGCTTAGAAGATGCTCAGTTAACTAAATATGAATGTAAAACAAAAAAGACAAGTCACAAACCCAGAGATGTTTCTGTCATTAAGATACTTACATTTCATAGTAAAGCAATCGAAATGTTATTTTTCTCTTGCCACAGTGTGTTTTATCTTTGTCAAATGCCTCTGAGAGTCACTAGATAAAGCTAACTAGCACACTCAGACATAGTGACTGGCTCCCTACATTGGTAAAGGTTTCAGAGAGAGGCAGCAAGAAGCTGCTGCAGGTCCTGGAGTCAGCCTTCTAACCAATGACTGCCAAGTTAGTTTAAACCTGCAGATCTTCCATGGCTCAATCAGGAAATGAGTTTTCAGTGGCAAGGAGACCTAGGGCATGGGTAAAGTGTCTCCCTATATTTCTGAGATGTATTGCATAGAAAACAACTGAAACATTTAGTGTCTCTAGCTGCTTACTCCAGCTTTGTTTTTACTTTATTGAGTCCAATCACTGGTGGATTTTATTGCTTCTACCAAAACTCTCATGTTAAGATTTCCTTAAAGCTATTGTGACTTTAGGTCTCCTAGAAATATTTTGTAATATATGTATGGTGCAGAGTTATTTTCCAGAGTTTATATCCAATATCTATTTTTGGATAACAATGGAAAATACAGGATAAAAAGCATTCAAAAAATGCTTTAAATATGGTTTAAAGCATTTAAATATGGTTCTCTAATTGTTTAAATATTTTGTGTTTTGTAGTTCATCTGTTTCCTAAAAGGATTTGGGGTAACTAATAGTATTGATACACTTCCAAAATAAACACTGAAATAAAAAATTTTAATCTAGACCAAGATCCATGGGAAAAGAGAGTGAATGCTGAATCAGAAATTGAGGATTACTTAGCTACACTTAACTGAATTCAAAAATTAAATCTGAGTCCCAGACTCCAAGAGCAAATAATATTTTCATTGAATGAAGAAGCTATCACACTTATTATGTGAGAGAATAAAGTGTCTATATTCACCTGAAGACACAAAACTGAATTAGGTATTTTTCCTGCCTTCCAGTTCACCACATACTCCTCATGTCTTTTATCTTTCTATGCCCTATACTCAGCATAAAGCCTGGTTCATGCTACAACCTCACAAGAGTCTGTACAATGAATTAATTTATTGCATGGATCCTTGTATCATGGTAAATATGAAATATAATAAAAATAGTCAAAGTTTTGCAAGATTCTAGGTATAAAATTGGAGTGTAGTTCTTGCAGAAATATTTCTGTGCAAGGCTATGCTTTGCTTAATTTTGTTTTCAACTTTCTTCCTTCTCCTAGTCCTACCATAATATTTACTGATTTTTCTTGGATACATACATATCATTATACAATATGCAGTATTATTTTTATTTGTGTATTTTTGATATTTATAAATGGTACATTGCCATAGAGCTTATCCTCATTTTTTTGACTTGACACTAAGCATTTTGCTGTATGTGTCTTAACTGGTTTTAATTGCAGAGTATTTCGTGGTGCTTAATCATCACATTTTATATATATTTCCTAAGTGGACACCAAGATGTCTCTGACCCTACATAGCCTCAAAAATAAACCTGTGTCAGCCTGAACAATTTTTTCTCTGGGTTAATTTTCCCAAAGCTGAGTTGATGGGTTGGAGTCTGTCTGGACTTGGCATCATCAATTTGCCAGACTGTTCTTTAGCAAGTTATACTTCTACCTTCTGAGCATGTTTCCATTTCTCTACATACATCTTACATTTGATATTTTCTGATTTGAAACTTATGCTGATTTGCTGTATTTAAGGTATTACCTTCTTTTAATCTGCATTTCTCTAATTACTGATAAAGTTGAGTATTATGTCACACACTTATTATCAATCAAATGACCCTTTTGTCTATTTTTTTATATTCTCTGATCATTTTTCCTATCAACTTATTTCTAATTGATTCTTAGAAATTTCTTGTATGTGCTATATGTTAATCCTCAATCTGTTTTAGAAATCGCAAGTATCTTTTCTCAGTCTGTCATTAGTTAACTTGGTCTGTGGTTCAGGTTATCAATGAGACATTCTTAATATTGATGTGTTAAAATCCAGCTTTTTTGCCTTATGGTTTTGTGCTTTTGTGTCATTAGAAGTCTTTTTTCACCTCAAAATTCCAAAAATAACAGCCTATGTGTTCTTCTATTAGCATTTTATTTTTATTTCCATGTATGTTTTTAAACTTCTATCAGTTTCTATCACACCATTTTATTTTGTTTTACGTGTAGGACATCAGCATCAGAAATGGCACATATTCCTTTCCTTATTTTTGGTCTATCTCCCCCTTCTGGAAGGTAAATTCCACGAGAAAAGACTTGTCGGGTTTGTTCTCCACTTTGTTCCCAGTGTCCAGAATGTGCCTGGTACACTATTTATTACATAAATTCACTGTTTAAATATTCGACTTAAACATTGAAAGATTATCCCTAAAAAAAAAGTTTTAATTCTATCGTAGTTTTTCCAAATCTGACATTTTTAGTAACATTTAATCCAGGTTAAGTTTCTTAAATCTTCTTAGTTTGTGGCTGCTAAATGAAGAAATAATGAGAGAAGGATGTATATGTTTATATCATATGTAACACATTAATTTAATGGATTTACCTATTTAGTGTGTTAAATACATTAAATATATTTTATATTAAACATTTTATATTCAACTAATATATTAAATATAACATATTAAAAATAGAGGTGCTAAGACGGCTTTTTTTATGCTGCTTAATTTGATTGTTGAATTACCCACTGAATTCTGACTGTAATGTTAGGTACGGCAACAATTAGAAAACCATACTAGTCTTAGATCTATGCACAAATTGGACATAAATGCATTCTGGGTCTGCAGTTAGGATCTGATGAACAACTGCGTCAGGTCACATTGGTGCTACATCCCCTAATCCCTTCGTACATTTCTGTGCCCTCCTTCCCTGTCCCCTCCCCCAAACTCCTACTCCTTGACGTTCAGTGTGTTTTCAGTGGCCAGATCTGGGGCTCTTCCACAGCCAGCTGCCCTATGCCTGCCTTATGTGCTCCACCAATCTCATGTGGGAATATTAAATTTCAGTTTCCTCATCTCTGGCGGGGACAACTAAGGTGTACTTCATGTTCCAGAGTTCCGCTGCAGGATCAAGTTGGAGTTACACTCAGTGAGACTTCTGCCAGAGACCACACCTTTCTCTCTCATATGGCTCACACTTGCTTGCGTACTAGTACAGTAATTGATGAACTCTAACAAGACTTAAGCCTCCTTCTTGAGGCTGAAAGAGGAAAATAACACTCAGTTATACCTCAATTCTACCTGCACTTCGGGTTGAGGAACCCCATCCTCCACTGTTAAAAAGAAAGCACGTTTAGAAATTTTAAAGAATTTTAAGGAAGGTAGCAAACTCATTTGTGATTTGTTTTTTGAAAATCCTGAAGGTGGCATAGTTTCCTTTTTAAATTCATCCCACTAGAAACATGAGCAAGGAGCTAAAAGCTGATTGGGAGAAATGGATATGATATTGATAATTACACAGTGCAAGAGACTTTTTCTTAGAACATTAGACCTTTCAGATAAGTAATGGAATGTTTTAACGTAGATGCTGATCCTACATTCCACCTAGGAAAACAATTATATCATCATAAAGATGTGAACTATTCTGAACTGACCCAGTTTGCTTGTGGTTTCTCTTACCAAAACATTGCCAGAGGCAAAAATATTTCCAGATCTGCTTTTTATTGACCTCAGAAACTGTCATCAAACTTCATTATATCCCATTTAGTTTTCTCTAGCACATTGTTTATTAAAATATTTTTGTACAGATTTATTTACATGGGCCATTAAAGGTCTCACATTTCTGTTACAGTTGGCTAGGTTCCCACCCTCACAGAAGACCACTATTATTAGTATTTTATGTATTCTTCTAGAGTTTCTTTGTGTAAATATAAGCAGATATAGGCCTGATTGGTATCCCTTCCAGCGTGCTGATGCCCAGGTCTAGAACAGTTCAGCTGGGAGGCAACTTGTGAATAGTTGCCGCTATGAGGTATAGAGATGGCTCTTCCATGAGGGCAAGTAGGATGCTGAGAATTCTTTGCACCTCAGCTTCGTCTTCCCGGTCAAATTCCTCTTGTAATAGTAGCAACACAGGTGTATGGGGATCTTTTGAATTTTCTCAGGGACACATATTGAATATTAGCTTTCCATTTTACTTTGATGGTAATAAATTAAGATGGATCCTATGAATGAGCATGTAAAGTTTTCACTTTCTGACATCTAACACTGACCTGTTCAATTCCACATGTCAGTTTTCACTGTGTATTTTGCGGTATCAATTATTAAGACCTTGAGTGTACTCAGTATATTAGATAAACTATTTTCTCTAAGCAAAAGTGAGACAGGCAAATGCCTATGATGGGGAAACAGAAAGTCTTGCATGCACAGTCCCATAGGCTTTGTCTTTGAAACCTACAGAGAATGGAGAAGTAAACATTAATTTTTAAGAAAGAGAAATATTCTTTATAATCTCCCTCCAAAATAATTTTTATTTTTTAACTAGGAATTTTAATTATAATTGAAGGTATAAAAAGTAATGCATTAGTACATCCTCATTGTTAGAAAAATCAATGATACATAAAAAGCTAAGTTTACAACTTGGTGACTTTTCAGCCCCTACAGACTCCATCCCTAAAGGAAGCCCCTGCATGCAGTTTCACCTTTACTCTTCCACACATTTTTCCTGTATACTTATGTACATTTATGCATCTATAGACATAATAGCTTTGTTTTTGCTTGAATATAGGTGCTAATTTTCATGAATTTTCATACTCCACAAAATGTTCTGTCTGCTTTTCCCATGTAGAGAGAAAATTTGTATTTTGTAAATATCATAACAGATAGATCCTATCTATTGTTCTGACTTTGGTTAATTTGCTTAACTTTTTTTACCTTAGCTTTTTTAAAAATCTATATAATGGCAATAGTAGTAAGACCTCCCCCCATTGAGTTATTGTGAGCATTGCATGAGGTAATGCTTATGAAATGCAAGTAACACTTCCACCCCTTCAAATGCTTATTTGTATTTCTCTAAGTATAAAGTGCCTATTCGGGTCCTGATTTCATCCTTCTACTTGATTATTTTTCTTATTGACCTACACATTTTTCTTATTGACTTACACATTTTCTCTCTGTCATTGATTAATTAGTCTTATGTGATCACATGTATGCAAACACTTTTTTTTCACATCTTGCATATTTTCTTTTGACTTTGTTTACAGCATATGGATTTTTGACTATGGGCAAATGTATTCTTTCATCTAAGATGTGTAGGTGTAGCATATTAATATAAAAATTCTTGTTCTCATAAAGCTTACATTCAAGAGATGGAAATTTTAGAAATAGACATATAATTTCATGTCGTTAAGTGTCTGGGAAATACCAAGTACTTTAAGGACATGCAGAGCAAAGATATAGGGAGGAGAAGAGAAGTGGAAGCTTCCTAAAATGGTGATATTCGAATCAAGATCATAACCAAGTGAAAGAATGCGCCATAGAAATAAGGAAACGCCAGTGTTCACAGAGTGCTAGACAGCAGGAGCAGCAAATGCAAATGTCCTGAGTCAGACACAGGTTTGGTAAGTTCTGAAATCAGAAAGGGCCATTGTGGCCTGCACAGAATACCTAAAGGGGAGAAGAAGCAAACGAAATTGAATCACATCATGTACAGTCTTAAAGGCTGCAGAAAGATTTGTGTTTTTCTCAGTGGATTAAAGGAAGTTATCAGAAAATTTTTAGCAAGGAAGTGACATGTCTGACTTCAAGAGTAGTAGTAGGCCAACCAGATAGGAGGTTATTGTAATCATCTGGACGTGAGATATAGTGACCTGGACTAGGGTAATATGTAGAAAATTGGTAAAAGAGTTATATTTGGTTAGTTTGAAATTAGAAATTTATTAAGAAAATGATGGAGTAGAGAGAAAAGGAAGACTCACAGATGATGTTAAAAGTTTTGATGAGTAATTGGTGAATGGCAGTATTATTTACAAAGACAGAGAAGAAAAGTGAAGCATAGTTTTATGGAAGGGGATCAAGTTGACTTTGAGATTATATCTGAAATGATACAGAGATGTCAAGTAGGCAGCCGAATATGAAAGTCAGGGAAAGTGGGCAGGGCAAGGCATATAAATGTTAGAATTACTAGTACCTGGATAGTATTTAAAGTCATGTTACTGGATGAGATGATTGAGGGGTAAATGATGGTGAGGAGATAACAATGTAGGGAATTCCAACATTTAAAAATCAGGAAGAGGAGGGAAATTTAGCAATGAAAGATGAGCAAAATCAACTTACAAAGTAGGAAGAAAACTAGGGTCATATTTTGTCCTGGAAACCAAATATGGAAAATATTTCTACTGTGTAAAATGTCCCTGCAGGTTTGCATAATATGGGATTGAAAACGGAACAGTGGATTTAGCAATATGAAGGTTACAGGGCCTTGAAAAGAGATGCATTAGGGATAGTAGCCAGATTACAATGGGAAAAAGAAATAACACATTCTCTTTAAAGCATCAGCATTTCAAATCAGACTTCAAAAGGGCTTCCCTATGCAAAGGTTCCATAAATTCATGAGAGAGGACAATATAATGGAATTACTTTTCACTCCGTGGGCTAAAAAGGTAGTAGCAGAATATGGGTTTCCATTATAGTCTGGCCACTTACCTCTAAGAAAAAAGATGGTTGGAAATTCAAAGAGAATTTTTGGATAGACTTTGGTGCTCTGTGATTCTTCTTAATCACAGAAGACAAGGTGCTTTCCCTTTCTATCAGGCAAGGAAAGGAAATAATTAGGAGAGCTTAATATATTTCTTTCATGGTCACAATGTCTGACTCATGCCTAAGAAACTCAAATGGCAAGTCCTGGGCTGGCTTTCTGGTGATGATGGGAAGGAGCTTGCTGCTGCTTCAGAATCATTCTACACTCTGAAGTTCAACAATGCAAAGTGACATTTTCTGCCATGCCTCTCTGGGCCATGTCAGGTGAAAGACAGTGTGAGCTTGTCTTGTTTCTTGACTAAGAGGTATGTATCAGTTAGACTTTGCATAATAACCAGGCAACCAACAACTCAGTGGCTTAAAACAGCAAATATGTATTATTTTCATGGATCAGTTGTGTGATTATTCTGTGGCCAGCTGGCAGCTTCAAGATGGTCTAGGAGAGCTTCATTCATATGTTTGCTCTTTAGCTAGATGTTAACTGAGGTGAGGGTGATGACACGTGCCTCATCCTCCTGCAGGCTAGCCTGCACTGTTCAGGTGGTTGTGGTCATGGGAGAATTGAAAATTTCAAAGAATAAGTTTCCCTTATTCCCCTCAATTACTTTTTAAATCTATCTTCATATAGGTGTTGTATATTAGTGCAAATTTTATTCCTTCGTTATATTTTTTGTCAATGTTATTATCAATGACAACATAATGTTAGCATTATATTTTGGTATTTATTAGCAATTATTTTGGAGTAGAGAGGCAATATTTGGAAACATGGATGATTATGAAAAATAAATCAATCAGTTTTCAATTTATTGAATCTGATATATCTATAAACTGCTTATTTATTGTTTTAAATTCTATTTTCAATATACTCTATGTTGAGCTCACAGAGATGATGTCACTATTGTGTTTCTATTTATTCCTACTTAGATTTCTTGCAGTTTTATTAGCTTAATGATTTATCATTTGATGCATAAATATTGAAAGGTAGTTATGAGATTTGCTCTATTATAAAATATCTTCATTTTTCTCATTTCAGGATTTCAGGATTATTATTTTTGAGCTTACAGATAACTTCTTCCACATTCTTATTGTAGTAACAGTTTCTCCAAACTTGATGAAAGTTTGGCAATTCATACTGTTTCATTCTTCAGATTAAAAATTATTCTAGATTTATACTGGTTAATGAATTATTTATATATATAGGCCACTTAAGTTATTTATCAAAATATAAGGATTAATACTCCAAAGTTTCAGTAGAATAAATTTCTCTCTAAAATCTTAAAAGTAATATTTACAAATGAATGTTTAAACATTTATACTCTTCACTTGCCCTAAAAATATT
This sequence comes from Manis javanica, assembly GCF_040802235.1. Lineage (NCBI taxonomy): Eukaryota > Metazoa > Chordata > Mammalia > Pholidota > Manidae > Manis > Manis javanica. Next base: position 25,215,758 of record NC_133167.1, read on the forward strand.
TTCTTCTTTGAATAAAAGTGAATCTTCCAAGACAGAAATAAAAGTGGCCAAAGATTTGCAAAGAAACCATACATTATAATCAAATTTTAGAATAGTGACACATATCAGAGATTTTATCCCCCCTGCAACAAGCACCAAACAAAAACTATTAATATGCTAATTACAAATAAATATCTATTTAGTAATGTAACAGTTATTTGCTGAGCCCTTTTCCTGTGTGCCTACATTGTGCTAACCTAAGTATTTCTACACATTATATATAATTTAATTCTCACAATGAGATGTGAAGCAAGTATTTTTATATTTATTTTGTACTTACTGATGAAAACATTGAGACTCGGTGAATTAAAGTGACTTCCCAAGGTTACCCAACTAATATATGGCAGAAATAGGATTTGGCCCCAAGTCAGTTTGATGCCAAAAGGCATGCATCAGCTTTGCCCCTAAATTTAATATACTCTTTCTAGGGAATAACTTGAGTGGATAAAGGGATGTTAGCTTAATAAGAAAGAAATATATTTACAGAAAATAATATAGATGTGTTAAAGTATACGATTTGGGTTTTTTGCTGTGTCAGGCAGACAGGTCTTTTAGCTAAGGTGAATTAATGAGTTTCACTATTAGTACTTTCATATTATGACATTATTGAGAGTTGAATGATTTTAGAACTTGGACTTCTAAAAACATTTATCTTCTTTACCGATAAAAAATAACTATCTGGACAATTTGCAATTTTCAGTGTAAAAAATATGCAAAAATACAATTTGAGGCCCAGTCTGAAACCCAGCCATGAAAGTGTTAGATGGCATACTCAAATCCCTAGGGTAGGAAGTGAGAGCCCTGGCTTTCCATGGCGCCCACAATCCACAGCGAATGCGCCCAAGGAGAGCTTTTCCTGCCACTACTGAACCTAATGAGAGGTACTGAATTCTGCTGCCTGGGACACTGGTGCCCTCTGCAGGTCAGATGAATGCTTCACAATCTTGAGTTTCTGTTTAAAAGTTCTGTTACCAGTGGAAACACTGAGTTAAATTGTCTATGGTATTGTCTTTTGGATGTTTGGCAGTTGCCTAGGTATTAGCTTGGTTGATGGCAAAGATGTGACCCATCCTTCAGCAGGATAACCTGGGCTGTTCACATGGTAGTGGTCAGAGGAAGTTGAAAATTTTAAAAAATACGTTTTCCTATATTCTTTAATTGCTTTTGAAAAATCTTCTGTATATTGTTGTTCTGTAACTATAAGGCAACACTCATATTTCAACAGTTTAAGTTGTTTAAATCAAAATGATTTAAAGAAATGGAAGTGGAACACAGAGGTGGAGATGGCAGATATAGATTTTCCTTTATAACAAAGTCTGTGAGAGGCTGTGTGGCATATTGCAAAGAATATGACCTGAAATGAAAGCACAGTGGTCGGATTCTGGCTTTCTCATTGAGTAGCTCATAACTTTGGACGTGTCACTGAACATCTCTGAGCCTCAGTGTTAGGCAGTTAGTATCTTCTTTATGGCTTATTATAAGAGTTAAATAAAATAAGCTATATGAAACATGGTACATAGGACCTTTGAAAGCAGTTATTGTTACTTGATCAATTAAGTTGTAAGATTTTATGTGAGAACAGAGCAGCTTGGGTAAGGATGGAAGAGTTGCAGGAGAAAGTAGGCAGTGTGGAAGAAGGTTCCACATAGTCCTCATTTGAAATATCTTGGGAAATAGATAATGTATAAGAAAACAAAATGGAACACAAAATATAAACACACGTTTCAAGTATAATAAAGAAAAGCCATGTAAGGTAGGTGTTATACATACTTTTTCTAAATTAGAAATCTAAACTTAGTCTTTTTCAAAGGTCATACTTCACTGATTAGGTTTATTTATAACTTTTCTTAACAAGTTTCTAACAAAGATTAGTTTGGAACTCCTAACTTTGGTGAAGAGAACCAAAACCTAGTTTTGTTTTTTCATCTGTTATATGGAGAATAATAGTATCCTACCTTCAAAAAGGTTTTTGTTTTTTGTTTTTTACACTAAATAAGAAATTCATATAAAAATTCCTAAGACTTATTATTCTGGGTATAGTTCTAAGTTCTTCCCATTTATTAACTTGACTCTCACAGCAATTCTTCAACTTAGAAACAGTTACTTTCCCCATTTTTCAAACGGGGAAACTGAGATAGAATATTAATAAATTGCCAAAGATGACACAGTTTGTGTTATACTCAAATCCAACTTGGGCCATCTGGTTCTAGTATCCATAGGTTTAACTCTATATTCAACTTTGAAGACTTTCTTAAGGGTGCTATTTAAATGAAGGCATTACTAGTAGGATTAATATTACTCAGATTGTTATTTCTCACACTCAGTGAAACTCTTTCATATATTGACAAAAGTTAATGTGAACAACACGGGACCATATAAGATGATCAAAATAAAGCATTATTTGTAGAGTTCTGGATGCTGGGATTTTGACACCCCTAAAACTGGAGGGTGTAATGTTTCTCTTTACTTAAATAGATATGATTTTCTTTTCTTAGTTAAGTTTCTTTGCAACTTTATGCCACTAATGCACCTCCTGATGTTAGGGGTGACTTGAGTTATGATATTTAGGTCAGGAGATGAGATTCAACTGAAGTGATTTTTTTGGAAGTTGAACTCTGATTACAAACTTCTATCTATGATACAGTACATACAAACATGACCTGCATAAGTATACCACAGACCTAATAGTTTATAAACAGCAGAAATGTATTGCTCACTGTTCCCAAGGAGGGGAAGACCAAGATCAATGTGCCAGCAGATTTGTTGTCTGGTCTGGGCCCACTTCCTGGTTCATAGTTTGTCCACCCCCCACCCAGTGCCCTCCTACCACCCGTAGAAGGGAGCTCTCTGAGGTCTATCTGATAAAGGCACTAATCCTATGAATGAGGGCTCCATCTCATGATTTAAGAGTCTCCCAAAGGCCCCACCTCCAAATCCATCAGATTGGAGATCAGGTATCAGCATATGAATTTGGGGGAGGCACAAACATTCAATCCAGAGCACTAACTATATATATAGATAGATATATAAGCAACTGTGTCCTGCCTAACCCATTCCCACACCAGACTCATTATTTAAAAAAATCAAATGAAATCAAAGCAAACCAACAAAAAAAAAACTACTTTTATGGTTCTTGTTTTGTTCTGACAGCTCTAAAGCATATGTCTACAGCAATATATAAACCTTAAACTTATCTTAATTTCAGCCTTCTCATCTTCGTGAGACAGGGACTATGAGTGTAGTTAGAGTAGGGTGAGGGCCTCCAGAAAAAGCAAGGCAGAATATTTACAGTCAGAGCAATGTAACAATGTGCAAAGAAGTCCCTATCCAAACTCTGTGTTAAACATTAAGCTCTAGAGTCATTCTTCAGTGAGATCAGTTGATACTCCCCAGATAAAGGAAAGCAGCCCATTTTTATTATGCTAATCATTTGTAATCATGTGTAAGATTCACTTTAGCATGCTAAAAGGGACTTAATGTCTCATCAAGGACAAACATCCTCAGACCACTTTTAACAAGTCCACACCCTAAGCCCTTTATCAGTTCCCCCAAATCCTCAACTGCCTATAAATCCCCTAGACGATGCGCCACCCCGGGCCCCGGGCTCTCTTGTCCCCTCCTGGCGCGAGCCAGGATCTCTGTCCTCTCACTGTACTGTTGGATTCTCTCAGAGGAGGACGCCGCTCTAAATCACTCACGAAAGACGTTTCTTGATGCAACAAGCAAGAGGAATTTATTCAGGAACTAGCTAGCTGGGGCCCAAGTTAGCCTGACGCAGCAGGTCTCAACGAGGACCCCGAACAGTCAAAGCCAGAGGTTTTTATAGCATAGCATTTTCAAAAAGACAGTATTTTCTTACACAGTGTTTTAGCAAGATAAGCTTGGTATGCATGACTATCCGACCAAGGTTAGCAGTCTGAAGGCCGCAGCTGCCCACCACCTGGTGTTCATGATTAACTGATTTGAGGTTAGCTAACTGAAGGTCACTACATTCAACACTGGCTGACTAACTTGTTTTTCAAGATTCTAATAATTTTTCTTCTTCTAGGTTAGAGGGTGGTGTTTAAGCCTTTAAGATGGCTGTACTTATGAACTTATGCTAACTTTTGATTTTTCAGATCCTACATTTCCCCACTTCTCTTTAGGGGCATTCTAATCATGGAATGTTTGTGTCTTCTTGTGGGGTGAGTGAATGATATTGTTGCCTCGACATCAGCACATGAACAGCACTCACTCTTTTTCTAACAAAAGTTATCAGCCGATTTAGTATGCAGGGTCCTAAAGTGAGGAGCAACACAAGGATGAGTAGGGGCCCAGCCAGAGTGGATATCAGGGTCGTAAACTACGGGGACCTAGTGAACTAAGATTCAAATAGCCCTTGGCTGGCTTCTCGTTCTTTCTTTCTCTGGTCTAGCCTTTCTCTAAGCTTTGACATTGAATCTCTTACTATTCCGGAATGGTCTGCATAAAAGCAGCATTCTTCTTTTAAAGCTGCACACAGTCTTCCTTCTTTTAGGAACAACAGATCCAGCCCTCGTCTATTCTGCAAGACTACCTCAGAGAGGGAAGTCAGAGATTCTTCAAGTTTTGTAATGGATTGCTCTATGGTCCTTAGGTCCTCATCAATAGCTGTCCTTAGCCCTTCATAATGTTGGTTCCCTTGGACAATAGCGGCTGCCCCCGTTCCCACTCTGGCTGCGACACTTATCTCTAACAATACAGCTAAGGTCAGCGAGACCGGCTCTCTTCTATATCTACGCCTAGGTTCAAATTCAGCTACGAATGAGAGATCATCATGATACATCAACCTGGGCACCAGCTGGACCATGATACAGAAATCACGGGAAGAGTTGAAGGCAGAAGTAGAGACACATGGGGTCACTCCAGTGTTACAAGCCCACCATCCCTCGGGAGGAGGGACTAGATACTCATTTCTACCTGAGGAGGTTACCGCTATGGTTTCATTACACAAAGCTTTATGGGAGGGGGGAACTGTACTTAAACATCTTCCCCTTCCAGTTACTTCGGTCAGGGTTAGTTTCTTATGGCTCTCCCAGCTACAGATCTCGTGATGGGTCGTCCTGTTAAAACTGCCCAACAATCTTAATCTTTTATAATAAGGCGGCCCAGAAGAGAAGCACAACTAACAAGATTCAGTAGTTTTAGGATTGGTGGTGTTCAGAACTCGGAAAGCCCCTTTAACGAGGTTAAGGAGGCGTTGCCCGGTGCTAGAAAAGGGGGTTACTGAATCAAGAGTGAGGACGGGGACGGCAGGAGTAATGACAGGGTCTACTGGTTGAATTAGGGTTTGCTTCAGGGCTGGAGTTGGAAGGCGTGGTTGATCTTGTAAAACAATATTTGGTCTTACTGGGACGGCCGGAAGGGTCTCGACTTTAAGTTTGATAGTTAAGAGTCCACTTGGGTAAGGGCCGACCCAGGCGAAACGGCCTATATCAAGCTGAAAACTTCAAGTTATTCCAGTCACCCAGGACTTTTCATTTTTGGCCTGTTCTTGGTTAAATTGCACGCACACTTGGGGTACCCTGTTGTCAGGGTCTCTGAAAGTGAATTTAACTAAGTCTCGATTCTCGACTGCCCACTTCTGAGGCTTATCATTAGAGGTTACACAACTCCAGCTTTTGCAGTAAACACTTTCTAAGCCCCCACAGGTTTTCCAGTTATTTCTTAGATTGCCAGGGCAGGCCCAGAACCCTTGTGCTCGTCCTTGAGCCGTGTTAACGAGTGCCCATTTTTGTAGGGCATGGTAATTGTGTTCCCTCCCTTGCATAAGCCCAAAAAGCTCCCTGAGGTCAAAATACAAATCTGGCCACCACGTGTTTAGAGGGGCAGTGTGTGCAGTTTCATTAAGGGTTTTACCAGTCTGTCCATCTGTCAGGATCTATGTCTGCCTATAGGGCTGATGGGGGTTGGGGTTCTGGAGGGTTGGAAGTGGCAGAAACATCAGAATCGCTAGCAACATGGTTCTTTTTATATAGACGGAGTTTAAGGGGGTTATCAGTCCGAGTTACTCGCCAGTCCGGGTCCGGTGGGGGTGCCTTCTTCAGATGCGAAGCGTGAATCCAGGAAGAGACACCATCTACTTTCATGGCTGTGGGAGTAGTCAGGAGGACGATAAAAGGTCTCTTCCACCGTGGCTCGAGGTTTCCCGTCCGGTGTCTTCTCACGTAGACAGGGTCTCCCACCTGGAACTGGTGAGGTACTGAGAGGTCCCCTGGCCGATAGGCTTCTTTAATGGAGGCCCACACCTCTTTCTGCATGGCTTCTAAGGCTCATAACTTTTCAAGCAGAAACTTATTAGTTGTACATTCGGGGAATGTATGAAGATGAGCTGATTGGAGTGGGGCCGGGACCCCAAACATTATTTCAAAAGGCGTTAGTCCAAAGCGGCCGGGAGTGTTCCTGACTCTAAACAGGGCGAAGGGAAGGAGGACTAACTAATCACATAAGCCAGTCTCTATGGACAATTTAGTCAAGGTCTCTTTTAGAGTTCTGTTCATCTTTTCTACCTGTCCTGAGCTCTGGGGCCTGTATGCACAATGCAATTTCTAATCTGTCTCCAGGATCTTGGCTAATCCTTGACTTACCTGGGCAACGAAGGCAGGTCTATTATTGGAACCGATTACCTTGGGGATTCCGAACTTTGGAAATATTTCTTCAAGTATCTTTTTAGACACCGTCTGAGCTGTCTCAGTTTTGGTGGGGAACGCCTCTGTCTATCCTGAAAATGTGTCTAGGAAAACTAGAAGGTATTTATATCTATACTTAGCAGACTTAATTTCAGTGAAGTCAACTTCCCAATAGGCTCCTGGGCGATCTCCTCGAAGTCTCTTCTCGGATATTGCTTGATTTTTACTCACGTTCACTAATTGGCAGGGAACACAATTTCTTACAACCTTGTCAGCCAATTTTCCTAATCCAATTACATGATAAGGGGAGTCCCGAACTAAGGTCTTTAGGTTTTTTGCTCCCAGATGTGTCAATTGATGTGATTGCCTTAAGTATTTTTCTGCCTCTCTCTGGGGCAGAACAACTTTCCTTTTTTCAGACTTATATATCTCGTGGGGCGAGGAATTTTTGAACTCTAATTTGTTTTTACAAGCGAGATCTTCAGGTGTATACTGGAAGCTCTTAATGTGGGTGGCTTCCGGATACACTTGGAGAGGTAGAATGTTCATTCCCTGAGCCGCTTGCTTTGTGGTTTGGTCCGCCCTCCGGTTTCCTCGAGCTATTGGAGAATTATCTTTCTGATGTCCAGGGCAATGTATTATCGCTACTTCCTTAGGCTTATGGATGGCTTCTAACAAATCTAAAATTTCTTGTTTGTTTTTAACATCTCTCCCGGCAGAAGTTAACAGCCCTCTCTGTCTATAAATAGCCCCGTGTATGTGAGCGGTGGCAAAAGCGTATCGGCTGTCAGTGTAGACGTTAAGTCTCTTACCTTCTGCCATCCTTAGAACCTAAGTCAGGGCGATGAGTTCTGCTCGCTGTGCAGAAGTGCCCGTTGGGAGTCCGCTGGCCCACACGATCCGGTCATCATCTACTACTGCAGCTCCAGCCATTCTCTTACCATCCATGATGTAACTGCTCCTGTCTGTATACCAAGTCAGGAGTCCCGGTCTTCCTAAGGGCTGATCTTGTAAGTCCCGGCGGGTCCCTGTCTCTTCGGCCAGGATTTCCTGGCAGGTATGAAGCACTTCCTTCCCCGAATCGGGGAGCAGAGTGGCCGGGTTTAGGATGGCAGGGGGGGCAAACTCCACATGATCACGATTCAGGAGTAAGGTTTGGTAGTGAGTCATTCTGGCATTTGACATCTATCTCTCGGGTGGTTGTTGGATTACACTCTCTAACGCATGTGGAGCAACTACAGTGAGTTTTTGTCCCAGTGTCAGTTTGTCAGAATCTTTAACCAAGAGGGCCACGGCCGCCACTACTCTCAAACAGGCAGGCCATCCACTACTCACTGGGTCCAATTTTTTTGACAAGTAGGCGACAGGTCTCTTTCAAGGTCCCCATTGTTGGGTCAACACTCCTCGAGCCACTCCGCTTCATTCATCTACAAAAAGGACGAACGGCTTAGTCACATCTGGCAAGGCCAGAGCGGGTGCCGACAGGAGGGCCTTTTTGATATCATCAAAGGCCTGCTGTTGTTCAGGTCTCCAAACAAATGGGGCCGCCCCTTTGGTTAGGGGATACAGAGGGGCGGCTAAGGTGGCATATCCGGGTATCCATAGTCTACAAAACCTTGCCGTCCCCAGAAACTCACGAACTTGGCGCAAAGTAGTAGGAACCGGGATCTGCGTCACAGTCTGCTTTTGGGCTTCAGTAAGCCACCTTTTCCCCTCTCTCAGGGAATATCTCAAATAAGTCACTTGTTGTTGGCAGATCTGTGCTTTTTTGGCAGATGCCCTATATCTCAATTTAGCAAGTTCAGTCAAAAGGGCTCCAGTGGCCTCTTGGCAAGCTTCCTGAGTAGGGGCTGCTATCAGTACGTCATCAACATATTGTAAAAGTTACCTGTGGGTTGGAGGCTCGGTAAAAAGCCAAGTCCTGATGTAAAGCCTCGTCAAAGAGGGTAGGTGAATTCTTGAATCTTTGTGGCAAGCGAGTCCAGGTCAATTGTCTAGTAGTTCTTGTGGAGTGGTCTTTCCATTCAAAAGCAAACAGCGGTTGGCTACTCTGGTGCAGGCGCAAACAAAAGAAGGTGTCTTTTAAATCTAAGACTGTATACCGGGTGTTTTCTGGGGCCAGAGAGCTTAACAGGTTATAAGGGTTCGGCACAGTGGGATGAATGTCCTGTATCTTCTTATTAACTTCTCTTAAATCTTGCACTGGTCGATAATTTCCTGTTCCTGCTTTCTTTACAGGCAGCAAGGGAGTGTTCCATGGGGATTTACATTTTACTAATATCCCCTGCTCTATGAGCCTCTGGATATGGGGCCTAATTCCATCTCTGGCTTCTTTACTCATTGGATATTGTCTCACAGTTACTGATAAGGCTGAGGCTTTCAACTCTATGACCACCGGGGGCTAGTTTACGGCAAGCCCCATACCCGTTGTCTCCGCCCAGGCCCCTGGAAACTGGTTGAGTCACCTCTGACTAACTAGGGAGGGTTCTGGTTCCTTAAAAAGGCGGTACTCATCTTCCAATCTTATGGACAGAATACTTAGGCCTAAAGGTTTTTTCTCTCGATCTGTCACTCGGGCATCTTCAGCCTGAAAGGATATTTGGGCCCCGACTTTGGTCAGGATGTCTCTTCCTAACAGGGGTGTGGGGCATTCCGGTATGACAAGGAATGAGTGGTTTACTTGTCCCACTCCTAAGTCCACTGTTCTTTGGGTAGTCCATGCATATTGTTTCTGGCCCGTGGCCCCAAACACCCAAGACTTTTTGCCAGAAAGAGGGCCTCTAGCTTGGGTCAGTACAGAATGTTGAGCACCGGTATCTACCAGAAACTCAACAGGTTGCCCCTCCACTTTCAGGGTTACCCTAGGCTTGGGGAGGGGCTCTGAGCCCCGTCTTCCCTAATCCTCATCCTCCAGCAGAGACAACGCTTTCTTCAGAGGTCCCCGCGGTGGCTTCTTAGGGCACTCGTTCACCCAATGCCCCTTTCCTTTGCAGTATGCACATTGATCTTTATCCAAAGGAGGCCGGTTGCCCAGGGGCCCTGCCTTACTAGTTCTACTACTAGAGGGTGGGCACCCTTTATTTTCTACTACTGCGGCCAAGATCTTTGTTAAATTTCTCTCATGCTTCCTGTCTCTCTTTTCTTCTTTACTTTCTCTTTCCTTTTCCTTCCTTAGTTCCTTCTCTTCCTCAGTCTCTCTCTTATGATAAACTTTCTCAGCTTCTTTCACTAAATCTCTCAGCGACAAATCCTGTAAGCCTTCTAGTCTCTGAAGCTTTTTCCTAATATCAGGTGCTGATTGCCCGATAAAGGCAAGAGCCACTGAAGCACTGTGCTCCTCAGAAGTGGGGTCAAAAGGAGTATACCGCCTGAGAGCTTCTATCAGGCGTTCTAAGAACATTGCGGGTGCCTCAGCGGCTCCCTGACTAACCTCTCTTACCTTGGCCAAATTGGTGGGGCGCCTTGCGGCTCCACGAAGACCTGCCACCAGAGCCTGGCGATAGATGGTTAGTCGCTCCCTACCTTCTGGAGAATTAAAGTCCCAATTGGGTCTGGTCAGCGGGAACCCCCTTTCTATGTCATGAGGCAGTTGCAATGGTTGTCCATCAGTTCCAGGCACGTTTCTCCGTGCCTCCAGAAGGATCCTTTCTCTTTCTTCCGTGGTGAAGAGTACCTGTAAGAGCTGCTGACAATCATCCCAAGTGGGTTGGTGAGAGAACATCAGGGACTCTATCAGTCCCATTAGTCTCTGCGGTTCCTCTGAAAAAGGAGGGTGGTTAGCTTTCTAATTGTATAAATCAGCAGAGGAGAATGGCCAATATTGCAAAGGCTGAAAGGGCGGGTCCCCCTCTTCCCCAAGGATGGGAACTCCATAAGACCAGAGAGGAAAAATACCCGGTGGGTCCAAGGTGGCCCCTCGGCGGTGCCGAGTTCCCTGGGCAGGTCCCGGAGCCGGCCCCACTGCCTCGGCATCAGGGACTGAGGGTGCCGGGGGTGCCGGGGCTGGCAGTGCCGGTGCCGGGGGTGCCATAGGGGCAGGAGGATAAGGAGGGGGATCATCAACCATAAGCAAATCTTGAGTGTCAGGGTAAACTTTAATAGTTTCTTTTCCCTTGCTCTGGGGTTGGGTCTGGGCAGCTAAAACTCGAGGGCCCGTTTTCTTCTGCACCCAGGGCTTTACCCAGGGCGGTGGATTTTCCACCAACTCTTGCCAGACCACAATATAGGGTTGCTGATCCGGGTGTCCTTGAGGCGAATCCTGGAAGACAATGGCTTTTACTGCTAATAAAGTGGGGAGATCAAAAGTCCCCTCCGAGGGCCACCCAACATTGAAGGTGGGCCATTCAGAGGTACAGAAAGTCTGCCATGGTCCCTTTTTTACTTCTACTGATAAGTTATGCGCTCTCTCTCTGACTTCCGTCCAATGATCTAATGTCAGGCTAAGGGGGGGTCGTCACTGTCTGTCCCATTGTCAGTAAAACAATAATCAGGCACGTAAAAGACACAGAAAACAAAGACACACACACATTAGACACACAGCGGCCGCTTTTTGTTTTTCTCAGATTTTCAAACAGAAACCGAAAGGAATCAGAGGGTTGATATTCCTGGCGCCCAAAAATCAACCCTATCTCATCAGGTTCACTTTGCCGGAAAAACAGACGAGAGGCCACCAGGCGTCCCTGGCCCTCCAATCTCCCCGAGGCGTCCCCCAGGGTTGCAGCCTGTGGTGCTCCAAGTATGTCTACCGACCGCAGTCTCGACCCCTTTACGGGATCGGGACGACTGCCAGACAGAGGGTACCCTTCCAGAATTCCGACCGGTCTCACTGAAAAACAGAAAACAGAACACAGACAACTCAAGGCGCCACTAACCTTACCTCTTCCTCCAAGAATGGCTTCGGGAGTGAAGCGGGGTGAGCGCATGATCCTGGACGAGTCCCCAAAATGTTGGATTCTCCCAGAGGAGGACGCCGCCCCAAATCACTCACGAAAGACGTCTCTTGATGCAACAAGCAAGAGGAATTTATTCAGGAACCAGCTAGCTGGGGTCCAAGTTAGCCTGACGCAGCGGGTCTCAACGAGGACCCCGAACAGTCAAAGCCAGAGGTTTTTATAGCATAGCATTTTCAAAAAGACAGTATTTTCTTACACAGTGTTTAGCAAGATAAGCTTGGTATGCATGACTAATCGACCAAGGTTAGCAGTCTGAAGGCCGCAGCTGCCCACCACCTGGTGTTCATGATTAACTGATTTGAAGTTAGCTAACTGAAAGTCACTACATTTAACACTGGCTGACTAACTTGTTTTTCAAGATTCTAATAATTTTTCTTCTTCTAGGTTAGAGGGTAGTGTTTAAGCCTTTAAGATGGCTGTACTTATGCACTTATGCTAACTCTTGATTTTTCAGATCCTACAGTACCTCTCAATAAAAGCCTCACCCTGGCTCTCCTATCTTGGTGTTAGCTAAGTTCATTCTTCTACTCCACAAACAAGAACTCCGGCATCATCTGTTCTGTTTATCACTATTCTTTGTTCCTTACTCATCACTTCTGCAAAGTGAAGCAACAGCATGAGGCCTCTCATTCCTCACTTCCCATTTGACCTAAGAGCATATTAATCCTCCCAGTTCTTCTTCTCACCTCTTCTTACCCTCGCTCTGTCCTCAATTTCTGTCAGTTTTGTTGAAGTTGAAAAGATTTTGTTTTATGAAAATAGTGAAGGTCATATGACTTGCCTATAGTTTTTCACCTAAAAAAAAGTGCATTTATATTACTATGGCTATAGAAATACTTACATTACCTCCACAACAAAGCTGGGCCATTACATGGAAAATGTTTCCAGCGTTAGGTACAGATGGATGGTCCTGCATTATGCCGAAACAATTTCCAATCCTATCATTATAAGATTTACTAATGTGGTTGATTGGTGTTGTGCTGATGTCTTCCACTAGTTGTCATTTTTACATTAATCTAAACCTTGAAAAATGAATCATTTAATGGAATCCCAGATGGGAGGAGCAATAAATAAAATGGTTTTTGTTAAATAGTCATATAAGCTACATGATGCTTAAGCAAGAGATGATGTAAGGAGAAACTTTTAAAAGAAAGAATGCCTGTCACCACAGAACCACTGAACATTAGAAGACTCTCCTCTAATTTACAGATCGGGAAAACAGGGTAGAATAAGTTCATTTTCTAATTTCACACAACTAGTTAGTATCAGTCTAGAATGAATGGCAATTCTGAGGTAATAGCTGTCTACCTGATGACAGCTGATTTTAAGAGCACCTAATGAATGTTTTTGCTTAAAGAATTAGAACTTGGTGCACCTGGCACCTTTAGATAAATCAATACTTAATAATGTATTTTATTTTTCGTTGACCTGACTTTTGGTCTATATTTGCTATACTTTAAGCCTCTCATACTCTTCTTAAAGCAGAGAGAAGCTGGAGGCACTTTACTATGCAAATCTCAATATATTAGAGTAATCTTGTAGCTGATGTAGTTTCTCAGTTCTAATCTCGGTTCCTGTCAGAAAAAAAAAAAAAGTTCTCTTTTAAAATCCCTTTTAATGAGTGATTTATTTAGCAACATTTTATTTGATCATATTTCAGTTAAATTCTAAGCCCCCAAAAATAATTCTAAATTTTTAGGGCCAAGGGCAGGCCACTCCAAAATGTGCCACTTTGACATGCATATTATTTGGAGCTGAAAACAATCAAAGCCCAAAATACTTAGAAACTTTGACCTTCCCTCTAACTGCCTAAAAGCATTTAGATAGAGGCCCTGCTGCAGGAAGGAAGCTGTTACTATATAAGATAAGAACTAGGGGTGATAGACATACGGGAATTTAGCAAAGTCTGTTAGTTAAAATCTCTATGTTCCACTGTTTCTGTATGGACCAGCAAGCATTTGTTTACCAAACATTTACTCTTTTTCATCTTCCTATGAATTTTCTTCCTTTCAAGTTCCTGATCCCTACACCTCCTTCTCCTTAGTTCAAGATGGCATATATACATCATTTTCCCTGTCTTTCACATCTCATGTCAGTGTGGATTGCCCACACATATATAATTAAATTTTATTTTCTCCTGTTAATGTGTCTCATGTCAATTTAATTCTTTGATCAGCTAGAAGAACCTTAAGGGCTAGATGAAAATGTTGACTCACCAACAGTTGTCATTTTCATTTTTATTTTTTAAAACTTAAAATATAATTTGAATTAATTTACCCAAGAGAAAACACAAAGTAATTCTAACATATGAAATTATAATTTCCTATTCCTGACAATATGTGTATTTAGGCACTTTTTTTTCTAGCTGTTGAATTTGCAAAGGACATTATATAATAAATTACTTCACTAATGTCCCTGAGGTTATTTGTATGACATTGAGTTTTTTGTTAGTCTGCCAACACTATGGGGTTTAGATTTTGAAGAATAAAGTAAACACTTCAAATCTAGACTAATATTTCTTTTCTATACTTCATTAGGAAATTAAAATTCCATTTCTGTCATAATTTTTCTCCAATATTATTACCAATAAGGTCTTGTTGAGATTGTATTTGCAGGGTTCATGTTCTATTATTAAAAATTCATATAGACTAAAAACTGGAAGAGAACCAAACTCAACCAACTAACTTTACATTCAGATAGACAGAGACATGAGAGTTTAAATGGCTTGCAATATATGTCTACAACTAATGGTGATACCCAACAAATTTTTGAAAAGTTGTAGTTTCATTTTCATTCAGTTTAAAATATTTAAAATTTTTTCTTATAACTTCTCTGACATTATAAGAAACGTTATTTAGAAACGTTATAAGAAAACGTTATTTAGAAACGTTTTCTGAACATTTGGGAATTTTGCAGATAACTTTCCTCTGTTAATTTGTGATTTAAGTCCAGTGTAGTCTGAGAATATACTTGACATGTGTAACTCCTAGGGAAAATCCCGAGGCAAAATACCTTTGAAACCAAAATCAGTCAAAGAGAGAAATAAAGTTTAAGAAACCTGTTTATTTCTTACAAGCAGTGACCCCATCTCTCTCTTGAGCAGGCTGCAGTGGAAGAGGAAGAGAGCTCTACCCAAATTCTCTGGTGCAGATAAACCCTCGCCCTTCCTATTGGTATGTAGATAGACTAATGATCTCCACCCCTTGGAAACACCTACTGATATGCAGATGCCCTAAAACCAGGGGAGAGATTGTGAAAATATTGCAATTTTACCCACAACATGATTGCATTCCTTTCCAATATGTTGATGATGCCGGGGTTCTTGTTCATGAAGCCGAATAATGAGCTTCACAAATACTCAAGGTAGGTGAGCAAAGTACAGGCTTTTGTTTAGAAATAAAGTGAGAGAATAGAGCCCCTGGCTCACGCCAGGAGGGGACAAGAGAGCCCGTAGTGGTGTGTAGTCTAGGGGGTTTTATAGGCAGTTGAGGATTTTTCAAGAATATGAAAAAAACTTAGGGGTGTAGACTTGCATCACCTTCCCTGTCCTCAAGGTGGGCTGGGTCATAGTCTGATTGCCGGGGCTGACAGCGGAGTCACGGGTTATGCTGATACCCTTGCAGAATACTCAAACATTCCAGGCCAAGTTGCTCCTGGCTTTTTGACCTTTAACTGATCTCACTGAAGATGTCTGTATCTTTACACTAGACAATTAGTGTGACCTTGACTTTGCATAATGCCTAACAGTGTCAATGGGGACTTCTTTGCCCATTGTTACATTTCTCTGATTGTAAACATTCTGCCCTGCTTTTCCCGGAGGCCCTCATCCTACTGTGACTATATCCACCATCCCTGTCTCATTAAGACTATTTATGGCACAGATTAGAATCTCTTTTAGTAAGAGCTCTGTGTGCAGTTCTTAAAAACACATTTTTGTTCTTATTGGAAGTCCCCCGTTGAGGGTGTTGCTGAACTTGCTGGGAAACTGCTATGCTGTGTTGGGGAGGGAAAAATTTCCTCTACCCTTCAAAGTTCTTTTAGCTGGTGTAAGGATCAAATTGGCATGAGGCAGATTAACAGGAGAAAGTCAAATTTAATTACATTCATAAGGGGAATTCACATAGATGTGAGATTCCAAAGACAGTCAGGGAAAATGATGTATATATGGCATCCTGAACTAAAGTGAAGGAGGGTGGGGGTCTGGGATTACAAAGGGAGGGAAAGCAGTTCACAAGCAAGATGAAAAAGAGTAAATGTTTTGTAAACAAATGTTTGTTGGGTCACACAGAAACAATGGCATAGGCAGGAATTCGCTAAATTCTTCCTTGTCTACCACCCATAGTTCATATTTTAAGTTGTTATCTACGGTGACAGCTCCCTTCCTGGAGCAGGTCCTCTGTCGAATTTCTTTTAGGCAGTTAGGGGGTAGGTCAAAGTTTCCTTGTCAGTCTTTTGGGCCTTGATTTTCAGCTTCAAATAATCTCATGTCAAAGTGGCACATTTGGGGGCAGCCTACCCTTGGCCCTTAGGGCTGCCTGCAAAACTTTTGGGGAAGCTGTCCATGGATGTGTCATGGAAACAGGTGAGCTCAGCTGGGTACCCCACACGGCAGCTTAACACTGTAGGAGGAAGGAAATAAAGCACACATGAACCATAGAAAAGCAAGGGCCTTCTGCTGCTGTGTCCCTCAGCGTCCCTCTACTGGCAAACCTTACTGTCTTGCCAGCTGGAAAGAAATGTTTATATGATTCAGCTCTGCTATCATAAGTAAGACAATAAAGAGTAGATATCAAGCTAAGAGACAGTAAGTTGATAAGAATTATGATTACATAATTCTTGGTAACCTTCATTAAAATATATTATATTTTCTATATTGCATTATATCAGTAACAATCATCATCAATAACAATGGGCCTAGGAATTAAAATCCTTGGAGTATCCACAAAATAAGTAGAATTGTGTAAGTCCTGTAATTTTCATTTTTAACTATCAATGAAGTAAAATTAAGCTGTCTTACAAATAAATGGATTCATCAGTAGATGGCGCTATTATATGCTTTATATTTTAGGGTTTTTTCCCCAAGGTCTTAATAATTCGATTTCTCTTTATACGGCTATGATATACGTTTAAAAAGTTAACTTATCAATTTATATTACTTAACATTTAAGCTATATTTGACAAACTGGACACAGAACACTAAAAAATGCACACAGCTTTTGATTCTTACACCAGCTAAATGCAGTAGACAATCTGCCATCTGTCTGGTAAGTCAGTTCTCAAAGTACTTCAGTTTGTATAAGAAATGAAGTAAATTTGATGGACAACACTAAAAACCACAGACTATACATTCATTGAACTGATTTTCAATTGAGTGACTTCAGGTATAGCATTCATTTTTCCAAATAGGAAATGGATGGCATGTTGTGCCAAAGATGAGATTTGGACATATGTCAAAGATGGGAATGTTTTACCATTAGAATAAGATTGGGAGAGAGGAATATGTCATTTTTAAACTTTTAAGCTTAAAAACGTCAATGATAAATGCTTTATTGGGTATGATTCTTCTATTTCACACAAAATACAGTTTCTTATATTAGAAAAAGGAATATTGCTTTGCTTTGAAGAATACATACCATTTATATGCTAAAAGTTGAGTTCAAGATTTATGTTTTGGCAGAAACCTAGTGACTTCAGAATACTGATATATATTACTCTTTCTGACAACACTGTTCCAGTTATTTTGTGGGGATTGTCAGTATAATATATTTCATAGTGTTTGTCCTCCAGTTTACAAAGGCACAGTTGTATGTCAATTACCTCTACACATAAACATGTGCCTCTATAACAGTTCACTTCCCCTTGGGTCTCTGTTATTTTTCCTGTGAGCATTGTGAAATCATACCAAAGTTTTAGACCTGCTTTTTTGGCGTGACCTGTGTGGACTGAAATCAACACTGCTGTTGCATTTAAGAAATGTTCATGCAGCATCTTACTGAGGACCATGGACTGAGAGCAGACCATCCGTGTGTTCTGATAAACTGCTCCAAAGCCCCTTTATTTGGGAACATCTGAAATATTTTTTTACAACAAAGGGTCGGTGCAGGAAAGAGGTTATGCCAATCAGTACATTAGGACATTGTCTAAAAGAACAAACAATGGATAGTCTGATGCCATCTGTGTGTGAGAGGAGGCAAAAATTAGGATTGCTGATTATCCTCCTAAAGGATTCTCCTAGAGATGCAGGAACTAGACAAATTCACCCTCTTTTGAGCATTTTAGTCTGGGTTTCTCTGGTCACAAGCGAGGGATGAGGATCTATGACAGTCTTGTGACACAGGCAAGAATGACTGCAGGGCATCTTCACAGCACAGCAAGAGCTGATCTGGCTGACTTGGGACCAGGAGGTGTGGGTGGGGTGCTGGGGGAGACCACAGAATTTCATTTTATTTCACACTTGTATCGACAGAAATACGTGTGCTTCTTAAAAATGAAGACTTCTAAAGGTAGAAAGTGGGAATCCTTCCCACAAAAATGTCCCTTGAGCTGTCACTGTATTCTCTCACACCTTTTCTTTCTCCATTTCTAAGTCCATAGAAACATGTATTCTTCTGTATGGCCCATAATCTTCTAAAAAGGAAGGAAAAGATAAACTCAAATTAACATAATAACATAATCACATTCAATCAGAACCATATTTGCCAAATTTACATATGCACATGTTTGTTTAAAAAAATAGTTTGTGGTGGATGGAAACCAATAGCCATTACTGTTAGGGTCCAGGAACTCAGGGTTTTCCCAAGAGAACAAAGCACACAGGCATGGAGATGTAAGTACAGGCAAAGTCTTTATTCAGCCAGCAAGCTGGGGTCGACAGCACCTCCCCTGACACGCAGGCCTGAGTCGAGCTGCCGACCCCTAGGCAACTCTAGGTATTGCTTATATAGGATTTTCACAGCAGTTACACCGAAGCCCGCGCATTTCCACAACCAATAATTTTAAAACACACTCTATGTTGTAACCAATGGGAAGCATTGTAACCTTCTAGGGAACGTGTTAGTTGCCTAACCGCTCCCGTTGTTATCTCTTGTATTCCAGCATGTCTACATGACTTATCACTGGTTATGCCCCCAGGCTGTTGCCCACTTCTAGTTATCTAGCTTAAAGCAGGCGCATTTCTAAGCTTAGCCTCGGGTAATTTATTCAAAACTGGGTGGCCCATGCTCTAGGCAGTTAGGTTAAATGTTATTAGTCCTTTTTCCTGACTCTTGATGCCCTCTGCCCTCCTTTACAATTACAACAGGGTTAGTACAAGGAAAATTTCTGTATTCTAGACAGTTGGCTTACAAATAATTTTTTGAGAAATAATTTAAATATTGAGGGTCATAGTTACATGTGTGGGTTCTCTAACCCCAGTATCAAGCCATCATATTTTAAAGAAAGTGACCTCTGAAGTGGTTTCTTTATAATACAATGCTGATTTTTTTAAATCTTAATTATTTTTGTAAATTCTTTTTTAAGTTTTGAAGATGGTTTTAAATGAAATTCACTTGTCATTCCCAAAGAAGATCACTTCATCGTCCCATATCTCTGGATTAGTTTGTATCTTTATTTTCTGCTATGAGCTGTCATTCCATTTTTCCTTTGTTATAGCAATGTTTAAGTTATAGAAGTTTCTATAATTTCTCTAATGTCAATTAATATAAAATTAAGAGAGTAATAGAAGAGTAGATGAAGAAATGAACCTTTCGAAATGCTAAAATGTACTTCTGAAATACACCTAAAAGTTACTGTACTCTCATGTACTTTAATCAGTGCAAGTATAATGATCATGGGTGTGCTTTTTTATTACAGATTTGTCACCGCCAACTTCATAACCTGACCTTTAAGATTTTTAAATAACAGAAATAGAATAAAATTAGAGACCACATGTTTAAAGTTAGGCAATATATATAAACATGGATCCTAAGAATAACCCGTAATTCTAACATATTAACATTAACATTTATCAGTGAGGAAACAAGGGATATTTGTTTTCAGAAACAATAACCAAATCTTTCTCAATTTTGTGCCTTCTCTTTCTCTCTCTTTCTCTTCCCTTTCCTTTGCTGTCTTTTCATTCCTAAATATCTTCCAGGACAATGTAATCTTCAAGCCTTAAGTAGGGCAGAGAAATGTAGAGATGGAGGCAGAGAGAGGAGAGAAGAAAGTCAGGGGCCTAGGAAGGAGGACGTCTGCCTTGAAGAGCTGCTTGGTTCAGAGGCTGAGCAAGGAGGTAAGGAAGCCCGCGGGAGAGGGAGCTCAGGGGGTGGTGTCAGGGGGCAAGGAGGACACTCCTGCAGGGAGCTGAGATCTGAGGGAGGAGTCAAGAGTCCATACCGGCTAAGGAGGGAATACATGTGGTGGGAAAGAGGCATGGGTGTGGAAGTCTGAGAGGGCTGAGGTGGGTGGCCTTGCACACCCAGTGTGGAGTACCTGAGCCTGAGTACTGTGGGGAAGGGTGTCCTGGCAGTGGAAGAGCGTGATCTTGAGCAGCAGAGGCCAAGGAGAGCATGTGCCCATCAGTGGGAGAGGGCATGGTGTGTGGAATCAGCCTGAGAAGCACATTTCTGAGCATCTGAAGCAGCCCTGTGAGGGGTGGTGGGCATTAAAATGGGTCTCAGCACATTTGGATTCAAAACTGTAGACAGAATGTATTAAAAATCAAATTTGCATCCTAGGATGAAATACTTGTTCTTTATGGTTACAACTACAATCCGCTTTAGTCAGGATGTATCAATGAGAGAGCAAGGGATGCTCTTAACTATCCTGGTCTCTTGGGTTTCATAGAGAAACACTGGCCAGCATTTTCCACCAGCAGTCTGAGATATCCTCATCAGGTCTGAGCATGTCTAAAAATTCTGGAATGTCCCATTTCCTTCTGCTTGCCCTGCCCAGTAAAGGAGGCACAATTGGCATTTGTCTTCCTAACAGGATACATTGAAATGGACTGAATGAGCACACTTAGCTATGCATGGTCTGGGAATCCCCTACATTCCACCTCTAATATGAAAATTCAAATATAAATAGTAGTCTCAGGACCAACTCTTTTCAATTTCATCCAACTATGAGCAGCATTCCTTACTCTACCAAACTCTCGAGGAGAGTTTAAGTTTCTGCTTAGATGTCTCTGATGACAGAAACCTCATTACTCACCAGATTGCCCATTCTGTTTGCAGTTGAAGTTATGTTTTTGCCTTAAACATCAGAACTCATTCTGTATATTGGGATCACAGGAAATGGAGGGTAACCCACCTTTCCAGTGATGGCCATTCAGATACTTAAAGCAGCACTCCCTTCTCTGCTTACTCACATCTTCCCAGTACACAGCCCAGTCCCTTCCACAGCTCATTAGATGAAATGGATTTCTGAATCATGTTATCTCACCTACCAGATCATAACTTGCTTATCCTAATATTCCCATTTTTAATGTTCTTCTTGACCTTCATGTGCAGAACTGAACATGATACCCCCAGTAATTTCATCTCTACAGTTTTGGTATCGATATAACAATTTAGTTTATCCTTGTATGAAAACTAGCTCTGCTTACCATCATTGCAAATCTGTAAATCTAAAACTGTTCTAAATAAAAAGTTTAATTAAATGGGTGAATTGATTTTCAAAAAAATATTACTACTGCAATATTTATTTTAACATATTAAACATGTACACTCATACATAAATACACTTCAGTTTTTTATGGAAAATTTTGAAATCCCACTGTTATTAAAATTACTGTGTAAATTTAGTAAGTCATTTAATTACAGAAGACAAGTTTCTTATCCAAAAAATAATAGACTTTACTTACATGTTCTCTAACTTTTATAAATTTTAATTTAAAAAGTTATACTTACTTTTTAACACATTATTTTCAGTAGAATTTAGAAGTTATATCAGAGGCTTCCAAATGCTCAGTAACTTAGTAGTACTTCAATAAACTTTTCTGGCAGTTTCTATAATATTCCATGAGATGGTGCTATATTACTATAATAAAATACATAAATCTCCAATTTCATAAAGCTTGATGTTAATCATGCCCATTTCATATGTTAGTTGCATCTCTTTTTTCAAAAACTATTGGAGAAAAAAATACACTTGATCAAGCTAACAAAGAAATTAACTTATGCTAAAATCTATTATTTAAATCAGAGATTGGCAAAAGACCAGATAATAAACATATTAGGATTTACAGGCCATATTACAGTATCTACTGTGACTACTCGAATATGCCTTTGTAGCACAAAAACAGCCATTGACATTTAATGACTGAACGATGTGGCTGTGTGCCAATAAAACTTTATTTACAAAGTCAAGTAGCTGGTTCATGGCCTGTAGTTTAAGGACTCCTGATATAAATCACAGATGAAATTAAGCCACCATTGATGTTGGTTTGCAAATTGGCCCCTGTACACAGGGCAAGGAGAGAGCAAAGAAAGATGCAGAACACTCCAGATTGTTAGGTGGCAAGTTTTAATAAGGGAACTTATATATGAGGCTTGTCTTACATGGCCATAAGATGCGTAGACCTCCACAAACACCCACCAGAATCTTTAAAGTTTGTGTAGAGGCTTTAACTGGGTTCAGTCACAGGGTTCAGTCCAGATGGTCTCAACAACACCTACTCTCTCAAGGCTATTACCTTGGAATATTTTCTACTGTGGGAATGGTGAGTGGAATGTACTTTCCAAGGACAGTAGAGTAGGTAGGAGCCTCTGGTTGCCCTGGTCCTGCTCTCAGGTCAACCAGCCGTCACATCCTCTCCATGACCTCAGCAGTGATTTAGTAGTGAACATGTTTACTGAGCCACAGTTGGTCCTCCTGTGAGATGCCCAGATTCCACTGTGGCTCCTCTCTGATTCTTGCCTCCCAGTGTTCATGCTTTTCTGTGATCCCTTCACTCTGAGTATGGGCAGGATCTGAGACTTCCAATTAATTCGTAGAATATTGCAAAGGTGATGGGATGTCACTCCTGTAACTATGTTTTTATTATATTAGACTCCACCTTGCTAGCAGAATTGCTTTGGACACTACTTGCTGGTATGATAAATAAGTGGCTATGTTGGGGAAGCCCAAATAGAAAGAGGCTGGAGGGATCCCACAGCCGTTTGGCTTCCCTCGGACATCAGTACCCATTTGGCCCCCTCTCTCATGACCACACTAGTATATGGAGGGTCATCTTCTGAAAGCTGCGCCTTGGAGTCATGAGGTTTCTGCTGTTGTTTCCATGTAAATTTTGTTGATGATAATTCTGTAACCACTTTTAAAAGTAAATTGAATTGATGCCAAGTAAAGCCTATTTTGTCACACGAGCTTGGATTGGAAATTAGGATGACTGTTTGGAAATGGCAAATAAGAGATGTCATTGTCTTGTTTTCTGGTTTGTTCTAGTGAGAAATTAAGTTGTGGTCTTATTGTTGCATCTCTGAAAGTATTGCAAAAGATTTTCTTTTTGCATTTGATTTATAGCAGTTATACTACTATGTTCTCAGACATGATTTGCTTTGCGTTTATCTTGCTTGGAGTTCAGAGTGCTTTTTGAATCTGTGGCTTTCAACAATGGAAAAATGAATTATTGAATTATTGCTTCTGCCTCATTTTACCTCTCCTCCCTATCAGAGACTCTACTTACATATATGTCAGTACTATTCAACATGCCTCATAATGCTCTTAGGATCTTTGGTGTATTTTCTATGCCTTTTATTTTCCATGCTTCAGTCTGTTTTTTTCCTCTTCCAGTTCAGACATTTACTGTTAAATACATCTATTAAGTTCCACATTTTAATAATTGTAGCTTTCAGCTCTAGACATTCCATTTCAGTTGGTTTTATGGTTTCTGGCTCTGCTCAAATCCACCATTTTGTCACTTAGATTCATGAACATACTAGTATAGAATCCATGTGTAATGACTCCAACAGCTCAATCTCTCTTTGGTCTCTTTTGGTTGTCCCTTTTAATTTCAGTATGTGTTAAATTTTCGCATCTCATTATTGTAGAACTTGGTCATGTGACATGTTTTGGCCAATGGGGTGTTAGTGGGTATGATACCACCATAGCAGGAGAAGAGCCTTTTTGCTTGATTTGGTCTCTTGCATTTCTGTCACTGCCAAGAGAACATATTCTGGGTAGCCTGTGGGTCTCAGAGGAATGAGAGGCACATGGAGCAGCTGAACTGATCCCGAAGTCTGAATACAAGCCCTCTTGATTTGATCTGAAATTACCTGAGTCCCAGCAGATCTTAAGCCATGTGAATGAGAAATAAATCCTTCCTGTCATATGTAACTGAGTTTTGCGGCTGTTTGACATACACATTAATTTGGAGTCATCGTAATGATCTTGGTGGCTGGCACAAAATTTATCAGCCGTAATTCATATAACTTAGACTTTCATTTTTGACTTGGTGTTGATGTATCCAGCTGACATGTCATGAAGGAGAGTTCTAAACTCTCAATGAACCTAAAAGGTTAATGCTATTAGCTTCTAAATGATAGGACAGTATAGGTGCCGATCATTTAAAAAAATATTTTAGTGGAACTAATTCAAAGGCAGTTGGTCTGAAACATGTTTTGACCCACAAATTTCTGGACATTGTCCATAATATAAGCCTGGTCATGAGGACATCAGGGTTGTTTGATCTGGTTCTCTGAGAATAGCATCTGTGTTTAGACCTAAGAAAGGAACAGCTTATGAATATAAGATGTCTTCTGATGAGATTAACACAGGGATTGTTATCTCTATAAGCAGGACTACTCTCTGGTCAATTTCTGGTTGTAATTCCCCTGGTTTTAGGTCTTGTGTAGGAGTGATAGAGTAGTTGAAGCTTAAGTCTTTATAGTCAGTATACTTGTAGCTTCAATATCACTGGTGGCCTGTGGTTTTTATAGTCAAGGAAGGGTTATTGATTTTGTTTATTATGTAAAAAAATTGTCATCTTCGGAGGGCAATTAGGGTTAAGATGATGGTTGATATAATGGTCAACTGTTTCTATTTCTTGTTAGTCTGTAGTGCTTGTGGGAGTCAGCTTGGATATTAACATTAATGAAATATAAAGAACTAGTGCGCTATAGGAAAACAACTGTTAGTGTATGATCATGGAAATGTAGTTCTTCTATAATGAGGGATACTGGATCTTGAAAACCTAGTTGGAATGTATATGCCATGGAGCTATAAAGGGCTTGAACCTACAATTTAATTGTTGGTAGATTTATGCAAATTTTAGTAGTACCTTGGTTAGGATGTTGGCTTGAAACCAGTTTTAGGGGATTCAGTTCTCTCTATCATTTGAAGTTTGCTTACGTTGGTTCTTCAAATGTATCGTGTGTGTGTGTGTGTGTGAAGGGGTATTCGCATACTCATTTGAGATCAATGTTAACTTATTTCTATTATTATCACTTTTCATTTAATTGAGAAGTCTTCACAAATTATGAAAATTATTAATGTTACTGCTGTTAACAAAGTAGTGTTAACAGTGTTTGATGTTGTGTATGCATCTGGATGCTGTGGGTGTATCTGTGAAAGCCAAGAAAGTGCTCTGGGAAGAAAGTGGCCTTAATTCCAACAAATATGATTTGTTTTAAGTTATTATGATACATATCTAGTATGACCCAAACACAGGCCCCAAATGTATTTCTCCAGAACCATCAACCAACCCATATTTAGAAAACTCCTTGGTCTGTCCATTCTTTAAATGTGGGTCTGTCCATTCTTTGAAGTTGCATGGCTATATCCACTATGTGCTGGACACTGTTTAGAGGATTAGTAGTGGAACCAACAGACATAATCCCATAAATCTGTAAATGCCCCAGGTCTCCATCCAGACAGCTCCCCAACTTTTTTATGTCTTCTTAGGTACATTACTGGACATGTTGGAATGGAAGGATTTAGTTTGGTTTGTCCTTTTCTCTGTACTATTTCTCTGAACTTATCCTTTGTTTAATTTTAACTATTATTTGTCAAATACCCTATGATTTCACTTATATCTGGGATCAAAAAAACTAAACAAACAAGTAAACACGATGGAAATGTTCTCATAAACATGGAGAACAGACTTCTGTTTGCCACAGTGATGGGGGCTGAGAGGCAGGGTGAAACAGGTGAAGGGGATAAAGAGTTACAAACTTCTAATTATAAAATAAATCAGTCCTGGGGATGAAAAGTACAGCATAGGGAATACAGAGATAATATATTGTGCATCCTCACAGGGTTTGTGTTTGCTAAGTTCCTTTTATTTTAATCTTTCCCTAATTGCATACTCCAACTGCGCTGGGTTAACAGTTGACTTGATAAATGATACATAGCAGTTAGGTTTACCTTGTTACCCACCAGTGGACACCCATTCTGATACAAGTTTGTGCAAGGAGAAATATTTCTCATTACTCATATTAACAATATTGCTTCTATTATTTGATCACTAGTCCAGTGTTATAATAGGAGTTATATTGTTGGCAGTAAAATGAATGTATTGTTGAACTTGAACTCTTAATCAGTGGTTGCTCTTAGGGGAAACATGGTCTTGTTTATACTCACTCTGTAAGGAAGGCTGTAACTTGGGGCTCTAAAGCTGAACTTTTTAGAATATAATTTAAACTTACATTAGAAATATTGGGGTTTTCTTTAGGTAAATTTAAAGTTGAAATAATATTTCTGGGCAACCAGCTCCCACCAAACTCCTTTGATTTTTCACTTCTGCCTACCGATCTCCTCACTGTTTCATCACGTGGATGAGTTTATTCTGTCAAAACTGTTCAGAACTACCTCGTCTAGTTTTGGTGTACTTAATTTGTCTTCATTAAGCTATTCTAGTTAACTCATTATGCAAAAGACAAATGGGGTAAACTTTGCTATTTAGTAGCTTCAGTATTTCATCATTTCCTTACAGTACTTTCTGTGCCAATTAAAAATTCTATCTTGAGGAAATATTTTTAATTTGTTTATGTTAATTGAGTTTGGTGGGGTTTTTTTGGGGGCTAGCATTAGTTCAAAGTGGTCATTTAATATAAAATTTCCTGGATGTAAAGTAGGTGCTTTGTTCAACCTGCGCTCTCACTTATCCAAGCACACTTTGCAGTATGCTTACCTTATTCTGACTTGATCTCCTCTTCTATGTTTAGCAACTATTAATAGGTTACATGTGAGTTTTGATATTTGAGGAAGGTGACAGGTAGTGTGTGTGTCTTTCATGGCCTGATTCAATGAAGTGCTCTAGTCTTACTTTACTACTAAATCCTCCTTTAGTTCTTAACTTCATAAAGGTTGTGTAAGTTTGATGTTCCTGAGTAGAAATTGTAGCAGTGCAAGAAAGAGGGTGATTATTTGAAAGAAGAAACCTAGAGAAGCGTTGTCACTTACTTTTTTTAGCCTTGGGACCTGTAACTTAAATTGACATAATATGACAAGCAGGTGGAGGCCAAGTTACTCTGGGTGAAGGGATCCTCAGAAGCCAGAGGCCCACTGTGAGGGCCTGGGGCACTATTCAAGGTTCGCTGCCCTCGAGGAAGCAGAAAAGAATGGCTGGGCAAAAAGAAAGAATATCTATGTTCTTAGAAAAGAAGAAAGGAAGAGAGGTATGTGAGAATAAAAAGCTAATTAGCAGGTAAAATTTAATACATTTCCCCCTAAAGAGCATATAAAATAAGAGCCAGTCCTTTAAACCAAGTAATACATTTTAAAAGATGAATTTTACATCTCCACACAGACACTTGATAGAGATATTTTTGACTGGGGGGGTCTTAGAACATTCTACCAAGGTGGCTGGTTTTGTAAGATCAGCCTTGAAGCTCTAAGAAATAAACGTTAGAAGGTGTCATATTAAGTATTTTTTATAAACATTCTTTTGAAGTCAAATTTTATTTGAATCCTGTCTCAGTTCTTGAAGAACTGTGCAGCTTTGGGCAGGTTAATTAACAGCAAATTGTTCTCTTCTATGAAATGTGAGTGTATAATAATGTCTACCTCATGATGCTGCAAGAATTAAGTGAGCCCATGTGTAAAGGAGGTCATATACTTCCTGTTGTGATCAGAGGATGCTAATGTTACCTGAGCCTGCTAGAGCAGGGCATTTCAAGCTTGTTCCCCTTCAAGCTAAAGATTTTAAAGTGAACTTAATTTAATTTAAATTAATTATTAAAAGGAAAGCGCTGATTCTAGAGATGAGAACTAAGTGGTCACAGAAGAAATGTGCAAGAATTATATATATATGTTATGTGTTTAAGATATATATATATATATATATATATATATATATATATATATATATATCTTATGGTATCTATAAGCCAGTCACCATTTTATGAAATAGCTGAATTTTTAAAAACTCACAGGGGACTGACTCTTCCTTCCACAAAATGAAGCCAGCAAAATCTTAAAAGAAGAGCTTGCAGAGCATAGGAAATCTAATCTTGAGTGCAGTGTTTTCAAATCCATTATTTCTGAAGATTTATTTCTAATCTAAAGTTCTAACTGATTATCTCCTCTTGGTAGAATGAAGAAAAGGGAAACAGGCAGCCTAAAGATGTTGGGAGTTCTTGGCAGAATATTTCTATGGTTATATACCCTTGGAAAATATGTTAAAACCCAGTACTGAATATATTCAGAGTTAGGGATTCAGTGTGCTTATGTCAAATAAGGACAAGCTAGAAGAATAGGATTTTCCATGTTACATGAAGCGATTGAGTCATTAGTCCTCTTCTAACTGCATGTTAAGAGACAAGGACATGTAAAAAGCTCCCGTTTCTGATGTAGCAGCCTTGGGGAGTAGGAGCGTTCAGAAGCCTGTGACTGGTAGACCAGCCTGCAGTGCAGGCACAAGAGAGCAGAGTGAGGACCCAGTCCTGACCTGGGAATGAGGATGCTTTGGTGCAAATCTTTCTTATGAAGATTATAATTGAGGCTAAATAAAACCCTATGAAACCCTCTGAAACAGTTATGCCATAATCGAAGAAGGGTCAGAAGTAACACAAATGTCAGCAGCCATATTCTTCTTGAGAGGCCTGAGCCAGGCAAGTGAAATTGGGGGAAAGGGCTTAAGGCACCTGGTGCCACTTGTATGATCTCCTTGTCCACGCAACCCTCATGCAGCTTCTCACTGTTTTCTTTTTTGCACAAGTGCTGAATGTTACTATTTAAACCACGCTGAGGGTAAGAATGATGTGAATGTGGTAGTCCAGAGACTGCTCTGTGTAACTTGTATATTTCAATAGGAATAAAGGGTGTTTTATGAAATAAAACAGCATTCATATTCTCTTGAATTCCTGAGCTTTCAGGGAGATGATAGTTCCAAAGGACATACTAAGTAAGAAAAACACAAACACAAAATACAAAGCAGTGAAAACCATCATTGTCCACATTTATATTTATTGAGCAAAAAACTTACTCTTCCAAAGTTGTCCTTGTGTTACCTTTAATAAGCTTAATAGAACAATTTCACTAAAGATAAGTATCAAATGATTTCACTCATCTGTGGAGTATAAGAACAGAGAAAAAACTGAAGGGACAAAACAGCAGCAGACTCACAGAACCCAAGAATGGACTAACAGTTACCAAAGGGAAAGGGACTGGGGAGGATGGGTGGGAAGGGAGGGATAAGGGGGAAAAAGGGGCATTAAGATGAGCACACATAATGTGGGGGAGGGGCATGGGGAAGGCAGTAGAAAACAGAGAAGACAAGTAGTGATTCTATAGCATCTTACTATGCTGATAGACATGACTGTAATGTGATATGTGGTGGGGACCTGATAATGGGGGGAGTCTAGTAACCATATGTTGCTCATGTAATTGTACTTTATTGATACCCAAAAAAAAGATTTAAAAAAAAGAATGAAGTATTTTGACTGAGGTCAATTTATTATCCCTCCATTCCAGTTGTATGCGAAGAAAAAATCTAAAATAAAACTTCAAACTTGAAGTCTCCCTTAACCACAATAGAAGGATTATATTAAAGCCAGGAGGATATTTTTCATCTGTGTCAAAAATGTGATTACTGGATTGTTTGAGCAAAATATTAAATCAAATGAAATTCTGCCTGGGTGTCAATGCACAAGCTCTACATAGTTTTGTTTTGTTTTATTTTGTTTTGTTTGTTTAAATGAAGAGACATTGAAGACTGACATCAAATAGAAAAGACAGTTTTTGAAATGGCATTGAGTTTGATGTAGACTCCATTCTTCCAACAACATGCGCTGTCTCATTATTAAAACCTCCACTCTGCTTTTATGGTGTTGTGTTCATTGTCTTCCTGTCCTGGATGTAGCTTCTGTCCAAATAAGAACGCTTATCTTTACTCAATTATCTAGCCTATGATAAAAGAATCAGGATATTTTTGCAGGCTTTTTTATGAGGCAATGGTAGAAACCAGTTCTTCAACATGCCTTCCAGTATAATCCGTCTACTAGTTTAGTACTTTCATAGCAATTTTGAAATATTATTTCCAAGTGTTATGTATTGAATTGGATTAGCTGTTCATTTTCTAACAATATAAAATTTTTAGTAGTGGCATACAGATTTATAAGAACCATTAGATCATTCATATTTAAATGGACTTGTTCCAATAACCACATGTACTTTCTTTCCACGTATAGATTTTGTAAATCAATTCTCTCACCTAATTGCTCCTTTAAGGAGAAAACAAAAATCTTTTTACATGTTTAACCACAGGAAGCTACTTTGAAAAAGCTCTATTTGTGTCAATTGTTTTAAATTCGTATTTTTGCCTAAAGTGAATAAAAATAATTACAAATAAATAAAAATTAATAGAAAATAGTTTGATCTTATTAGTCATAACAAATTCTTGAGAAATTCATTAGTTCTTTTCCCATGTCTCCATTAGGCATTTATTAAGCCATTTTAACTTATTTAAGTTTATTCCTTCACTAAAATGAATTATGTAACTTCCTATTTCCTTTCAGAAACACATAAAACATATTTGGTAGAAATGGTATTTCCAGGAGTGTAGTTCAGGTTTGGGGGGCATAGTGAATGTGAGAGGGAAAAGGAAGGACTTTAGGTTGTCCTGTTCGGAGTTATGGGTAGACCTCATGGAATTGAGGAGAGAGCAGAAATGGACTTGAATTACTATGAAGTCAGATTCATGCAATGGACCATGCATTTTTCATCAGAACCACACTACTCTTGGCCTTCTATGTAGGAAATGAGGTTTCAATTTTTCCACTAGAAATGATAGAGTTGGATAGATGCACCCACATTCCTCTTTGATTTCCTATTTGCAGTGTAGTTGAAATGGTTTCCTAAGCTAGGAATTCAAAAGTAAGTCCACGTTTCAATGAACTGTTTCAGATTCTAATGAAATATGATTCATATTTGTATGGAAATGCAAAGAACTTAGGATGGTAGATCCAGTTTTGAAGAAAAAGAAAACAGAATAATTAAGACAACATGGCATCACCAGTAAATTGATGGGATTGCTGGTGAAAGTGTAAGATTTTATAAACAATTTAGGAAATTACATGGCAGTTTCTAATAGAGTTCAAAACTCCCCTCTCCCATGTCCTAGTAATGCCTCCCTAGGTATAGAGCCAAGAGAAATAGGTGCATATTTGAAAAATCTGTACAGATGTGTTCCAATACAATTCCTCTACTAGTTTAATACTCTCATAGCACTTTTGAAATATTATTTCCAAGTGTTATGTATTTTATTGAATTAGCTGTTCATTTTCTAATAATAGAAAATCTTTAGTAGTGGTATATAGGTTTATGTGTTCATGGTAGCCTTATTCATAATAGCCAAAACATGGAAGCAACCATTATAGGAGAATGGATAAACATATTGGATTTTATTCTTATAATAAAATACTGCTCAGCATGAAAGAGAACTAGATAAGGACACATACAACAATATAAATAAATCTCAAAAGCATTATGCTGAGTGAAAGAAGCCAGTATATGAAGTTACAAACTTTATATCATTTAAGTGGATTTCAGGAATAAGGAAATTGAATCCATGATAATAAAAATGAGAACAGTGGAGGTCTCTGTGTGGGTGGTGGGACATTGACTAGAAGAGGCATGAGGAAACTTTCTTGGGTAATGGAAATACTCTTAATCCAAGTGATAGTTATATGGGTGCAATGATTTGTCAAAGATCATTGAGCTCTACCCATTAGGTTCATTGCTGTAGTCCATGTGATTTATATTATTAAAGAGATACCGTGCTCTAAAACTTCTTAGTAAACTAGAAATGGAAGGAAGACTTCCAGAAATTAATAAAGGTATCTGTTCCTATAATCAATTTCTGTGTTTAAAAAAACCCTCAAAATTTAGTCATTTTAAAAACTATTCTCTCTCAACTTTACTGAGTTGACTGGGCCATGGGAGAGTTCTCACTTGGAGTCTCAAAGTGGTAGGAATCATGAGAAAGCTCAAATGCACAGTTATCTGAGATGGCTCCTTCTAGGCAGGCAGTTGACAATGGTGTTAATCAAGAATTAGGTGAAGTGTTTACCTCGAGAGCCTGCACGTGGCCTCTTCATCTTGCTTGAGTTTATCACAGTATGGTGATCTCAGTGTCGTTGCAATTTTTAGAGGGCTGTTCAGTGGTCCAAGAATAAAGGAATATTCCAAGACAAGAGGTAGAAGTTGTTCATCTTTAGGGGCCTGGGCCAAGGATCTTGATGTTTTTTACCACTCAGAGTTTCACATTCATCCAAATTCAGCAGGCAGGGATATAGAACCCATCTCTTTATAGGAAGAGTATGTAGGAAAATGAGTCACTCTTCAATCCACCATGGCATTGAAGAGAAATCTATGAACAAAGCACATTAACATTTAGAAGTAGTTTAATTAAATTGATAAATATGTCAGAGATTCTGACAACATTATTTAGCTGGAGGTCCTAACTAATGCAATAAGCAAAGAAAATTACTTAAGAGAAATAAAGATTGGAAAAGAATAGATTAGGCTATCATAATATGCAGACCATAAGACCATTTCTTAGGGGAAAAAAAACTAAAAATAGAAATTGATTTGAAAATTCAGCAACATGATAAAATAGAAATTGACAGATTTCTTTTATAACACTAGCAAAATCCACTCTAGAAATATAAGGAGAAAAAGATGCTACTAACCATAGCAAAAAAGAAAAGAAATGAAAACTCAAAAAAGCCCAAAGCTATAAAATACTTAGTAAGATGTATAACCAAAAATGTGGGAGAGCATTAATTCAAAGGCACAAAAGAAAATGAATGGAGGGAGAGTCATTACATCTTCCTGGAGTATAGATACGCTGCTTTTCCTCACACTAGTTTATAATATAATGCAATCCTAATGAATATCTTAACAGGGTTTTTATGAAACATATGACATTTAGACAATTTTTATAAAATTTTATACTTAGTTTATTCTAAAATGCATCAAGTGTGAAAAAGATAGGGAATAATAGCCATCAAAGTTTTGTTTTAATTTATAGATACTTACCATATATCTAAAACATTCCATAGACCTTTTCAAATGCAATACTGTATTATCACTGAAGAAAAAATGAGAAAACAACAAAGAATTAAAAAGTAAAAGAAGTGACTGATCAATACACATATGCTAATACATAACAATCAGTTGTAACAGCTCAGACTATTCAACAAACAGATCTCAGAGGGATTTAAACATTGAATGTAAAAATGTTTATTAGAAATGAATATATGAAAATAAATTTCTTAGAGTAGGAAGTTAGATGGATTTATATATTTATAGATGATAATATAAAGGAAAAATAATTTAAATCTTGGGTTAGATAAGAGTCCATGCTCAAAGTTAAAAGATTATTAGAGTAGATAAAATTAGTTGCATAGTATACAATAGACAAAAGATTAATATCCTGAATATATGCTAATTATTAAAATAAACAAAATCACATTTGAATATAGGTTCTTCTAAATAGAAGAAACATAAATGCCAAATAAGCTTACAATGATCTTCACTGCCAATAAGGCATAAATTAAATTAGTACTAAAAGTCAATAATAAAATAATTATTTTCCTCAGGGATTAAATATTTTTAAATGCTGACAAATATCTTATTACGATATTGTGGGGAAAGATACCTCATACACTGTTCATGGGTTACAAATCAATACAGTCATATTTGATCCTGGCTCTTGAAATTAAAAATGTTCATAATTTTTGAGCCAGCATTCAGCTTCTTTGTGTCTTTCCTGAAAAAATAAGTTAGGGAGTGAATAGCCTAACAAGTAGAAAAAATTGGGAAAAGAGCATAAATGCTATGGTTAGGGAAACTGATGAATATATTATGATCCATCCACAGTATGAAATAGTGCAAAGCAGTTATAAATGCTTAGCTAAATTCTTATTTTATAATATGATGTGAAACATGAAAAATGTAGATTTGATACATGAAATTGGTCCCTTTTATGTTTTCAAGGTAACACTTTCAATTTAATAAAATGAAAAAGATGTAAGGGAAGAAGGAGAGGGATTGAGGGAGCGAGCACGGGGGATGTAGAGGAAAGAGATGGAGGACAGAGAAAAAGACAGAGGGGGGATATTGATGAGCAAACTGAGGCTCAAAAAGCATAATCGAATTTCCCAAAATTTCACTGAGATGAAAGAACTGAAATTCCAAACACAACTTCACATTCATATGCAGTATCTTTCTGCCATATACCAATGATTCAATTGAAGGAATAAGAATGGAAGGGTGTGATATATCCAGTTGGATATAGGGTTAGTCCTTGCTTTGGATCCCAGCTGTGCCTCTCACTGTGTGTTCTTCTATGTGTCAGTCTTAGAAGTTCTCTGCATTTTGCCTTAACCTCGACCAGTTTGGTCATGCTCAGTACTTTGTGTGTTGCCTTATTTGTCTGTTGTTTGTTTATATTCAATCATTTTTCCCATTGTGTTAGAAAAAAAAAAACCTGCCAAAAAGTTTCAACCCTCCCCACCCCTGCCAACTCTCTTAAGAAGTGATAATGAAATTCAGTCTCAATTGTGCTGTATCTACAAGCATTAATGCAGTAAATACTTACTAGCAAGGAGTCGTATGGTATATATGACTTAATTCTGCAAGCCAAGTAACTCATTCTCTGTCATTTTCGGTGATCTGAAAACATAAAATTGAAAAGTTCATCTGAGCCAGACATGCCAATATTCTAGAGCAGTATTGCCTATTAGAAATGTAATACAAGTAGCATATATAATTTTAATATTTCTAGTAGCATTGAAAAAGTACAATGAGAAGTCAAATTAATCTTAATTATATATTTTATTAATACCAATATTTAAAATACTATTTCAACACGTAAATGAATTATTAATGAAGCATTTCACATTCTTCTTTTGTCATACTATGTCTTTGCAGCCCAGTGTGTATTTTCCACTTACAACACATCTTGATTTGAATTGGCCACTTCAAGTGCACAGTACTCACAGGTGGCTAATGGCTACTGTATTGGACAGCGTTATTCTAGACACTCCATTATGTTACTCAAATAATTTGCCTTGGGCAACTAGAATGCTCTTGCAAAATATCTCAATAGAATTCCACTTAGGGATCAAGTCACAGACACCATATTAAGAATATAACTACAAAGGACTCATTTAATCCAAAGGTGAGAGGACTCTTTAAAATATTTTCATCAGTCTTCATATTTTTAATATGTAATGCCAGTGATGCAATCCCATTTTAACATTCATAATGCTGATTAACAAGTCACTAGCTTCACCAGTCTAAACACATTCCTAACATTTTTTATGCTAATTAGCAAAATAGCTAACAAAACATTGGAGATAAAAAGAGATTTTGGTTAAATCCTAGTCTAACATCCATGAAGTGTGGATTCTGATTAAGCAACAGCCTCTTCCTAGTGCATAGCTTAAATAATAGCCACGTTTCACACTATCTAACGTGAAATACTTCAAAGTAAATTTGGACATCTTTGCACTGTGTCTGTTTCCTCATGTGTAAAATAATTATATTAATATGCAACTCAGAATATTATAGTGAATTAGAAGCACTAAATACGAAGCAATCTGTAAAGTGCAAAGTACCATTCCGATGTTATTGCTGTTATAAAACATGAACTTCACCTCACATCTCGCTTTTCTTGAATCAAAATGAGAAAGCATTTCTCCTTATTCTCCAAAAATACAGCTATATTTTTGTCTTCCCAAACCATTTCTTTCTAAGGCTGTACTGCACCTTTTATTTTATTTTTTCCCATTTAAATATTGCAATAGTCCCTTCAACAAATATAAGGGAACAACATCAATCTTATCTTAGTTCAAATATTAATCCAAGTTTATGACCTTATTTAGTACCATTTAACATCATATTTTCTCATACTTAGTGAAACTATAGCCTCTACCAATAGAGATTATGTAGATTTTGGTTAAAGGGCAAGTTTTCTTCTCTTTCAGTGACTTACCCCTCTCTCAAAACTGCAAGGCAAACAAAACACAAAATGACTCATCTAAAGTCCTTCTGCCTTTCACCTTCCCATCTTATTTTTATTTAAAATGAAAAACTGGATATGCTGAATTTTATGAATGTGACCTTTAGGTTATCCTTATACATTTCTTTTTAAATTTTATAGATTCCCTACTGATGCTGCTTGAGTACATCTAGAATTTATATTACATAAAAAATTGAGGAAAAAATTATTCCAACTGGAGTTAACAACAGTCCTGTTAGATAAATTGCTATATATATTTATTTTTTCCTCTCACCTTAGGGACCTCAAGCCCAGCAAGGTATAGTAAGTTGTTCAACATTTCTGACCATGGTAGTAACATGGTAGGATTTAGAATAATATTTAAACCTTTAACTATGATGTTTGCCTTTTGAAAAAAAAGAGAAATCTTTTTACCACTGTTACAGATGTAAAACACAGACACACTTGCACACATATACATATGAACATAGAATTCTAGTTTTTCCTGATATAGATATATCCATGTTTCTAACTTCATGAATAGAAGTTACTTTGGGTTATTGGAAACACACATGGGCAGGTATTGATTAATTTATGCAGGAAAAAGATTATTTTTGTCCCCACAACTATAGGAATTGGAAGAGTGTCTTCTACGTATGAGATATACCTCATTTATTTATTTGCTTCTAATTTTTAGTCAAAATAGGACTTTAAGGTTGGTATAGTTTTGATAATCTTATTAAGAAATGTGTCTAAATTTGAACTGAATTTTTCCTCACATACTACCATATTTATTTATACACTGTGTGTGATTGTAATTAGAACATTATTATACAGTAAAAGTACTACTGTCGCACTCCAAGATGCAAAATACACAAGTTAAAACATTGAAAAATGTCATCAACTGCGAATAAAGCAAATTGTTTAACTTTGCATCAACAAAATTCCTTTTGCCATTTGTAACATACCCATGGGTCTGGAGAATTAGGGCGTGGACAAAATTATTCTTTGTGTGGGGGGCATCACTATTCCACCTACCACACTTTTATACAAAGGTAGAATTGCTTTGAGCACTTTAATCATGTTAAGATCATTTCAAGTTGTTTCGTTCAGTTGGGAAGGTTTGGGGAAAATATTCATTAAATTAAGATATAAATGCAGTGCCTAAAGTAAGAGTTTTATACTCAGAATTAGAGGCCTCCAAAGAAAAATAAGAAAAAAACCAAACAGGATGTTATATTTTTAATCCCCATTAAAAGTAGAATTGATTTGATACAATCAAATCATTTATGTGAAGGAGAAATTCCAGGCACTCACCCTGAAATCAGAGGAAAAAGGTAAAAAAGTGAAAAATTTGATAGAGAAGATGGATAGATTTAGAAATAAAAGAAGAGCTATCTCATTACATATTTTTCTATAGAAATAAACTACTCAATGGGGACAGAACATTAACATTAGTATAACAGTGAAAAGCTTTCTAAAGATGAACATTGAATAAATAATTTATAAATGTATAAAGAAATTTCATTAAATTGAATACATACTCATGCAGAGAGTT
Organism: Manis javanica; assembly: GCF_040802235.1. Lineage (NCBI taxonomy): Eukaryota > Metazoa > Chordata > Mammalia > Pholidota > Manidae > Manis > Manis javanica. Next base: position 25,253,381 of record NC_133167.1, read on the forward strand.
AGTCTGCTAACAATTTTGAATTTATAGCTATAGTATGTATACTTATATATATAGAACATACTTATATCTATAATTAAAAAATAGGGAGAGTTAGAGCTTCTGACTGCCAAAGCTGGAAAACTGCGGGCCACAAATAATGTTAGTGTTGTAACCCCAAGAATAATATATAAGAATATAAAAAAGAATAAAATAAATATCTTGATTTCACACTGATATAAATAAATGTTTAAATAGATAAATATAAGAAGGAGAAGGGACAACTCTTCCTTACTGAAGATTACAACTAATCCATGTACAGGGAGCCAGAGCACTATGGAAGGAATTGTCTCCTGGTAAAATTCACATATTGACGTCCTAACCCCCAATATGACTGTGCTTGGAGGTAGGACTTGGAGGGGTAACTAAGGTGAATTGAGACCTTAAAGGTGGGTCCTATTCTGATCGGGCTGATATTCTTATTGGAAGACTGAGATTCACCAGACATGCCTCTCTTGCCATGCCCACAGAGAAAAGAGCATGGAAGGGCACTGAGAAGGTGGTCATCTGCAAGCCAGGAAAAGACCAAAACCAAATCCTGCTGGCACCTTGATTTTGGATTTGTACCATCCAGAACTGTTAGAAAATAAATTAATATTTTTTAAGTCACCCAGTCCATGGTATTTTGTTTTGGCAGCACAAGCAAACATAGAGGGAAAACGGAGAGGCACCGTTAAAACCACCGCAGCAGTCCTCGTGTAGTCAAGATCACTGACGGATGCTCAAAGGAGTGAGCCGGAAGCTTGAGGAATAGGATCTTGGCACAGCCTAAAACTGTCTCCACGATTAAAGTGCTCAAAGCAATTCTACCTTTGTATAGAAGTGTGGTAGGTGGAATAATGATGCCCTCCACACACAATATAATTTTGTCTGTCCAGACCTGTGAGTATGTTACTTGATGTGGTAAAAGGAATTTTGCTGATGTAAAGTAAAACAACGTGCCTTATTTGCAATTGTTGACATTTTTCAATGTTTCAAGTTTTGTATTTTGTATCTTTGAGTCTGACAGTAGTTTCCTCGCGTGCCTTCTTTATGAGGTAAGAATGCTTAACATGAGCTCTACCCTGTTAACAATTTTGAAGTGCTCCATCACATTGTAACTATAGGTGCTGTGCTGTACAGCAGATCTCCAGTCTTATTCATCTTGCATAATTGAAACTTTATTCCCATTGAACAGCTCTTCATTTCTCCCAATTCTCTTGCAACCACTGTTGTAGTCTCTGTTTCTGTGACTGGCTCATGTTAGATCTGTCGTATAAGTGGAGTCATGCAGTTGGTTTTCCTTCTCTGACTGGCTAATTTCACTTAGCATTGTGTCCTGAACCTGGAGTGACATTTCATTCAAGCAGCAGCTAATTCCAGTTTGCAGTGTTCCCAGCCCCTGCACCAGCTTTATTATGCCCAAGGACATCAGCACCAATCTTGGTGCCTTCTCCTCAGATGTCTGGTTCTAGCTCCAGGGGCCTGACCTCTGAGTTTCTGAGGCACAGCAGGAGCTGAACAGCACCCCTTCCTCGGAGATCTTAGTCTCAGCTCTATGCTGCCCTTTGTCCAAGCGTCTATGTTATAAAATTGCAAACTCTCCCTTTTGTACCCAGACTTCAGGGTGTACTTTCTTCTTTCACTGACTACATCAGTGACACCACTGTGTTTCCCTTTTTCCTTTTCTGTTTTCCACTAATACCCAGTAAACAATTCTTTATATTAAATTCTCTCATTGTTAAAACGACAGACATGTTTTTCTGTATCCTGACTGGGCTTTGATTGTTACATATTCTATTTCTATGATGACAGTACTAAGATGGATTATAGTAATCCAGACTTGAAAAAATGTGGATGTCAGTAGTTCTGGGCATGATATAAGATTATTTTTGTTTCTTTTACTTTTGCTGGAACATTGTCAGCTCCAGATCATTAATAGATTTTGAGACACACAAGGGAAATTTATCTGAAATACTAAAGGAAATGTTTTCATAAAGCTTCAGTGTAATTGTTAGCAATATTTTATTGCTCTTTTTCACAGTCTTCCCATGCAGCATATTTGGAAACACAGTAGCTTTTATAATTTTTGGTATGCTAAATTTCTAGCTTTTAAGCTTCTTATTTTTCAACTTAACAGGAGAAACTATCTTTACCAAGAGAATTTCCAAAAAAGAAGGCCCCATAATTTTATTACTAAAAGTTTACTTAGTGGTACTTTATGTCCAACACTTCACTCCGAAAAAAGTCCTTAAATTGTCAAACTGAGATGAGGCGCATGGCAAATGGTCATAAAGGAGTACCTTCCCATTATTCAGTGAGTCTGTAGCTAAAGCTAATGCAGAACTGGGCAGGATAGTTTTTTTGCTTCAGTTTATTATACTATTTTTATCAAGTGATGACACATTTTTTAGAGTCTGAGTAATTTAGTCAGGATTTTTAAAATTTAGAGCACTTAATGAGCATAAATGTTATCACTTTATTTTAAAGAATCTGGCCAGCAGATGGAAGTCATTGTGTCCTACATGTGAAAGACTATGACATGCTACCTTTATCCTGTGTAAACAAAACAAATGCACATAAATTGCTCCTTAAGTACATGTCACTGTCCATGCAGGTTTTACAGTATTTGAACCTATCTTGATGACATGCTAAGTTTTCTACTTTTTTTTAATAAAAGTTTAATGAAATGGTTGCACTAGCTCTGTGTCTGGGGAGGTCTCTTCTAGAGCAATCGGCAAACTCTCAATGCAGATGGGAAAGGGCTCTTGATCGGGAAAGAATTCTTGATCAGATCAAACAAGTCCCAGCAAGAAAGGAATTCATTAAAGCAAAGGTCAGCAGCTATGCAGGCAGTAGAGAGAAAGGAAGAACAGAGGGAGAAAAGGGAAAGTCCACTAAACTCCTGCTTGGCGTAGGGCAAATCCCTTGCCAACTCCTAAATCCAGGGTCACCTGGCATCGAGTGTCAGTTTGATTTGCATGGCAAAGAAATTATATCCCAACCACCTCAGAATTTGGGGGAGCCACAGAACCCTGGATGGAGTAAGATTATGTTCTGAGAACTTCCGCTTACCTACTGGCCTGAAATAAAACAGGGAGAGAAAAAAAATTGTGTTAAGACTAGGAAGCTGAATGAAATAGCAAAGTGACAAAAGACATTTACCACTAGAGGTGGAGGTTGGAGAGTTCTTGTCTTTATCATGGAAAAGAGTTCAGAGGCAAGTACAGCTGGCCTTTTAAAAAGAAAGTTTATTTGACATAAGACAGTACACTCCGAAGGGAGTGCGGGTGACCTCAGAGAGGAGGCTCACTTAAGGGTTTAGAGTTAGGAATTTAATAGGGCTTTTTGGGTAGGGGTCAGCATAAGGCATGTTTTATACATCAGATTCATAACTCCTTTGAATTTTTGTCTTAAGAATAGGGTTATTTAAGTGACTATCTGTTAGGGATCTCAGTATTTACCCAGGTAGATTTATTTACACCCTGGACTTCTATCTCACAGCCTGGTTACAAAGTTACTTAATTGATTAAGTGGCTAGAAGAGGAAGAAGAGCATATAGATTAAGTTAAGGAATAAGATGGGCTGTTTTCACAGGCTAAGTACATTTTACAATAGCATAACCGTTGTCCCATTTCCCTGCAGATATATCTCACTACTTTTTATCTAATATAAAGAATAAATGAGTAAATAATTTAAATAAAATAAAAATTATTTATGATTTCCCTTAATGGTTATACTATATTTTAGACACAACTAGGAAGTCTGCAACTTGAAATAGTCTGAAAGATATATGTAACTCATCAAATGTAAGAGTTTTATATTTATATGTAATTTTAAATTCATGGTATACTAATATTGCCCTAACACCATAATATGTACCAATGTTTTTCATTTTATTTTCCTTAAATATAATATTTCCCCATACTATTTCATCTTTGCAATTGATATTACTTAATCATTAAGTGTTTTTTGAATACATTCTGGGTCAAAACTATGATAAAAAGTTGAAAATAATTCCATTTTGTAGGTCCAAAAGAGCTCACTAAAAAAAATCATTCAGAAAATAATCTGCAATTTCTTCTTCAGCCAATAGCTTCTAAAATACATTGATTTCACAAAAGGTGAGCATTTTCCCTGTTTCTTAGTACTGTGTTTTGTCCTGTCTTACAATTGAATGCAACATCTTGTTTAGAAAGAATGACATGTGACCTGAATAAAAGACCAAAAATCTCCCCCAAAAAACCCATTTAGCCAAGACATGACTCAAGGTGCCAGGCTTTTCTTGCTAGCTTGCTTCATGCCTCCCTAGGAAAGTAAACAATTATTGTTAGAAAAAGTGAACATAACATTTTTGCAGGGAAAATTCGACTCAGTTGTGTAACAGTTCTTGAAGCCTCGTCAAAGTAAACGCAGGAAGCCAAAGACGTTGTAGCTTTGTCTATTTTGTCTTAAAAATAGGGTTCTATTACTCCCAATAGAACCTCAATAGTTTTATTTCTTCTACAAAGCTACTTTAGATCTTTCACTCTATATAAAAATCCCATAAACAAGAAAAAAAAAATCCTTTTCACCAAATAGTTTCCAGAGAATAGACACTGAAATAAAAATTCACAGGGCTGCCAATTTTTGTTTTTTAAAAATTGAAGGGTAATATGTTTAATCGTCAAGTAAGTTTAGGAAAAGATGAATTACATGAAGTCATTCAGCTATATTTTAAATCCTAGAGTGGGGAAACCATATCTGTATCTATTTCTGTACCTTTCATCACTGACCTTTCATCAAAAGTGCCTTAGAATAGGAATCTCTCAAATTCTTAAGATGTTCCATATTGCTAATGCAAATTTTTTATTTTCGTGCATTTTAAATCAACACAATTTTCACTAGGACAGAAAAACCCATGAAGCACATTTCCTTGGAGATTTTAGTTAACATTAAATAACATGAAAGTACTGAACTGTGTCTTGACAGTCTGTCCTACTGTAAAATGTAATGACATTATATATGAAGTATTGAAAAGATTTTAAGGTAAGTATTGAGCAGAGCAGTGCATTCTTTAAAAAAGTAGTTACATGAGAAAAGACTGATTAACAACAAATACTGATTTTGGAGTTTGTAGATGTGAATATTATATTATTTCCTCTTTGTGTTTGAAATCAAATGAGAGTTATTCAGACAAATGGAATTTGGTTTGGGTCTGTGGCCACCCTCTGGGCCCTAATACTTCCCTCACATTTGTCCTTTGAGAAATTCCATCCAAAAGTAAATCACAGAGCAGATTTGCTAGAACACCGTGAAGGGAATTGCCTCGGACCTCCTAGACCCGTTAGTCCAAACAGAGAATGACAGACCTTGGGATCTGCCTAATGAAGAAACACTTGGCTTCTCTCTAGCTGTAACTGCTGGTAAAAGATGGTTGGGGCAGATGGCGCTGAACCAGGCAAAACTCACTTTCTATCTTCAGCCTCACTCAGTCAGACAAGAAAATATTTAAACCTCTAAAGGAGAATAGGTAGGGTGATGGGAAAGAGCAGAAGATACTTTCCTATAACATTTTGAAAATTTCTGTATTTTTTCAAATATTTCCAAATATCTAAATTTTTAGTGTCATGTAAACAAACAGATATGCACCTGTAATTTTGGAAATTAATGAATATAACATGATCTTTTCATGGAAGAAATTGAATAGGGAGGCATTTTGACTAAGGCTATTAAACAAATGCAGTGAGGGACCCTCCAATACTTAAAATCTGTGACTTAGAAGCTGAAGTTAGGTTTCACATTGGTTTATAAATATTTTACTATAGTTAAACTAATGAATAACACATGAAACATTTGCACAGCAAGTTGTTTATAGAAAGTAACTATCATGACATCAAATTCATAGATGTAGCTTAAGTCATAACTTCAGAAATATGACAACATAGAGCACATAAATATCTATGGATGATAAATGCATTTTTGCCAATTCATAAATAAGCATTTCTTATGTATTATGTAAGAATTATTATTTTTCTATTTTTGAAAACATTGCTAGCTTTTCTTTAGAAAGTTCAAATTTTGATTGGACAGCTGAAATTGATCCCTTTTGTATTTAAGGAAAAGGGCTATTATAGAATGAGAATGTGCTTTGATTGTAATAAATGACTGTAGTTTTGAGTTTTTATATTTTATGTCAATGACTGTACTGTTTCACATCTGGAAAAATCTGTAACTGTGATTTCATGTAAAGAATATAAACTAATATCTTCCATTAATTTTCCTGCAGCACCATGTATTTATTTATTGTAATTGCTGTAAAATGAATTTGTCCGATAAAGAAAGACTTGGGTCCTGATATATTTAGATACTTTGGGCCTGATACCAGCTCTGCCATCTCTTTAGGCAAGATTGTGTAGAAGTAAAATGTGTGACTTTGGAGTCAGGCAGTCCCAGTAGATTCCAGATGACTGTCCTCTTAATGAATTTAAATTGTTTTACTACAACAGGCAGATTTTGAAACTGGTGGGGCAATTTTTAAATATTTATTTTTTGTTCTTTAACAACATATATCAACAACACATTTATAACAACACATATATTATTAAAGCTAGAAGTTTTCAAAAATACTTTTAGCAAAAGATAGCCTTGTCAAATCTAGAAAATTATTTCATTAAAGTCTTTACAGAGAAATAAGATGGATATAGTATATGCTCTGAAATTTCTCATCTTCAAATAAGTTCCTGCTGAAGGGGCTGTGACTGACTGATCAGAAACCTCCTCTGGACTTGGTTAATGGTCGCCGGAGAATTGGGTCATATTGTATGAAAATGATGGAGGGTGGAAGGTGGGGGCAATATTGGTAGGCTGGCAGTGTAAAAAACTTTATCGCTGGTTGCGAGTGTGGGTGATTTTTGCTCTTCTTCCATCCCTCTATGCATTTTAAAATGTTCTTAATAATAAACATAACTTTAAATCACAAAAATGTTTTAAAATTTAAAAAATGATTATTTAGCTATTGACTTAAAATTCAATTCCACTTTCGTACTTTCATAAAGGAGTAGAAAGGAGTTAATGCTCTTCATATGATTAGTTACATAGGCTCATGGTGGGCTTAAAAACTGTTCTGAAATGTCCTGCCTTTGCTTATATTTTATGACTAATGGAATATCCTGGTGAAATTCCTGGCTGAAGGCAGAGATATTGCCTTCACTGTGACACCAACACGAATGCCATACATAGTGGGTGTACTCATAGTGTGGACTCTATATGCCCTAGCTTAAAACCACTGATACACATATGCAGTGAAATTTTCATGTGTCCATAACTCTGAAATGTTTGAGTTTAGTCTGCCCCAATATATATATATACATATATATATATTAGGCTATTTTAAAGACCTTTAAGAGAGTTACACAGTACTTTGAGAAATTAAAGGTACTTTGAGGAATTAATTTCTCCAATTATTTCAAAGTGGAAGTTAGGTGATAAATATATATGACTGTGTTCATAGAATACCATTGGATGACAAAGAAAAGTGATATGAGCAATATATAATGTCTAAATTTGAAAAAATCCCCCTCAGCCCATTAAATAGCAACTAATAAAATTTGTTTTCACCAACAAACTAACTCCTCCCAACCATTTTTTATTCTAGAGAAAATAATAATAGTAGCAAACAGTAATTGTAGATAATATTCTTGGATGCTAACTATGTAAAGACTGGATGCTAATTAATTCTGCTATGTGTATTCATTCATTTAATTCTTACAACAAGCATATGAAGTAGGTGCTCTCAAGTTCCCTTTCTACAGATGAAGAAACTGAGGCATAAAGGTTAAATAACTTGTCCAAAGTCATACAGCTAGGAATTGGTGAGGCAGAATTTAAATCCAGACAGTTGGGCTCCAGTTTCTATATTATTCATCTTTATATTACAATGACATGTAACAAGAAGTGAAACATCAACATTTTTAGCCTTTCTTTTTTAAAGTTATTCTAAGCAACACAGCAGCTTGGGTTTGAATGTGTGATCGTCTAAGGTATCTAATTAAATTTCCCCTTTTTTTCAAAATTCACTTGAAATCTACTCTTTGCTTTTGCACTATAGTCCTGTCTTTTGAGGCATTTTATTAAATAAGAGTATGACACATTAAGCCATATTTCCTGCCAATTTAAAATTTCTGGAAAAAAGAATTCTCCTTAACACTTGTTTGAGAGATCTATTGTCAGTAGCTTAAGTTATAAATGTTATGTGGGAACATGTACTTGTACTTTTAGTATATTTTTAATTAATCATTAAAGTGATCTTTATATTCTAGCAAGATTTTATATCTATACGTGAAACAAGTTTACACAATTAAAACTAGGAAAGTCTTGGTCTCCAAATTTGTTACTCAATGCTATAAATCTTAGAACTAATTAATTGCAGACTCATTCCTGTATATTTATATTCATGTTCTCCTATTCTTACTTTTAACCACTAATATCATAAAATTAAATAAATTCCAAACAACCAATAAATAAAAGCAGTTACCTTTTATGATAAAGGCAAAGCTAATAAAACCTTGTTCCATGAAGCTTAAAATTATTACTGTTTAGTTTAATTAGCTACAGATTAATATAATGGTCACAAAGAAATAATTAAGAGAAAGCTCAGAAGAGAAAAGAAATGAGTGAGGTAATATGTAGCTACTTCTAGTGAATGTATGTATCCAGGAAGAGGAAGATTTAATTCTAGGTGCTAAAATGGAATTTTCTTTAAAGTCCATTCATTCTTCTTACTAATGTACCAACCTCATCAAAAAACTAATGTACCAACCTCATCAAAAAATGACATGGACATTTAAAAAATAGGTAGATATTTCTGTACCTCACCTCTCAAATTTTGAGTTTAGTTTGCGATGGAGGTCCAGGAATCTTTATTTTATAAAAACTTCCCAGTCAGATTTGAAAATCTCTGCATAATGCTAATGATAGAAGTCAACCTGAAAAATTTGTGTGAAACAGGGATCAGGATTCACTTTGTGCCTATGGAAATCACATCAAGCCTGCATGGTTTAAAGGAATGTTGAAGCTTTCTCATTGCTTCTCATCTGTCACACAGTGACTCACTGTATATGTCATTCTGGCTTCTGCTGCAATTATTCCAGTGCTCGAAACAGAAGGTCAAAAGGTCCCACATTTTTACAGCAATTTCTGTTGTCAGTAAAAATTAAGAATTCTCAACTTCAACCTAATTTCAGCATCAAATTCCCATCTCCATAATAAACTATGTCTGTTAAAGTATCTCCTTTTCCTAAGTCCTTGGTGTTGTCAAGATCTCTCTACATGGAGCTGTTTGATGAATGGCATGGTAGGAACTTTGAACTGTATGAACTATATATGATATAGGCAAAGGGAAGGGATTTGAGATTTTAGAGTTTAGAGTTTTATCTTGTCAAATCTTTTAATAGCAGCTGAGGAACAGACACTTAGATAATGTTCTTATGACTTCTCATGATAAAAAGTGTGACTTCCAGCGTCATAGAACTAACTTGTCATGAATAATAGCACTTGACCATCTGTTCACCTCATACTCAAAGCTCTATTACATTGTAAGTGCACTTTGCTCTCTACAAAACAACTGGGCTTCTTTCTAAGGCACTTCACATATATTACTTAAGTTTTCCACATAGGATTTCTGTAAGTAAGAGACATGTCTTATTCCTTTATAAAAAGAAATCATTATTGTAGGAAAAAAGGAGAAAATGCAAACAAGATTGTAGCACAAGCTTGAAGCAGTCTACATCATTTGCAGGGAAGTATTCTGGTGATTGGTGTTTAATTTTATTTCTCTTTATTTTTTTAATAGTACAACCTTTTTATTGATCTTGGTTTCTTCTTGCAACAACATAACAAATGTTAGAACAAAGCTCATGTAATTTAAATACCCTTGTCCTGGTGATTTTCATTTCAGACAGCATGGAGTTATTCATTTTTCCTTTTGAAATTGCAAAACAATAATGATGTTTTGATTTAAAAAAACTGAAGTTGATTGTTTTGCATAAATATCACTAGGAATATTTCTAGCATTCAGATATCAAAACCATTTTGTGACATAATGTTTGGTTTCATGATAGGCTTTCTGTATTTCTGAAAGAATTGATCAAATTCTTTCTGTGTCTAGAAGACAGTAAGATACCCATTGGGTACACTTTGTGTCATGCTTGGATATCACTTATGACATTTATTATTTAAGGCTTGTAATAAAAATTTTATGTGAACACCTTAAGAAATTCTATGTTTTGGTATTAATTATATAATGCTGCATAATGTCCTGCTGTTGAATTGCCATTCATCTTCATCCACATCATCAAAGAAAAATGAATGGAATAAACTTTAATGCATAACACTAATGAAAGAAGTCAACTTGAAAAAGTTACATACTGTATGGTTCCAACTATGTGACATTCTAGAAAAGGCAAAACTGTGGGGATGGTGAAAACATCAGTTTAGCTGCAGTGGGGAGAAGATAAAGATGAATAGACAGGAGCAGAGAAAATACCTTATATGATGCTGTAATTGTGCATATATAACACTATACATTTATCCAAACCTATGGAATGTATAATACTAAGGGTGACCCCAAATGTAAACTATGAACTGTGGGATATAATGATGTTTCAATGTAGATTTGTCAGATGTAAACATGTACCACTCTAGTGGGGGATATTAATATTGGGGAGGTTATACATTTGAGGGAGAAGGGGATATAGGGAAACCTGTACCTATTGCTCAATTTTGCTGTGAACCTAAAACTGCCCCCCAAAATAAAGTCTATTAAAAAATGAACAGAATACTAGTAGATAAGAGTTTCCAATTTAACTAAAATTTCACTGTTTTGCACTGTGGTAGCAAATGGTATTTCTATTAGTGAATGTTAGATAATAAGCAAGCTAGATGGGTTGGTATTACAAACATGTCAGGTACTTGGATTTTTGAAGCAAGATTTCTCTATGGAAATAAAATGTAGCTCTTAATCTGTTATTCAAATGAGTTTGAAAAAAATCCAACCACAACTTCCTCCTTAAAACTGAAGTTACACTAATTGCAACAAATTAGAATAGATACTATGACTAGGACAGACCTTCTAGTTAATGTTCGTTAGTTCAGCATGCAGGAATAGGTGATGAGGATCCATGTTTTGTGGGGCCACCAGTTGTAGTGACACATATATTAAGGTGCAACACCATCAGGACAGAGCACATTCCTGGGAGCCACCTTGAACCGCAAACCTGGGGTTGTACCATCTTTGCCTACTAGCCTCTCAACTTGAAGAATGTGCTCATGAGTATGTGCCTGTCATCTCAGTGTTGTTCAAGAGTGACTCCTCGGTTGCTGGTTGCATGGCTGGATATACCAAAGCCTAGCAACCTAGGAGGTGACATGGTGAGAGAACTCTTAACCCAGTAAGAATGTTCTGTCTCAGAGGGTAGCTAAAAAATATATTTTGATCCTCTTTCTTGGGACATTTGATTTCAAGAGAGGACATTAAAAGTAAAAACTGTAAGTGTAAGCATGAGTTATTTAGGGAGAAACTGACAAGGGAACTGACTGGTAAGTAGGGTGGAGTCACCAGGATGGAGAGGAAGAGAGAGCTGGCTTCCCAGGAGATGATGAGACGCCTAGGTCTCCAGCACTGTCTTTTGGTTCGTCTGAGTTTTCATTGCATCTTGAACGTTACAGCTGGTCTTCCAGTCCTCCAGAGGCTCGAAATTTCCTGTATTTCCTTATTTTCTGGCATACAGGTAATAAATCTTCATTTGGTGACCTCAGTATGTCCTGTTCTTTGTAAAGTGAAAGAATTTAGTACAATGTTTATATAAGGATAAAAATGAAGGAAGTAAGTGAATGCCCTACTGTGATAGCATACATTCTAACAACCGGCCAATCTCACTGGACTTACTGTTACCATTTAGCCTTATGGTGTTTCTAAGGTTGTGCCGTAAGCAATGAGTATAAGCTTTTTGCCAAAAATATATGTGGGGCCAAAAATACTGTTGGTTGGAATATCAGCCTTCTTTATGACAGCAGATAGTTTTGATGAAAGCAGAAAGTATTACAAAGAAAACTAATTAAAACATCTTACAGGATTTTATTATCTACACTATATTAGAATAGTTATTATCTGGATTAAAATATGTACCTTATTTAAAACTCTCTTTTGGAAATTTAAACTCAAAGTAGACAAATATGACATTTTCTACAGGGGCTCTGGCTACTGGAAGATGAAATACTTTTACCAACTTTCAACATGTTTGCAGTTACAACTTTATGTCCCCACAGGAATTGGAGAACAGAAACACATAGCATATGCAGTGATTTTGAAAGTACATACAGGTTTTAGCTATTGTTTTAGAACTGATACTCCAAGCCACCCAGGCAATTAAAAACAGGCAGTAATGAAAGAAAATCCTCATCTGCATCACCTACATATTATGGCTGTCTTCAGTGATCCTGTGTGCAGTTTGTGTAGCTGATAGTACTTAGAATGCCTAACCATAGTCAGGTTTAATAAATGTGAACTCCCTTGTCTGCACTTTTAGTCCCTCTCCCATCTTCCCCAAACCATTTGCTCTCATCCCTCTACCCTTTCCTGGAAAATACCTTTTATATCAAATGTAGAATATGATCTCCTGTTGGTTTCACTGTCCCAATGGCACCCAGGGACTTGAGATCATCACTATCTTTGTTTGCATAGAAGCAGAAACAGAAATTCAGAATGAAATAAAGAACCACTTAATTGTGCAGATGCATTTGGTATTCTGGATAAAACTGGTAACTTTCTTTACCTAAGAGTGACTTGATCTCTAGTGGAATCTAGATCTATGTTTAATATGACAGGTGTTTTATGTTGTTTACAAATCCAACTTAGGGGATATAAGCACTTTACTGTTTTTAGATAGAATTGGTCAATGTCAGGTCACGTGAAATTATGTTTACTTTTACTGTTTTCTTCCACTCTGTGGATTTCAAAGCATTTTGCAAATACGATTTTAATTCAGAAATCCAGACCTCTTACACAGATGTTATATTGGGGAAAGACAAACAAACACTAAAAACTCTACAAATATATAAAGGTTAGAAATATTTTCACTGTAAGTTCAAGAATTTCATACAAGCACTGAGAAAATTTTAGAAGGAAGGAAAGTGAGAAAGCAGCTAATAAAGTATTACTGCCAGAGTTTGCTTTTAGTTCATCCTTAAGTCCTGGCTGTATGGACTAGAATATTTAGCTAGGTTAAAATCATGGAAATCACATCGTAAAGCCTGATATTTCAACCAATAACAATTAACACTACTCATGTAATTTTGGCAAAAACATACACTCCTTGCTGTCAACCTCAGAACACCAGAAGGCTAAATGGTATATATTTATTTCAAATATATTTAATTCAAATACCCTGAATCCTGACTATTTGATTATTTGTAGATTTCTTTTTATTGACCCAAGTAGTTTTCAAGTATTTGCCCAATAAAAAATAATGTCTTACATATAAAGATTATTCACCAAGGTAAGTTTATATTTGCTCCACAAATATTTTCTGAAATGTTGCTACTTTCTTTCAAATACTTACAAACACTGTAGTGTATTCTTGAGATATATGTTCCCAGTTATTCATTTTGGATTCTGTCCAGGAGGTATTGAAAGTTAGACCTTTATATCAAACACAAAGTATTGCCTTATTGCTCTAATAAATCACTGTTTTGTCTACTGAAATTGAAAAAATTCCTTTAAAACATTCAAGAGAATGTTTTATTCTGAGATGTTGTCAGCTCTCAAGGTGTGAAAAATATTCTGCTTTCAATCAGACATAAAACAATGGCCTTTGTATCAGAATTAAATCAAATTGTCTCCTTTTTCTGAAAATTTCTGATTAGAGAATTAATACTGGGGATTGTGGGGAGTGGGGGCTGGCTAATTGAGAATGAGCCCCATAATAGTTTAGTGACAGGAATCAGGAGTTAATGTTGGGTTTTGAGTTAAATTTGAAGGAAATTTCTTTCATGTTTCCTCCTCGTCCTTATTCATTACCCATATTTTGTTTACTGAAAACATGCAAGTTGGTAGACTTCCTGCCATAGGACAGTTGTTGCTTGAGCAGCAGAGGCCTTGACTTGTTCAATATATAGATGTGTGCAGTGTGCACACTGAGAGATTCCTCAGCTGATAAATGTTTACTGGAACTTTGTTGGGCCTTATCACACTGTATTATTTTATATATATAATAGATACATATATAAATTATATATACACTTACATATATGTATCTGTATATATATATATACACACAATAAACTTAAAAAGCCATTTTCCCTGGCTACATGATGCTTCTAATCTATATAACATACTTTTAGTGTTTGTATACATGAACTTAGTTTAGAGAATAAGATACTATGATTTAAGAGGAAATCATAAGACTAGAAAAACCAAACAGCCACTTATTTTATCAAAATACTGCCAGAAATGGGTATACTGTGGAGTCATTTCCAGGACTGAAGATCACCATGATAAAAAAACAAAAATTATTCAAAAGATTTTAACAGATTCATTTTTGGGGGATATCCTTTTCTTAAATGTAATTTTTTTTCATTTTGAGCTGAACTGCACTTGCAAAACCAGGGGGCATAGGACCAAGTTTAAGCCAGTCATCTCTCAAACACTGTTAATTGTTAAATGAGGTGCAGCATTGGGCCAGAAGCCATGGCATTCAAATCAGAGCATTTCAAACCTTAGCTTTTCCTGGCTATTTATTCAGTGAATTTGTTTCTGTTTAGTCATGGTTGCCATCTGACCTATTTTCTGGGCATGTTGCCCACTTGGATTCATGTTTATGTACTCTTTTTGACTAAGAATTTAATGTGGTTTTGAAGGCTGGAACTCATGATTTTTACATCTGTAATCACCACATGGTGGTGTAGGTTAAAAATCTTTGGAAAAAATTACGCAGGTAAGATATCTATAATAGTTGAATGATTTGTTGTTAGCCAGAGCATTATTTTCATATGTTAAGCCACTATAAACAAAACATAAATACAGGGGAAAATAATAAATTGAAATAAAAACATTGTTGAATTTAAACTGGAATGATTAAAATTAAAAAAAATAAGTGGTATGATGTTGATTATATTAATATCATAAGAGGTCAAAATATTTTATGCAATTCTAAATGTTACATAATTCAGACTGCCTTGTAGTTAATTATTAACATTAACTTCACATATTCATCGATAGTAACAGCGATCTTTAAAAATCATCTCCATTTATATAAATTGCATTTTTTCATTAGCTTTTCTTTTAGGAGAATATGTCCCACAATGCTTAGCTGAGCACATTCTCTACAGTTTACAATGAGCATGTACTTAATAGTTTAAACTTTAGAGTCATCTGACTGGGAAAAGTGACCGTTCTTTGGTCAGAGTCCCAATTTTACCTACTACCATCAGATAAGCTACCTCAGTTCCTTTTTAAAATGTGAAGTATAAATAACTGTGTCATTGCCTTACATGATTGTAGAGATGTCCACCCTGGGGTAGAGCAGAGGAAACCGTAAGAACCCTCAACATCTTGAGATGACAAAGTCACAGAACGACACAGATTTGCCCTCTAAAGTGAATTCATGGGGATTCAGAAGCACAATATACATCATATAAACAGTTTTTTCAATGTATTTCAGACATTATATGTAGCAGCTGAAATACTGAATAAATTTGAAAAAATTGCCTATCATTCTTGTAAGGATTTAATTCCTCATGTCACTTTTTTTTTATTTCAAACAAAAATAACTAGGTAAATGAAAACAATAAGTATTAAGTTTTATTGAAATGGTGTCATGATTCAGGATCCATGTCCAGAATTCCTTTTTTATTAGTATTTATTGCTTCCTTCTTAAGATAAACACTCTTCTATTTAGGCATGTTTGGATTTATAGAACGGTGCTCAGTAGGAAAATCCATCAAAAGAAATTGGCAAAAGGATTACACAGGATGAAATTTTACCATTTGAAGTAGTTGTGCTGATATATGAACTGTTTAATGAGTCTTTTTGACATTGGAAATATGTTTAGCCTTGTGGCCTCTTTTCTGTGATACATATCCTTCCATGAAATAATTGCTTTGAATCCTTAATGAATGGTGATGCTGGAACTAATAAAGGAATAAAAATGCTTTCTCAGTGACAAGAACAGTAAAATACCTTTCAGTGGTGAAGCAGTGTACTTCCACTTTCCAAGACACACAGCTCTTTGCAGTTCTGGAGTATCACACTTTCAATAAAGTGGAATATCTGAAGAGAGAACATATGTTGTTTCCTGTATTACCCATACAAATCTAAAGCGGGGTGAACTTTATTCATCAGAAATAAATTGCATGCCAGGTAAATGCTGAGAATTTTTTATTGATAATCTGCTAGGCAGAATGACTCTTGATAGTTCCTATAATGATATAGTGGGAATTTTTTATTCTTTTTCTTAAAAGAGGGTTGCAGTAATCCTTAGAGTCAAATAATGTTTTATTTTGAGAGTATGTACTTCAAAGTTAGCCAGTAACTGGGAGATATAACTTTTTGAAAATCAATGCACATAGACTCACAGGAAACTGATTACAGTTTATACTATCTGACTCTCCCATGTAGACAAGTGTACCTGTCTCTCAGTTCTGATTCTTTTACCTTCTAAGTCTTTCTTAACCCACTAGCAGCACTGTCCCAAAGTGCTTCACTGATTTTTTTCTAGGAACCTGTACAAATTACCTAGGACTCCAAATAAAGAGTTGTGAGCAGTCTGCATCAACAATCAATCCCTATGGCTTATCTTTTCATCCTCTTGACATTGTCTTTTACAAAATAAATGGATTATACATTTGGACTATGGTAATGGAAAATTCAGTTTATCCATTAAACCTTTATTTTTAGTGACATTGGGAAAGCAGTCATCTTTTCACATAGCAATATTTTCAAAAAATGTTTTCTAAATGGAGAATAAATATATTTCTCAAAGTAAAATAAAAGGGTATCCTAATCCTGGAGCTATACTGGGTTCTTGATGTAATTTTTAAAAAATAGACTTTATTTTTTAAAGCACTTTAGGTTCACAGTAAAACTGAGTGGAAGGTCCAGAGATCTCCCACATACTCTCTTCCCCACACATGCATAAATTTCCCCATTATCAATATCCCCCACCAGAGTGCTACATTTTTATGATTGATAAACCTACATTCACAAATCATTATCCCCAAAGCCTGTAGTTTACATTAGGTTTCATTCTTGGTGTACATTTGATGGGTTTGGACAAATTTATAATGACATACATCTACCACTATAGTATCATACCATATATCAACTTAAATGTAAAACTCAAAACTGTAAGGACAATGGTTTCATTGTCCTTAAAATCCTCTGTGCTCCACCTATTCATCCCTCCCACCTCCCTAGCCCCTGGCACCACTGATATTTTTACTGTCTCCACAGATTTGCCTTTTCCGGCATTTTGTATGTTAGAATCATACGGTATGTAACCTTTTCAGACAGACTTCTTTCATTTAAGAATATGCATGTAAGTTTCCTCCTTGTCTTTTCATGCCTGGATGTCTCATTCCTTTAGTACTGCATAATATTCCATTGTCTGAATGTATCACAGTTTATCCATTCACCTACTCAAGGACATCTTAGTGGCTTCCAAGGTTTGACATTCTGAATAAAGATACTATAAACATTTGTGTGTAAGTTTTTGTGTGGATATAAATTTTCCACTCCTTTGGGTTGAAAGGAGTGCAATTGCTGTATCATATGGTAAAAAATGTTCAGTTTTGTAAGAAACCACGAAATTGTCTTCCAAGTGGTTGCACCATATTGCACCCCACTAGCAATGAATGAAAATTTTTGTTTCTGCATTGTCACCAGCACTTGGTATTTGGCATTTTGGATTTTGGCCATTCTAGTAGGTGTGCAGTTGTAGTTCATTGTTTTTATTTGCATTTCCTTGCTGATACCTGATGTGGCGCATCCTCTCATATGTACACTTGCCATCTGTAGATCTTCTTTGGTGAGGGTATGTTAAGATCCTTAACAAAACTCATTTTGTTTAGTTGGGTTGTTTGCTTTCTTGCTGTTGAGTTTTAAGAGTTCTTTGTGTATTTTGGATAACAGTCCTTTATCAGATGTGTTTTTCAAAAGTTTTCTCTAAGTTAGTGGCTTATCTTTTCATTCTCTTGATATTGTCTCTCACAGAATAGAATTTTTAATTTTAATTAAGTCCAACTTACAGATTCTTTATTTCATGGAGTGTGACTTTGATGTTACACCTTAAAGTCATTGCCAGTGTCATCTAGATTTTCTCCCACGTTATCTTCTACTTTTATAGTTTTAAGTTTTACATTTAAGTTGATGATCTATTTTGAGTGAATTCTTATGAGGGGTGTAAGGTCTGTGTCTAGATTCTTTGTGTTTTTTTGCTCTACACATCCCATTGGTCCAGCACCATTTCTTGAAAGGACTATCTTCTCTCCATTGTATTACCTTTTCTTCTTTATCAGCTATCAGTGATTATATATATATATATATATGTGGAAATCTATTTATGATGTCTCTATGCTATCCCACTGATCTATTTATCTATTTTTTTCTCCAATACCACATTCCATACTGTCTTGATTACTATAGCTTTTCAGCATGTTTTGAAGTCAGGTAGTGTCAGTCCTCCAATTTTATTCCTTTTAAATATTGTATTGATTTTATGGGTCTTTCGCCTCTCCACAAAAATTGGAGAATCGGTTTGTCAATATCCACAAAATAACTTGATGAGATTTTAAGTAGGACTGCACTGAATCTATAGACCAAGTGGAAGAACTGATATCTTGATAATATCAAGTCTTCCTATCCTTGAACATGCAATCTCTCTCCATTTATTTAGTTCTTTGATTTCTTTCATTAATGTTTTATTGCTTTCCTCATATAGATCTTGTAAATAACTTGTGAGATTTATACATAAGCATTTCTTTTTTTATGCTACTGTAAGTGGTATTGTGTTTTCAATTTAAAATTCCACATGTTCATCCTGATATACAGGAAAGTGATTGACTTCTGTGTGTCAACCTTACATCCTGCAACCTTACTAGATTCATTTCCAGGAGGGTTTTTTTTTTGTGTATTAATTTTTAAAAACAGACAATCATGTCATCTGCAAACAAAGGCAGTTGTATTTTTTCCTTGCCAATCTTTATTCTTTTTATTTCCTTTTCTTTTCTCACTATATTAACTGGATCTTTCAGTACAATATTTAAAAGGAGTGGTGAGAGGGATATTCTTTGGGAAGGATATAGGGTAACTTAAGTTTGTCACTAGAACAGTTCTGCCTAAAAGAAATATAATATGATGCAAATACGTAATTTTAAAAAGTAAAAAAGAACAAGTGAAGTTAATTTTAAAAATGTATTTAAATTATCTAATGTATCTAAACAATAGTGATATAAAATATATTAGTGATATACTGTATATTCTTTTTATTTTCATGCCGTCTTTGAGAGTCAGTGTGTAATTTATTCTTACACCACATCTCAATTTGGGTATTACATTTGCATCAAAAATACATTCTCATCTGTGCATATTAAGTTTCCTAATTCTTGGGCCAATGTAGGATTATTAATATTTGATTCAAAGCAGTAGTGTATAAATTGAAAAGCAACTATAAGTTACATATAACAAAGGGTTCTTCAAATTTATCTTGTGGAAGTTGTAGCAAATTTATGTAATGCTGTTGATTAATATTAAAATCTTCTGTATATTGATATTAGAAAATGTTTAAAATTATTTTTACTGATTTCCATTATGCAAGTTGTAATTTCAATATAAATTCCTCAACCCAAGTCAAAAATAAACTTTTCCTTTCCCTGGAGCTTTGAATTTAACTTGTTCATATGCAGTGTGGTAGTAATGACAGAACGTAAATTACACCCCTATGTTTTTAGCTTTTGAATATTGAATATTTATCAAACATTCCTTCTGTTTCAAACAAATTTTGTAAAACTCTTCCAATATTTAACCAATGAAGATTGGCAAAGAATACAAGATTATTAAACAAGTCATCTTCTATTTCTTTCAATCACTTCATAAACTGGAGATGATTCATACCATTTCCATGTATAAGGCATGTTGCATAGCTTCAGAAAACGCAATAGGTATTTTGCATATGGATCACAGTGAAATGTTGCAATAAGGGAACAGCAGTCTTGTTTTAAATTCCGTTAAATATCTGCAGCATCATCCAAAGTGATAAAATTCATCTTTCTGTATCTAGCTAAAATTCTTCTTTAATAGATGTAAGAGATTCAAAACTGTCTACAACCCGAGATCAGTCTTTTAGGCTGCAAACTGACATTACTCCATAAATATTGAAGCCCAGATCTGTTTTGAAACAGGCAGAGAACTTTAGAGCGCCGCAGAGACCGTTCAGTACACAGCCAGAGATGCAGAACGCGCCTGGCCTTGAACCACACTGTCCAGATCTCGGTGGCTGGTGGTCATTGGGCTTCTGGAGGGCAAGGAACTTTCGGACCACTCCCCGAGGACCCAGGAAGCCCCCAGAGCCGGGGCATTGTAACCCGGGACAGAGCGCCGGGAAGCAGAGACGTGCAGGCTGGCAGCGGCGGCAGCGGCGCCCCGAGTCCGTCGCCCTCGGGTCCGCCTCGAGGGCCGGCCGAGCCCCTGGCCCCGGAGCCCCGCCCGAGCCGCGGCGCGCAGGACGCGGGGCCGAGGCGCGCGGGTGCTGACAGCCCGGCCCCGGCTTCCTCGGCCGCCGGCCCCGCTCCCGCCGCCCTAGCAGCGCCGCGGCCCCGCCGCGAGTTCGCCCCGCGCCCGCCGACGTGCGCGTGCGGAGCTTCCCACGCTCCGCGCTCCGGCCGGGCCGGGCATGGCCGCGTCTGGGGGTGGCTGCTACTCGGCGGCTGCGTCCTCGCCGGAGCCCAGGTAAGAGCCCGCGCCCCGCGCCCCTGCTTCCCGGAGCCTCCGGTGGGCCGGGATCCGGGGAGCTGGAGAGGAGAGGAGGGCGCGGGGCCCTCACGCCACCCCCCCGCGCTGACACCCCCCCACTGACACCGCCATTAACACCCCCACACGCTGACACCCCCGCACTAACAGCCCCACACGCTGACACTCCCCCACTGACACCCCTATTAACACCCCCACACGCTGACTCCCTCCCACTGACACCCCACATGCTGACACCCCAACACCACCACTAACACCCCACACACACCCTCACTAACACCCCCACTAACACCCCCACACGCTAACACCCCCTTTAACACCCCACTAACACCCCCACACGCTGACACACCCCCACTGACACCCACACACTAACACCCCCATTAAATCCCCACATGCTAACACACCCCCACTAACACTCCCACACGCTAACACACCCCCACTAACATCCTACACGCTAACACCCCCACACGCTGGCACCCCCACTAACACCCCCACACACTAACACCCGCATTAACACCCCCACACTTTAACACCCCCCACTAACACCCTCACACACTAACACCCCACTGACACACGCATTAACACCCCCATTAACAGCCCCACACTCTAACAGCCCCCCAACTAACACCCTCAGACGCTAACACCCCCACTAACACATCCACACACCAGCAAAGACACTAACACACACAATCACCCCAACATATCCACACCCTAACACAAATATACACTAACACACCAATATATCCACACCCAAACACCCCCCCACACACACCAACCCCCCCACACTAACACACACAAACGCTCCCACACTAACACGCACGCTAACACACTAACACACAGGGAGGTGGGAAGAAGAGAAAGAGGGAGAAAATCGTTAGTGATGGGAGTGGCGATGGTTGGCTTCAGTGTTAAATCCGTTTAGACAGTGTGTGGGGGATTATTTCACACTGGAGCCTCTCCAATTTGAAAATAACTGTTTATCCATAGATCCATGGAATCAAAACAATGTTAGGTTTGCACTCAACTTTTTCGGTTAGTGAAAAGAAGTTTGTATAGTAAGGGATGCTGAAGAAAGTTAGCTCTGTAGTGTTTGATTTTAGTTACTTTATATTTTAACCTCAGTACCATAAGGGGGCGAGCTCAGACCATCCATTGAAAGTCTTAGGCTCTTGTTAAGTCATTGATTCATATCCTGGTATAATTTGAATATACCTTGTACTTGGCTTTCAGGTGATTAGACAAAAGTTCAGTTATTCCAGTAAATGGTTCTCCCTTAAACTACCTGTCAAATTAAGTTACTTCTGCGAAATAAAAACATCTTGAAGGTCTTTGGCTTTAACCAATATGGTCAGAGGTGTAAAGTAGGCCGACTCTGAGGCCGTCACTTGTGTTTCATGTATTGACTAACTCTGTGAGTGAAGGACTCTTGAATGAAAAATAATCTTATAATTAATTTAGCCTGAGTTTTGCCACAGAGTTTAGTTAGTAGGGTGAGTCTCAGTGCAGGAAAATCTACCTATCAATATTTTGGTACTAAAGTTACATGATATTAGTAGAAAACAATGCTCCTTTTTAAAGCCTTTCTTTGTTCCTTATGGGATACTTAGATAAAATGCTTAGAAACATTTCTTCCTATAAGTGATACAAATCTATAATCTTGTATGTTCTCCATCAAAAGTGCTCCAACTTACTATTTTCTAAGGTAATAAAACTTGCTTATGTTTTGGAGCAGAGAGAAATCACTACAGGGTTATATATTTTCTATTTATAATCACAATTTGCTTCTAGCTTTAAATAACAAAACTATAGTGGAAAATGATTATTTTTCCAAAATTAATTTCAAACCGATGTGTGTTTGTGGTTGTACTTTGTGAATGTAAAATGATAATTTATGATGATACATGAAATGTGATCAAGTGGTACTTCAAAAAAAATCCAAAAGCTAAGTTAAGTTGATATTTACATATTGACACCTGTTCTAATCTTTAGTGTCTTTGCTTTAAAACATTGTTATTTGACTGCTCTATCTTCAACTCTGTAATTCTCAGGTTACAATTTAAAGTTATGGTTATTCTGAAATCTCATTTATTTAAGTTATACTATTTGAATAGCACAGGGATATTCCTTAAAGACTTAGTTTCTGTTTTATTAGCACAAGTATGAGAGTATTTTGAAAAAATAATTCAATTTATTACAGTACATAGTTGCTGCTGCTAATTAAATAGCCTCAAAATTAATCGAATATGCAGTTTTAAAAGTCCTAAAAGCAAGTCATCCAATTTGTCCTCTTGTGAAGAACAGATGGTTAATAAATAATAAATACTGAATATTATCACAATGTAGATACAATAAATTAGTAAAGAGTGAGGTGAGATGAGTGAAGAGGAAGAGGTTGTGTTTAATTTTAGATAAAATGTTTAAGTAGCCTAGGTTGAAGAAGTCCCCGAGTAGTTGGATATACTGATACAGAGTTTTAGAAAGAGGACCGGATTTGAGGTATGGATCTAAGGTTTAACTTCAATGGGAGAAGCTAAAACAATATGTGTGAATAAGATTATCTAAGAAGAGTTTCATGGAACAAGTAAAGGATGGTTAATTAAATTATTTCTTTTGGTAAAGCATACAGACTAAAGTTTTATAAAGTTAATGGTCCATTAGAAATGGTTTTGTATAGCCTGTGGCCATTAGAAAATAATTTTGAGAGGTGGTAGATGTTCAATAAATTATTAGAGGAGAAACTCTGCACTTCATCTGTTTGGAAGAAAGTTTTCCTTTTAATCATATTTGAAATTTAAGTCTATTCGTTTTCAGTCTTGATTTTAAACAGGTAATTCCGTTCCAAGGAAAAGGGGTGTCTAAAGCCAAATACTTGCATGGACAGACACGAGAGCGATAGTTGTGTTTCTGGTAAAGAATCTCTCTAAAACATGCAAAAATGCTGCTCTTGTATTTTAACTGACAATCAGAGCAGGATAAGTGCTGGGCTTACCAATTGCACTGTTGGTTGATGGGGTTTTACAGATAAAGAAAATCAAAGCTTTCAGGGGAAGAAATACAGCAAACACAAGAGCCAAGTTTATGGACTATTAATGTCACACAATTGAATTTGGGTGTGTTTATGCTACAGACTAGCAGTGAATCAGTATGTATTTAACATCTCAAAAACTCAGTTCTTCTGTAAAGTGACAATGGCAAGAAAAAACTTCTTTGGAATGTCTTGTGAGGATTACATTGAACAACCCAGAAAAGCATTTACCTTAGTGCCTGATATATAGTAATCACATAGTGTTAGTCATCATTTAGCATTATCATCAACATTTCTATTTTATATACTATTTATAAACAATGTGGTAGAATTCCTTTTCTTGTGCCAGTATTGATGTGGCACCCAGCAGTTGTCTGCAAAAACGTTTTTCTTAAAGATACCTCTTTATTCCCAATATTTATATTACTTGTTTCTTTTTTTCTAGTCTCAGTGCATTGGTAGGATCCAGTACAATGTTGAAAGGTAGTGGTTACCATAAGTATCAAATCTGACTTCAGTGGTAGGATTTCTAAAGTTGTATTATTAAGTATATTTTGCATAAGTTTTTGGTAGGTGTAATTTATAAGCTTGATGATTTGATTAGATGTAAGAAGTTTTGAATTACCACAAGAGATATCATTTGAATTAAAATTTACAAAAATTAATATAAAATAACAGAAAATGCACCATTTATTTTGAACATATGTAAATAGATTATGGTGATCTCCTACTGCAGATTTTGGGCTGAGGGCAAAACTGGTTCTTTAAAACTTGCTTACTGTGGCTGGCACCTAACAGGTGCCCATCAAATATTAGACGATGTCTGACTATAGTGTTAACAGTCGTTATATACTTTAACTTGACATTCTTAGCCAACAGAATGCCTTGACATTCTTGCCTTATGCCTATGGTTAGATTTGGCTCTGTTTCCTATAAGAGAGAGTTTTGAGTTACTTGTATTTACCAAGTATTTGGGCTAATTGAATTGGACATGAAATATATATGAACTTGCATATTTTTCTGCCTGTACTAAAAGAGAATGTGGTTTCCAAAAGGGACAGTCACACATATAATGAGTTCCAAAATATAACTTCTAGTCTCATTACATATTCTGGTAGTTCATTTCCTGGATAAGTAAAGTCTGCAAGACACAAATGTCCTTAACAGCCTGTGGTTCCCATGTATGCAAAACTTCAGTGCATTTTAAAATTTTGACTAACATGGCCTAGAGCTATCTGAAAACCTAAAGAAATTTCAAGTGAAAACAGTGTGTGCAAAATTCTCTGGTGCGTTTTCTGCAGGATGAAAAATGTCTCCTGTTTGAATTTCAAGTACACTGTATAGCACCATTCCCAGCAGATTGGTAACATGTTTGTAATGACATTCTGTTTATAGGCCTATTGCCTTTGGGACCACTCAGGAAGTTTTCATTCAGTGACTTGTATCACAGATACTTGAGAGTGTATCCTTCCTCCTAAGTGACCTCATAGTCAGAACTTTCGCTTTGTCCATCATCTTCTGCATGGGACCCACAGAGAGTGCTTTGCCACACACTTGTGGCACAAATGAACTCAACAGTCCTTGCTGAGACACCAGTGGAATTTGGTCTAGAATGTAGGTAAAAAACTGGCCAACAGATTTCCTTCGCTTCAATTTCTTTTTTCCTAGGCCTTATCATTTTCAAAACAACATGTTATACTGAGATGCTGAGTGCCATATGACGTAAGTCCAATGATTATGACGTGGCCCTTACCCCAAAGGAGCTCAGAGGAGGACACACCCTGTGTGGTCAAAGAAGATGCTTTGTATGATATCTTAATTTTTTTTTAAGTTGAAACTTATTTTGTGGCCTAATGTATGGTCTGTCCTGGAAAATGTCCTGTGTGCACCTGAGGAGAATATAGTGTTGTTGGGCAGAGTGTTCTGTATCTGTCTGTTAGATCTGCTTGGTTTATTGTGTTACTCAGGTCCTCTCTTTGCTTACTTATCTTCCATCAAGTTGTTCTATCCATTATTGAGACTGGATTATTGAAGTCTCTGACTGTTATTGTAGAACTATTTCTCCCTTCAATTCTGTCAATTTTTACTTCATATGTTTTGGTGGTCTGTTACTAGATGCATAAATATTTATAATTGTTGTATCTTCTTATTTTGTTTTATCTTTTATTAACACATAATGTCCTTTGTCTCAACACATAATGTCCTTTGTCTCTTGTAAACATTTTTTTATTTAAAGTCTATTTTGTCTATTAGTTTAGACTGCTCTCTTTTGGTTCCTATTTGCATGGAATGTTTTTTACCCATCCATTCACTTTCAATCTGTTTGGATCTTTGTATCTAAAGTGAGTCACTTATAGAGAGCACATGTTTGGATCATGTGGTTTTTTTTTCATTATGTCCATTTCTATACTGATTGATTTTATTCATTTGCGTTTAAAGTAATTATTGATAAGGAGGACTCACATCTGTCATTTTGCTCTGTTTTCTATGTGCTTTATGGGTTTTTTGTCTCTCATTTCCAGTATTACTGTTTTCTCTTATATTTATTTGATCTTTTTAATTTCCTTCTCGTTGTCTTTTGTGTATATTTTTAGTTATTTTATTTGTTGTTACCATGGGGACTACATTGAATCTTCTAAAGTTATAACATTCTAATTTGAATGGTATCAGTTTAATTTCAATAGCATACAAAAATTCTGCTCTCTACAGCTCTGTCCCCACTGCTTTCAGTTCTTGATGTCACAAAATCACATCTTTATTTATGTTAGGTAGAAAGATAAGAGGGGCAGCAGGGGAAGGGGAAGATAAAGTTCAAGGAAAAACTGCTCAGACTCTGCCCAGGTAGGGGTCCCATGTGAAGACAACAAAGGCTTTGCAGGGAGAGAACTTCCTGCCTATCCAGGTCAGACCAAACTCGTCCCAACCAGTCAGAAGTGTAGGAAATAGCCTGGGTGTAGGAAACTAGCACCTAAATTGGTGAAGGGCAGGGGAAGAGATAGTCTTGTACAGTTAACCTGTGGAATCTGATGCTGTCTCCAGGTAGATGGTATCAGAACTGAGTTGAATTCTCAAATAGCCTGCTGGTGTCCAAGCAGTGCTTGGTGTTGAGTGTTGGGGAACTCCACCATCACTACCACAATGCAAATGGGTCCAGAGACTCCTAAAAGAATCTGCCGCCTCGTCTTTCTCAGGGGTAGTTTCTGCTTCTGCTGGTTTTTTTTTTTTTCTTTGAATAGGCCATACTCTTCTGTTTCTTTGTATGCCTTGTGGGTTTTACTTTCTGTATTTTTTTGGTTGATAACTAAACATTTGAATCATAATGTGGTAACTCTGATAATTAGATTCTCTCCCTTTGTCAGGATTTGCTGTTGGTTGGTTTGTTTTTAGTTTAGTTTTGCTTTGCTTTTGATTGTTGTTGTTTGTATCCATGCCAAGGATAGGCCTGAGATTTAAACTTAACATCTTGACTCTTTTCTGAGCCTGTGCCTTTCCCTGCTTCATCACAGTGACTTATAATTTCCCCTGTATATGTATTTGATTTGAATGTGCAACTTTTTAATGTCTGGCTCCCAAATAGGGGAGAAGGAAAGGAATGTAGGAGGGAGAAAGTCACTTGCTTTTAAATTCCCCTGGAAGTCACTTCATCCTGAGGGGAAGGAACTTGCGACAGCGGAGCTGTCCACCTCTATCCGCACCTCTATGATCAGAAGCAGCAATCAGCAATCAGGGCACAGATCCTCTATCTTTAGAGAACAGGTCCTTTTTGCACACTCTGGCTACAGCAAGCTGTGTGAAAGCCACATACATGGCTTTCTGCCATGGGAGTGGACGTTGGGAAGCCACTTAAAACCAAAAGCTGAAATTGAAATTAACCTCAGTTTACCATATAAGCCTTTCCTTGGAAGTTGCCAGCCTTCAGCTGACTCCAGACTTCCAAAATAGTTACATCAGACAGATTCTGCCAGGGCAATTGTCTAGGTGGGGAAATTTTTTTACTGACAGACCTTACCTTTCAGTTACTTTAACACATGTAAGGGCCCGGAATGTACATCTGAATGATGCCCATTGTACATTTGGGAGTTTTTCTTATATTAATTGAAAATCTAATTACCACTTTTACTTTTTTGTCCTCCCACCATTTGGTCCTTATTCACTTTCTAAAGTAAAAAATACTTTATTGCCTATCATGCCTTCTTTAACAATTTATATTTTTGTTAAGATGTGAGCTTATGGCTATGCATTTATCATGCATTTAGAATTATCTGTAAGCAAAATATTTCCTTATTCACAAGATAAAATTAGGCGTGAAATATCTGCATTGTACTGTTTTCAAGAAGGAAGACTAGGACTTTTATGTGCTGCAGCATCTAAAATAGGTTTGAAATCTAGTGTTCTCATAGATAATCTTATTTATTACCAATTCCTTATAACATCAAATCTCTACATTGTACCATTCAATTTTTATATATAAAATCTCTCTCACAAGTCACTGAATATGAAAATATTTCATCTTGTGAACAAATCCAGTAGTTCTGTATAGACAGCAGTAAAATCATGTGTTTCAATACAAAACTCCCTTTTTGTACCTAAAACACTGTGTTCAGTAGAAGTAGGCTCTGAAATACTATTTATTAAGCAGTTTTAAACTCTGAGTTAATACAAGCTGAGAATGATTAGGAGACCTGATTTCTTCCTTGGTATTTTGTCACTCGGAGAGTGAATGAGAATAATGTTCTTACCTGTAGCTAAGGCTCTTAGTCTGCGTGGTGCCAGGTAAAATTCCATCTCTGAAAGCGTTTTGTAAATCGCAAGTTCTAGATAAACATCAGGAGTTGATCTGGGAATCAATCATTGGTAAGATTATATATTCTGTATAAATGGAAAAGGAAACCTTGATGCCGTGTCTCCCACTATGCATTGTAAAAGTCTGGCAGACTGTACTGTGGCTACCCCACGCATCTCTTCCACTGTCCACAGGATGCCTAGATGAAGTTTTTAATTGGCTTCACCTGGACTTCGAGCAGAGTCTCCCAATTATCTGTGTTTCTCTATAGGGGCTAAATGTGAATGAACACAGAAATGCTCATTTTTCATGTTGTTCTTGTTTTTGGTAACAATGAATCAAGGGAAAAAAAGAGGAAAGTGAAAAGTAAACTAGATGGGAATGCTTTGTTGTTATAGTCAAATTCATTCAATAAGGCAACTTAATGTGGCAATGTAGTTACAATAACTATTACTTTAATGTAATAGTGCCCATCCTAACTGGTGTGAGGTGATATCTCACTGTGGTTTTAATTCGCATTTCCCTGATGTTTAGCAATGTGGAGCATCTTTTCATGTGCCTGTTGGCGATCCGTATTTCTTCTTTGGAGAAGTGTCTGTTTAGGTTCTCAGCCCATTTTTTAACAGGGTTATTTGTTTTTGGGTGTTGAGGCATATGAGTTCTTTATGTTTTGGATGTTAAGCCCTTATCAGATGAGTGACTTATGAATATATTCTCCCATACTGTAGGATGCCTTTTTGTTCTGCTGATGGTGTCCTTTGCTGTACAGAGCTTTTTAGTTTGATGTAGTCCCACTTGTTCATTTTTTATTTTGTTTCCTTTGGCTGAGGAGATGTGTTCAGGAAAAAATTGCTCATACTTACGTTCAAAAGATTTTTGGTTATGTTCTCTTCTAAGAGTTTTATGGTTTCATGTGTCACATTCATGTCACATGACCCATTTCGAGTACTTTTGTGTATGGAGTTAGACAATAATCCAGTTTCACTCTCTTACATATGGCTGTCCAGTTTTCCCAATACCAGTCATTGAAAAGACTGTCTTTTCCCCATTGTATATTCATAACTCCTTTATCATATATTAATTGACCATATACGTGTGTGTCTATATCTGAGCACTCTATTCTGTTCCCCTGATTTATGGGTCTGTTCTTGTGCCAGTACCAAATTGTTTTGACTACTGTGGCTTTGTAGTAGAGCTTGAAGGTAGGGAATGTAATCCCCCAGCTGTGTTCTTCTTTTTCAGTGTTTCTTTGGCTATTTGGGGTTAACAAAGGTAACTTTTTAATTGCACTATGTTTGGGAAAGTCTTATGATTGGCTCAATTGCTCTGAGCTTCTAATTCTATTTTTAAAATATTATTTCTGGAATAATTACAATGGTTCCCTGTTGTCATGCATCAGCTATGGGACTCAGAACCCATTAAACATTCATTATTTTGGTTGTTTCAACTTATTTTCCTCCTCCTTTTTTCTTTAATCTGCTGCCTAGAACTAATTGCATAGAATATTTTTTGAAGACTTCAAACATTGCTTAATTCTCATTATTTCTGGTTTGCCAGTTTATTCATTAAAGTTCATTTTACAGATTCTGGGAATGCAGCATTGGAGACACCAGGTGAATTCATGAAGCCCCAATCCTATATAAAGAAGAATATATGAAAGGCCACTTTATTTTGACCATGCGAGATCTGAAGCAGAGGAACTGGCTGAGCCCATCCATCCTTCTGACCTACAGATCTATGAAATAATCAATTTGTATTATTGGAAATCACTAAATTTGTGGTGACTTGTTATAGCAGCAATGGAAAACTAATACATTCTATTTGTTATAATATATTTTCCCTTTCCAGGATGATAACCTGCCCATTTTCAAGTTGGAACAGCATGAATGATTTATGTTTCTCTGCTTTGCCTTGATTTCTGAATTCAGTTATTCAATTGAAAGCGTTTTAGGCATGTTGTGAAAAGCTGGATTTTACTTTATAAACAGAGACTTGAAGGAAGTCTGTGGAGTGTCATTTTTATTGTCAGAGTAATGAGTATTTAAATTTATATCTTTTCTTATCACCTATATATCAAAACATACCCCAAAAAGCTTACTAAAATAAAACAATGAACACCATGACATGTAAAGCAATTAAGCCGATTTGCACGGATATTACCTTCCTCTGGAGGACTGACAATATTCTTTCGGATGGAGTTAGTCTCTTGAGTGAAGTTGAAAATAAAAAAAGTATGTAGTTGAGCTGTATTTGAATACATAAACATGCACACACACACACACACACACACACACACACACACACACACACACACACACACACACACACACATACACCGACATGCACACCAGGAACTTTGAACAAATGTAACTATCTTAATTAGTAAAGTAATGTAAAACCAAGCCTGATAGAATGAAATTATTCAAGTAGTTATTTTTGAATGAGATTGATATGTAGGAAATTAAGAAATGAATCAGACTTAACATCCTAACATTTTCTCCCTTAAGTCTCACAATTCCGTGTCTTTGTGAGGCAAGGCAATGGCAGTTGGCAGGGGTGGATGAATATATAAAAGAAAAATTCAAAATTTGATAGAAAAGAAAACTTGCTGATTTTTTTCAGTTTATTCAGATGTGTGATAAACATTAAATGAAAATATATGACTTTTTTGTTTATGTACTTTTGTATAAATCCATTATTTACTGCATAATATAACAACAATCATATGTTTTAGGGTTGAATCCACCACTTGCTTTTTGACTTTGGGTAAGTACTTACCACCCCTGAGCCTCTTGCTCATCTGCAGTGAGACTGCACATGGATAGCATCCAGAGGGGGAGATGATGACTGCAAATGCTACAGCAGAATGTCTGGCACCTGTGCCCAGTGGGTAGTTGTTTCATTTAGTGAGAACCTGCCAGGTAACACATACTGTTTAGATGCTTGGGAGGAAAAAAGTGAAAGATGTGTCTCCAGCTTTGAAAGAAGCCACTATCTTGCCGTAAATCAGAGCATTAGAGTAAAAGAGGTCAGTGCCAGGAGGGATGTGTGTGCAAAGCTTTGTGAGGATATGAGAGTGTACATTGATTCAGGCTCATGAGAAATCAGAGGGGATTTCTGGAGTAATGATTTCTGAGTAAAATGGACTTGACATTTACCAGATGAAAAAATTTCAGCAGAACAGCACAACCAGAGATTTACAGTACTACTATTATATATAGTACTGGTCGAACAGGTGTGAATGTGGGAAGACATGAAGTCAGGAGACAGCGTCATATGGTCAGGGAATGGTAAGTATTGAGGTATCACCTTTCTGCACAAGACCTGGGGATAAAACTGTGTCCTTTGCTTTCATGGCTTTGCCTTTGGACAGATTCACCTCCATGTGTCCTCTAGAGCCAGAAGGCCACATTCAGTCAGTGCACTCCTGAGTCATCTCATTAGGCAGGTGCTCTTTTTCAGAGAGCCAGGTTGTAAAGATGTGTGTGATGGTGCAGTGTAGATGGGTGACCTGATATATGCCAACCAAATCTATGCCTGAGAAAGCAGGATGAAGATACCAGTAGAAAGGTCTGTCTTAGTGAGTGAATAGGCAGACAATGACCAATGCATATATTTAAAGCCTGGCACAAAAAGTTGTTATATTTGCTATTTCATTACATGGAAACAAACTGGCTCTACACTTGTACGTCTGTGAGACTTTGACACTATATGTCCCTATGTTCCACTTTACTAATTTCCTGGTATGAATATCATATGGTAGGAGCAAAGTCAAGTTTTATTTGGAAAACTAAAAGGAATAGTTAGAAATTCATAAAAGAGGACAAAAGGCAATTTTCTATGTGGGACAGTGTTGAACAAGATTCAAAGTTATTTTGCAAGTGCAATTAGTGCTGTTTTCCTTTGACTGGATTGAATTGAATTGTAATAAAGTAAGTATCCACCTGGTGCCCAGCCCAGCCCAGGCAGTGATACAAAAGGCAACCAAGTGGTTCTGGTTCAGAAGGAGGATGAGTTCATTCCAGGGAACACATGACAGTTGAACACCTGACATGACAGAAAAGTACACTTTAAACTAAGGACATATCTGTTGGGATATCTAGTGCCTTCAACTTCATGGGTATTTATTCATGTACTGCCATGAATAAAATGAACCGACAAAACAGCCTTAAAATCCCCCTCAGGCTGACTAATCTTTAGACAGCCTTCTTTGTCTCCAGCCACTGAACTCCCTTTCCATAGAGCATTTACCTTAGAAAATTCCTTCTTTGCCCCTCTAAGATATATTTTTTAAACCTCTTGCCAGTTTTACAACCCAGGACTGTCTTACTCAAAGACCCAGAACAATCTCTTTGAAATGTAATCACCAAGGGAGATAGCACCTCTAACTTCCAATCTCTGATACAGTAGGAGCCTAGCTTTGGTGAGGTGCCTTGCCTAAGTTATAAAACTATCTGCTGTCTTGAAGATATTCAAAAGTTTTCTTTTTCTTTGGGTAAAGCCAATTAGTGGACACATATGGCCTCCCTCATCCGAGCTCTTAAAAATTTCTGTCTTTTGTTTTAGCAGAGTTAAGTGCAAACGGAATTCTGGCCTCTTTCCCATATTGCAGTAATCTTGAATAAAGTTTTCTTTGCTTTTTTTTATTTTGTAAAGTTTTTGCTTTGACAGAGCCTAAAACTGAATTATCTAATTGAGTGAATTGTGGGTAACCTAGTGTGTGAGGTAGGACAAGGACAATTAAAACAGAAGTCACAATAGGGATCTGAGGGGATCTATGAGTGTGAGGTGGAGTAGATGGCTGTCAAGGAAGTGAGGAGAGATGAGAGAAGCAGAGGAGAATGGGGTGAGTATATGTGCAACAGCAAACATCCTAACTGGATACTTGCCAATCATGTATAGACTTTTTTTTCATGTTCTCTTCTTATTTTAGGGATAATTAATAAGCAAAGTCAATTAATTTCCTTGAGACTTGCCAGCCAGATAATATAAAACAGGAAGTTGAATCCATTTCTTATTTTCAATCAGTATGCTTTCTACTCCCACACATTTTTTGTTTCAAAAGGAAGAAAATGAAAAACTGTTGGAGGAAAGGCTGTAAACAAACATATGGTAGTCCCAATTTAGAAACTTCAGTTATCAGGACCATCAGTGGTTCAGAGATAAGGGAGATATTTGAGAGCTGGAGTAAGAAAGAAGGATCCTGATTAAACAGGTAAATCTAATGAACTAACCAGGATATAGGTGCTGGTTTAGGAGGTGAGGAAGTTAATGGACGGTCCTCCAAAACACAGGAAGATGTATAAAATGAATAACATGTATAAGTTGCCAGTTTTGGGGATTTATTACAAATTAGTACTGTTGGTTAAAAAATGGGCAGAAGTGATTGTGGGTAAAAATTGTAGTATTTCCAGAATATCTCACCTGGCTTTAGTGCATCTGCATATCAACAGGCATTCCTCAGGGGTGGAGAGTTGTAGTTGTTCATCTCCATATCAGTGGGTAATTACCTGGGTGACAGAAGGCTTATCTGAACCTGAGAGGTTAGAGGGAGGTCTTTGTTTGCTTCTGCTGGAGCAGGAAAGAGATGGCCCTGGACTGCAGTTTGTAAGCAATAAACAGGTTTTACACTTTATTTCTCCCTTTTACTGATTTTGGTTTTAGAGATATTTTGCCCCAAGATTTCCTTTCCCCAGAGTTACATCTGGCATAGTCAGCAGGACCTCTGAACCTGAAATCTGTCTATGTGGGTGCAACACTTAGGCGAGCTGCCTCTGGAGATGGTGGGCAGGCCCCAGTGCCTGCAGCACTAGAGGGTGCAGCTTCACCCAGGAGCCCCCTGCCTGTGGGGCTTCCAGATGGGGAGTCCCTAATGGGGAATTAGTCTAGGCTAAAGCACCTCCTAGAGGGGTGGAGCCTTCCCCAGAATTGGGGAAGTTTGGAGACTCTGGAAGCTGCAAAATTAGCCATCCATGAGACAGAGGGCTGCTTAGAGGGCCTGAGTGGCCATGTAGCAGCTGGGATTGTGGGATCTCTTTTCCTCAAGGTACTGGAAAATGTTACTGAGGAGGGAGAGAGACTTTGTCTGGAGAGAGACACACTTCAGCATCGCTTGGAGGAGCTGAGCAATGACCTATGCGATGCTCTTAAGGAAGAAAGACAGTTATTGAGAAGACAGTCATGCTCCTGGAAGATTCCTTAGCAGCAGTGAGGGGGGAGGCAGCAGGAGAAGCTGCATTGCAGGAGGCTGTGAGGGCTGGAGAGGAAAGAGCAGTGCCATCAGCCCCAGAGACGGTAGAGGAGGTGTCAGGAAAGGATGAGGGGGTGGGATGAGGGCCAGTCTGTTGCGGAGGCCACACCGCCTGAGGCACCACCTCTCCTATATTAAAGGCCCACCTGGTTGTAATTTAAAAAATTAAAAACAACCTTGGGCCCCCCCCGGGGGGAGGAGCCGCCACTCCCAGGTTGTGGAGCACTCCATGCTCCACCCCTATACCCAGGATGAGCTGGTGGACATAAGCGTCCAGTATAGGAAGAAGCCATCAGAATCTCTGCCTACGTGGCATTTATGTCTTTGGGATATGGGGGAGGAAATTATTGTTATGTCGGGTTCTGAAATGAGTAGACACTTCCCTGACGACTCACCCTTCTCTCCACCAGCGATTGCAAAGTGCCCATCACACCTCAGGGAATCAGACATTGGCTGACAGCTGCCATCAGGGAAGTTTGGCCTACTCAGGGTGATTTATCCTACTTACCCACTAGCTGGAAAACTATGCAGAGCTCCAACAGGTGTTGTGGGAACTGGGCGTGAAAAATATCATCTATAATATGGACCCCCAGGGCCCTGATAAGGAGTTGTTCAATGTAGAAATGAGAAATCTGGTGCTGCATACAGCTCTCCCATCTCTCTTTGGGTCCCTAGAGACTACTCTTGCCCCCACAGAGGGCAACCCATAAGTGAGGCTATGTGTACTTTAGCAGATCTGGGGGAGGTTGAAACCGTAAGAGCACAGAAGGAAGTATGGGCTACAACTGAAAGGAGAGGTGCAAAGGGCCCTGTGACGGTCTTGAGGACTCAGCTGTGGGTTGATTTGATAAAGGCTGGGGTAACGAAAGAAAAACTTGATCGGCAGCTCAATAGGATCCTGTTAGAATTGTGGCACCAATTAAAGCCGGAGCATCAGTTCCAGCCACTGAGGTCCGAGACACGGAAGCCATAGTCAAAGCCCCATGCCTGGCCTATGTCTCTGCAAGTCTTCATGGGGGACAATATTCAGGCTCTGCCTGGGCCCTCACCCCCACAGGAGGACAATTGGGCATTGTGGTTTGACTGAGGTGGGGTCTCAAGGTCCCCACCTTGGGGGATGTGGTGGGGACCAGAAGCCACATGTAGAATTAGCAATTCATTGGTCCCCTCTGAATATACAATGTGTCCTGGCGCTGGTAGACACAGGAGCTGAATGTTCTCTCATGTATGGCAACCCTGAGTGTTTTCCCAGGACCCGTGCTGTGATAGATGAGGGGTAAGGCAATTAGAGTGAAGAAAGCCCAAATCCCATTGGGGATGTGCACTTACCCCCAAAGGAGTTTACCGTGTACATTTCTTCCATCCCAGAATATATTTGGGGGATAGATATCCTGCAGAATCTGTGGTTACAGACCTCTGCAGGTGAGTTCAGTCTGAGGGTGTGTGTGGTGAAGGCAGTTCTGAGGGGACATGTTAAGCACCCACCTGTAGCTCTGCCTGTACCTCAGCAGATGACAAATACTAAGCAGTATAAATTGACTGGGCAGCGGGCACAAGGAAATTGGAGAAACTCTACAGGAGTTGGAGAAGATGGGCATCATAAAGCCCACTCATAGTACTTTTAACTCCCCAGTGTGGCCAGTGGAAAAGCCAGATGGGTCCTGGAGTATGTCCATGAACTACAAGGAACTTAATAAAGTCACACCACCTTTGCATGCTGCTGCCCCCTCTATAGCAGCCCTTACGGACACACTAAGTCATGAATTAGGGACATATCATTATGTTGTGGACCTTGCTAAAGCTCTCTTCTCTATTGACATAGCACAGGAAAGTCAGGAACAGTTTTCCTTAATGTGGGGAGGCTGGCAGTGAACTTTCACTATCCTTCCACAGGGATAACTTCACAGTCCCACCATCTGTCATGGACTTGTAGCCTAGAACTTGGCCACGTGGAAGAAACCACAAATGGTGCGGCTGTATACACTACATTGATGATATGCTCACATATGATTCTATTGCAGACTTAGAATGGGCAATTTCTAGACTGCTGCAACATCTACAGGAAAAAGGATGGGCTGTGAACAGCACAAAGTTTCAGAGACCTTGTTTGTAACGTTCTTGGGGGTTGTCTGGTCAGATAAAACTAGTTATTCCTGAATAAGTCATAGACAAGGTCCAGGCTTTCCCTACCCCTACCACTGTCACAGAATTACAAGAGTTTCTGGGTCCTTTGGGCTACTGGAGAGTGTTTATCCTTCACCTAGCACAAATTCTGAAGCCCTTATACTGGTTGGTATGAAAGGGCACTTTATATCTTTTTTGATACTATTTTAGGGCTCACTGGCATGGCTGGATGTATTTCACACTTCCTTCTTCCAAACCTTAAATATTTTTTAATCCTTAGAACTATAGTGAGAACTCTCTTCTGCTGTTTCTGGCCTGATATAAGGATTGAAAGTTACGGCATTTCACATATGTCCTCATAGAAAGACCTTGAATGAATTGTATCTCATTGGATCTGTATGCTTGTGTGTGTGTGCGTGCATGTGCATGTTATTTTTCCAATTGGTAAGGGGGAACTATTTGGGGGGGAAAGAACATACAAAGTTTTGTTTTTTCAGGTCACGTTAGCTGACTGATTTTCCACTGCCTTCAGTGAGAATTCCAAATCAGCCTCCCCTTAGGAAATAATTGCAGCAGGAACAATGGTATAGCAGCAGGAATTCAAGTGTGAGTTTTCCTAACAAATATATTCCTAGCACCCCTACTTTCCTTCTGTTCCCTCCCTCCCTTCTGCCTTCCATCCCAATGCCTCAGCAAATTGGAACAGCAGAGTCTACTTTTGTAGCTAGCGACTTTCCATACCTTCCCTCTGCTGCTTGCGGAACTGACTTGCCCTTTATTCCTTCCAAACCAGGGAGTCCTCTTGTTTCTCTGCCTACACATCTAATATTTCTATTATTGCTTTTCAAGTTATAGTGGAAAAGTGACCTTGAAGAAATCCCTTAAAATCATTAAAAAAAAACTTAATTTTGAAATAATTTTAGGTTTATGGAAGTGTTAAAGAATAGTGCAATATTCCTATATACCTTTTGCCCAATGTCCCCTAAAATTAGTATCTTATAAGTCTTATAAAATCACAGTACATCTATCAAAACTAAGAAATCAACATTGGAACAGGACTATTAAAATACAGACTTACTCATACTTAATCAGCTTTCCCTCTAATCTTAGTATCAGTGTTTACATCCTTAAAATGGGTGTAATATCATCTACCTTGTAATGTATATGTTTGGAGCAGAGAGAATGTAGGTAAAATCCCTGTAGCATGCGCGCGCAGACCCGTAACTCCGGCGGGTGCGCAGTAGCTGCAGGCACCGCCCCCGCCATGTTCAGGAGTCAGTAGCGTCGCGAACGCCTTCGGGAGGAGATGTTCCCCGGAGCTGCGTCCGTGCAGCGGTCTGCGGTCCCTGTCCGGGCGCATCCTGCCCGCCGTCCCGTCCAGCTCCGCCGCCTCCACCCTGGCGCCGTCGAGCGGCGCGACCGGGACCCCCGCCGCCGCCGCGGGGCAGAGGCGCAGGAGCAGCTCGTCCGCCGCCGCGCGTGGGGCCGCCTGTTCCCCGCCGACCGTCTCGCCAAGGGCGTGGAGAGCTGGCCGGGAGGCGGTTTTCGCCGCCGCGAACCTGCAGCGGAGCGTCCAGAGCGGGCCCCGCTTCAGGGGTGAAGACGACAGCGACAACTCTCCTGGCCGGAAGGTACGTGGCCGCGGGGCTCGGCGCGGCCCGGACGGGGCGCGGGGACCCCTGCCTCCCCCTGCGGGCGCGGCGGACCCGTGAGGGGGCGGCCGTGCGAGTGGCTCGGCGGGCGGCCGACGCGGGTGGGGTCCTCGCTTGGCCCGGCCGAGGCCGCAGGCGGAGGGGCCGGGCCGGGCCGCGCACACGGTGAGGCCGTCGGGCGTCTTGCCGCGTGTGCAGTGTTTCGGCGGCGGCCTCGAGGGCGAGGGCCGGGCGAGCTGACGGGCGAGCTGACGGGCGGGTGGGACCCGTGGCGCGGCGGCGGGGGAGAGGCCGCCGGAGGCAGCAGCTTCAGGATGAACAATTTGTTTCATGAGCCACCCGTCGTACTTTTGATTTGGGGTTACCGCTTCAATTTCCTTGCTGGTCATTGGTCTGTTCAGATTTTCTGTTTCTTCCTGGGTCAGCCTTGGAAGGTTGTATTTTTCTAAAAAGTTGACCATTTCTTCTAGGTTGTCCAGTTTGTTACCATATAATTTTTCATACTTTCTCCAATAAATCTTCATATTTCTGTGGTGTCAGTAGTGATTTTTCCTTTCTCATTTCTGATTCTGTTTATGTGTGTAGACTCTCTGGATAGGGGTTTATCTATTTTGTTTATTTTCTTGAAGAACCAGCCCCTGCTTTCATTGATTCTCTCTATTGTTTTATTCTTCTCGATTTTATTTATTTCTGCTCTAATCTTTATTATGTCCCTCTTTCTGCTGACTTTGGGCCACATTTGTTCTGTTTGTAGTTTAGATAATTGTGAGGTTAGACTGTTCATATGGGATTGTTGTTCTTTCCTGAGGTAGGGCCCGTATTGCAATATACTTCCCTCTTAGCACCGCCTTTGCTGCGTCCCACAGATTTTTGCGTTGTCGAATTATTGTTGTCGTTTCTTTCCATATATTGCTTGATCTCTTTTTATTTGGTCATTGATCTATAGGTTATTTAGGAGAATGTTGTTAAGCCTCCATGTGATTGTAGACTTTTTTGTCATCTTTGTGTAATTTATTTCTAGTTCCATACCCTTGTGGTCTGAGAAGCTGGTTGGTACAATTTCAATGTTTTTCAATTTACTGAGGCTCTTTTTGTGCCCTAGTATATGATCTGTTCTTGAAAATATTCCATGTGCACTTGAGAAGAATGTGTATCCTGCTACTTTTGAGTGGAGAGTTCTGTAGATGTCTGTAAGGTCCATCTGTTCTAATGTGTTGTTGAATGCCTCTGTCTCCTTACTTATTTTCTCTCTGGTTCATCTGTTCTTTGGAGTGAGAGGAGTGTTTAAGTCTCCTAAACGAATGCATTGCAGTCTATTTCACCTTTTAATTCTGTTAGTATTTGTTTCACATATGTAGGTGCTCCTGTGTTGGGTGCATAGATATTTACAATGGTTATATCCTGTTGTCAGGTTGACGCCTTTATCATTATGTCATGTCCGTCTTTGTCTCTTGTGACTTTCTTTGCTTTAAAGTCTATTTTGCCCAAGACAAGTACTGCAACACCTGCTTTTTTCTCCCTATTAGTTGCGTGAAATATCTTTTTCCATCCCTTCAGTTTTAGTCTTGTATGTGCTTGGGTTTGAAGTGAGTCTCTTGTAGGCAGCATACAGATGGGTCTTGTTCTTTTATCCATTCATTGACTCTATGTCTATTCATTGGTGCATTCAGACCATTTACATTTAGGGTGATTATCGATAGGTATGTACTTTTTGCCATTGCAGGCTTTAGATGCGTGGTTACGGAAGGTTCAAGGGTACCTTCCTTACTAAGAATCTAACTTAACTCACTTATGTGTGCTATTACAAACACAATCTAAAGGTTGTTGTTCTTTTCCTCCTCATTCTTTATATATTAAGTATGATATTCTCTACTCTTTGTCTATCCCTTTTTGTTACCTCTGGTGACAGCTGTTTAACCTTAGAAACACTTCCATCTATAGCAGTCCCTCCAAAATACACTGTAGAGATGGTTGGTGGGAGCTAAATTCTCTCAGCTTTTGCTTATCTAGAAATTGTTTAATCCCTCCTTCAAATTTAAATGATAATCTTTTTCTTTAAAGGTTTTATTAAGTTATTACTATTATTATTTTTTTGTATGATTAGTCTACAATTACATGAGCAACATTATGTTTACTAGACTCCCCCCATCAACAAGTCCCCCCCCACATACCCCATTAGAGTCAGTGTCCATCAGCATATTAAGATGGTATAGAATCACTACTTGTGTTGTACAGCCTTCCCCATATTCCCCCTACATTATGTCTGTTAATAGTAATGCCCCTTGTTTTCCCCTTATCCCTCCCTTCCCACCAATCCTCCCCAGTCCCTGTCCCTTTGGTAACTGTTAGTCCATTCTTGGGTTCTGTGAGTGTGCTGCTGTTTTGTTCCTTCAGTTTTCTTTTTCTTTGTTCTTATACTCCACAGATGAGTGAAATCATTTGGTACTTGTCTTTGTCCGCCTGGCTCATTTCACTGAGCATAATACCCTCTAGTTCCATCTCTGTTGTTGCAAATGGTAGGATTTGTTTTCTTCTTATGGCTGAAAAATATTGCATTGTGTCTATGTACCACATCTTCTTTGTCCATTCATCTACGGATGGACACTTAGGTTGCTTCCATTTCTTGGCTATTGTAAATAGTGCTGCAATAAACAATGGGGTGCATATGTCTTTTTCAAACTGGGCTGCTGCATTCCTAGGGTAAATTCCTAGGAGTGGAATTCCTGGTTCAAATGGTATTTGATTTTCAGCTTTTTGAGGAACCTCCATACTGCTTTCCACAATGGTTGAACTAGTTTATATTCTCGCCAGGCTCACTTGTTCATTTTTCCTTTTGTTTCCCTTGCTTGGGGAGATATGTTCATGAAGAAGTTGCTCTTATTTATGTCCAAGAGATTTTTTCCTATGTTTTTATCTAAGAGTTTTATGGTTTCATGACTTACATTCAGGTCTTTCTTTAATCCATTTTGAGTTTACTTTTGTATATGGGTTAGACAATAATCCAGTTTCATTCTCTTACATGTAGGTGTCCAGTTTGCCAACAACAGCTGTTGAAGAGGCTGTCATTTCCTCGCTGTGTATCCATGGCTCCTTTATCATATATAGATTGACCGTATATGCTTCAGTTAATATATGGAATCTCAATTCTGTTCCTCTGGTCTATGGGTCTGTTCCTGGGCCAGTACAAAATTGTCTTGATTACTGTGGTTTGTAGTAGAGCTTGAAGTTGGGAAGGGAGATCCCCCCTGCTTTATTCTTCCTTCTCAGGATTGCTTTGGCTAGTCTGGGTCTTTTGGTGGTTCCGTATGAATTTTTGAACTATTTGTCCCAGTTTGTTGAGTAATGGTGTTGGTATTTTGAAAGTGATTTCATTTAATCTGTACATTGTTTTAGGCAGGATGGCCATTATGACAATATTAATTCTTCCTACCCAAGAGTATGGGATGAGTTTCCATTTATTAGGGTCCTCTTTAATTTCTTGTAAGAGTGTCTTGTAGTTTTCAGGGTACAGGTCTTTCACTTCCTTGGTTAGGTTTATTCCTATGTAGTTTATTATTTGTCATGCAATTGTGTATGGAATTGTTTTCCTGATTTCTCTTTCTCCTAGTTCATCGTTAGTGTACAGGAATGCAACAGATTTCTGTGTATTAATATTGTTTCCTGCTACTTTGGTGAATTCAGATATCCGTTCTAGTAGTTTTGGAGTGGATCCGTTTGGGTTTTTTATGTACAATATCATGTCATCTGTAAACAGGAAGAGTTTGACTTCTTCCTTGCCAATCTGGATGCCTTTTATTTCTTTGTGTTGTCTGATTGCTGTGGCTAGGACCTCCCGAACTATGTTGAATAAAAGTGGGGAGAGTGGCCATCCTTGTCTTGTTACCTTTCTTGGAGGAAATGCTTTCAGCTTCTCACTGTCAAGTATGATGTTGGCTGTGGGTTTGTCATAAATGGCCTGTATTATGTTGAGGTACTTGCCGTCTATACCCATTTTGTTGAGAGTTTTTATCATGAATGAACATTGAATTTTGTTGAATGTTTATTCAGCATTTGTGGAGATGATCATGTGGTTTTTGTCCTCCTTTTTGTTGATGTCGTGGGTGATGTTTATGGATTTTCTAATACTGTACCATCCTTGCATCCCTTGAATAAATCCTAGTTGTTCATGATGAATGACCTTTTTGATGCATTTTTGAATTCTGTTTGCTAGTATTTTGTTGAGTATTTTCGCATGTATGTTCGTCAGGGATATTGGTCGTTAATTTTCTTTTTTTGTGGTATATTAGGGTGATGCCAGCATTATCGAATGAGTTTGGAAGTATTCCTTCCTCTTCTACTTTTTGGAAAAGTTTAAGGGGGATGGGAATTAGATCTTCACTAAATGTTTGATAAAATTCAGCAGTGAAGCCATCTGGTTCAGGGATTTTGTTCTTAGGTAGTTTTTTGATTACCACTTCAATTTTGTTTCTAGTAATTGATCTGTTCAGATTTTCTGTTCTTTCTGGGATAGCCTTGGATGGTTGTATTTTTCTAGAAAGTTGTTCATTTCTTCTAGGTTATCCAGTTTGTTAGCATATAATTTTTCAAAGTATTCTCTAATAATTCTTTGTATTTCTGTGATGTCCATAGTGATTTTTCCTTCTCATTTCGGCTTCTGTTTTCTGTGTGCAGACTCTCTTTTTTTTTTGATTAGTCTGGCTAGGGGTTCATCTACTTTGTTTATTTTCTCAAAGAACCAGCTCCTGCTTTCATTGATTCTTTGTATTGTTTTATTCTTCTCGATTGTATTTATTCCTGCTCTCATCTTTATTGTGTTTCTTCTTCTGCTGACTTTGGGCCTCATTTGTTCTTCTTTTTCTAGTTTTGTTAACTGTGAGTTTAGACTGCTCATATGGGATTGTTGTTCTTTCCTCAGGTAGGCCTGTATTGCCGTATACCTCCCTCTTAGCACCGGCTTGTCTGTGTCCCACAGATTTTGCATTGTTGAATTATTGTTGCCATTTGTCTCCATATATTGCTTGATCTCTGTTTTTATTTGCACATTGATCCATTGGTTATTAGGAGCATGTTGTTAAGCCTCCATGTGATGGTAGGCTTTTTCGTGTTATTTGAGTAATTTATTTCTAGTTTCATACCCTTGTGGTGTGAGAAGCTGCATCATTTTTGGGAGCTCGTCTGGGATAACTTTGGAGGTGAGTATCACCATCCAAGCGTACCTTTTCTTTCACTGTCCTTATAGAAGGAAGCTGTCTGAGGCACACAACATCGGGCACTCGTCAGCCACTTAAATGGGACTAGCCCGGCTGCCGATCTCAAAGTCTCGAGTGACAGGTTCCCCTGCGTCTCCCTCAGTGGATCCCCCATCTCCTTTGGGAGCCGGGAAAGTCACCTGAGTTGAGGCCAGGATTCCCCTTCAGAGGCATCTCCTTGGATGCGAGGGACTGAGGAAGGCTGTGGGCAACTGAGAGAGCCTAGGCTCAGGCTACACTTCAGCGGCTTCACAAAGGTCCGCGTGCCTGGAATCAGACCCCGACAGCCCGACTGGGT
This sequence comes from Manis javanica, assembly GCF_040802235.1. NCBI lineage: Eukaryota > Metazoa > Chordata > Mammalia > Pholidota > Manidae > Manis > Manis javanica. The sequence goes on from NC_133167.1 coordinate 25,297,778, forward strand.
ATCCATGAGGAGTGTCTTTCTTTCTGTCTCTCTCTGACTTCCAGCCTGCTATTTCAGGGTGCCCTGGCCTCTGAGTGAGGCAGGGGGCATTCCTGACTCTCTTCTAACTTCATCAATTTCACGGAACCCAATGCCGACCACCACAAGGTAGGAGATGTATTCTTCACTTTTATTCTTGTCTAAATGCTGTTCTTTTTATCTCAGAAAAATGTATCTGGGCACCCGTTAGCCACCTAAAAGACAGTTATCGTCGGCTACCAGTCTTAAGTCTCATGTGAAAAGGTTTCCTGGTGTCTGCTGCTCCTTGATCCCCCGCCTCTGGATGGATGGGAATGTTGGGGAGTGGCTGAGCTGATTTCCTACTTTCCTGTCCTAATTTGCAGACTGCCAGGGCAGACTGGACTGGTAGATAATGGTCCTTGGATCTTGGCTCTGACTCATCGATCCAGTGAGCTAGGCTAGGCTGCTGCCTATGTGAGAGTCGCAGATGACTCCTGAAGTCTTTTTTCACAGATCAGGTTTCTTACAGTGGTTGACTAGCACGATGATTCCCAGGCAGTGGCAGAAACTGGTGTTTGAAGAGGATAGACCCCCCCACCCCCATAAATGTCTGTGGCAGCCTTTGAATTTTATCTCTGGCTTTGGAGAAAGTTCCCCTGCCCCTCATTCAAAGCAGTCCTCTTAGGACTATGCCACTTTCTCCTGTATAATGTAAATGAAGTTTATGAAATAGTCAAGCTGAAATCTGAGTCCAACTAGTAAATGGCTCTATTCTATTGATCTCCCTTCCTTAGAGACAGCCATCCTGGGGCTATGGCATTTCCTTACCTGCAGCCCCAAGGAAGCGAAACAGGCTTGTGACTCTGACCAAGGCTCTGGCAGCGAGAGGTCACACGATCCCTGCACTTTTCGGAGTGGCAGGGGGCCACTCAAGGAATGATCCCGAGTGTACTTGCTAAAGCTTGTGCAGAGAAAACTAGAGTCTAGGTTAAAACTCCCAAAAGGCGTAAAGTAGGAGCACATTGGTAAGGTCCCACTGAAAGTCCAGAGCTCTGTGGTGACTCTTACTTAGTGGGAAGGCAAGAGGGAAATCAAGGCAAGGTGCAGGCCATGGTGGTAAGGACTGGTGAAATCCAGTAGGCCTGGCAGAGGAGGTGATTGACTACTGTCACCCAGGCTTCAAGGTGAGGGTAACCCCCCTTACAGAGAGAGAGGCTGACCAGGTGCTAGATGTGAGGCCCCACACAGGGAGCACCCTGGCTGGTCTGAGGGGGCCGAGGCAGGTGCAGGCCCAGTAGGTCTTTGTGCCTGTGCGCTGATGTCACCCCCGTGGCCCTGCCTGGTTGCCCATCTCCAGAGAGCATGGGTAGTCACAGGTAAGGGAGCCACCTTTTGGGGATACCCGTTGCTGGTGTCGTTTAGTGGCCCTTGGACTTGCTGAGGTGGCAGGCTAGTTAGCTTGCTGGGAAACTGCTCCCCTCTCTGCTGTCATGGTGGAGGTGGCGCTTCACTGCATTTAGGCATTTAGAGGTGAGTGAGGTGTATTTGAAATGGAATAGTAGCTTTTAGAGCTCTGTTTATTTCTGTTCGTATGAAAAAGGTGCTGAGCCTAAAGACTTGAGTGAAGGTGGCAGGAATTCTAAGAATATTTATGTCCTTGCATTTATGTTCAGGGAAGTGATTCTGAAGTAATTTTTTCCTCATGTATGAAGTTGTTGAGTAAGTCACATCAGTCATGTTGAGATGAAGTGATGTAGTAGAAATAAAGACCCTACACCTTGGCCTGATACGTAGGAGACACACCATTGGTGCTCTTTGCTCTCCTGTCCTAGTTTATTACCTTAACTACCTCTGTGGTTCAGAGTGGTCCCAACCACATTTCAAGCAAAATCTTTCTTAAACTGCATAGAAACACTTGGCAGGATATCCCCAGAGGCTAGTGGAAAAATTATTCTTTCTGATCACTGCTTGCCAGTTGTCTTCTCTATGCCATGTTCCTTTCCTCTTTTTGCATTTCCTGTGATTGTAGACCGATAGGGGCGATGGTGTGCGTCTCTGCTAGACGAGCCTCTGGGGCTATTCGGGGGCTGTGCTGCTGTGGTGATGGCAGTGTTTTTACCTTAGACATAGCTTGTCCTCTGACGTATTCACACGGGGTTACTTCTCTTATGCAGTCAAAATTGTAGGAAACCCCTTAGGTTTTTATGTTCTCGGTTTTACTTGAGATCTAACCCTGTTTCTTAGGCATGTTATATATTCCTTTTGCATTGTAAGCATAAAGCGGCAGATCACTTTTCATGTTCACCTACATCATTAGCTATAAAGAATTCCATCAACATGTAACTTTTATCAAATTGTGGAGCATACCAGTGTTCTAGCTTTGAATGATTCTGTTTAATCGCTTAAGAATCACTTACGTCTGGCACACAGTGTACCAACACCTACCATCATTTGCAGGAATGTTTGTCAGTTCTAATTTGATTTTTTTTCACTGTTTGCTCACTTTCACCTACGAGCTGATGTTTGAATATATTTTAGACACTTTGTGATTAGAAAATATCGACATGAAACATAGAATCACTTCATGGTCACACGTTCTGTTCTCGTTATTGTAATCTGACTATTTGAGTTACAGACACTCGATTTTGTTTCAGTAATGCTGAAATATAGAAGGATTCTTGGAGTTTGTGAGCCTTCACACTAGACCATTTTATTTTATGTTCTTATAAGCAGTCTTTTGAATATGTTCAGCCATGAAGTGAAATACACACCATAGTACCTGAATCTCTATATATATTTATGAAGACATTTTTTTCAGAGGGACCCCAGGGCACAGCCCTACCAGTGAAACAATGACTTAAAAAAGACCCTGCCAAATAAAATTATCTATAATAAGTAAATATGTACATGCATTCTCCATTAAACGTGAAAACTGTAACATAGTTTGAAATTATGTATCTTCCAGGGTTAAATATTTCTCTGTGACATAAAAAGTATCTTTAAAAAACAAAGCAGTAGAACTAGTTGACAATCAAAATTAATAGTAATTTCTAGCAGATAGTTTGATGATAATAAGTGTTAAGCTATAAAAAGTGTTTTAGTACGTTTTTATTTTAAGATAGTTTTAGGTTTACAGAAAATTTGAGTTACAGAGTTGGGTTTTGCAGTTTGCTCAGATCACTTCCCCTCTTACTACCGTCATTATAGTTCGTTGTTACAGTTAGAAGCAGTGATGGTGTACTGTCACCATCCACCATCCATTTTTTCCCTCAGATTTCCATAGTTGGACCCTTTCTCGAAGATCCAGTTCAGGATACCTCATTACATCCAGTGATCTCGTCTCCTTAGCGTTTTGTTGTTGTTTGTTTCTGAGACATTCTTTGCTTTGGATGATCTTTTCCATTTTCAAGATTCTTTGCCATTAATATTGTAGAGTTTTCCCCAGTCGCATTTAACGTGACATTTTCTTGTAAGTACTTGGAGTTGTGTTTTATGGGGAGGAAGGTCACAGAGCGCAAGTACAGTGCACAGCATCTCATGTCAAGGGCAAGTGCTCTGAAGGAGACTTGATATTGTTGATGTTGTCCTAGATGGCAGGATTTTTTTTTTCTTTCTTAAAGCTGAGTGATGTGCCACTGTGTGTGTGTGTGTTTGTGTGTGTGTGTGTGTGTTTCACGTGTTTATCCATTCATGTATCTACGGACATTTAGGCTGCTTCCATATCTTGTCTGTTGTAAATAATGCTGCAGTGAACATAGAGATGCATATGTCTTTTCAAATTAGTGTTTTCACTTTCTTGGGATAGATACATAAAGCCAAATTGCTGGGATATATGGAAGTTTTATTTTGAATTGTTTGAGGAGCCTCCATAGTGTTCTTCACATTGGATATGCCAATTCCCATTCCCAACAATCAGGGGCTTCTTTTTCTCCACATCCCTGTCTAGTTACTTTTTGTCTCCAATTTGAGCTTCCATTCTAACAGATTTGAATTGAGATCTCATTGTGGTTTTGATTTGCATTTCCCGAACGGTTAGTGATACTGCAAGTTTTTCCATGTGTCAGTTGGCCGTCTACGTGTCTTCCTTGGAAAAACGCCTATCTAAGTCCTCTGCCCATTTTTTTAATTGGATTGTCTTTTCAATAGTAGTTGGAGGAGTACTTTATATGTTTTGTATGTTAACCCCAAATTGAATATTTCATGGGCGAACATCTTCTACCATCCAGTACATTATTCTTCTGTATGGTTGATGGTGTCCTTCACAGTACAGAGCATTTTAGTTGGATGTAGTCCCATTTGTTTATTTTAGCTTTTATTGTCATCGACTCGGGAGAGAGATTAAAAAAAAATGTTGCTGAGAGCAGAGTCAAAGAGTTTGCTTCCCCTATATTCTTCTTGGAGTTTTGTGGGATCAGGTCTTACATTTAAGTCTTAAATTCATTTTGAGTTTCTTTTTGGATATGTTTTAGGAAAGTGGTCCTCCTTTTATGTAGCTGTCCAATAAAACCCACACCATTTATTGAAGAGACTTTTTCAAAGCCATTATATATTCTTACCTCCTTTGTTGTAGACTAACTGACCATGTAAGTGTGGATTTAATTCTGTGCTCTATATTTTGTTCCATTGATGTAAGGATCTGTTTTTGTGCCAGTACCATAATGTTTAGGGTTTTTTTCCTTCAGGATTCTTACCTTCTTTATATTCTCTTTTTGTTGGTGAAGGGGATAACTTGGTACATTCTTCAAATTATAAAATAATTTAGTCAGAAGAATGGAAGTATAGCATAGGTAATGTAGCTCATAGCATTGTAATATCTTCTTGTGCTATGAGTACTTTGAGATTGCATTGAATCTGTAGTTCGTTTTCCATAGTGTGGACGTTTTCACAATACTAATTCTTCCAATCCATGAGCGTGGCTTATCTTTCCACTTATTTTTGTACTTCTGTTCCTTTCATCGGTGCTTTATGGTTTTGAGCATATAGTTATTTTACTTCTGTGGTTAAATAGATTCCTAGGTATTTTATTCTTTCTGCTGCATTTGTAAGTAGGAATGATTTTATAATTTCTTTTTCTTGCATTCATTCTTAGTGTATAGAAACACAACAGACTTTTGAATATTGATTTTGTATCCTGCACCTTGATTGAATTCATCTATTACTTCTAATAGATTTTTGATGAATGCTTTGGAGTTTTCTACATATAGCATGAAGCCATCTGCAGACAGTGACAGATTTACTACTTCCTTTCCAATTTGGATATCTTTTATTTTTCTTGGCTAATTGCTATGGGTAGGACTTTGAGTATAATGCTGAACAAAAGTGGCAAGAGAGGGCATCCTTGACTTGTTCCTGTTCTCAGAGAAAAGCCTTCAACTTTGCACTGTCGAGTATGATAGCTCTGGGTTTGTCATATATGTCTGTTTTTATGTTTAGGTGTGTTCTCTTTATACCCACTTTGTTTCAAATTTTTATCATAAATGGATGTTGAATTTTGTCAAAATTTTTTTTGGATCTGTTGAGATGATCATATTTTTATCCTTCATTTTGTTACTGTGATGTGTCAAATTCATTAGTTGTGGATATTGAACTATCGTTGCATCCCCAGAGTAAATTCTACTTGGTCATGATGCATGACCTTTTTATTATATTGATGAAATTCCCCTTTCTGGTCTCAGCCTATATGTGACCTCCTGGAAATGACTTCCTTTAGCCTGGTCCTCCTTCCCATCATGAACTGCTACCTCAGTGCCCTGTTTAGTGACTTAATGAAACTGGTTACAATTGAATCTTTTCTTGTTTGTTTATCTTTTTTCTCACTTTGTTAACTTTGGTCTTCCTTGCATGCTGAAGACTGGGTTTGCGTGATTGTACTCCTAGGGTCTGGCACAGCAGTGAGCATAGCACAAGTAATGAACATTATTTTGAATATTGTGATATAATGAATTATACAACATACATACTTGGTCTTTCAGTAACCCACATATATTGTTGCTGGGTATATTTCTTCCTCTTCCACACTTCCTGAAAACACTGCAGAGCCTTAAAGGAGAAGTGGGTGTCTTGTCATGTTAATGAGAGACTTTTGGACCCCATCTGATGGCAGAGGCCGGAGGTTGAATCAGCCAATGATAGAGTCAAACATGACTATACAGTGAAGCCCTCAGCAACATCAGGGAGATGAGTATGTCTTTCTGTCGGAGAGAGCTTCCACTCTGTGGAGCCAACAAGATTCCATGTGTAACAGAGCTAGTCCCGAAGCCGCACCGCAGCCTGTCCCTGAGACCATTTGGGTATGTGTGAGAAAAGTGGCCAGGGGGAGGAGGAAAATGGCCCTGGGACTCCTTGGTTCAGGAGCCCAATGCACTGTGATTCCAAAACCTCTTGGTGAAGTCTTAGCAGCGCCTAAGGTTAGATTGGGAGGATATGGAGATGCAGTGGCTGATGGTATTGAGGTGGAAGTTTGGATGAAAATTGGGTGTTTGAGCAGGTTTTGCTTGAGGTGGCTGCATCCCCTTTACCTGAAAGTATTATTGGGCTGGATAATATGTGTGACTGGGGTTGGCTTCCCCTGCCTAATACAGTAAAACAGAAGGTATGTAAGCCCGTCCTCAGGCCTGTTTAGTTGGACATTCTAAATGGGGAATGGCTGGAACTGTGCGAACCCACAGAGGCAGATAACTTGACAAACATATCACCGTTCTTAGGAGTGACATGCTGGAAGCTGGAGTGGTGGTATCCACAGATTTGCTGTACAGTAGTCCTGTGTGGCCTGTGCAAAGGTGGATGGTACATTGAGAGACTCTTCAAGCTTAGGTAATGTGGGTACTGCCCATAGTCCCAGCAGTTCCAGGCATGATATCAGCCATACAGAACGTACAGCAGGTTGAAGGAGGCTGGTACTCCTGGATGGACCTTGCAAATGCTCTCTTCTCCATCTCAATTCCTGAAAAGAGCCAAGCCCAGTTTGCCTTCAGGTGGGAAGGACCCCACTTTGCCTCTGCTGTGCTAGGTGGAGACCTGAGCTCCTGGCTTACTGTCACTATGTGGTCAGGAAGGATTTGGACTCTGCAATGCTCGAGTGTAATAATACACGATGTTGGTGACATTATGGTAATACCAGAAACAGAGGAGCTGGCCAGGACTTATTTGAATGCAACAAGGACATATGTGACCAACCACGGCTGGTTAATAAATCCAGCGAAGGTCCAAAGTCCTGGTCAGTGAAATATGTAGGAATAACGCGGCCAGAAACCACCCGGGATATTCCACAAGTGTGACTATCAGTCAACTGCTGTCACTCTCCCACCAGGTCCAAACAAGAAGCCCAGCACTTTTTTGGTTTATTTGGGTTTTGGAGGACTCTTATTCCACACCAGGCACCATTTGTAGCTCCTGTCTGTAAGACTCCATGAAAGAAAGCTGCATCTGAGTGGGGTCCTGAACAAAAGCGGGCCACATCAGAATTACACATGGCAGCTGTGCGCTTGACAGCATCCGGCCCTTGTGACCCCCACTCAGACATGATTTTGGAAGTGTCTGTCCCCCACACCCATGCAGACTGGAGCTTGTGGCAAAAAAAAAGTAAATGAGCACCTCCCAGCTGTGACCCTTGGGATTTTGGACCAGAAAATTCCCCCATGCTGGTGCCTGGTACACACCACTTGAGAGACAATTATTAACATACTGTTGGGAATTAATCAACACTGCCTCAGTGACCGAAGTACATAAAATAATTTTGAAACCTGAGATACCAGTAATGTGTTGGGTGATGTCAGGGAAACACCCTAATAGGGAAGGCAGAGCCCAGAAGAGTCCCATAATCAAACGGATATGGTTCATGCAGGGGCAGGCTCCAGGGGGATGCAAGGAGGCCTACACGAATCCGTGAGCAGGCAGCCTCATTTCCTCTGGGACCGATGCTGGAGCCCCTGGGGAGCTGCATGGACAGTGCCGTAGGAACAGCTCTCAGCTGAACGACAAAGAGCTGCTTGGTTACAGGTGGCAGTTCCAGGAGGCATGGACAGTATCCCGGTTGGGGAGCTGCTGCAGTAATACCAGAGGATGGCAAGACTGGCTGGGAGGAAGGAAAAACAAATGATCTCAGTGGGCTGAATTCCATGCCCTTTTCTGGGCAGTGACGGCAGAATGGAACAGTGAGGAAAGCCCCTCGTGCTGGGGTTCTTATGACCTGGTACTGTGGCCACTGGCCTGGCTGTGTGGTCAGGAAGATGGGAAATGGGAAACTGGACTATGAAAAGAATGCCCGTGTGGGCGACGGCCTTATGGATTTTGATTGCCCTGGGAATTAGAGGGGCACGTTAATGCAGGCCATGTTGGTTTGCATCAGAGGAAGCCTGTCGAGGAATGGGAGGTGATTCAAGCCACCAGGTGGGCCTGCTGGTGCTGCCCTTGGAGATGGCTGCCGGGGTCCATGGGAAACTGCAGCAGTGCACACACAGGCTGAGTCTACACATAATCCTCTTGCACCCTGTGAGGCACAGAATGCCAGCAAAACCTGTTCTGTCAGCTAAAGAGACAGAGACTGCATTTGGCTGTGGGGAAAGTTCTCCAGTGGCCACGCCCTCCACACAGCTGGCCAGTGGGTTCCATTGGATCAACACTAGTACCTCTTGGAGGCTGTACGTGGGTCATTAGCAGAGTAGACACTTCTTCTGGACTCCGCTTTGCATACCCAGTGGTAGATGCAAATGCTGAAGATACCATTTAAGGTTTGGAACTGAAGACTCTGTAGCAGTTAGGACAACCAAGTTACATCTCTGACCAGCGGACACCCTTTACAGACCATGGTGTTCCACGGAAGGCCAAGAAACATCCCATCAGATGGATGTACAGTGTTGCATGTCACTCTCAGAGCAATGGTTTAATAGAAAATTGGAGCGGGCTGTGGAAACATTGGCTGCTTAAAATGGGAGGTAAAGGCATGAGGGGCTGGCTTACATGCCTTCAAGAGTGGGTGCTCTCACTCAACGTGAGGCGGGCAAGGGAGGGTAGATTCCTCTGCTTCTCCAGGGGATCTGGGAAAGGGTTTGGGAGAGGTTGCTAGGGCACTATTCCTTTCTTCCCCACATTATCACAACTGTCTTTTTTCCTAACCGATTCAGTGGTTCCAGGAACACAGCTGCTTCTGAGGGTGCCAGAAGCAGTGAACTTTACCAAGCAAGAAAATGTAAGCACACCCTTAAATCTTTATGCCATAATTCCTAAGCGCCTGCTGAGGTGAATTGTGCCTTGACCCCAGGTATCGAGGTCAGAGCTGATAGCACAGCTGTGCTTCCCAGTGGCCGGAAAAGCCCCCCGGCTCTGCTTGTGGGTAACCCTACCTTCCGTGGGTGGGTGTGGCTGAGGGGAGGCACTTGTGAGACTGGTATTGCTGCCAGCCATCTGGAGCAGCACAGAAGGCAGACCTGATGTCCCCTCCACAGGTGGAAAAATGTGGGTAAAGATAAATGGCAAATGAAGAGAGGAAGAAATTACAGCTGTGGGTACAGGGATGAATAAGTCTGTTATGCCTTGAGAGAAATCCAACATTTTACTAATACCTCAGTATAACATCAGACCAAGAAAACTGTACCTGTCAGTCAAAACACACCAGATGTCCCGAAGGGTGAAGCTCTGTGTTTGCCAAGGCCACCACTGTGTTTGCAGCCTGGCAAGGTTGAATGGCAGCCTGCACACGGAGTTGCATCACTCTGGGAGAAACTCTCGTCATGAGATAACATTGAGAAACTGAACCAATATAAAATGCTTGTAAGGAGTTTATAGGTCATGTGAGTTATCACTGTAAATCTGCCCCAAACCCACACTGGCGTCTCCAAATGTCTGGCCTATTTGCACTGGTACTATTGTTCTATCTGTTGTATGAAAGCTATGCCACATGTAAGGGCTGCGACAGGCATGATCGCTTTTCTGTGAGGAATCCGTGTTTCAAATCTAGGAGCGCACTGTACAAAAATGCCCTGCTAATTACTCTGCTGTGTTCTGCATGTACTGCCGTCTGCCCTGAATTCCTGCTTCCCTGGAATCATCCTCACCACTGCAACAACAGTGCAGAAGGTGTTTAGCTCCATCCTGCACCTGAGCTGAGAGGCAGGCGAGGAGGCAGAGGGAGCTGACATTGCTGTGGGGCTGGGTAGCTGAGGACTGGTCCGGGGAGGGGGTGGCTCATTCTCTGAGGGCAGAGGGTGGGTCAGATTGAAAAGGAACAGCAGGGGCAGGGCCAGAGCCTGGAGTCGTCCCGTGTGACTGCTCCAGAGGGGGCTCGGGCAGTGACCACCTTCACCTGCACCTGTGCCTGCCAGCACACCTCTGGGCCCCATCGTGTGGGCTGTCTGACAAGTTGTTTGCAGAGGCTTTAAAAGAAGGAAAGAAAATGCTATTGTAATTCTCTTCCTGGTTTACTAAATAACCTGCATGTAAACCACAGAGCGTCATAACAAAGCAAACCCATTTCTCCCTCTCCCTGAATTGGGTGGGGACTTGGCCCTCCCCCACTGCTGTGTAGTTACTGCTTGTCTTACGGCTCCCCCGATGCTCCGTGGGAGAGATGGACTTCAGTCTAGGCTGTTCCCTCTCTCCTGCCTGGCTTCTGGGAGGGTGTGTGGCTGCCCTCCTGATCACAGCTGGGTCGGGCTGGGGCTTCTGGATACAGGGACAGGGATGTCTGTCCCCAGTCCTGGCCAGGACCCAGGCACAGCTCTCTTAACTTCACCTGCCAGGCCTGCACAGCCCTGAGGTGACTCAGCTTCCAGTTCCACTGACCATCTTGAGGTTTCCGTATCGTCTTCTTTTGCCCTCTACTTGCGACCTGGAACAGCTCCACTTAAAACTTGAGGGTATCTCAAAATGCAGGGTTTAATCCATCCACGTTATAGCAAAGGATCACTAGTATTTTGTGATTGTGTGTGTGTGTTAGTGTGTGTGTGAGACAGAGAGAGAGAGAAAGAGAGGCGAGGGCGGAGTGGAGAGGGAGAGGAGAGCATAAACTAGCAGGAGAGCTCTTTAACGGGTTTTTCCAGTTTTCCTAGCATAATTTGTCAAAGGTTCTATCCATTCCCATTCCTATTTACACTTGGTTCCTTAGTAGGTGATTGTATATGTTTATTTCTGGGCTCTCTTCTGTTCCGTTGAGTTACATGTGCATCACTATGCCAATACCATACTGATTTAATTACTGTAACTTGTAATATAGTTTGCAGTCAGGAAGTGTGATTCCCGCCATTTTGTTCTTTCTCAAGATTGGTTAGCTCTTTGTTGTTCCCTATTAATCTTAGGTTTTTAAAAAATATTTTTGTAAAATAATCATTTTTGGTATTTATGGGGACAACATTGCATCTGCTGATCACTGTAGGTCAGATGCCCCAAAGCGCAAGTCACAAACAAAAACAAACAAGAGGGGCTGCATAAAACTTAAAAGCTCTGTACTGCAAAAGAATTAATCAAATGGAAAGGCAACCTACAGATTGGGGGAAATTCTTGAAAATCATGTATCTGATAAGGGGTTAATATTCAGAATATGTAGGTAATTTCTACAACTCAGTAGGGAAAAGAATTGGAACTTGCATAGATAGTTCTTTAAAGACAGAGAAATGGGAAAGATTCACATGAAGAGGTGTTCAACATTACTAATAGAGAAATGTAAATCAAAACCAAAATATAATCACTCCTCATTTAGAATGGCTATTATAAAAAGAAGTGTTGGCAAGGATGTAGAAAAATGGGAATCCTTGTACATCCTTGGGCTATGTCTGCATCTGTCTGTGTCTCAACAATTGATGTGGGAGATTCTTCCTCTGTCAGTAATTATTTGTAAATCCTGATTGCTGTGTTGTGTTCCATGGGGTGCAGAGAGCCCTGTGTATAACCATTCCCTGTTCATGAGCATTTGGTTAGTTTCTCGAACAGTGATTTTGACTCAGGTTGTTGGGACCAAACAGGTGCACAATATTGGGGATATTTGTATGCAGGGACCACCGTAGGTGTGTATACAGCCTTAGTAGATCCTGGCTGTTTTCTAAAGAGGTTCTACCAATTTAAATTCTCACTAGCCGTACATGAATGATCTGATTGTTCTAGAACCTTGGGAGAATGTATTCCTGGTATTTTTTAATTCATCTCATCTGATTTCTGTCCTAAAACAGCTGATTGCACCTTTTATTAGCGTTTCCCTGAAATTAAACAGGGTAAAGCTTTTAAAAAAAACTTAAGTTATTTGCTTATCCTCTTTTATCTAATGTCTCTTCTACCTTTGGCCGTATTTTTCTAGTGGGCTTTCAGTACTTTGTTTCATTGGATGGTATATTTACATAATTTGGCTTGATGTCCTTTACCATATGCAGGTAATTTGAGTCTCTCCCATCCAGGCTTTCCACTGCTCTATCTCACTGGTGAATTTTGATAAAAGCCAGCTCATAATATATCTTAATATGTTCCTGTTTGTCATTTTCTTCTCTCTGTGTTTCTCTGAATGAGAAGGAAAATTTTTTCTCCTCATTGTGAAATGAAAGAGCTCTGCTGTGTTCCAAATTAAGGCTATGGTTTATGTTTATGTTAGAACTTAAATTAAGAAATTAAATTAAGGAGTGATTGATTCCAGCAAAGGCTGGATTCCTGAATGGCGAGACAGTTGACGAACAAGTATCTCAGCAAAAGTGCAGTGTGAACAATATTGGAGATGTCAGGACAGAGTGGAGCGAGAGTGGGATGTGATTGAAAGAGGAGCAGAGGGAATGAGGGGTGAGGAATTAATACCACAGGTGAAAATACACAGCACACTCCCCACTGATGAAGGACAGCAATCCACAGATGCAGTTTACATTCCCTAAGCACAATATTTACACTCTAAACCATAGAGGGTTGCAGTATGATTGAAAACCAGAATTCCATACAGACTGTAGGGAAATCAGAGGCAAAATAAGCAAGAAAAAGGCTGATAGGTGATGTCTAAACATATATACATAACGCAAATAGATATCAACACAGCACCATTTTTAAAATGCTAAAAGAAATTTTCATGTCAAACCAGAATTCTACACCCATCAGCAGTATTATCCACAAAGATGTTCTAAGAAAAAGTTAAAGTGATACACTTCATAGTTGGCAGCCTTGAATTAGAAGAACTACTAGAGTGAGTTCTCAAGTCCAAAGGAAAGTAATCCCAAGTTGAAAACCGACAATGCAGGGATAAATGAAGACGAAAGGACCAGGCAGTTTATGAACAGGGGTGAATTTTCGTCTATGAGTTCTAGAATGAACTCTTGTGGAGATTAAACTATGTAGAATTAAAATGCATAACAGTAATAAAAGTCAGGAAGGTTAGGAGAATTGAAAGTGTTCTAAGGTATTAGTTAGCATTTGGGAAAGTGGTAAAAGTAATTTTATTAGACTGTCTTCATTTTTTTAAGTTTATTTATTATTTTTATTTTGGTATCGTAATGTGCAATTACTTGAACAACATTATGGTTACTAGACTCCCCCTGTCACCAAGTCCCCACCACATACCCCATGACAGTCACTGTCCATCCACGTAGTAAGATGTCATAGAATCATTACTTGTCTTCTCTGTGTTATATTGCCTTTCCCATGTACCCACCTTCCAACCCGCTACATTATCTGTGCTAATCGTAATGCCCTCTTTTCCCCCTTATCCCTTCCCACCCATCCTCCCCTCCCACCCATCCTCCCCACTCCCTTTACCTTTGGTAACTGTTAGTCCATTCTTGGGTTCTGTGAGTCTGGTGCTGTTTTGGTCCTTCAGGTTTAGCTTTGTTCTTATACAACACAGATGAGTGAAATCATTTCACACTTGTCTTTCTCCCCCTGGCTTATTTCACTGACCATAATATAGTCTAGCTCAATACATGTTGTTGCAAATGTTAGGATTTGTACGATATAATTTTTCATAGTATTTTGTGAGAATTATTTGTATCTCTGTGTTTCTGTAGTGTTTTTTCCATTCTAATTTTTGATTCTATTTATGTGTGTATACTCTTTTTTCTGATAAGTCTCACTAGGGGCTTATCTATGTTGTTTATTTTCTCAAAGAACCAGCTCCTGCTTTCACTGATTCTTTTATTTTATTCTTGTCTGTTTCATTTATTTCTGCTCCAATTTTTATTATGTCCCTCCTTCTGCTGACTTTGGGCCTCAGTTGTTTTTTTTTCTTTCCTTCTTTATCTTTTTTTGTTCTTCTTCTAGTTTTATTAATTGTGGGTTTAGACTGTTCGTATGGGATTGTTGTTCTTTCCTGAGGTAGGCCTGTATTGCAATATACTTCCCTGTTAGCACTGCCTTCTCTGCGTCCCACAAATATTGCGGTGTTGAATTATTGTTGTCATTTCTCTCCCTATATTGCTTAATCTCTGTTTTTATTTGGTCTTTGATCCCTTGGTTATTTAGGAGCATGTTATTAAGTCTCCATGTGATGATAGGCTTTTTCATTTTCCTTGTGTATTTTATTTCTATTTTCATAGCTTTGTGGTCTGAGAAGCTGGTTGGTACAATTTCCATCTTTTTAAATTTACTGAGGCTCTTTTTGTGGCCTAATGTATGATCTATTCTTGAAAATGTTCCATGTGCAATTGAGAAGAATGTGTGTCCTGCTGCTTTAGGGTGGAGAGTTCTGTAGATGTCTGTAGGTCCATCTGTTCTAATGTGTTGTTCAATGCCTCTGTGTCCTTACTTTCTGTCTGGTTGATTTGTCCTTTTCGAGTGCGTGGTGTGTTCACATCTACTAGAATGAATGCATTGCATTCTATTTCCCCTTTTAATTCTGTTAGTATTTGTTTCACATATATGTAGGTGCTCCTGTGTTGGGTGCATAGATATTCATAATAGTTATATCCTCTTGTTGGATTGACCCCTTTATCATTATGTAATGTCCGTCTTTGTCTCTTGTGACTTTCTTTGCTTTAAAATCTATTTTGTTTGATACAAGTACTGCAATACCTCCTTTTTTTCTCCCTGTTAGTTGCGAGAAATATCTTTTTCCATCCCTTAACTTTTAGTCTGTGTATGTCTTTGGGTTTGAAGTGAATCTCTTGTAGGCAGCATATAATTGGGTCTTGTTTTTTATCCTTCAGTGACTCCATGTCTATTGATTGGTGCATTCAGACCATTTACATTAAGGTTGATTTATTGGTAGGTATGTACTTATTGCCACTGCAGGCTTTAGATGTGTGGTTATCAACGGTTCAAGATTAATAACTTCCTTACTAACTAAGAGTCTAACTTAACTCACTTAGTATGCTATTCCCAACAGAATCTAAAGTGGTTTTTTTTCTCTTCTCCATTCTTTATATATTAGGTATTGTATTCTGAACTCTTTGTCTGTCTCTTTTTATTACCTCTGGTGTGGGAACACTTCCGGCTATAACAATCCCTCCATAATACACTGTAGAGATGTTTTGTGGGAGCCAAATTTGCTCAGCTTTTGCTTATCTGGAAATTGTTTAAAACCGCCTTCAAATTTAAATGATTATCTTGGCGGTTAACGTATTCTTGGTTCGAGGTCCTTCTGCTGAGAAGTGTGAAAGTAGCCTGTGGTTTTCCGTTTGCATGTGATCCAATTTCTCTCTCTGGCTGCTCTAATATTTTTTCTTTATCCTTAGTCTTTGCCATTTTAATTATTATATGTCTTGGTGTTGTCCTCTTTGGGTCTCTTGTGTTGGGAGATCTGTGAACTACCATTGCCTGAGAAACCATCCTGTCCATATTTAGGACGTTTCAGCAACTACTTCTTCAAAGACACTTTCTGTCACTTATTCTCTCTCCTTCCTCTTCTTGTACCCCTATAACATGAATATTGTTGTGTTTGGATTGGTCCCATATTTCTCTCAGTATTCTTTCATTTGTAGAGATCAATTTTTCTCTCTGCTCCTCACCTTCTTTGTATTCCTCTTCCCTAATTTCTATTTCATTTATCATCTCTTCTACTGTATCTAACCTGATTTTAATACCTTCTATTGTTATGTTCAGCGATTGGATCTCTGTCCTAAATTTGTTCCTGAGTTCCTGAATATTTTTCTGTACCTCCATGAGCATGTTTATGATTTTTATTTTGTAATCTCTTTCAGGAAGACTTATTAATTCAGTGTCATTCGATCCTTTCTCTGGCATTGACATTTGTCTTTGTTCCAGGTTCCTTTGACGTTTCATATTAGTATTTGGTGTCCTCTAGTGTCCTGCAGCTGCTCATCTGCTGGATTGATGTCGGGCGTCAAAGGGGAGTGGTGCTGGTGCCTTGGGGGAGGATAGGTGTGGTTCCAGTTTCCTGGCTGCTGTGCCTTGCTCAACTACCAGAACCAGTGGCCGAACACACAGGTGTGAAGCCTCTGTGCTTTGTGTTTGTAGATGCTATAGGTCGGGCTTCCCTCTGACTGGCTGCTGGTTTGCAAGACAGGTGCAGGCTAGCTGGGAGGAAGACACAGCAGGCTGCATATCACAGTGGGGGGCCTTGGAGCTGCATCCAGTGGGATGTAGCGAGTGAAGATCATTTAAGTTCCCAACCTGCTGGGCAGAGTACACTTGCACAATTTTGTCTACCTGTCCTTTGTCCTGAGCAGGAAGCTCTGTGCAGTCCTTGCCCCTTTAGCAGCCCTCTAAGTTTTAGGAAATCTTTCAGACCTCCCATCCAGATCAGCCGGATAGGAATACCTGTTTTCCACAAGCAGCTGGAATCTCCATCTCTCCAGGTATTCCACCTGTCTTAGCTTTCCAACCCCACTAATCACCAGAGCACCATGCAATGTAGCTTCATGCTCTCAGAACAGATTTCCAGGGTGAGGTGTTCAGCAGTCCCAGGCCTCCACTCCTTCCCTGGTCAGTGTCTCTTCCTCCTGCCGATGGCCTGGAGTGTGAGAAGGGCTTGGGTTCCAGGGCATCATAGCTTTGGTACCTTACCCTGTTCCGTGAGGGCTGCTCTTTTTCTCCAGATGTATGCAGTCTGGTGTGGCCATCTTTCCTGGTACTCTTTCAGGATGAGTTTAATTAATAATTGTTTTATATCATATATGGTTTTAGGAGGAGTTCTCTGTCTCACCTTTCACACCACCATCTTTAATCCCTAGCTAGGCAATTTTTCAGGGATGAGGGGAGGAAGTTGCCCAGGGGGCTTCCCTGGGAACATTTGCTGGGAACATACGGTGGCCAGCCACCCCTGCATCGTGAGATGCCTCTGCTGGGCACCCAGGTGGCTGTGGTTCCATGCAGCACTGCACTGTGTTCATGTGCATCCCCGTCCCTAGAAAGGCCGGGTCTGGTGAGGATGGACCCACCTCTTCCTGGAACCCTGTGGCTACAACTCTGTGGCTGACAGCACCCAGGCAGCAGGTGGTGTCAACAGCGCGGGAGGCCACCTGCACGAAGGGGAGCATCCTACACACGGTGGGGCAGCTCGCCTCTGTTCAGCGGGCCACAAGCAGAGGGGGCGCCACATTACGAAAGTGGCCACATTGGCTGCAGCTACGTACAGGTCCTTGAGGATGTAGAGGCAGCCTGGGGAGCTGTCCACGTCTGCCCATGGAAGAGGTGCCACAGCACCTACCTCAGCAGAGGCTCAGGATGAAGGGGATCAAGAAGCATACTAGGGTCCTGGGGCGTAGGGTGCCGCCTGTCCGAAGGGGATGTCTCCTCCGCACGGAGCCAGGATACCAGCAGGGCCACGGGCCTGATGACAGCCGCTACAGGGCCACACAGGTGAACAGAAGAGGCAGGTTATCCCGGGTTCCCCCCATTATCCTGCTTCCACCCCATCTGCATTGAACTCTGTGCTCCGGGCCCTGTGCAGAGGTTCCTGTCAGTCACCAGAATCTGGGGGGTGCCTGTCATGGTAAGGCTCATGGGCATCACCTACTGACGGAAGAGGAGGCTGGGTCCCAGAGGGGGAGGGGAACCACCCTTCAGTCTGACACAACTTGTTGGCAGTGAAGCTGGGGTCCCAGCCCCACCCATCTTTAGGACACCCCCACACCCAACATAGCCCGAAGCTTCCCTGAGGCTTAACAGCTGCCCACCCCTTGCTGATCACACCAGCCCAGAAACTCACCTGGCCCTGGCTAGTAAGTTTAAACGTGCGACTTGAAGAACTACAGTCCCTTTCCCCCGGCCTCCTGGCCTGGGGGCTCCAGCTGGCAGGACAGGGTGTAGCTGCAGGACAGAGGGCCGCCTGTGAGCCCCTGGAGCCACACATCGGGGTGCCCTTCTCCCAGAGCCTGCTGGCAGCTGCAGCCCACGCCTGACTCCTGCCGGCCTCACCTCTGCTCCTCATGCAGGGACTCCCCAGCGTGGAGAAAGGATACAAAGCACTCCTCAGGCTCCAGTTCATACAGCACAGCCAGCTCCCTCTGCGTCATGATCTCACTTTGGATGATAGCAACCTGGGGCAGAGCAAGGACAGGGTACAGAGAAGGAGGGGTGTGAGGAGTGGGGCCCTAGGATGGTCCCGGATCTTTGCTCACGGGAACCCGCCTTCCTTCCGATGTCATCCAGCCCTGCCAGTTCTCATGTTGTGTCTCCAGCTCCTCCTCCAGGAAGGGGGCCTTGATGCCACACCCCATCCCCCACCTGACAACGCCTTGAGTGTCCTCAGCTCTGCATGTCTTAACTCTCTCAAGACTCATTAGGCCCAGGGGATGAGCTGGACAGGGTCCTGCCCAGGGGATCTTGACGGTAGGAAAGAAACATACTTTTCAGAAAAGTGCATCAGAAACAGCCCCCAGATCCCAGAACAAGTCCAGAACATCCCCAACCTTTCTCAAGTTGAAGGATCAGCAGGGCCCTGCAAGGGGCAGGCCTGCCCAGAAACAGCGCCTGGCCCTGGCCTAGTCTCAGGCCTACCGAGATGCGGGGACTGGACTGGGGAGCTGAGGCCTCAGGCGGAAAAGCACTGCCAGTCCCTGATGTTCTTTCTACCCTGAAAGAGCAACATCCCTCCCCCTGGGCAGGGCCTGAGGGGGAGGCCAGTCCTGCTCAGAAGCTGCCCCCTGTAGTCCTCAGCCCCACCTGCCCTGGGGCCAGGACCAGGGCTTCTGGCAGTCCTCTCCAAGAAGCGCAGCTACTGGGGTGGAGGGGAGACTCTGAGGAATGGGGGCCAGCCTGGTGCTGGGAGGTTCGGGCTCGCTGTGGACTCTCTCCTCTGTAAAGCTGACCATCCTGCCCCCCTGTGCCCCTCTGGGCTCACTCACGTCCTCATGGTGTTCCAGGAGTTTGTCTACAGGCACATCATCCGGAAACATTCCGAGGATGGAGATCATGTCCTGTGCCACCAGGGTGGGGAGGTGATGAGTCCCCGCCTGCCTTAAGGGCGCCCACAGCACCTCCCCTGAACCCCACACCTGCAGCCCCCAGCTCCCTTGAACCACCCTGTTCTGTGTCCCTCTCCTCCCTTCGCTCTGTGCTCCTCTTTCCAGGCCTTGCTTTTGGCCAGTCTCAGGACCTGTGGTCCCTGCACCTGTCCTCCAACTTCTACCTGTACCCAGCTGCTCTCGCCCTCCTCCTGGTCACCCCAGTGCTGGTAGCTCAGGGCTGGTGGCACCAGGAGCAGGTGGAGCGTCACCCCCACTGCCCCGACCGTATCCACGACACTCTCACCTTCCTCTTCCTCTTCTGGGGTCCCATCCCACGTGGCCTCCCAAAACCAGACCTTGGTTGATGGATGCCTTGCCCAAGTCCCCTGGCCCCTGTGCTGTCCCCACCTCCACCAGGTTCTCAGCCTAGAGCGACCCCAGCTCCAGCACACACAAACCCATTGGTGTCCTTGGGCCTCGGCCTGCCGCCCTGTGAGGGTCAGGGGAGATCTCTCTGCCTCCCAGGGTGCCTTGAGGTCTCACTGTCACCTGGCTGTCAGCACGGCTCCCCTCACATGACCAGGTGTGGTGGGAAGAAAGCTGAAGCCCATCTTGTGCTGCCTTGACCCTTCTAACCAGGGAGTCCTGCACCCCAGGGTGAGTACAACCCTCCATGTCCAGATGAGGAGGCCGAGGCCACAGAGGGGGCAGTGACATGCTGAGGGTACGCAGGGGAGAGGCTGAGCTTGCTCAGTGACAGGCACCACCCGTGCTGTCGACCGCATGCCAGCCCCAGTCCCGACTGGGGTCTGTCCTCTGGGTCCTCGCTGGATATGAGGCCCCCAGTCAAGTGGAGCCAGGGAGGGAGACAGACAAGGCCCTCGGAGGCCTGGGCGAATCTACTTCCCCCATCAGCTTCCCCCTCTTACCCTGCAAACCTCAAGGCTGCCCCAAGGGTGGGCCACAGCACGGGAGAGGACTTGCCCCAAGGACTGCCTCCCTTGCAGACCTCTAGCCTCCACTTACCTCGAAGAGCTGCTTCCTATGAACCCACTTGTCCTCTGTTTGCAGGTTTTCATATAAAATCAAGCTGGTGCTAAGGGGAGGCGACAGGAGGAGGGAGACATGTGGCCAGCAGGTGGAGACTTTGGGGGCCACCCACCAGACCCCTTTTCCTGGAGATTCTAGAAGGTCCACTAGGCTGCATGAGGCTTTCTACCACGGCCTTGAGCCCTGGGGAATCCGTGGCCTGCGGAGGGCACTCCCATTTTTCTGCCCTGGGCCTCCATTTCCCAGTTCTCCCAGGGCCGAATCTGCTTTGGGCCAGGTCGCTGTCCCTGGAGCAGAGACCACCTGCTGCAGAGCACATGCTCAAAATCTCCAATTAGCTTCAACCCACACCTGACATTGTAGGGATCTGATTCCTGCAGGGGAACCCGTGGCCTAACTCACAGGGGCTCTCAGGGCCTGCCATCCCTGTCCTTAGGCTCTGCCGCCTCCCAGGAAGTTCCAGCGGACTGAAGGGACACTGCCAGATGTAGGCGTGTCCCTGTCCACTCGGGTGCCCTGGTCCCAGGGACAGGACTACCCACCAGGCAATATGTCCCCAGGTGCTTTCCAGGCAACAAACACCAGGGCTCTGCAGGGCCGAGAGAATGGCATGGAGGGCAGCATAGTTCTTGAGGGGCCGACACTCCTGCGAGGGAAGACAGAGCTGAGAGTGTGGCCTGCTTCTCTGCTGTGTCCCCCCATGAACTCCTGTTCTTGACACAGAAACCCAGAGAGCCCAGCACACCTGGTACCTGATGAGCATCCCTCCTGGGTAGAGGACTGTAGCTCAACACAAGGAAGGGGCCGGGGGTGGCTGTCCCACCCCTGGGGCCTGCGAGTCCAGGTGCGCACTCCCCTGGCAAGAGGGGCCCAGGGACCGTGCAGGGCAGACCGCAGCACCCATCCTGAGAGCTGGCCAAGGAGAGGAGCAGGTCCCAAGATGCCAGGATGGACCCAGGGGGCCGTCCCATGACATACCATGGCCACCTGGATCCAGAACTCCACGACTCGGGCCCTGTCCTGGGCCATCATGCTCGGGGTCCCGAGGCAGGTGGTGGTGACGAACTTAAGCAAGGTGTCAAATTCCCCGAGGAACCCATGCATGGTGGGAGCCAGGCGCTCAGTGTCCATCCTGACATACAGCCCCTGGGGATCACAAGGGAGGGTCATGCACCATTGCCTCTGGTGCCCCTGTGCCCAGGCAGAGTCACCAGTCAGAGCTGGAGCCCAGGCAGCTGAGGATGTGTTGTGAGCCTTGTGGCCATCCGGGATTCAGACCCCGTCCACTGAGGTGCCCAGGACCGAATGCACAGGACCCCACAGTGGTGGGGAACAGAGGGGCTCTGCTCGTAGGTAAGCTCACTCACCTCCTCCCTGCCGCACAGGCAGCTCACTCTACCCATCCTGGGGCATCTGCCTCCCATTCTGCTACCCTGTGGATCCCACTACCCACTCAGTCACAGTTTCCCCTGAAACAAGTCCACCCAGGGCCTTTGTTGGTGTCTGTGTCTCCCACACAGTCAGGTACATGGCAGGGGCTTCTGACGTGTGGAGGCTGTGGAGGCCTGTCTGGCCAATGATGACCCAAGAACCTAAGGCCGTGGCATCATCTCCCTGAGCACCTCTCCCCTCCTCCCCTTCCCCTCCAAGCCAGGCCAGGCCCTGCCCACTTTCCCTCCACTCCACCTCATTGATCTGCAAGGATCCCTAAGTGCCAGCCCTACTGTCCTGTGTCGTGAGTGAAGGTTTGTGAATAAGGAGAATCTCTCAGGGCACATGGTGAGTCCGTGGGGAAGCTGGGACGTGGGCCTTGATGACAGGAGTCCACGTCATGGATGGCAGGTCTGGGGCAGCCCATGACACAGGGAAGGCCCACCCCTGACCCCCAGAGCCCGCTCCGCTCACCGCAAAGACAAGGGTCAGCTGCTCGGCCACCAGGCAGGGGCAAAATGCCAGGATGGCTGGCTCCTCCTTGCTCGTCATGTTCTGTGTGCTCACAACACCGGGGTGGGCAGGCTCCGGTCCTGGCTCTGGCTCTGCTAGGCCTGGTGCCATTCCTGCAGGTGTCACGGGCCCCGGGCCCAAGGGCTCATGGGGCTTCATCTCAGGGCCTGGCACCAGGGCTGAGGCCACTGCTGGGACATCCTCTGGGTGTGCAGGGACTGAAGCAGGTGACGCCGGCTCTAGCTCCAACACAGGGGGCTCAGGGAGCTCCTGAATTGGCTCTAGATGTCGCTGGTATGAGAGATACCGGTTGTGCCATTTCTGCTTCTTGTGACCTAGTGCTGGAGGGGGACACAGAGACAGGGTCACTCCGGGGCTGATTCCCCATGCCTTACCAAGGACAGAAAATACCTCACGTCCTTGAAGTGAACCCCAGTCCAGGAAGCCTACCCTAGACGGTCCCCTGGCTGCAGCCCCTCACCTTCCAGCTTTGCCTCCAATTGCATCAGGTTCTCCTTCTGGGCCAAGTGGTGGAGGATTTGGCCCCTCAGGGTGAATGAAGGCTGGCTTCCATGGAGGACACCGGGCACATGCTCGGGCTCCCAGGCCTGGTGTCTAGCCCGTCCCTTCCTTGGGCTGGGGGATGACCTTGGGGTGGCAGAGTGAGAAGCCTGTTATTTCCAGCTGCACTGCCCTCCCGGCACACCCTTGTGTGGGCCTGGCCGCTGTGCATTCCCCTGCCTGTTCAGGCATCTGCCCCTCGCCCTTCCTGACCCTGTTTGTCTGTCCTGGGACCCCATCCTCTCCCTTACTCCCAGATAGGATGTCCCCAGTCGTCAGTCCTCCCGTTGGACCCCACCCACCACCAAACATGGGTTACCTGCTGGGTTCTGCTGTGCGCTCCCTGCCCCAAGCCCCAAACTCCTCTCTCCCCATTCTGTGAGATGGGGAGCACACCCTCTGGGCCCAGTGAGAACTCATATTATCTGATCCTCCTCAGGCCCCTTGTCATGCCCCCTGTTCGTTGAAGAGGCCGTGAGGGCATCGCCCGTGATGCTCCCTGGCCGTGTCCTGCGGATGACGCCTGAAGTGACTGCCCAACTCCACCTGTGATGGGGTCTTAGTATTGTGTCTGCTTCTTTCACTCACTTATGCTGAGTGTCCCCAAAGGGCCTGCACAAATCTCTGCTTCCCCCAGAGGTCCATCATGTGACCTCAGTGAGTACAACGACCTAGCCGAGCAAAAGGGATCGCATGCTTCCGTTCCAAAGGCTGCTTTCCATGTGCTTTTCCAAATTGAGGCCCCTGACAGGTTTTTCATCAGGTACAGAGAAGTATTAGCCCCGAAGTGGCCCAGCATGGGCGGGAGGCCTTTCTGCAGCACCCAGTGACAGGGGAGCCCCTCTAAGCCTCCTCCCGTATTCCCCAAGGGCACCCTAACGGGCTGTTCCCCAGCCACCCTTCCTATCAGAGGAAGACACTGCGGCTCATACACATGTGGGGACACTCAAGACACCCAACGGGCTGTGGGCAGAGTCGTGACTGTGCCGAGGTGGGGGTGGATGCTCACCGGGGGAGCCGCTGGCTCTTGGCCGGCTGGTCAGCGTCCGTTGTAGGGAGTAGGGACGAAGAAGCTTTCAGGCTGAGAGTTGCAGCTGAAGACGACCTTCTTGCCCTGAACCGTCCCTGCTTCTCCTTCGCACCTGCCAGCTGGTGAGCATCCTCGGGAGGGAGTGTGGACTCAGTAGTGCTCCAGCTGATGTTTCTAGCTGCCTCCGCTTGTGAGGTGCACTTTCTCCCCTTCCTCATCACGCCTGTCCGGGGAGCCCTGCGCTGGGGGACCTTAGTCCCATGGGTAGTTGACTCATGTTCAGGCTGAGGGGGCAGCGAGGATATAGTCAGTGGGAAAACCAGGAACCACCAGGATGAGGGAGGTTTGCAGCTCACCTGAGCACCTCAAGCCCCCTAGGGTGCGAGCAAGGAGAGGGACGGGGTGCCCCAGGGAATGAGGTTCCAGGCCCCCTGGAGTGGGACTGTTGGCCACTCTCCTGGGGAAGCTCTGGGAAGGCACTGGCAGGTTGCCAGGTTTGGAATGGGGTGGGTCCTGGGTGTAGACAACCTGCCCCAGGTCCAGGAGCTGGTGAATCTATCCACCAGGTCCTGCACGCTCCCCAGAGTGGAGCTGTGCAAAGCCAGACTCTAGTAGCTTGGGAAGAGGCACCCAGGGCTGCCTGGACCTCCCCACAGGGGCACTGTGGACCCCAAACCCTGCCCCCGAGATCAGGCACACAGGGCCATCTGCATAGACATCCAGTCCCTCGGGGAAGGAGAGGACATCCCCCGGGCTCAGGATTACCATGTGGGTGGAAGTACCTGGTCCCAATACTCACCTCCACATCCTGAATGATGAGACCAGAGCTGTAACACTCATTCTGCCAGGGGACCACCACCTCACAACATGCTACCACCCAGGAACGGTCCCCCTCCTCCCCAGCCTTCAGTCCCACCCATGCCCCACACCCACTGCGCACACACAGCAGGGTCCAGCGGGAAGGTCAGCCCGAGATGGGTCACCCTTGTGGCCTGGCCCTGGAGTGGCCCGCTCTGGGCAGCCGTGTGTTACCTCGGGCCTCCTCAGGCAACACAGACAGAGGCGTTGGAGGTGGTCTATGAGCCAACGCCCACAGCGAGCAGGAAGATTGTCCCTCTCCGCTTCCGTGACTCTCACGCCCTCAGAAGGCTTCACACAACAAGACCACATGTTGCTCTGTCGAGCGTCTCTGGTCAAGTGAGCAGGACTGGGGTCTGCGAGCAGAAACTGGGCGCCGGGTCACAATTCAGGTTCTACTGGGCGTGTATTCAGGGACATCACTTCCTGAAGGGTCCATTTCTTGGGCCCCTCCCTGCATTCAGACACACTCCCATGCCCCTCTGGGCTGCTGACTGCCCACCCTCCTGTCCCTTCCCATGCGTGACTACACACATCCCCACCAGAGCGCTCCTCTCTGCTCTTTAGCCATGTAACCAAGGTCCCAGCTCTGAGGAGACAAGAGCTAAGCTCAGGCATCTTTTTCTCAGCAGTTCCCTGTCCTGCTGAGGCCACGGCACCTCCCAGGAGCTGCCCAACGTCCCAACCTGCACAGGCAGAGTCATGTTAGACATTCCTCCCTAGGGACATCCTCAGGGATATATGCACGACACCTCTAGCTCCTGGGGGCTAGCTCCTGGGGGCTGGGGGCTCTGATGCAGAGACTCAGAGATGGAAGAGTGCCAACCAGGCTTGGCACGGAGCATGGAAGAGCACGCAACTCAGGCCCAGGTTTGGGCCTTGTGATCTTGGGCAAGTCGCACCCCCTGTGAGCCATTTTCAGGTGTGCAGCTTTAAGGGGCGGCAATGAGATTAGATCCAGGTGGTGTCATCTACTGGCATCCACCTTGCAAAGATCCAGGCTGCTCTCAAACTAGGTGCTTTTCAGACCAGTCAGTGAATGGGTCAGAGTAGCACACTGGAAATGAAGTCTATGCTGCCTCTGAAATCTGAGGTGGTCCACCAGGCTGGTGAGCTCTGTGTGTTTGTGAGGAGGGGCCAGATACAGCGCTTATTCTTTACCTTGGAAGGTAGAGCTAGGCGTGGCCACACGATAGACTTGTAGAAACATCTCTAAGATGAAAGGCCCCTGAATTTTTGTTGGGTTTATTTCCTGCCTCTGACACGTGACTGTGCCATCAGTATGCCTAGACAAGTTGTACTTCTTGATCACTGTGTCCAATCATCATAATACCATCAATGGGATGGGCCAGTGTGACGTCTTCTGGAAGGAAAAGGAGATAAAGGTTCCTTGTGACTGAGTGACAACCTGAGTCTGGAGATTTGATATACCTGTGAGATACTTTTCTCTCCTTGCCGGATGAAAGCTCACTGCTCTGCTTGTCTTTACTCACAGGAAGAGAATAAAGAGCATTTTCCTCATGAGTAGTTACACACTGGGTGCTTGGGGATCAAGTGATGAAGCCCCATGTGCAGCAGTAACTGCAGTTTGAGACACTGATTACATTGACAGTCATGCCACTGTCATCTCCAGGATTCAAGTGTTTTCTGAATAGGCCAAATGAGTGACTTCAATAAGGGTATGTGGAAATGACCACCCCTACATCTTTCAAATCCTTGGTGGTGACACCGGTTTCTGAAACCTGTCCTGGAAGGCATTACTGCTTTCAATGTATACTTTAGAGGGAGTTCTAGAGGAGGCTTGTACTTGACCTGCCACACAGCATGACTTCCTTGCCGGTACAGGTACAGTCCCCTGTGGCTACCAAGGAGGAAGCCAGGAGCTCTGTCCCTGACAGCTCAGCCCTGTGGGCTGTGCCAGTGGGCACTGCGGGAACTTGCTCGGTGTGGGGGCATGCTGCTCCTGATACCAAAGCAGGTCCTGTCCTTGAGGTCAAATCACAAAACACAATGACAAGGTTTTGGGTAAAGGAAGGAAAGAATAGTTTATTGACTTGCTAGAAATGAGGGAGTGAAAGACTCCTGCTTTAAAGAACCACCGTCCTTCTGACACAAGTGGTCAGGGCTTTTCTTGGGGAAATGGTGGGAGAGAGGCTTGGATGCAAACATGATTTAAAACGGCAGTGACAGTTAAAACCACTACTTGATTTAAAATGTGATAATCCACTTTTATTTTCCAGGACCTTCAAAACAGGCATGTTTTAAGTGCACATTACATACATAGGCATGTTCGTCACTCCACCCAGAAAATAATTGCCCCATGTTTTGAAACTTGAAGCCCTTTTATTCTAACTTACCCATTTCCATATTTGTTAGAAGCTTAGACATGGAAAAATATTTCTTCATTGCAAAGAAAATCCATTACATATTAGCAAACATCAGGACAGAATAATGGAAATGCAGGTGACCTGGAAATACAAGGACATCTCAAGGGGACAGAAGCTCCTTAGTGCCAGCTGATGCTGGCCATGAGAAATACCCTCCCACAATCCCCAGATTTAATTCTATCCTGTGAAATCTCCCAGTTTTTAAATACATCTCAATTTTCAGAAAATTTTGAATTAAATCATTTACTTCTTCTGGCTAGGTATGCAAAGGCTGACAATTTATATTTTCTGATTTGTAAAATCAAGTGATGCCCATTCCATTCAGTGAAGGCATGGCATTGACCCTGAAGCACAGGGTGGTTGAGTTATAGTAGAAGCAGCAGGAGCCAGGAGACATGCTGCTCTCCCAGCTTTTATTTTCCAGGAGCTGCAGCTCTTTGAGAAGGCTATGCCAAGGGTAAGATGGGGTATTAGGAGAGGCACGTGGCCTTTGATGATCAGAAGGGATTTCTAAACTCTCAAAGAGGAAGAGGGGCCTGGCATTCCATGAATAGTAAGGAACAGCAGCCTATGAACCCACGGCATCCTGGCAAAGTGGCCAGCATCTCACTGGGAGGGAAGACGGGTGCAGTAGACTTTGCATAGGGCTTTTTGTGAGGCTGGACATTAGGTTTATGGTTCCAACTCCAAAATACAGAACTTAGTACTTTAAGGGGCTCTCTATGCTTAGGAAACAGAACCCTGTGATTCTCAGGTGAACTGAACACTGGCAAAGATCTTATATAGTCTGCACAACAGTTCTAGGCCTTTTCATGACCCATTGCAGGAAAGCATTTTCCACCACCTTTCATGAGTCAGCCCTTCATATCCAAAAGGAGTCCTGGGCACACAGTTTCACAGAAGTGAAAACAGATATGGATTTGATTTCATTTAATGAACACCAAGAAATGCACTTGCATTTGCAATATAAATTTTATACAAATTCTAATGCATGCATAAAGTAAAATTCAGTGGCTGAGCACTGAGGTTTGGGCATCCAGCAGATCTATTATTTAAGTCCAAATTCTGTTTCATTTGTGATTACATGTACCTTCATGTCTCTGAGCTTCATTTATAAAAGATGCATGAAAATGGTACCTACCTCATAAATAGTACTGAGAATTAAATGAGATAACATTTTAACATACTTAGTGTGGTGTCTGGAACACAGTGATTATTAAATAAATACCAATCATCATTAGGATTCCAGATACCTTCGCAGATATCTTTGCAACAGAGCCAGGCAAGCCTCTGGTCTGGGGGAAGGTAGGCATTTGAGCAGGCCTTGAACTGAGCAGGATTTAGACAGAGGAGGTAGGAAGAGAGATGCGCTTCAAAGGAACGTTGGGTTGTTTTGCTGGGGCCGGTGAGAGCTCTGGCTCCCACATGGCGCTGAGGACACCCACACCCCAAACTATGGTTCATAAGATACTTGGAGCCCTAATTTGTATTCTAGTCATATAATTTAAGACTGGAAAGACCACAAATGTTTTAGGGCATGAGCTGAACGCCTATAGTGGATACCTGGGAAGGATGGGGGCCATTTAATTTTTAAGCAGCAGAAAACGAGTTTAGGAAAGGGAACTGCAAGGGAATCTAAGAGTGTAGTCTTTGAATAGTGTTGAATTTTTACCAGTTAACTTATAAGGAAGATGCTTTCCTGTTGAAAATTCTGAAACATGTTTGCTGTACTTTACTTGGTAATGCTGGAGTCACTGGCTAGCTTTGCTGATAAACCTCCTGGAAGCTCTAACTCAATAACATTCATGATTCAGTCCTTCATACTCAAGAAGAGTCCCATGCGCACAAACCTAGAGAAGTGAAAAACAGGTGAGCAGTGTAGCTGGGCAGCAGGACTGGGAGCTGAGGTACAGTATTTATGACAGTTCCTGGCAAACCATAATAAATCCATGTAGTTTTCTCCCCCGGACCCCAGTCTCGCCATCTTCCCATTAATATTAATAAATTAATATTTCGGTGGTAATGACTTGAGGAAATTACATAACATACTGTGCTCTGATTTCTCTATCTTTACAGAAAAGATAAAAGATATGGCATGACATAGGTCTTTATGAGGATTAAATGTAAAAATGCTTACAAATGCCTAGTATAAAGTTGGCTTATAATAGTAGACCAAAGTTTATTCTGTTAGCATTCTATTTTACTCCAAAAGTGTCTGATTATTTTTTTCTAGGACCAAGACTGAAGCATTTCCTTTGGAAAGCTCTGCTCATTCCAAATATAATGTTTTCTTCAGCTACACATAATCTAACTGGCCATAGGGCTACTATTCATGCAACAGCTTGTGCTTTGTTTATTTGTGCATTTTCCAGTCAAGATTTTAGGACAGTGTGATGACCATTTCTGGATCTCTTTGAGTTTACATTTATTAAATTTCTAGAAAGGGGCAGATGCAGGGTTTAAGACTTGGTTGCTGCATCATACAAAGTTATCAAAAAGTAATCTTAATCTCCCACAGTGTTTCTGTTCTGTCTGGTAGCAAGAATGGGATTTCAAATCATGTTGGCAAGGATGTGGAAATCACATGAAAATTTGATATCTCCAAATGTATGCATTTTCCTTAATAATACTCAACTTACTCCTCAGCCATCCATCCATTCATTCATTCATTCCCTCTGTGTTTATTTTCTAAGAAATATTTATTCAGCATCTACTCTGTGCTATGCAGGGGCTAGGCAGGGGTGCAGGTGTGCAAGGTAAATATGGTCAGCTTTACCCTGTACTCTCAGAGCACCTAGTGTAGCAAGGAAGACAGGGACAAAAATACAGATTCTTATAAATGTTATGGAGGGAAAATACTTGATTTATTTTCTGGCTAAAAGGAAGGCATTTCACGCAAGTTTCCTATAGAAAGTGGTGTTTAATTTGAGACTATCATGACATGCTGGAGCTGGACAAGGAAAAGGGGATTGAGTGTTCCCTGCAGCTCACTTATTGAGGTGTGGATGAAAAAAAGATTTATTTTTGCAACCTGATTGGTGTTAAACGTTTTAATATGCTACATGATTCCCAACTTATTTCCTCTTCTGTTTCCTCCATTTCTTCATGTGGCCTTGCAGTTTTGGGATGCTATGTGGCAGTAACTGTCCCAGTTACTCCACTCTCCCTGTACTCACCCCCTTTGCAATGTGCTTTTTGTAGGTTGTTGTCAAGAGAAAGGCCTATTTCCTGCCCCTTGATCCTGGGTTGGCCTTGTGTCTTGCACTGACCAATAGAATGAGATGCAAGTGACTTTGGGCCAATTCGGAGCCCAGACTCAAGAGGCCGTGAGGACTGGCTCTTTTCCAACCCTTGGGAGGCTGTGCATCATGTAAACCAACTTGAGCTAGCCAGTTGGCGAATGAGATATATGTGGAAGAAAGCCAACAGCCCTCAGCCAGCAAACCCCCAAACATGTAAGAAAGCGCAGCATGACATAGCAGGAACACCTAGTTAGCCCACAGCTGACTACAGATAGACGAGTGAGCTCAGCCCAAGACCAGAAGCACCGCCAGCTGATCCATAGGTTCGTGAACAAAACTAAAATGAGCGTCATTTTAAGTCATTGAGTTGGGGCATCGTGTGAAATAAGTAACTGAGAAGTACCCTGGTCTATTTGAATTTTGCTGGCTTTCCCTCAAGTAGAAATGCCTTGTTATTATGACCTTATGAGTAGAGCATGCTCACTCAGAAGCGAACAGTCAAAACAAAACCGGAACATCCACCCTCCCATCTTTTGCCTCACCATCTCACTTTTCAAAGCATCACTTTTAACTGTCATGGTTGCGTCATTTAGGGCCTGTGTATTGCTAAGCACCACGAGGTCTCTTATATTTATTTTTTCTATGAACAGGAGCAAGAAGTCACTCTGGAAGAGTTCAGGCCTCTACTGTAGTTGGGGCTTTGCTGTAGAAGACTGACTAACTTCGTGCTTGGCTCCACCTCAGCCCCAGGCAGCTGGGGGCTTCAGTGTCTGTGACCCTCCAGGCTGTCATTCTGTACTGTCAGCTCAGGCAGCAGAAGAGTTTTGCACATCTGCTCTCCTTCCCAGTGATAATTGGGTGCTTGCTTATTTCCTCAAGGAACATTGGCCAGGTCCCAGATGCTAGGTTCTGCTTAGCATTTTACACACTAGTGTTGGACTCTCCCTTTCTGAATTCTAGTAGTGAACACATAACAGAATTCTCATTTGGACAGTCCTTAGAGAGTGATACAAGCCATATCCCCAGTAGCCCCACTTTTATGTCTCTGTGGAAAACTAACTTGTGCCTGCTAGAATTTGCATTCATCAGAGAAATAGTTTTGTTTGTATTCCTCCTGATACTGGTGATACAGCTTTGAGAAACAACCAGAAAAGGAGAACTTGGAATGAGTTAACCATTTTAAATAGCCAAAGTATATCTTTATAGGGTTTGAGTGTAAATAAACAGGGTATGAAATGTGGAAGGCTAATTTAAAAAATGATAGTAGGCCATGACTGTCACGTTCCAAGGCAAAAAACTGGACTATGGAAGCATAATTTGCAAAAAGGAAGTGATCAAAATGAATTTTTCGGTCCTTAACTGAACTCTCATCTCTAGTCTCAGAAAATGGTTACAAGCTAAGAGGCTAGACACCAGGTATTAGACTTTGTGATAGAGTTTGTACATGTGTGTGTGTGTACGTGTGTGTTTGATGAATCTCCATCCATGACAGAGGAGGGATGAGAAGTGAGAAGCGTCTCCCCCAGTGGAAAATAGAGTGAGAGACTTTAGTGGGACCTGGAAATCTTATTATTTTAATCATCGGAGGCATATAGTAAAAAAACGTATCAGCAGTTAGGTAAATGATCTATGACCACAGAGCAGGAAGTTGCTTGGCAAGTTACTCCAGCCACTGATGATGGGTTAAAGATGTGGGCCAAGTGTGCCTCCTATGGACCCAATTAGGCCATGGAGAGCAACCCTGGAGGTGGCTACATCATGTGACTGTCCAGAGTGACAAAGACTCATGGTGCAAGGTCAGGGTGCACTACTGAATGCCAAGTAGACAAACACTAAGGAGATCTGCAGGTGGAGATCACGGGAGGCCTTCAGGGTCACGTGAAAGCAGCCCCAGAGTGAGAGGTGTTCACCTCTCTTTCTGTCTCTGCTAAATACCTTCTATAGCCACAGAGCGAGCCGCCAGAACATGCTAGTGCCAGTCAAGACCTTTCCCGTTCCCTCTCCCCTGCCCTTTATCCTACCTCTGCCCCTGTGGGGGCCAACACAGGAGGGACCAAACGGGCGGCCATCTCCTCTGTGTGCTAATTAGCAGGGCTAAATAGGCCAGGAGAGTAGTGTTTTCTTGTAATAAAGTACCAATTGCAGTTAATGCAAGGAGCTAAGCATTTAAATTACTTCCAAAAGACATTCTGGGAGTTTAAGAAACTGAAGGATTTTTAATTATCAAAATGCAAAGGAAAATCTCTGGGACTTGGCGTAGGATTCATCCAAAGGGCAAGAAAGAACTGCCAACCCCACCACCAGGTAGTTGAACCTTTTTGTGGGGAGCAAAGAATGACTGTTTTCTGGTTGTTTCTAAGGTGTTCCACGTTCAGACTGTGTGTAAAGTCTTCCATGTTCAAATTAACAGCTAAATGAACAAGTTTAAGCAAAATAGGACGTTATAGAATTACAAAATTTGCTATAAGATTATTGCAAATTACATTTACCCTGAATTATGAAATTTAAGTTTATCACCTTTCTGGATCATCTTTGAGCCATTGAAAATTATGTGACCAAATTGAAGCTCATGAGAAATCAAATATATTATGTAGACTTTTGATAAATAGTGGGTTGTAGTGGATTTCAAATTCCTGGTCCATACTGCCACATTTTCCCCATGATTTAATTAGGTTGGGGTTCCCTATTCCCACCTCCATGATCATGATCCATTCATTTATTCAGCCATTCATTTATCCACTTCTTTTTTTTTTTCAATATGAAGTACTAAACATTGAGTACGTGTCATTAGGGGGTGGCAGCTCCTAATCACAAAGGTTAGAAATGTAATTACAATCTGTGAGAAAAGCCCTGAACCAAGAAAAGTGACATCATACTCTATAGTCCCTGTAGACTCTGTTACATGACTTCCTGACAACATGGGAACTGAGATGCCAGGTGAATTAGGAGAAAGAGTGATCAAAGGAGAAGAGGAGGAGGTGCAGTGACCCTGTGACGCTAGGATGTGTGTGGAAGAGTGGCTGGAAAGAGGAGAGCAGGGTAGCATGGCTAGTGGGGAATCCTAGTGCCTGGCAACGGCTGGCTGAGCTGGCCACATTGGTGATGCGGGTCTAACCTAAAAAATGACAGGAAACCATTTATGGATTTTAAACTCAGGGTTTGTGTGAAGTGATTTACAAAGTCAGATAATGTATTATCATCTTAAACCAAGGGAAGCAGAATTACAAAAATTAACATGTTGCCCCAAATAACCGTCCTCAGAAATCCAACGTAGAAATGATTTCTCTGTTCTCCAGCCCATGAAATTTCTCTGTTTCTGTAACTAATGGAGAGATACTTATAACTGATTGTTTTGATATAGCTAAAAATTAATTCTAGGGAATCTGAGTGCTCAGTCTTTTCCCCTAAAAAATAGCACTGATGGTGTCTGCCTTCAAGGAGCTTCCGCACCTCTGATGGGGATGGTGTTTTACAGCAAGAAGGCATTTTTGCCCCCTCATTCAGTAAGACAGGACACTAGACTTTGTTTTTCCGTAGTTCACGGAATTTTTTTTGAAACCGCTTATTTTATTTTTCCAATTTTTTTTTTCCTATCAAGATTGTTAAAGTTACAGGAGCAGTTGAAAATCAAGGGATTTGGTGACATTAACTGACATGTATGTGTGTTTAAAGCCATGTATGGGTTTTAAGCTTGGGTCTTATTTGGTTTAGTTTGCAAAGTCTGATAACTTATTTCATATACTATATATAACTATATGTGTGACACACACACGCAGACACACACACACACACAGAGTCCCTTAAACTTAATTTTTACTAAACATGGGCATAGCCCCTGAGATTATACCCTATACTACACCACAAAACTGTTGGAAAGAATACGACTGGTTAGTAATTTCATTCTTGTTGAAGAAATTCTAAATATCCAACTACTCTCTGATTCTCTTGGGGAAAAATTATTAACCAGGAATAAGCAGTTCAGAAAATGTAAAAAGTGACTTCACCTCACTTACCCCTCAATAGATTAATCCTGGTTAAGAACCATGATCACAATGCGCAGGCTCAAATTCTGACAGTAATGCCAGCTCCTTGTGTCTTTCACGGCAGGGAACTTGGCCCTACCATGTGACCTCTGTGCCAGGAGTCCTCCCTGACATTGGTCCTAGTTGGCAGCTGTTGGCTTTCTTTGGAAAGGCCCTGCAGGTACGATGCACCAACAGTATTCACAAAGAATGCCTGTCTCGGTGAAAAGCCATTAAAGACATCATAAAGAAAAAGGCTCAGACTTCATGCTGGATATTTACAGGGACACGTTCCGGAATCTGTAAACCGACGAGGATCTATGTCAAATAATATTTGCACTGCCGTCTCCTGTCCAAGACAGGCACTGCAATTTCCTCTTTTTTTAAACATTAAAATCAACAGAAGTCTGTTCTGTATTTTGGAAAGTTGGCAGGAAAAGTTTTTTTTTTTTTTAAGAGAAATGTATAAATACTTCATCTTATGCTGGCTTCATTCTATAAAATGTGGTTTAAAACAATTCATTCAATAAGCACTTCGTGAATCCTTACCAGGAATCAATTAATTATGTTACTCAGGAGAAATACAGTGTGGAATGAGATAGACAGGAAGCTTGTCGTCACCGAGCATACAGGTTAGTATAGGAGGAAAGGGAAGGAAGGGGGAAGGAATAAGTAAGTACACCGGAGAGAGTGGAGTGGCATGATTAAGCTCCTAGAATGAAAGAAGACGTGTGGAACTTGCAGAGAACTCAATGCACTATGGTGGGGGCAAGACTGGAGATGACCTGATTATGTAAGCTGAGCCATGTGTCCCACTGTGAGGAAGCAGTTTAGATTCTATGGTTTATAAGAAGAGGAGATGACAGATCAGATTCACCTTTTAATAGTAAAACCAACTAACATTTCTTGAGCTCTTACTACATGCACATCACTGAGGTGAAATCTACATTTATTATCTTATTTTATTCTTACAATAATTTTATGAGTGAAGTCAAGGGTTAGAATGATGGACTGGATGGACCTGAGTCACATGGCCACTTCTGCAGCTGGAGTTCAGGCAGCCCCTGCAATAGAACCATAAAATCTGAGATTATTGATGATATTATCTCGAAAGAAAATTCAAACTACTGTGTCAGAGAAAAAAAAAAAGAGTCAATGGATTCTGTACAGGTGAGAATGACAGATGGCCATTATCCCCCAGCCCAATAAATTTAATTTTTTAAAATATAGTTTTGCTGTGTTTAACCATTTATTACCAAAACTTTTGCCAACAATTTCATAAAATTGTAGCAAATAGCAAACTTGAGTTGTGCATAATCCTACCAACATTGTTACAGAAAATGCACACAAAGGAGGCCAGAAAGGAGTTTTAAAAGTAGTGTGACTTTTTTCAACTAGTTCATGATCAATCAAAAATATTTTTGAAGTCATGGCAATTATCCCAACAGATTTCATTTGTGAATATTAAAAAATCAATGAAAGAATCTTGGCGTTTGCTACTAATTGTAAGTGTTGAAAAAAATGCCCTGAGAATGTCTTCTCTCAGGTCTCATGGGCAGGCAATAGCTTTTCTTGAACATCGCTATGGAGATTTTTCTAGGGCAGCAGTTTAAAATTGATGGTTCCCAAATCTCCTGGCGTTTCAAAGTTTTTCCCACATTTCATGGTATTTTCTTTGGTTTCAAGTTTTGTGTTTAAATCACACTGGCAAATCGGTGGTATAAAAAGTTACCTTTTTCAGAAAACTCTTTGGTTATTCAGAGTTTGGAGAAAGCAACAGTTCTCAAACTCTTCAGTCTCGTGACCCCTTATATTCTTAAAAATTATGGAGAATCCTGAAGAGCTTTTCTTTTTTGTGGATTAAGTTCAACGATATTTCTCATATTAGAAATTAAAATTGTGAATTAAAAAATTATTTATTCATTAAGATAGTAAGCGCATTATATATTAACAGAATGAACATTTTTTTCATGAAAAATAACTACATTTTCCAAAACTGTAACAAGTGGTCAGCAGATTGAGATTGTTTTACTTGTTTGCAAATCTCTTTAATGTCTGGCTTAATAGAACATAGATTCTTGTATCTGCTTTGCACTGAGTCAGTTCTGGATTCAGTCGGATATATTGCTTTGGTGAAAATACATGAAGGAAATCTGGCTTTGTATAGATGCATAATTGAAAAGGGAGGATATTTTAATAGTCTTTTCTTATAATTGTGGATATTCCTCTTTTATACTCTTCTCAAACTCAACAAATAGCAGTTTCATAAGGGTTAGTTGCATGTCCATAACTCATCATATTCTGTTACATTAAAATCCATTGGTCTAACTTGCACTTCAAGTCGATCTTTTTCCCATGCATGATTTATAAGATCATGCTTTAGAAAATATCAGTTCACTAAGTCATCCAAATCTTCCTTATGTGGACACATTTTGCTATATAAATCAATACATTGCATTAATTAATATCACCACTGATATCATAAGAAAAGTCCTTGAAG
Organism: Manis javanica; assembly: GCF_040802235.1. Lineage (NCBI taxonomy): Eukaryota > Metazoa > Chordata > Mammalia > Pholidota > Manidae > Manis > Manis javanica. The sequence goes on from NC_133167.1 coordinate 25,334,673, forward strand.
TATTAGTATGCTGTCAAGCTCACAGTAGTGGATACAAGCTTTTCAAAAATTTTGCTTGACAGCTCAAATTTATCAGTGTCAACAAATTCTGTCAGTTGTCTCATTAAAGCAATAAGCTCATTTCATTCATTTCTGAGAAAATGTCTACTAAATAGGCAAGTCTATGTAGCAGTGAAAAATACATGATTATTAGTACAGCTTGATGCTGTAGCTTTGATGTGCTAAGGTAACAGCAGCACATTTATCCATCATCGTTTTTGGACTTTCAGTGCATTTGTCAGTACACTGAGGAAAGGCAAATAACACCTTACTTAGTATTTTTATGAAAATAGTTTTGATTTCATGTCCTCACTTCCCCAATGGGTCTTAGAGATCTCCAGAAGTTCTGCTGTAGGGTGAAAACACATGACTGTTACTGGAGATCAGACTGAAATCTCCAGCCGCAGTGGTTTTGACCATGTATGGTCTTTGATTAGTCTTGTTCCTAGACACATACATATATTGCTTAATTTATGCCTATAATGGGCAATGAGTGGTTCAAGGCAGAAGCACAAATACCATGACTATTGAAAGAGAACATGGTATCAGGACCACAAAAATTAGAATATCTGGTCATATTTTGTCTCAGAATAGTTTGTTCTTTGACAAACCACAAAAACCATGGTATAAAGAGGACATGTCACTAGTGTCATGTCCAGTTTTCATTTTCACTTATTAGGAATAGAATTTTCACGTTAATAAGGTAGGCGATACAGAAAATTTAAGCGAGGATTCTCCTTCATTTTGTTAGTTAGAAACAAAGTGTAACATGTTTCAAAAATAGGTGAAATGGTTTTTGTCATGTATTCATTTCTAATATCCAGTGATGAAGTGATTTTATTCTATTTTGTTTGTTTGTTTATTCTATTTTTGATATGACACAAAGTGAAATTTCTCTCCCTATGGTGAGATACATTGGATCCTGATACAAATGGTATGTCTTTTCAAATTTGTATCTTGGCAGATGGATTTTCTTTATGCAATGATTTTAAAGATAATTAAGAAGCACATATTAGTTATTAGATAGGTAAAATATGTTGCTTTGTACACACAGTTTAATTTTCTTTTAATGTGAAAAAATATTTTTTTAAACAAAAGTACGTTTTCATATTTAGCTGAAGTGATGAAGATCCTAAGGGTGTTTCTGAAATTGTACATTAGAATAAAAGAGGCTGTCAAATAAAATAAAATAAAAACTGTTAATGCTCTGCTGTGCTATGTTGTGGTGTAAGGAACCAACCATATATTGCAGCATCTTGGGCATCCCTATGTGATGAGCAGCATTATTTATATTCTGTCCACATAAGAAAGTGGAAGACAAGGGAAATCCCAGTTAGTCAGGTAGAGAAAGCATACAGAGGGCACTCCTAACTCCATATGCATGTGATTCTCTCTGTCTTCTGAACAGTGGGTCCTGTAGTTCTCTGTGTCCATCACTGGATCATAAATTCTACCCATCACATGGCTGCCTCGCTTCTCTCTGGTTTTCAGGTCTTCACCAGAATTCTAGTATTCCTGAAATGAATTAACAATTACTTAAGCATCAGTAGTTTTACTATCTGACCCTTCCAGAAACGCTAGGATCTTGCTCCATGATTATAGGACAGTGGGACTCATGGAAAGCTATGTAAGTCTTAGGTGCCTCCTGAGAAGAAAGCTCCATGGAAAGCTGGAGAGAAAGAATTTCTACTCTCAGGGTAGTTTTGCATCCTGCTGATTTTCTTTTTCTGTGGTCACATCAGCAAAATGATCACAGCAATGATCAGATTTGTTTTATTTTTTCAGCATTCAAAATCACAACCCCTAGGCCTATGAGTATCTTAGGGGTCTATAAAAATATTTGATATTAAAAAATAGCATCAGAATTCCAAAAGAGACCACGAAATCAACATTAATGAATAATTAAATCAATACCAAGTTTTACATTAGGTCAACCTAATTAATTATTAAATTTAGTTATTAAAACAATTTCACTACACTTCAAAACAATTTCTAGATTAGACTAATAGGGCAAAAATTTCTGAGTATGCTTGATTGCTGTTTAGAAATCATAGTCAACCATGAATTAATTAGGTTATTCACAGTCCGACAATTTTAAAGCAAAATTATAACATTTCATTCAAATTATATACAGAACAAGTTGCATTTATTATGAGACAGGAGGGTATTGTATATGTTTGTTGTCATGTATGATAGAAGCTTTAAAAGAAAGTATTTGGAATCCATGTCATTTTAACATAGTCCTGACAAAATTGCCTCTTACTGTTTAAACACCAATTTCAAAGAAAAGGTCTGCTCCAGAAATGAAAGTAGAGTTTGCAAGAAGCATACTTTGGTATATCTTAAAAAGGCCTCTCTGTGGCTTGTCTGCAGCCTAGAGTCATTGAGTGAAAACTTTCAGCAGTATGACTGACTTGGGAAAATCATGATATGTCTCTGCTAGTAAAGAAAAATACTGTGTATTTAAAAAAAAAAAGATGGAGAAAAGATTATATCTCATCAGAATTTGTGTGATTTTATTTCTTTGATGCTAGATGAAAGTTATTTCTTTGGTGAAAAGGCGCAGATCTCGTGTTGCTGGGTAGATAGAGAGGGTGAGAACAGCCATTTGTCTTTGCTTTCTGAAAGCAGAGAGAACTCCGATGCTCCTGATGAGAGCGCTGGACACTTGGAGATTATCTGGTAACAATATCAAGGGACATAATCCTGAACAGAAATTCAGTTCATCTTAAAGCAAAGATGAGAAATGATTGAGAAATGACTACCTTTAAAGAAAACAAAAGAAAACAAAGTGATCATAGGTTGTATGCACTAAGAATAAAAAGAAAGAACTATTAAGTAACACATTCCAATGTGTACTTACTTGGTAGAAACTTTACTATAATGATGAGTTATCCTAGAAACATCTCATGATAATATCTTGATATTGGTTTATTCAAATAAGTTAAAATTAGTTCCTTCCTCCCCCCCGCCTTCTTTCTTCCTCTTTCATTCTTTCTTTTCCCATCTCCCTCTCTTTCTTTCTTAGTCTACTAACCCTTCCTTGTTCTCTTTACACTCCATCTTCCCTGAAATCTCACAAACAACATGGGATTGTTACAGACAAGAGTTTACAAAGGAAGGGGATTTTCCTTGGGTGTAGGAAGGACAGATGCCTTCTAGTTTGTAATTAATCTCTTAATGGAATGATGTTCTCTTGGGGGAGGAAAGCTGTATCCTAGATCTCTTTTGAGGGATATGTCCATTGTTTTTGATCCCTCAAAGCCTTAGCAATTTTCAGATTAGCAAAATTGAGGATGGCAACTTACTATTTTTAGTTTCAGGCTCCTAAGCCTCACTGTTTAAGGCTCAATGCAGTATTATTCCCAAAGGTAAGTGAGCAGGACAAATTATGATGCCACAGCCCTAGAGAGGCCTATGATAGGATTTGGGGGACTTCTTCAGATAATTCTTCTGAGTTCAATTCAGTTGAATGTGAGGAACATTCAATATTATTTTCCTAGGGAAGGATGGTAAGAACACTTCAAGAAAAAAAAAATCTAAGTTTATACAGCTAGTTGAAAAGACTGAAAGTCATATCTAAATTCATTTATGAAATTTTTTTTTCACCACTTAAACCAGAAGCACAGGTAAAAGACTATTTGCTTTACCAAGAAAGAGGCTCTTAGTGGTCCTTAATAATTACAATATGGAGGTGAGACAGTTGTTTAGTAGGTGGAAGCAGAGGTAGGAGAGGAAAGGGGTGTGTGTGTGTGTGAATGGGCATCAGCTTGTCTTACTCTGTATCTGTACCTGGTGGCTGTGAGGAGTGGGGAGGACCTCTTGAAAGACAGCTGGCAGAGTCTGAAGTTGGCAGTTAAGAAATCATGTGACATGGACATAGCAAAGCTCTTTTCTGAAGTGTGTTTACATAGAAATGGCAGGAAGATAGTGTTCCTATGTAGTAGCCCAGCCCATTTTTTTCTCCCAACAGAACTGGGCACATTCCTGCTCTGGCATCAGTGTGTCACATCAGTAACTTAGTGATGTAACATCACGTGAAGCTAATTGTTCAGTGAGTTTCATTGTCAAGTCAAATGTATAAAGAAAGGGTTTCTGAAATGCACTTGTGTATTTGCAATGCGATTATTAACCTTGCTGAACCTCAGTCTTGTAATTTGTACATGGGGAGCCCTCTGAAACTGAAGTGTGTCTTTAGGATTACAGATGATGTAAGTAATTTAAATATAGCCAGACTAACCAAGCACTCAGAAACAAACAGCTAATATAATAGTTTGGGATAAAAGCACAGATGCCAATTTTTCTTTTTATGACCTCTCCTCTCCTTTATCAAATATCTTCAAATATATCTGAAAATCGGTACACCATAAATTCTATGCATCTTGGTTGAAGAAAATTTCCATCCCCAAATTCTGATCTCCATAGTATCCTGCCAATGACCTATGCAGCTCTTTGGGGATCCTTAAATAGAGAAAGAGGTAAGGAGTGATTTTTAATTTTGAAAAAAATGAAAGTCTTAGAAATGGTTATAAAATTTATAGGGAATGAAGATAAATTTAGAGAAATGTTGCAATGAAAACATGAAAGCAGCCAGATCAGCACAATGATGATGAAAGAAAGAAGGGAGGAAGGGAGGAAGAAAACGGGAAGGGTAAAGAAAAGAAAAAATTGCAGGGTGTGGAAAAGACATTTTAGACTTGGGAGACCTATGAACCGAAGCAGAATCAAAACATTCCCCAAGTGGTCATGTCACTCGCTTTTCCCAATGGGATATTGTTCCTCTAGTAATATAGAAACTAACCCCAAAGGGGGTCAGGTGTACAGGAGAACAAGACCTCTGTTTCCACAATTTGTTCTTTATTCTCAGGAGTTGATCTGCAAATAAAGCTTGTTTTAGAGTCCATTGTTATGAAATTGTTTCATCACCCGCCAATTATTAGCAAACATCAGAAATATTTGGTGATTTGAAAGAGCAGGCAGCAGATAAGCAGAGGCTATGAGAGCCGTTCCATCGCTGCAGACATTACTAGACTAATACTTTTTCTCTGCTCGTGTTCACAGTACCGAAAGTAAGCTGCAAGGTGGGCCAGTCTGCGTCCACATCTGGCGTGCCCCCGCTGTCAATTACTCCTCTCAGGCAAGCCAGTGACCTGCAGCAGAGTCAGGTACCACCATCGTTAGCCAGTCGTGATTGACTGCCTGTAATGTGACATGCCAATCGCTTCCCACCTCTGTCTGTCATGTGTTGCTGTAGACAACTTTCGCATTTGCTTTTCTTCTCTGTGTGTATGGGTTGAGGGGATGAGTTGTGGCAGTCTGTGTTTTCATCCAAAAAGGAGTCTTTCTTCCCTATGATTGGTGACCCTTTCTTTGCTGTCTGTTACCAAATCGTTTTTTGTTGTGGTTTCCATCATTATGTAATATAAATGTAGTAAACTTGTATTAATAGTTCTGTGTATCAGTTTACTATTCCTGGCTTATATAAAAGCAGATTTATATCAGTGTAAAGGATGCAAACACAAGTCTAAGGCATTTCAAAGCACCTGCCTAGTGACTTTGTCTTTTAAACTCTCTGCTGGCCTACAGGACCAAATGAAGTATCTCTGAAGGCTGGTTGACCTAAGGCTCATTGGTTTGCAACTATATGGTTTCTAATATTTAGTTCTTCCCAGAGATAAATTGAGGAATTGCCTAGCAGGAAAAAATGACTAAGGCTCACAAAGGTGGAGAAATAGCAAAAAATCCCGAATAAAAATAGTTGAGAATCAAGAGGCTAAATGAGCTACTGTTGCTTTCTCCAGTTAGCTGTTCTAATGGTTGTTGGTCATGTACTCTAGTGTATGGTGACGGTCTTAGAGTGTTACAGTCGGAGGGATATGGTGACATGAAGGGTAGAGAGCTCTACACACGAGGTCGTCACTTTTACAGATGCTGCTGGAACCCAAAGAGTCTGAGTGAGTCTCAGTGGTATGTGCCAGGAACCTCAGTAAGTTTGCAGAAGGACCAGGTCTAGAACCCAATTATCACATGTCTTATAGTAGCTTATTATTTGATATTAGAGACTGGAATATAAATTTGCTCTCCGTTTTGTTTCTACTAAGAAGAAACTCACTTTGGATGAGTGCCTATGAAAATCATTCATTGACTTGGGGGTCTTCCCCCTTTGGTCAATCGGGATGAGCTGCCTTATTGGTCAGCTGTTGGAGCTAGAATGTACTGAGGTCTGTCAGCAACGGGACCAGGACGGGCTGCAAGAACCCAGGTGACTGTTACGGTGAATGCTGGAAAACAGGAAGGTGTCTTTTTGTTTTTGCTTTAACTTGTTCTTAATTGCTTTGGGTGCATTAGAGAAATATACCCACTGACATTTGAGCCAGTGACAAGTGACCTCCAGCAATGCCTTTAATCTTGCCTTCCAAACACTTCTGTGGCCTCTTAGTCAAATAACATGTGGAGTCTAATTCCTAGTAAGATTTTCAGTGGTATTAAATTTATCTCAGGTATGTTCCCCATTATCTTTGTTGCCTAAATAAATGATGTGTTTTATCACAGAAACTGATTTGATTAAATGTTGTTCTTTCTTTACTCCCATTAGTAGTTGCAGAACTGTAAGCTACAAAAAATAAACAAAAAAAAACTTTTGTGTTACTGTACTGTTCCCCACTATTATCTCTTTCTCCAATTCATAATAAAGGAGTATTTTAGTGGCATTGAGGAATATTGATTTAGATGTTCCTGAACCAGTAAGTTATATTATGAGATTTGTGCCTAAAACTTCTGGTCACTATTGTCTCAATATATGCAAAGCAAACTTTGCTAACAATGCTTTTGCCCTTGTTAGGTCTGTTATTTCTAGTTGCTACTGTTCACTCAGTTCTCCTCCTTTGAAGCATTTAATTTTCTAAGAAAATTTCTAAAGACCATTTAGGATACTCAAAACTAGAATTGGGTGTTTTGCTTTAGTTAAGACTTACTAAATTTTTGTCAAATTTGATGACTTAAAACAGGCACAAACCTTCAAATATCAATTCAGGTTGATTTTGTAATGATTTCTTTAAATAAGAAAACTTCTTGGCACATGAACTCCTATCACAAGTAGTCCATCAGTGGAAGAAGCCAAAACAGCTTCAGAACCAAATACCCGCATTAGATTAAAAATGTATCAGGCAAAAATCCTCAAATGTGAGATGTATTTTTTTTAATCATTCCATTAAAAACAACAAACATCCTCTTATACTGATGATGTGGCCGGCCAGTGGTCAGGCCTCCTGTATTGAGAAAGACAATTTTTAGGAATACAACTAACAAAATCAAAGACTGAAAGGCGGTGCAGCCTGCACACAGTCAACAAGGACCTCAAGAAACCTGTGGTTTCTGCCTGTGCTGCTCAGGGCTGGGACAGCCTGAACAAGCAGAGACACCTCTAACAATTCACAGTAGTCTTCATTTCTGTTTGTCCCTCCCGACCCTACATAATCCTGTGGGCTTCATGAATAAGTAAGGCAAAATATTTCATTTCCTCCACACACTTTGAACAAAATTTTTTTTCTGCCTTTCCAAATTATAAGTACATTTGATGCATACATTAAGTGGAGCTGTTGCTTGGCATTCAAATGGAGAGCATTTGAAACTAAACATTCTTAAGCTGAAAGAGATCTCAGAGACAATCGCATCCAGCCCAGCATTTCATCAAGGATGAACCCAAATCTCAGGAGGTTAACGTGGCTTTTCCAGTGTGTCACCATTAGTGTGTGACAGAACCAGGGCCAGTCATCAGCATTTACTTATTCCTTCTTTGGTCTGGTTTTTGATGAGTCACACAGACTCAGGCGTGGACCCTCCCTGTTACAGATCACTATGTGAGAAAGGGAAGCCCAGAGACGCCGCAGAGACATGAGTGTGTATAGTGCCATGCCCACATAACTTTTTATTTTTTTTCTCCAGTGGAATATAGCCAGGGGTTTATTCCTTGTTTTCATTATTCCTGAAAAACTTCAGAAATGCCAGAGACATGCTGTTGTCATAAAGTACATATGCAGCGTAATTCTCAAAAAAAAAAAAGCTTAAAAATCAAATGTGTGAACTTCATTTGGATCCTGTGGCTGCCGTACGAATATGCCTTGCAGAGCACTAACTGCTGAGAGTCACTGGCCAAGGCTGCACTCAGCAATGTCACTGTGTCCTATGGAAACCACACTTTCCACTGAGGATGATGTGCGCCAGGGAACCTGAGGCCAACCTAGTCCCAGAGACCCAGGACTCTCCGGACAATGGAATTTGGCTGCAAGGCTCTCCAGTGATCTTGCTGAATTTTTCTTAGACTACAGGGCAGTGGGTGGGGCCTGGGACTAGTATAGGGCACTTCCAGCCATCCTTCCATCTCTATTTCCATCCCTCAGGGTCAGCCTTGCTTCACAGACAGGTCTCCTGGTCCTTTCTCAGCTCCTTCCCCCTAGAAATTTCCTCTAATAAAAATCTTTGCATGTGTAACTCTGAGCTGGAGAGTTTTAAGAATCATCTCCAGGTTGCCAGAAAAAGGCCTTTTAACTCACTTGTTGTTGTTCAGCATCTTTGTTGTTCTTTCTTCTTTTTGCCTCTGTTAACTAGATAGCAACTTCTATCCCAGTGGCCTGCAGCCTGGTGTCCGTCCTGTCCACTCTTAACATGCTTTGCAGTACATAGGTCATTAGATCTCAATGTTGCTACCCTCGTCTGTTTTCCCAGGGGCGTCCTTGCTAGGCTGTCCATCTGCTGCCAAGATAAGATTAGAAGGATGTTAGTGGAAGCAGCAGGAAGTATTTTCAGGCTGTTTCATCCTAGCAGTTTTGTTCAGTCATAATTTAGGAGAAGCAACCACACTTGATAAAGAGGCTCCTTAAACTGACCCATCTTCATAGTAGATATTTTGTATTTGAAATTATAATAAAAATCTTTGAAGTCAGACAATTCAAGCAGAGTGCTTCAGGGAGAAGGAAAGAATGTGCTACAATTAGTGCCTGACTGGTGACTACCTAGAGATGGCCACCAGAGGAGTCAGGGGAAAATACTATCACTGGGTTCCAGCAAAAAATAGAATAGAGCAGTAGGGAGTAGGTTGTGCAATATCAGAACAACCACAGTGGGAAAATAATGGCACTCATTTCTAATATCCTAAGTGATTACTTGGAAAAAGAGAAAATAAAAGGCTTACCTGTGAGATTGAGGGAGGTACATAATGTTAATAGCCTGCTATCAAAACATCGGAAAAACAGCCTTCTGTATTCCCAGCTCTCCGCCTTATTCTGAAAGCGGAGATGGCATCAGGTCCCTTTGTATCACCTTTTATGTGAGGTGCTCTCTCTCTCTCTCTTTCCATATATATCTTTTCTGGAAAGACATTTTATTAACTTGAATTTACACACATAAGGGGTGATTTACATCGCTGTGATTTGTGTGAGGAGGTTTCACTTGTCTTTTACAAAAAAAGTTTGTCATGAAAATACTCAAATACACTAAACAATAGCCAGAGAACTCTAACAGACCCCCATAAAAACCATCATCGAGCTTCATCGTTTACCAGGATTTGACCAAACTTGCTTCATCCACCTTCTTTCCTCCCTCCCATCCTTCCTTCTTTCCTGCGTTCCTCCTCTCTTCCTCGCTCCACCTCCACTTCTTGCTGTGATAAGTGAAACTCCAGACACATGGGTTCTTTCATCGCTACATCTTTGTCTGTGTGCACTTTTGAAAAAACAGAGACCTTTGCCTGCATAACCAGTGCTGTCTGGGCACTTGAATGGGAACAATAAGCCCTTGTTAATATCATCAACTAGTCCCCCAGATTTAGATTTCCCTGACTGCCTCAAACATGACTTTTTCCACTTGGAGTTTTTAGAACTTAAGCTTTGTTGTATCTACACTGATTAGTAAGAGGAGAGCTCATGGAGGCATTTGCATGGCTAATGCTAGATTGGAAAGGGGGAAGGAAATTAAAGACAACCCCTGGGTAGCTATTACTGGTGCTGTGTGTATGTGGCCATAAAAGTGATTGTTTTGTGTTCACTGCTCTATCTTAGGATACCATGGACTCTTGAGGTGGTTCCAGGAAGATGAATCATTTGCACACTAAATCCCAGTCGAGCCCCTGGGACAGTGGGGTCCTTTGCTGTAGGCAGGAGTTAGAGGTAAAATTCCATGATTTTTCTTTAAATTGTGCCTGCTTTGTTAGACCATTATGACCAGCAAGCTTGTACAATCACTATAGCTCATGGCTCTATGTATTGAAGCATATACGATGTATTTATTTCCATTATCTGTATTGGAAATTATGTAATTAGAAAACACAGAATTAGGAAATGTTATTTGCAACTAGTTGGATGAAATTGAAGGACACATGCTAAGTGAAATAAGCCAGAGACAAAGACAAATACGAACAATCTCACTTATATGTGAAATCTAAAAGAGTTCAACTCGTAGAAGCATTAACTCGAATGGTGGTTGCCAGTAGTTGGGGTTTTGGGGAATTGAGGGTGGAAAGCTTCAACTATGCAAGATGGATAAGTTCAGGAGATCTAATGTAGAGCCTGGTGACTCTTATTATTACTGTATTCATCCTTGAAATTTGCTGTGAGTGGGTTTTTAAGTATTGTCACTTCACACACACAAAAGACACATATGTGAGGTGACTGAAATGTTATTTGACTTGATTGTGGCAGTCATCTCACAGTGCTTTACATATACCAGAAGAGCAAGTTGTACACCTCAAATATACATACATTTTTTGTCAGTTACACATCAAAACTGAAAGAAAATTGAGATAAAATTAAAGAGACACAGAAATAGCATAGCAGATACATAGGGAAGAAGAAACTGATATATAGGACCTGGTAAGGACATTTAAAAGAATAACACTGATGACGATGATAATATTTGGAACAATAGCTAATCATTAGAGAGAGCCCTTAGTCCTTTTTTTTGCCTTCTCTGCTACTTTAAGTCTTATTCCTCACCCTTCCCAACTCCGAAGAACAGATTTTCAGTTTTCGGTTACTACCTCAAACCACAGATGTCTGTGTGTCATCCAAGAAGCAGTGGTTGGGCACCTACCTAGTGTCAGGCAGTAGGGATTGTGATCACGAAACTAGGGCTCTACCTTCCATGAGATCAGTCTAATGGGGAAGAAAAACGTGCTCTAGAATGAGAAGCTAAGACAATCAAATTCCAGTAGGTAGGGGATTGGCCGTGCTTGCTCCAGTCGGGAGGTGGAAGGTGAGCGGGACACAGGGACCTGTGTTCAAGTGAGAATGTCAGCACCTAGCATTTACAGGGGCTGTGCGCGCATGGATTGGACACAAGGCTGCCAATGCGCGCGAGTTTGGCAGGAAAGGCTTAAATGGGACCGTTCCCAAGCGGGACGACAGATGAAGCCGACTCCGAAGGCAGGTGGACTTCTCACAGCGAAGGTGCGCCCATGTCACTCCCTCTTGCCACAGGCTCTCCTACCTCTCCCTGTCCAGGAGGCGAGGCCACGGCTTGTCGCTCCTGTCGGGGCGCGAGGAGCGCCCGAAACGAAGCGGGTGCCCTGTGGCGTGGAGGGAGGCTCTCGAGCGCGAGCGGCTGGGCTGCTTTCCGAGGCGCGGCTGCGGCCGCCACGCTGACGGCTGAGGCCATTCCGGTCCCGCCCGGAGAGGTGCTCTATATTTTGAAGATCACTATACCCACAGGGTAGCAATTAAATCCAAATTAAAGGACGCAAAGTAGTTATTGAAGGAAGGAGTCCCTGTCGTCATCAATTACAAAATCTATTCAAGTTTACAATGAAAAGAAGGACATTCCTCACTTTTCATAGGCACTTGGGTTCTCTGCTGGTCTGGCTTTCCTCCCCATTCCTTCAGTGACCAGGTTTAATTTATGGGAGCTCCAGCTTTGTCTTCAGAAAAATCCTTTTAGGAATAGTAGGGATTTTGTGTGTGTGATTTTGTATGAACCTGAAAGCCGGTACTATGGGTCAAAGATATAACCAATAATAACAACAAATTGACACTACTAATACACAGTGCTTGAAAGTCTTTATTTGTACTTATATGTTCTTCACAATAACCATTAAGATATTGTCATTATGTCCACTTAATAGAAGTGAAAATTGACACATAAGAAGGTTAAGAATTTACATCAGAATCACCCATTTTGTCCACACAAAATCACATCTTATGTGTTGTTCACAGAATCCCACTTGAGCGGTGGCATGGCCAGGAGTCAACCTTAGGAATCTGATTCTGGATTTTGCACTCTTTGCTCCAGGACTCTGGAATCCATGCTTTCCATCATTATCACTTCTCAAAATATCCCCTTTATCTAAAATACTTTTCAAGGTCTCTTTCCAAGTACTGCTTCTCATCTGCTCTCAAATAAATACTCTCTGCTCTCCCCAGTCCTAAAAAGCTGTTCATTTGAATCCACCACCTATATGTGGTCTGCCCCCCATATTGCCCTCATTCCTTCAGTTTTCCCACTTGACCTGCTATGTCCGACCTTTCCTCCTCCCCAACCCCATCTCTTTCTCCCTCTTGACTCTCCCACCAATACCTAAGTAGCTGCCTCTGTGAAAGATGACCTGCGCCCTTCTGCTCACTAAATTCAGAGGCTATGTCCTTGAGTTAACTGCGAGCAGTATCTGCCATTACGTCCTCCTGGTCACTCTTGATCCCTTTTCCCAGAGGTTATACCATCTCTCCTGGATTTTTCTTCTTTCTAATTTTAGTTTATCTGTTTCCTTTTCCATTCCCTCACTCTAGGTATGTGGTGATATATGCTCTCTCCTCTGCACTGTGCATGTCTCTCTGTAGTTTCACTTTCTCTGCATGGTCTCCTCACTGGATCTTCCCAAAATCTACATCTCCACAAGATGTAACTAAATCAGTTACAAAGCAGCCAAATCTGAATCTTCAGGTAAGGCCCGAGCGTCATGTATTATTAAAGCTACTCAAGTGTTTATAATGCCCTGGCAGGGTAGAATAACACTGGCAAAGGTCTGTGTATTGACATTTTAAGTAAATTTTATTAAGAGAAAAGTAATTGCACAATTTATAGTGTAGCTACTGTTATAGTCAAGTACTAGTATTAACTATTCTACTAGTACTAACCTAGCTACTAGTAGAACATAGGTAGAACAAGTTTCTGTGGGAGGGGCAGCTCCTGCTTTCCATGGTCCTCCCCAGCTGTGAGCCACAGCATTCGTTATTTCAGTTGCAGCATTTTAGGAAATGAATTATCTCACCATCCGATGAACGGTGTCCCTCTTGTATATCATGTTATCAGATACAGAGAAAATCATGTGTTTACTTGATTTCCATAGACAGACTCTCCGAATGTATGCTTTCCTAAAAATTAGGGGAGATGCCTATGCTTTGTAATGCCCAACAGGAACAATTACAAAGATAATGTTATGTAAAACATCTCATAAAATATCTTCAGCCCACCCTAGAATCATGTCTCACTGTTCTCTAAAGACTTTTCTTTTATTTCTTCTGGGAACCTCCTTCCTTTGGCTTCCTCCAAATACCATCCTTCCCATTTTATTTTTCTGGGCAGTTTAGCTCTGAAGCCTCTTCACAACTACAAGCCTGACTTTGCAAACCAAAGGATTCCACTATGCTCTGCCATCTAGCTTTCCATCTTTTAGTCAAAAATAAAAAAAAAAAACTTCAAAAACCAGAAGGAAATAAAAATGGAAAGGCTTAGACATTTTCATATTCTCCCACCTGTGCCTACAGGAAATACACTTATATTGTCCATTGATATAAATCATGCGATGTGCTGTAGGATATAAAAGGAGTCACAATAAAATTTGGTTTAAAATAGCAATTTTTCCTGAGAGATTTGCTTTTATGGATGGGTATAAAAAATGTTAATAACAATGTTTATCTCTAGGTAAAGAAGTATGGATTTGTATGCTGTATTACTTAGAAGATAAAGTTCACTTATCTACTAAATATTTTATTGTATGTTATATATAAATCACATAAATTTGTATAAAATATTTTATAAATATGCATTTTTATATATATCATATATGTAAATTATATTATATATACATTTTATAACCAGAAAAGGCATGAGTACAGAAAACATTCTAGTCTCTTCTGTCACCTGCCATTCAGCTGTTTCAAAATTATTACAAAATACTTCCAATAGACTGATCAGAATTCATAAATACTCCCTGACCTCTTACACCAACTTCTTTTCCCATTACTTCATGTAATCTCCTTTCATTTTTGACTTAGATCTCACCTTCATTTTCTCTCATTCGTGCATCTATCCATTCACCTATTCAACAAAGATTTATTGGACTTCATTGCAAGAGACACCATGCTTGGTGCTGTGTAGCCAGTCTATAAAATCTTCATTTTCTCCTTTTTAAATTCTTTTCTTCTTAAAAAGAGTCTGTGTTCAAATTCCAGCTCCCCCTCTTTCTAGTGGTGGAATCTTGTACAAGTTACTTAACTTCTCTGTAAGATATTAATAATAATTTGAGCAAGAAAACTTCTTTAAAAATACATATTTCAGCATAGAACTTTAAAAAGTATAGTCTATGGAGAAATATTTTAAAAAGAAATATATTATGAGAGGAAAAAGAGTCTATGATGCCATATAAGCTTTAGCACAAACTCTGAGGATTGAGGAACAAGTGGGAGAGTTTCATCGAAGTTGTGTTGACTGGCAACATTCCCTAAAGTAACGACAAAACAGAAGTTGTGGCAACTAGGTAACTACACATTGTGGTGAGCGTTTAGTGATGTATATAATTATCAAATCACTATGTTGCACACCTGAAACCAATAAAATATTACATGTTAACTCTGCTTCAATTTTTAAAAGTCCTAAGGAAGGTTTTTTGCTGGAACATGGTAAGAAAAGCTTGTTTCAGCTCTGAAGTAGATGTTAATAGATGCCTGGCAATCAGTCTTTAGAAAATTCCTATTACTGTGTTACCCAAAGTTTTTTTGTTTTTTTCCCCCAGCCAATTTCAGGGTTCTCTTCCTTGAGAAAAATATAAACAGTGGATTGAAGGTGGATAATTATCTTTTCAAAAAACTCACATCCATCAAAAGAATCTTAAAAGCTAAAGATGGTGAATACACATTTTCCCATGTGTAGGGTTTCCCAGCACTGTATTCAGACACCTCCAGCCATGTGGTATGCCTGTTATCTAGGCTGGGAATTGAGATTTCTAGAACTCATTGTCCTCATCACAGAGAAACACATGTGCCCTTCAATATCCAGAGGCTGAGGAGCTTTTCTAGTGTAAAATTTTATCACTATTGTGCTGGAGTCCAGCTCTAGCTGAGGTGTGGGTCACGAAGGAAAGGACAGTATTGGTGAGTAAGGAGATAAATGAGGAGACGAAACACCCAATGAAGGTTGTAGCATCTCCTGACATCAAGCAGCAGGGTCTTTATTTTTTTCAGGTCTGTATCTTTTTAAGGTTTCCATAATGTTAAACATTTTTCTTTAATCATGAGTAATACAATCCTTTTTCTGTCAGTTTACATAATTCCAGCTTATTACCCGTAAGTATGTATCATCATTTCTTCTAATAGTAGCCATTTAACATGTAATTTTTAACTTTCCCCTAGTCTATTGTGATTACTGATTCATGTAAGCTACATGCTAAGTACTAAACAGAAAATGGCATGAGACAGTGTTTGGGATAAGTGTGTGGGCTATGGTTTTTACTTATAAGCATGTAAAATTATATAGAGTTTAAGATATGTGTCTAAGGCTCTATAAAGTTTAAGCAGGTTATATAAATGTGCAAAGTGTATGTCTTTTGGTTATTAAGTGTAATGCTATATTATTAATTAAATTCTATCTTACACATGTGGGTTAAGGTTTACCTCTAAAGTCTAGGGATGGTCCTCTTATCACATAAGTTTTAACATTCCTCAACATTCCTATGAATACAATAAAAACACCTTATTCTTTCATAATATTCATTACCCAATTTCAGATGTTTACACCTTTCCTCCTGCATCTACAGGCACTAGGGCCTTGCAGTCCTCTTTATCTTTATATAATAACACTAAATCTGCTCTTACTACCTTACCATTAATATAATAATATTTTATCATAAATTTATTATAACTTCTATATATGGGGTAATTATAAATGTAAATCTTCCTATGTTGTTCATAAATTCTTTCTATGAGGGGGGATACCAAAGTTCTGTTCTAATATTATAAAGCAAAATAAGGGGGGCCCTGGGCAGTGGGGACTATCTTTATTACTTTGCTGTTTCATATAAGTTTATTGGGAAAATGGGTTTTTCTATGGCCCAGGTTCCCATAACTTCTTCTCTGGCAATATTCTAAAGAAATCCTGGTTAGTCATGTTTCAGTTCTTACAAAGGGGAGGACAAACTGCATCTGTCTACTTTTAAGAGAGGCCTGGGTTGTCCTGCCTCACTTATTTGTGGCAATATGCCTGGAACAGTTGGTCCCATAACATAGTTTTTGTTTCCGGAATTGCTGCTTTGATCAATATTTTGGGTTATGTTATTTACTAAAGATCAATAAATCTTAAATACAAAAGATTTCCCATATATGAGCCCAACCACCAACATCATAACTGCAAAACTAAGTGCAGGAATTAGCAGGGGCCAGCTATGAGGTTTCCTGTGTTCAGGATTCCTCCTCGTGCCTGGACCTTGTCAAACAGCGTGAGCAGCATGGCCCACGCCAGCAGTGTGTTTCACAGATCATCTCATGGTCTGATGAAGGATAGTGGTTTTTAATCCAATTAGAAAACTGCTCTTACATTGAAGGGAGTGCTTCAATAGAAATAAGCAAATAATGCTTT
This sequence comes from Manis javanica, assembly GCF_040802235.1. Classification (NCBI taxonomy): domain Eukaryota; kingdom Metazoa; phylum Chordata; class Mammalia; order Pholidota; family Manidae; genus Manis; species Manis javanica. The sequence goes on from NC_133167.1 coordinate 25,351,548, forward strand.
TGTGCAAATTAGATATAAATTCAGCCCTCTTTTCATACTTGCACTTTAGTAGTTCTGTGCAAATGATCCACAGTCACAGGATATTTTCGCTTGGCACTAACAGCCAGTAAAAACAAGAGGTGTTCCAGTAAATATTTGTTGACCTAATTTGCTCTCACCCCACAATGGAAGAAAGAACTGCTCTTAGAATGTTTGATTTTTGCATCTAGCTTGTTTTCATATGAGGCCACTTGCTGCCATAGTGGCCACTATTGATCTACTGATCCTTGGTTCCTCACCCAATGGAACTTATCTCCACATGTAGATGGACCCAATCACTTCTGATATGTTTCCACATGTACTATTATAGCTTTAAAATATTTTAATAAAATTTTAGCATTGGAAGTTTAATTTTAAAAAGACTTTTATTGTTTCTTGAACACACATTCAGTAAATAGAAGAGAGTAAGATAAAAAAGGGACAGGAGGAAATAGCAGTGCATCTGAAAATCTAAGGCAACTTCCATCACTTTACCCACCAAAACGTCTACATATCGCTCCCTATCCCTCCCTCCCTGCCTCTCTACTCCTTTCTCCCTCTCTCTCTCTCTCTCTCTCTCTCTCTGCCTCTCTCTCTCTCTCTCTCTCTCTCTCTCTCTCTCTCTCTCTCTCTCTCTCTCTCTCTCACACACACACACACACACACTTTTCCAGTGGGCTCCATCACTATTTTTTGTTCTCTCACACTCACTTGAACGACACAGCCATAGCAAAATCAGTCTTCTAAAAACCGTTTCACACTTTTGTTTAATAAAAGCCTAATTAATAGTAAACCAAGTTTCCAGACAATTTTGAGGGACTGCAATGCTCCATAGTTCCTTTACATGCCCTTAACTCAATATCTTAGGTGCATTTATGACCATATCAGGAAACGTGGAGCAAAGAAAAAAATTAACCCTACTTCCCTTGACCATGTTTCCTGTTCGGAAGCCCTCTTAGAACTTCTTAAACATCCGTGGACATGACAGCACTCCCCAAAGAATATTTTTTTCATATCAAGTCAAGACCACCTCATCAGTGATGGGTAAAGAAGGAGACTAAGCAAAGGACGTGAAAACACCTGTTACTGGAGCACGTGGGCTCAATACAGAGTTGATTTGAGGTTATTGATACGCACCTCATCCTCTTGGATATCAGTGTGATTATGAAATCCCAGTCTTGCTACTATGCCTAAAAGAAGCTTTAAACTGGATGGATACCACAAGTTTTCTGAAACTCCAGGATTGCCTGAAAATATATTTTATTGATTCTACTTTGCTTCCAAATACAGCATAACAAGCAGAAAATGAAATGATGTGGAGAGAAAAACACTGGTCACTGTTTACTTCTAGGGATGTTCTATGAATGATGCTTTCAAAAGCCCTGACCTGGAAGTGAGGCCTGAAGGCCTTTTTATTCAGCTGTGTCCATCCAGCCGTCTTTCTAGCTCGCTGAACTCATAGGTCCATCATGGCGCCTTTGCCAGTGGTTCTGTGACTTTCAGTCTCTTTTGTCCTTTCAGCCTCTTAGTTATTCTGTGCTAATACACTAGTCAACCCTTATTTAAAAAGTCATTCAGTTTTATTTTTGCAACTTCAAAACCCATCTTCCTGATTGGTGGGAAAAAAAAAAGTCTTCTTGAGTCTGAGAAGCATATGATGTAGTAAATGCTTTAGATGTTATTTTTATTTCAAGAAAATATGGATTGACAACAAACAATGTTAAGGACTTCTGCCCTTATTGTAACCAAGAGGGTCAGATCATCTCTCTGCATGCAGCGACTCTCATTGTATCTTCTGTATTAGAAAGAAAAGGAAAGTCCAACTTTCACCCCAATGTGAACATGAGCAAGGAACTCTACAAGGTCTCTCACATTCTTAACTGTCAGCAGCATAGGTCACATTAAATGTTAATGCAAAATTAAGTATTTTCCCAAGTGATCTTGTTTCCAAATCCTCCATCCAATATGAATAAACATGACATGACATCCTTTTTCAGTGATCCAAATCATACCAGACCTCAGAAGAAACAAATCACAGACACTTAATAGTTATGCAGCTATTGCTTTCATTTATGTATTTGTTAAGCTATTTTAAAAATGCATCTGCAGTGATGTTCACAGAATAGATTATGTATTAAGAATTAGGGCTTTCTCTTCTGAAGGTAGTAACAGAGGTCAACAATTTAATTACAAAGCCCTTGCCTAGGCTATGTGTAGGTCATTTTTCAGTGAGGAAAAGGCAGTTCTAAAGAACTGTTTCTCTTGACTCTATTTCAGTGCTGGAGAGTCAAATATCTCTTGGGTGATAATAAAACAAATGTTTACAAATTCCCTTAAGGAAAAGCAATGATTTTTCTTATTAAAATTACCACTGTTGGGGATTATCATGACTCGAGTATTGGACAGCTACTCACAGCCAAGAGCCTACTCTCTTGCACATCACTTTTATTGCTCTGCATACATGTTTTTCCTGAAATAGAAAAAAAGTGAATACTGATTTTGAGTCAGCCCAAAATTCTGTCAAGCTGAGAATCAGGTGAGAAACGCTGTCAGTTAAGCGAACAGACAACAGCCACAACGACAAGGGCTCACGCTGCTGGGCTGCATAATGTCCAGCCTGGGGGAGAGCAGAGGTCAGAAAGTTCTTTATCTTTGGCTCCCCTCACAGCTGTTCCCATCTTGGCCACTAGGAGGAGCTGGTGAAAAGGCAAAGCTGTTAAGCAGCTCTGCCTAGCTCAGAACTGCAGTAGCTTCTCATTTTCTTTAGGACAAATAACAAGTTCGTTCCTAAGACTCACTAGGATTCTGCAGGTCGGGCTTTCTCTTTTTGGCTCTCTGCAGCGTTCTCAATTCTTTGCTTTCTAGGTTCAGTCATATGCTTTCTTTTAGTGTTTTGATCTCACGGCCCTCTTACTGCAAGGCTGTTATTGCACATGCATCTGTGGAGGCCTCTGGCATTCTCTACAGAACATTACCCCACCAACCCATTCTCCATCAGTCCTCTGTTTATTCTTTTTATTCCAACTGATAACTGTTTCTCTGGGAAGCAATGTGACATTGCCTCTGTGACATCCCAGTCTGGATCAGAGTCTTCTGTAATAAACTGTCAGAAAATGGCTGGTCTCCTTTACACTAATATCAAGTAAAATAAACTTATTCTTTTAGTTTTTTTGATAAATTCTATGTTCCCTAATAAATACGTAAGTTCCATGAATTTTCATTACATAAGAGAGTGACTGACACAAAGTGGCACTAAATAAATAGTTGTTTAAGGAACACAGAAATTAATAATTGGCGAGTATCGTAGCAAGGCAGATTTCCTTAAACTTACACTAGTCTGAATTAACCAGTGCTGGTGTTTCCTCCTGGTACAAAATGCCTTCTGGCAGAAGCAAGACTTTCCCCAGGAACTTTGCAGCAAGAAGAATAATGGAGTTAATGACTTCATGTCAGATAATTCATTATTAGCATGGACACAGATACAAGTTTCACAGAAAGAAACTCCAAGATAAAAATCCCTCATGTTTTGTTATTACATGCATAAAATCAATTTAAAAAGTTTACACTTTTTCTTCCCATAGAAGTTAATAACAGGATTTAGGGTAAAAGATGGCAGTGTACGAAGGCAAGGCAAAAACCTCCTCCCAGAATCACATAGAACATGAAAATACAGCAAATACAACTAGCCCTGAAAACAACCTGAAGACTACTGACTTCCTACATCTGGGATAGAAGACCCTACAGAAGAAGGTAAGGTGGTAAAGCCATGATCTGGTGGGACCCAAGCCCTTCCCCCACTCTGGCCAATGGGCAGAAGGAAGAGGAAAGGAGAGGGTAGGGAGTGGAAGCCCAGGATCGCTGAATAGCTGGCCCTGGAGATCTGCTCTGGGAACATGAGCCCACATTGCATGATGCCCTGGTGATTGGTGGGGCTGGAAACACTTGGGGAGGCTGAGATACCAGCCTCCTGTGCAGATCAGGCATGCTCTACTGGCCTTCCTGAGAAAGAAGGCAGAGTGGGCAGTTTGAAAGACTTCCAGGCAGTGAGAGGGGTGACAGAGGGGCAATGATTGCACAGTGCTCTCTGCTTAGGAGAAAGGTTAGGTGGACATAATCTCCCCAGCCCACCCTCAGCCCAACAGGCTGAGGTTTTGGTAGTTTGCATCTTTCATAGAACTGGTCCATTTAATCTAAATTGTTAAATTTGGAATATAGTTGTTCATACTACTTATTTGTTTAATGGCCATGGAAGCAATAATGATTATCCCATTTTCATTTATTATATTTGTAATTTATGTTTTACTTTCTTTATTCCTTTCTTATTATGTTATTTTTGCTTGCTTTAGACCTGTTTTACCCCTTTTCCCTAGTTGCCTAAAGTGGAAGCTTTGGCTACTGGCTTTAGATTTCTTCTTTTCTAACAAAGACATTTAATGCTATAAATTTCCATTTAAGCACTATTTTCATTGCATCCTCTAAATTTTGATGTAATATTTTCATTTTCCTTCAATAAAAAATTTTTTTTATATGTCTCTCAAGACCTTTTTTTTGAGCCAGTACTATTTAGAAGTGTGTGGTTTTATTTCCCAATATTTGGGATTGTCCATGTTAAGCTGGAGGAAGGAAAAACAAGGACATGCAAACAGAACAGAGAGATGCCATAGGGGGAGAACAGACCAGACCCCAAGGTCCGTGCCTTATATGGAAAGGAGACATCTCTTCCTGAATTCCATCCTTCTGATGTGCCAGCTAAGACCCGAATGTCAGCCTCCTCCTTCTTGGAAGGAAAAAAGTTTCCAGTTGTCTATTATGTCACCTTTAGCCAATCATACCTCTCCTTGCCCCGTAGGATAGCTTGCCCACTCTTCCCCCTCCTAATCCCTTATAAGCCCCCACCTCCCTGACCAGGTGTGACTTCCCCAGCCTGTAATACCCAGACGGCGGAACATCACCTGGGATTTGCCCTAAATAAATAGTGCACTAAATAAATAGTTGTGGCCCTTTGTTGCCTCTCTTCGCCTGCTTATTTCGGCTAAAATTTATCTTACACTCCAGATGTGTTTCTGTTATTATAATACATTTTTATTGTTCTTGCTTTATCTATTGGGTGAATTAAGACCAAGAAACATACCATCTCCAAAAAATGACAATTTTACTTCTTCGTTTTTTATTTGGATGCCTTTTATTTCTTTATAAGAGTGGTGAGAATAGGTACCCTTGTCTTTTTCTGATCTTAGAAGAAAAGTTTTTTTCTTTTTTTTAACATTGAGTATGATGTTAGCTGTGCATTTGTTACATATGAACTTTATTATGCTGAGGTATGTTCTTTCTATACTCAATTTACTGAGGGTTTTTTTCTTTTATCAAGAAAGGATATATTTTGTCAAATGGTTTTTCTCTATTGATATGATTATATGATTTTTATTTTTCATTGCATGAATGTGGTATAGCACATTTATTCATTTGCAGATGACATGATCTCATACACAGAAAATCCTAGACTTAAAAACCTGTTATAACCAACCAAAGAATTGAGTAAAGTTGAAGCATACAAAATCAAAATATAGAAATCAGTTGCATTTCTCTATACTAATAAAATATCTGAAAATGAAATAAAACTATCCCATTGTAATAGCATCAAAAAGAACAAAATACCTAAGAATAAGTTTAACCAAAGAAAGAAATGAAAGATACATACAAGGAAACTACAAGATTTTGATGAAAGAAGTGTTAAGAATCCGTAAGCAAAACTAAAGAGACTGTGTTCATGGATTGCAAGAATGAGTATTTAAAAACGTCCATACTACCCAAAGCCATCTGTATAGTCAATGCAATCCATATTAAAATTCCAATGGCATTATTCACAGAAATGGAAAAACAATCCTAAAATTCATATGGAACCACAAAAGGCCTTGAATAGCCAAGCAATCCTGAGAAAAAAGAAGAAAAACAGAGACATCACACTTCCTAATTTCAAACTATAACAAAAAGAAGCTACAGTAAGTAAAACAGGATGGTACTGGTATTTAGATAGACACACAGACCAATGGAATGGGATAGAGAGCCCGTAAATAACCCCCCACATATATATTTGACAAAGGAACCAAGAACACTCAAGTGAGGATAGCCTCTTCAACAAATGGTGATGGGAAAACTGATTGATTAACCCATGAGGACAAATGAAACTGGACCCTATCTTGACCACTCACTGACAGAAGTAAATATCAGGTGGAAACACACAGGGGAGAAGGATTTAGTGAGACTCGTTGGAAGGCCTCATATTTAGGTCAATTAGTGTGCTCAGTATTTTATTACTGAAAACTGTAAAAGAGGAAGATTAGTTGTTTTCTAATTAGAGGGTTTTTGAGAAAAACTCCATATTTATGAAGTTACCGGAAAACATGTTCATCCCCTTGTGTTCAATAAATTGCTCACAGACTATGATTAGAGATTGAGGAGCTTGTTAAAAACCAAATCACTTCTAGTATGGTGGGAACAGAGGTCTCTGGGTGGGAACAATTTCTGCACTCCCAGGTGGCGTTTCTATCTGTGGCAACACTGGCAGCAGGTATGTGTGAAGGATGGTGTTAAGACACAGCAGGTTAATATGCCAAAGAATGAGAAGTGTTGCCAGGTAATACATGTGTTTACACATTTCTAGGTAGTGATGTATGTTCCAGAAATCTGAGAATAAGTTAACCATCAAGACTAAACATGTGAAAAGAGCCTGATACACAGATTCAAATGATTTTGAGGTATTATTGCTTATGGACCATGAATTTGTTTTAAACCTAAATAGATTTTATCACTTGCTACTGAGCTGCCAAATGTCATAAACGGGTGACTTATGTTAATAAGATACATTATGCACACCTGTGAACATGTCTTTGAAAAATATGCTAACGCTTGTTAATTAACATGTGAATTTGGGGGGAACTGGATTTCTAAGTGTGTGAGTAAAAGATAAAATCTGGATGATTAGCCTTCAGAGAAAAAGTAAGAATAAATTGGTAAGTATCTAAGAAAACCTATTTAGAAGAAAATAATCTGATTTAAGGAAGATAATCTTAGTAATTTATTTTTTATAATGAATTCTTCCTTACATCTTTTTGCTTGAAGAATGACCATTTTGTATCGCCTAATTTCTTTATCAGCCAAAAAGGCAAATTGAAAGCTTTTTATTTTTAAATGTTGGGGTTAATTCTCTTAGGAAAACAAACTTATTCTTATCAGATTAAATTTGTCACAGTTTGTCATAAACCTGTCATAAGAAATTGATATTTCTGGAAGAAATTAGAATTACAAAATTTAAGCACAAGTAATTGAAGATTTGATTTCAGAGAATAAATGCACAGTTCCTTTAATTAACCAATAATTCACTTAAATTTAACCATGATATATGAATAGTATCCTACCGCAAAGGTTAATCAGATAACCCTGGTCATCTTGTTTTGGGGATTTGCAATTTGTTGCAATTGGATTTTATCTGCTGACAATAGTTTATTATATTCATGACTGTTTAATTTGAGAGAAAATAGAAGATGACAAGTTTGATACAAAGGATCTATGAAATACAGTAATTTTTTGTTACTGCTTTATTTTAAAAAGTTTTATTCAATACCAACAAGATCGGAAATGAAATTATCTCAAAGTAATTTGCCTTTGTATCATTTAATGACTGATTAAATTTTCATTAACTCAGTGAAGGAGAAACAGTCCATCTGCTCTTGTAAATATAAATAAATAACTTGGCAGTTTCTCAAGGAAAAAGAAAGTCTTGTCTTTTAATCTGTGATCCAATATTCTGTTTCTGTGAAATGGATAAAAAACCAGGGAACATCACGAAGATAGGGACACAGGATGTTCCTGAATTTCCCTCCTCCCACAGATGCACCAAATATAGAGCTACACACACAACGGTTTCTTCTGGGAGAAATCCAGAAATTACAAGAGTGACTCCTACACATCGGGCAACCAAGAAAATACCCACATCAAACCTGGTAGGGAAGGCTGAGACACACGCTCACCATCACCCACCCCCAAGGCATGGCACCCTGAAGTTAGGGGGGAGGGAGCCCTGAGGTGTGGCAGGTGTGGACCAAACATACAGTACTCCAGCTTTTAAAGCTGCCACGCTAGGGACAGGCTCCAAATCACCAGCAGTGAGAGCTATGAGGGCTTGTGATCACGATTCCCAAGGCACTGTAACAAAAGCAGTGTCTCTGAAATGGGCACATGTGCACTACCCACACCTATCCCCCTCACCCGCCACCATCACCCTCGGTGCAAAAGTCCAATCTCCCAGTTTCTTTCCTAGAGGGAGTTTAACTGAACGTTCTCCCAGTTTTTTTCCTGAGGGTCTAGCTTCTAATCCACCTACGCTTTGGAGCCGCGTGGGAGGCGCCTGAGAGCCTGGTCCAACTGGTAGACAACTGCCCCTCCTCCTCCCTGCGGCCCCCTCCAGCAACAACTCTGTCACCAGCGTCCCCCGGGAAGAACTTGCTCACACATATAGTGTATATACCTACTTTAACATCTACCACTAGAGAGACGGGCCCCAATCACCCAGCTCTGAGAGCCAAGGGGGCTTGTACTCCTGAGCCCCACAGCGCTATGGCAATCAAAGGAACAGTTTTCAAACAGACGTGCAAGTACTCCATGCAGCTATATACCTGGGCTCAGTACAGAAGGAGGAAAAACACTCGTCTTCCAGTTTCTCCCTAGGAGTTTGCATCCTTTTCCAGCTGCTGCCAGTGGGAAGAGCCTGTAAGTAGCGTACTTCTAGGTGCTGACTGAGAATCTCCTGTGAGCCTACAGGAGTGAGGGGGCACCTCCTCCACCGCCTCTTAGGGCTCCCTGCAAGAGTAAAACTACGTCTCCAGTTTCTCCCTGAAAGAAACTTGTGCGTACACCTGGCGGCCCTCTTTTGGCTGCTGTCTGAGGGTGAGTCCTCCAGTTACTTAACTGACAGCCAGTGGGTTTAAGCATCCACAAGTCCCACAGGACCATATTAAACAACAAAAAAGTACTTTTCTAATGAACCACAAGCACTTCCTGCAGCTATGGCCCCCGGGCCCAATGCAGAGGGAGCAGGCTAAGGGGTACATTCTCCCTGGAAGGGATTTGACCGCATACTTTCCCAGCTGCTGCCTGAGATTCCGGCTTCTAATCAGCCTGCATGTGGGAGCCTACTGCAATTTCCTTAGGAGCCTGGTAGAGCTGGTGGGCACACCCCCTGCTGTCTTTCCCCCACCCCCAGTAAAGCCAGTCCTCCAGCTTCTCCCTGGAAGCAGATTGCCCACACATCTAGCACCCCAACTGTTAGAGCTGCCACCCTACTGACTCGCTGATGGGGCTTGGCATTCACAAGCCCTCTGGGACCACACAAAATAAAGAAGTGCTTCTACTTGAGTGCACAGCACTTTGAGTGACTATTCTCTTCGGTTCAGCACAGAATGAATAAGTAAACACGCCCAGCTCCTGTCTGTCTCTGTGATTGACTAGATTGCATAGCCAACATCGTGAATTTTCCACGTTACGTGAAGGTCAGGTTGTGTCTCCCACATCCTATCATTTAACTTTATTTTTTATAATATTTGCTTTGAGAATGATTTCATAAATCATATCTCAGAATTCTTAATTCAATTGGTAGTAAGCTGTTTTGTCTTTTTTTCTCTTTTTTTTTTTTTTTGGTTTTCCAATAGATACCCTCCACTTCTAAGCTCAAGAAATCCCCAGTTACGGGTTTTGACCCTGTGAGAGTGCTGAACTGCTATTTGCGCTCAGATACATTTTTTCCCTTTTCCAGGCTCTCCCATTTATCACAAGGGCAGGACATCAGAGAACCACATTTTTGAGAATTCCTTTCTGGCAGAGGTCTCACTACATACTTCCCAAGATGCATGACACAAAGTTTAGAAAGTTGAAGCTCCTGGTCCAGCAGCAGGACGTCTGCAATGAGCTTCCATTGTCATGGTTTTAGGAACATGAGCTAAGAATTCCACCACAAATTCTCTGCCCAAATGGTGGAGGCCGTTGCCATTCCTGAATGAAGTATTTGGCACATCTTGAGTGTCTGGAGGATAGAAATGTGAAAGCCGGAGGCAGTTACCCTCATTTTCTCATCTCAGGCTCTGTAGGTTTTTCTAAGAACCTGAATTCCTATACTTTTTCCTTACTATATACTGACCAATACAAAGGAACTGTTCACTTTGTATTACAGAAGTAGTGTACACATGTCCTAATTACCTCTATGCCCTTGCGGACAGGGCTTCAGTACATGAACTAGCTTTGTCCAGTGCTCCTTCCTGGGAAGCAGAGATGAAGGAGCAGGAGCCAGCAGGTGATGTGGTACCCAGGCTAAACAATTACTGATGGTTTTCCTAAATAAAAAGCATTGCACTTTTTAAACTTTGTATAACTACTTAAGTTTTGGCCAACTTTACAAGCCTTGTGTTCTACTCTTATTAATTTTATACCTTTCCAATATATATTTTTTTCTTTCTTAAGAAAACAGAAGGCAATTTATTTTGCTTACAACCAAATTTTGCTGCAAAAGGAAACAAGTCATCAGAACTGTTGTGAATTATGGAATTCCTTAGAAAGCTTTTATCTAGAAAATTGTAATATGGTGGATGAATCCATATGTGCTTTCAGAAATCACATATGAATATAAGCTTAACTATTTGCCCTGGTTATGTGAAAGGTGGTCTCACTTACCAAAATATAAACATCATAGCATCAGTGTTCCTATTTCTCTAGAGAGAGAGAAACTGTGGGTGTTTAGAATCTAGTCTGAGAATATTCTTAAAGGACAATTGGTAAACCTGTTTTTGGATGACAATAGTACTTGTGTGATTGATTGATTTTAAAGTAAGTTTTCAAAACAGTAGAAGATTGATGATGAAATTTGTCATTTAAAACTTCTCTAACTCCACAATATTACTCTATATTTGCTTTCACCTATAATTCAGAACCAGTCTATCATTTAATGATAAAACAGTTTTCAAAAATCCTTTTCAGAATTTCATATTAACTATTTTTACATCTATTTTTAAAATATGCTACTTATTTTTCACATTTTCATAAAGAAAAGAAACCTAAGCAGTTTCTTTCCATGCTTATTATAAGACATGTAATTTTTAAAATGCTACTTTTCCTTCAAGATTTGGAAACTCTCAAGTGGAATTTTCTGTAACTATAATAAAATGCCACTTGGAAGATTTTTGCCCCGCTTCAGAGTGGGACAGAAGAATTCTTAATGAAGTCTACTTTGTATTTACCGTATGTCTCCCTTTAAGTCTGACTTTTATTTTTCTAATGATCAATCTAATTATTTTATTTTCCTTGAGCATCTTCTTCAGTTTTTAGCATTTCTGCAGATTACCTTTTGTCTTAATATCTGATTCGTTTAATATGTAAACTCTAAATTAGAAAGTTGTAGCATATTGGCTGTATAGACACTTTAAAAATCTTGTAAATGTTCAGGATATTTTTCTCTTCTCTAAATTCTCACACATTGAGGTATACACACTGGCATTTGTTCATTATTTAGGTGGTTCAACCCCAATAAAGCAAATATGGGACTCTACAGACCCCAGCTTAAAACTCCAGCCCTCTATCTTCATCTTTTGTATTGATCATAAATGTTTCTTCTAGACACATTTCTGAAGCAATTTTAAAAGATTAATTTTGAAATGTCACACATATTATTTAGTTAATTCTGTTAAATTCCCAGTTAGTAGAATATCGGTGGTATGTGGATTCACTAGGAACCCATTACTACAGTCATAATTACCCAGTTTGCCCCAGTGACATTTTTTCTTTCATTTCTAGGGTTTGTTGTTCAATTTATCTCAATTACCTGTCAATTTAAGTACCAGTATGTCTCGCAGATAATTCTTAATGCCACCTGGAAGATATACTTTTGTCTCTATTAAACCACACTGAGATGTTGTGAAAGTCTTCTAGATTTATTAATATTTTAAAACATCGTTCTCCCTGAGCTGATTATTATACAGAGCTTCTTTTTTTTATATTACAACAGCAATAGTAAGTTATTGAGAAGCTCTCTTGATAGTCTATTGCTTTGCATGTTACAGCCAATTACTAAGCCATCTATTTCATCATATTTATATTAGTCAAGTTAAAATGAATCTAATTTTGTCATGCTGATTCATCTTAAGTGACATGAACATACAGTATATACTATAAGATTATTTTTGTTGTTATTATTACCATCAGCTAACATGTCTTTGCTAAATGCATCATGCGTAGTATAACAATAACCTACTGTGTTATGAGCATGAGCTCATTGAACTTTACCACAATATCACTAATGAAAACAGGACAGACCACATGTGCCAATGTGCACACCTAAAATGCTGTTTAGAACCCAAGAATGGACTAACAGGTACCAAAGGGAAAGGGAGTGGGGAGGATGGGTGGGTAGGGAGGGATTAGGTGGGGGGAGAAGAAAGGGGGTATGATTAGCATGCATAATGGGGGGGAGAGAGGAAGAAAGGGGAGGGCTGTACAACACAGAGAAGACAAGTAGTGATTCTACAACATTTTGCTATGCTGATGGACAGTGACTGTAAAGGGGTTTGTGGGGGGGACCTTGTATAGGGGAGAACCTAGTAAACATAATATTCTTCATGTAATTGTAGATTAATGATAACAAAAAAAAAGAAAGAAAAGGGGGATTTCTCCCTGATAGGATAAAACTAACTGAAAATCAACGATTAATGCGTGCTTTAAATATCCTTAATTTTGATCATTTAAAGGGTGTCAGATGATCAGCTATGAAAGTACGTTTTTCTGATAATATTCCTTTCTCTTAAAAAAAAAAAAGCAATTCCTGTGTGGTGATCTCCAATAAGTTCTTCACAGTGATATAAAGGGTATATCAAAGTGTGGGCAAAAGGTTTGTTGTGTTTATACAGAGGATCAAAGCCTAATTTGGCTACCCAGAAAACGAATTAAGATACGATATGAAGAAGAACTTCCAACATCAACATTCTCTGGAAGAGTCATTCCTCTAGATGATCATCAAAAAACTTCAACAAAGATCCTGGTGCTGTTGCAGTTGTAGTTGCATTCATCCCACCGGTTCCTGGACTTGCCATTGGAATGAAGAAGGAGATATCTAAGCTGGCCTGTGCATACAGTTAAACAACAAATTTGACTGAATCTATACTGTCAGAACTCAACCAAGAATTAGGAGAAGTGCAAGTTGCAGCGCTCCAAAATCTTGGGACTACAGACTATCTACTGTTAAAAGAACATATGGGATGTGAACAGTTCCCAGGAATGTGTTGTTTTAATTTGTCTGATTTTTCTCAAACTATTCAAATTCAGTTAGACAATATCCATCATATCATTGATAAGTTTTCACAAATGCCTAGGGTGCCTAACTGGTTTTCTTGGTTTCACTGGAGATGGCTGGTAATTGTAGGTCTGCTTTGGTTATGTAGCTGTATTCCTATTATGTTATGTGTGTGTGCAATTTAATTAGTAGTTTAAAACCTATACATCCAATAACCAATCTTCCCATGTTTTCTTCTGTCTGCTACTTCTATAGCCTTTCTTCTTCCTTCCTAATTACAACCCTTACGTAGAATTCGTGCCTCTTATCGAAATTACTGAGTATCATAATTCTTCCAAGTGGTAAAGATACCTCAAGACAAATGCTGGGCATAAAAGCCACAGGGTGTAAATCCACAAAGAAGTAAAAAACTAACCTTTTCGAACAATATTGTTTCTCTCTCACTTACCAAATTTACATTTCCCTGTATGACCCCGGAAGATGACTGGTTAGCCAGAGACGGGTAAGATTCCTCAAGGGAGGAACAACCTAAGACAGGCACAGTCGCACGGGGGCCATCAGGTGAGAAATTGGGGATCAACAGAGGTGAGGCTTAGAACCTCACCCACCCCCCCCTGTTCTGAGAGAAATCTTCTGCATCCATGGATGTTTTGTTGCCCTTGTCTAGCTTGGATTAATACTTAGTCTATAGGGACACACCTGATCATATATATTTGCCCTCTTACAGCACTAAACTATGTTTTCTACCTTTATCTTGCATCTACCTACCACTTCAGCATTTTATTAAAAATAATAATAATAATAAGGGAGAAATGTGGGATCACATATAAATCAAGTATAAAACTGAAACGAATATTCATATTTGACCTGATTGTTTATAGTTCATAATGCGTGATCAAAACCTAAAGTTTCTGTGATGACTGCCCTTGTACTGTTCACCATGTAAGAACTTGTTCGTTATGCTTCAGAAGATTGGAGACTGACCAGAATTAGGCTTGAGATGGATTAATGATTGTGCATTGAGCATTGACTCCCCTATACAGAATTTTATTGTTGTTAACAATGATTGCATCAATAAATATGAGAGATGCCCTGTCAAAAAAAAATTGATGGCTTCAAACTGAATCAATAATTTTCTAACTATACTGGATGTTTATCAGAAATAAACAGGAGGAAATAAACTACACATCTTTCTTCTACTCTATAAACGTGTTCTTATTAATTGGTAGGTGCCTTGCCCTCCTGAAACATTACTGATTCTTACAGAAAACTCTTGATCTAAACACAATGCAACTTGTTTGCTGAAAATATGTCTTTGTGCTGAAAAAAAAATGTACTCAGGAAAAAAAGTATCTTTTAGTCTAATGCAAAGTAGTTGACATGAAAAAGAAGGAACAAGAATAAGGAATTATAGATAGTAAATACATATTTCATTTTCTCCTCTGCCTGCTGGGGAACTGGAATGAAGAATGGGTCAGATCATTTCCTCCAGGTGCTAATAATTGGTTAGACAGTCCTGTTAGGATTTTACCTAACAGGTCTCAGTATTTTGCCAAAAGGTTGGTTTTAGAATTCTTTCTGCAAGAACGTGCTAATGCCAGAGCCAGTCCATCCCCCAAAGATCTGAATGAAAGATTCAAGTCATAGACCAATTGGAAGGTACGTAGAAGAACCAGAATCGAATGGGAGGACGGCAAAGAGGAATTGCTCATGTAAAGGTTTCTGACAGAGCTCAAGAGGCTCAAAGCTCTTTATACATTTCTACCACTTGTATGGCAAGCCCAAGACATTGAACGTGACCCATTTATGTAGGTCAGATGTTTCCCATAGGGTGTTCTGAGAAAGCACTAATTCCTCAGAATATACTAAGAAGAAAGGTGGACACTGCATTTCTTAATGCCACAATGTAGAATAATTTAAATTAGCATTCTGGCTCCTATGTTGTTATAACTGGAAACTTAAATATTTATTATTTTAAACTATATCATTTATGCATTCAAGAAACTTTATAAGTCTTTGTGATGGCTCCTTGGTATTTTAGCATTTTTAATCTTATTTCACATTTAGTAACTTTCTTGCAATAGCCCTGTATAACCAGAACTAGTAAATTATTGTGACTTTCTTAGATTCCTTTTCATCAAAAATGATTTTTAAAATTTTATTGGAAAGAAATATCATGAGCCTCTGACTGTTCACTCTCCAATATCCATTGCAGCCACATAATCCCATTCGTTTTGGCCTTAAGTCCCAATTATGATGGATGAAGTGTAGAGAAAGTCTGAGTAATCCAGGGAATATTCCCTCATGCTTAGAATGATATGGAAAGAGACAGTTGCTCCTTTTTCTTTTGATAATCTCATTTCTGTATGGGATATCAGGCTAAGCTGTTGATTTGCAACAACAAGGGTAAAATCCCAGACCCTTCACTGATGAAGACTGACTGTGGAAGAGTATGGGAAGGTAATCAAGAAAAAAAGCACAAGGGAGAACATTATAAGCAGGAGGGGCAAAGGACCCTTGGAGACAGCAGAGAAGGTCTGGAAACAAATGGACAAATTCTGACCATTAGAGAGGAAGGATGTGGTCGGAAGAATTTTAATGGAAGGGTGTGTCCCAATGATCCATGCCCTTGTACAATCCCCTCCCCCTGAGTGTGGGTGTGACCTGTGAATAGGAAGGGGCATTACTCTTATGATGGGGTTGAATTATGGCAAAGATAAAAGAATTTCACAGATGTAATTAAGGTACCCCATCCGTTGATTTTGCATTAAAGCAAAGAGAAATTTTCCTGGGTGGGTTTGATGTAATTAGGTGAGTCCTTTAAAAGGAGGTCTAGAAGAAAAAAGAAGCTGCAGAGACGCCCTTCTGTTGATCTTAAAGAAGAAACCTGCCATGTTATGGAATTGGGCATATGGCAGGGAATGGTAGGTGGCTTCAAACAGTCAGGGTCCTCAGTCCTGTAACAGGAAAAGAAACCTTAATTCTGCCAAGAAACAACCAATGAGTTTGGAAGAGAGTTTGAGTTTCAGATGATTCAGCCCCAGTCAACACCTTAACTGAAGCCTTGTGAGACCCTGGGCAAATGACTGAGTCCTACATGGACTCTTGATCCACAGAAACTGAGATAATAAATTATAGTGTTTTAAGCTGTTAAATTTGTGTTAAATTGTTATTCACCTACATAAAACTAATACAAAGAAAAGAAAAAAAAAGGATACTAAGATATACTAATTTTTCCTTCACCTTCTTCTTCAAATATAAGATCATGCCCAAGATGGCAAAGAGAAACATGGCAGGTAAAAGATGAGTGGATAATGAAAAGAGTTTAAAATGGTCCTGTGATAAATTCAGTGAGTTCAGACAGCCTGAATGTGCTTGTGTTTTTGTGATATCATATACCACTGCTGAAAAAAAATTGTATCATAGACTCCATTCTACATTTTGTGCTTGTGAGTCATTGGCAAACTCTTGTTTGCAAACATCCTGTAGTGCAGTTCACATATTGCAGACATCCCATTGGTAGCCGAGGTTTTCATTCTCTTCCAATATTTAGGCAACATTCAGTTCTCCCTCACTTTTCCCAAATACAGATCTAACTTCACAAATGCTTACACAAGAGTGTGTGGTTTTGCGGGAGATGGAGAAGCCTAACCAAGGAAGTGAAATTCCTATACTCTGAAAACTACAAGACAGCTGGTGTTGGCAAAACTGAACTAGAGGAAATTGTTTTAAAATTTGTTTGAAACTACAAAAGACCCCGAATATCCAAAGCAATCCCGAGAAGGAAGAATAAAGCTGGGGGGATTATGCTCCCCAACTTCAAGCTCTACTACAAAACCATAGTAATCAGGACAATTTGGTACTGGCATAAGAACAGACCTATAGACTAATGGAACAGACTAGAGAGCCCTGATATAAACTCAACCATATATGGTCAACTAATATATGGTAAAGGAGCTATGAACCTACAATGGGGATATGACAGCCTCTTCAACAGCTGGTGTTGGCAAAACTGGACAGCTACATGCAAGAGAATGAAACTGGATTATTGTTTAACCCCGTACACAAAAGTAAACTCAAAATGGATAAAAAACCTGAATGTAAGTCATGAAACCATAAAACTCTTAGAAGACAACATAGGCAAAAATCTCCTGAATATAAGCATGAACCGATTCTTCCTGAATGCATCTCCTCGAGCAAGGGAAACAAAAGGAAAAATGAACACATAGGACTACATCAAACAAAAAAGTTCTGTATGGCAAAGGACACCATCAACAGAACCAAAAGGCATCCTACAGTATGGGAGAGTGTATTTGTAAATGACATATGTGACAAGGGGTAAACAGCCAAAATATATAAAGAACTTACACACCTCAACACCTAAAAAGCAAACAACCCAATTAACAAATGGGCAGAGGATATGAAGAGACAATTCTCCAAAGAAGAAATTCAGATGGCCAACAGACACATGAAAAGATGCTCCACATCACTAATCATCAGGGAAATGCAAATTAAAACCACACTGGATATCACCTCACACCACTAAGGATGGCCAGCATTGAAAAGACTAAGAAAAAGAAATGCTGGTGAGGATGAAGAGAAAGGGGAGCCCTCCTACACTGCTGGTGGGAATGTAAGCTAGTTCAACCACTGTGGAAAGCAACATGGAGGTTCCTCAAGAAACTAAGAATAGAAATACCATTTGACCCGGGAATCCCACTCCTTGGAATTTTCCCAAGGAATACAACTTCTCAGATCCAAGAAGACACATGCACCCCTATGTTTATTGCAGCACTATTTACAATAGCCAAGATACGAAAGCAACCTAAGTGTCCATCAGCAGATCAATGGATAAAGAAGAGGTGATACATATTCACAATGGAATACTATTCAGCCATAAGAAAGAAAGAAATCCTACCATTTGCAACAACACGGATGGAGCTGGAGGATATTATGCTCAGTGAAATAAGCCAGGCAGAGAAAGACAAGTGCCAAATGATTTCCCTCATTTGTGGAGTATAACAACGAAGCAAACTGAAGCAACAAAATAGAAGCCGACTCACAGACTCCAGGAAGGGACTAGTGGTTACCAAAGGGGAGGAGTATGGGAGGGGGGGTGGGGAGGGAGGGAGAAGGGGATTGAGGGGTATTATGTTTAGTACACATGGTGTTGGGGATCATGGGAAAACAGTGTAGCACAGGGAAGGCAAACAGTGAATCTGTGGCATCTTACTACACTGATGGACAGTGACTGCATGGGTGGCGACTTGATAATATGGGTAAATGTAGTAACCACATTGTTTATTCATGTCAGACCTTCATAAGGGTATATATCAATACCTTAATAAAAATTAATTAATTAATTAATTAATTAATTAATTAATATTCCTTGGGGCCCTCAGTAATTTCTGAGAATAAAGAAGTTCTAAAACCAAAAAGAAAAAAATTTTGATTATTTATAAAATTATGGCATGAAAAAGTAAATATTAATTACATATATGCAGCTCATTGTTTGGTGTTTGTATCTCTAAGTGAATCTTCTAAAAATTGGTTACTTTTCCTCTTAAAATAAAAAAAAAGAAGTTGAACAATATTTTTAATTTGCTTTTAAATGACAGCTTTTTCCCCAGAATAGTAATTATTCATAATCAGCATCTATTTAAATATCATGGCAACAGCACTAATACTTTTGATTTTTCTGAATGCCTATGTTTTCTCCAAAAGTAAGCTTTCCACTTTAATGTTATTCTTTTTTCAAAAGAAAATACAGCTTTCTGACAAACAGAAAAAAACACCATTTTGTATGCCATTAAATTGATTAAGTATTTACATATTTCCAAAAGTTGTTTACTTGTTTTTACCATGGCTAAACTTTAGGAACTCTAATATGAGAAATGTGCCCATTTTAGAAAAATGGCAACAAAACATGGGATCTTTTGTTTGAATGTCTTCTTAGTAGCAATATATCATACAGAAAAAAATGGGGTAATCAAAATTAGACAAAATTTCAAGCCTATAGCAGAAAATATTTAAAAATATGAAATTGTTTAATTTCAATGTAAATCACACAAAATGAAAGTATGACCTTCGTACTTTAAAGAGTTACCCTGAATCAGCGTGGTTCCATATGAGAAGTTTTTCTTATTGTTTTCAACTTTTCATCACTAAAAAAACAGGAATACCTAATAAATATTGTGCTAACTGGTTTTGTAATTCAAAAACATTTGACCTAAATCCTATCCCACATGTAGCTGGAATGCTGAAATTTGGTTTTAATTTCTCCAAAAACTTGATTGCAGCTTTACATGTTTTCTGGTTTCAAAGTCCAGTGCCTTATGTGTTTGTTCCACATAGTCTTTTTCTTTGCATTCTGTCACCAGGACTACCAGTCAATTATTGACTATGTTTATTTGACTACTGAGAAATGGTCAAGTAAGTAAAAATGCTTTCAGGGGAGAGCAGAGTTTGGGCATTCATTCACAGCAGGGAACTGACCTCCTGGGGGAGCTCCACACTCGGGAGGCCTCTGCTTATTACCTGGAGCAGAGGACGCCCAGACTGCATTCTTTTCTTTCTTCATCTCTTTTATACTTCTCTTTCCCCTTCTCTCCAGTTCCTTCATTTTTCTCAAAGACGTAACCGAAATATTTTGACCTCCTCTTCTTCCCCTTAACAAGAAGTAATTTCCACTTAGTTCTTTCATTATTTCAAAAGCTTTAATAATTTTTGTACATACCTTTGAACATGAAGTTGAAAGCTGTGTGATATTGTATTTGTTCAAGTGAATTGTCTGTGTATAAAATTCTCTGTGTAGAAAGCAGTTATTATTCTAAGTGTAGAATGATGAATTACTTTAAAAGGCTTTTACAATGTGTACATTTATGGAGTAGTCATGAATCAAATTAAGCCAATAATCGAACTATGAAAGTATCATTTAATATTGAATGCATGGGAATTATTTTAGGAAAGGATTTATGCACTGTTAAGTACTAAATTTCAATCTCTCCCCAATTCAGATGGTGCAGATGTGTATTTCAACTTAGATTTAGTCCTTCTTCTTTTGATTACTTATGCATAATTAGGTACAAAAATCTTAAATCAACATTTTCTGATATTTATTAAATACATTCTTCTATGTAACCAAAATCTGTTGAGTTGGAGAATACTTTCAACACCCCAGAAAGTTTCTTCATCTGGGATGGTCAATACCCTCCTATATTCTCTGCAGAGGCAACTGATGGTCTGTTTTCCAACAATAAATTAATTATGCCTATGCTAAAGCATCCTATAAGTACCATACGCAATTTATATTGTTTTGTAATGATTTTGGATCAATCCATATCTTTCTATGAATCAGTCGCCTATTTCTATTTATTCATGAATCATATTCCATTATATGAATTTTTTACAGTTTATTCTTCTAATGATACCTGAGTTATTTGCAGTTTTGGGTCATTATGAATAAAGCCTTCATGAACATTCATTTATAAATCTTGTAAACACATCTTCATCTCAATTGTGTCATGATCGAGAACTGTAATTGCTGGTTCAGACGTTAAGTGATATTAACTGTATTTGTTCAAGTGAATTGTCTGTGTAAGAAATTGCCAGATTTTCCCCAAAAAGCTGCACAATTTTTCACTCCTTCCAATAATAGATGAGTGTTTCAAATACTTCTCATACTCTCTAACAGTGGTGTTGTCCGTCTTTTTAAATTTACCCGTTAAGATGAGTGTGAAGTATTATCTCATGGGGTTTTTACTTTGCATTTCCCAGATGAGTAATGATGTTGAACACATTTCCATATGCATATTTTACATTTGTATTTTTTTTTGTTAAGTGTTATGTTCACATTTTCCCCCCATTGTTCACTGAGTTCTTTTGTTGTTCTTGTTATTGAATTGCAGGAGTTCATATATGCTGGACACCAATTTATTGTCAAATATTTGTTTTGAAAATATTCTTCTCTGTCACTTGCTTTTTCATCTTCTTAAGTGTTTTTGTTAATATGAGTAATTTATCATTTTGTAAAAGGTAATATATTGACTTTTATTGTTTTTGCTTTTTGTGACCTAAGAAATATTTACTTACACCTGATTCATGACTGTATTCTGCAATATTTTCCTCTACAGGTTTATGTTTTTGGGTTTTATATCTAGGTCCAATCTTGAATTATTTTTTGTATGTGTTGAGAAGTAAGGTGTGAGCTTCATTGTTTTTTCTATGTGGATATCAAGTTATTATCACATAATTTAATGAAAAATCTTTCTCAACATTGGAGAGCTTTGGCAGTTTTATAAAAAATAAAATGACTGCAAAGATGTGCAATCAATTTTCTGGGCTGTCTATTTGTAGATCTTTATTTGAGTATAATATTGACTACTGTAGTTTTATGAAACTCATTAACACATGTAATGTAAGTTGTTTCCCACTGTTCCTTTATTTCAAGATTGCTTTGGTTACTCTAAGTTATTTGAACCTTCACATAAATTTTAAACCAACTTGTAATTCTTTCTTTAAAAAGCATGCAGATATTTTCATATGAATTAAAAATAATCCACAGATCAATATGGGGAAAACTTTCTTAAAAATATCAGATATTCCAATCAGTGAATATAAACTATCTTTCCATGTATTTAAGACTTCTTCAATTTTACTTAGCAAACTACTTAGGTAGTTTTAAATGAAAAGATCTTACATATAATTTTTTATTAGTACTAATAATTTATTTTTGATAGTAACATAAATAGAATTTTTAAATATCATATGCCAATTATTTTCTGTAAAAATATACAGATGTAATTTTCTATGTTAAACTTGTGTACTGAAACTTTGTTAGGTCCATTATTAATTATAGTTTTTGTTTCTTAGGACTAGTAGCTTCTTGGTAAATAATGATGTAATTTGCACAATGAAATGGCTAGAACCTTCAATTTAATGTTGAAAGGATGTGTTACAAATGAGGATTCTTGTGTTATCTAGGGGAAAATCCTTTAAGTTCACCAGCAAATATGGTATTAGCTGCAGGTTTATAGAAACTCTTCATAAGATTGAAGACATTCCTGTCAATTCCTCAGTGGGTAATTTGTGTTCTTGCTTTTGTAATTTAGGTATTCTAGTTCATGATTTATCCATTTCATCGAACTTCTCAAGGAACTCAGTTTCACCAGTGTTAATTTCCTCTGTTGTTTGCCTCTTTCCTAGTTCATTTGTTTCTGTTCTGATACTTACTACTTTCTTATTTTGCCAGTTTTGGTAATTGTGTTTTTAAAAGAATTTATCCATTGAAAGTATGCAGTCAAATTCACTGGAATAAAATCGCTCATGACATTCTTGTAAGTTAAAAAACAAAATTCAACTGAGTAAATTTTAAAGATCCTATTGGGTTTATTCAATAATTCATGAACAGCATCCAGTCTAGCAGACAGAAAGGATCTCTGAGAAAATGTACAAAATGAAAGACTTTCATAAGCAGAAAGAAGCAGGAACAAAGAAGTTCTACTAGGCAAAAAAGCAGGTTGATCATTGCCACATCACTTTCCTTAGGGCATGGCAGGGGTCTATTGGGCAGATTATCGACTAGTGCTGATCAGGTGACTCTTGATGGACTAGTTAAGACTCCATTTTGGGGAATCTAAACCTGTAACTGTTAAATCTTGCTTTGGTGTTGTGGGCTTTGGCATACGTCTATTTGCAGGCTGTTGTCCTATTTTTAGCACTTATTATAACTTTTCTTTAATATTTTTATAATGTGTAATCAGGTACAAATCCTCCAGAGTACTGGCTCTGTAAATTTACCACAATAGCCAATTTTTATCTGTAAATATTACCTTATTATTGAGTGTTGTAATTTTTATGTATACCATTTAATACCTCTGATAGACTATGGTAGAAAATCACAAAGAAATTTGTTGTGATTGTTTCACTTGCAAGAATGCCTCACCTAATTTTTTCTCTGATTTTCTTTCTCATACAAAAAGGAGATTCAGTGAAAATGCTACCTGAGAAATATAAAAGTTCAATAAGGAATTGCATTTTAGATAAAAGACTTGAAGATACCAGTATGTTGTTTTTTCTAAGAAACTAAGTCCAGAAAAATTGGCTTCTGTTCTCATCTCCATTCCTGTTTAACCAGGACTATATATATAAACACTTATCCTAGACATCTATTTATTCAGAAAAGCATTAATATCAAACCCACTGACATAATCAAATTTAAAAACCAATTGAAGAACATAAAATTAAATATATTGATTATCTGGGTTATGGGGAATTTAAAATGGGGAGAAAAACATGACTGGCTTTGTTCTTAGGAATGGGGTCAAAGTATTCAGAAGCATTCCTCCATGGTTTCCATCAAGATCCACCTCTTTTCTTTAAGTCACTGCACCAATTAAAGAAAACATTTGCCTTTCTTGATTAAAGAAAACATTTCCTGCTCCCCATATGCCTTCTTCTCCAGCTGTTCATACAACAGCAGAGTATCCATAAGTTTGTAAACAGTGGGCCTAATGGTAAATTTTTGCCCAAGTTTCACTCTGAGAAAAAGAGTATTGCTAAAGATGACTGTGCATGCTTTTTCTGGTCAACAACTAAAAAGTACTGCAGTCTCTGTTGTATCCTCATTTGCATTAGACACACAAAAAAATCTCAGACTCAAACTCACTGTCTAAATGCTTTGAAGGTACATTTTGTTTACTTCAAATGGGAAGTCATCTATTTTAGCCTTAAATGTACTACATTTTAATTTCCAGCCACTTAAATGATCTTTTTGGAAAGCACCATAACATTAAACTCTAGGGGGAAAATATGGAAGACTTTTCTCTATGAAGTCTAAAACTACTTGGTTTTTTCCTTGCAGCAGTCCCTGGAAATGAAGCCTAAAGTTACTTCTGGTGCTTTATTTCTTAAAGTACCAAGGTCATCACTAACAAATAAGTTTTGTAATGGAAAGTGATGAAATCTTTTTGAGTGAACAAAGCAAAGTCTGAAGGGAGCTTCTTAGTTAATGAAAGCGAGATACAGTCAATTCTATTATTTACAGGGACTTGAGCTTCCTCTCTCCCAGAAGCTTTTGTTGTAGGCAGACCCACTCAATCTCTCAGCCAGGAAAGAATGCTGAGGCAAAACTTCAAATTAGATTTAAGATTTGTCAGATGGATCCAATTCTATTTCTACAATTCCCTCTTTAATCCTTTTCCTTTTTTTCCTACATCTGGCTAATTATATCTCTGACAAAGTATTAACTTAGCGCATTCTTTTCCTCAACCACCCACACAGAGATATTGACATCTTTGCAGGATGGTTTTAAAGGGTAATAACTTAGAATACCAAAGAAATTTTTCCAGGAAGAAGAAGTGAAACCCAAAGTTAGTATAAGGAGGGACATAAGAAGACCAGAGCAAAAATAAATAAAATAGAGAAAAACAAACAATAGAAAAAAATTAGTGAAAGCAAGAGCTGGCTCTTTGAATAGATAAACCCCTAGCCAGGCTTATCAAGAAATAATAGGATACAAATAAACAAAATCAGAAACAAAATAAGAACGTTTACAATAGACACCACAGAAATACAAAGAACTATTAGAGAATTCTATGAAAAATTATATGCCAATAAACTGGACAACCTAGAAGAAATGAACAGATGCCTAGAAAAATACAAACTTCCAAGACTGAGCCAAGAAGAAACAGAAAATTGGAACAGAATTACCAGTAACAAAGAACTGGTAATCAAAAAAACCCCAACAAGCAAAATCCAGAACCAGATGGCTTCACAGCTGAATTTCCCCAAACATTTAAAGAACTAATACCCATCCTTCTTAAAGAATTTCCAAAAAAACAGAATAGGCAAGAACACTTACAAACTCAAGATACCAGTATCACTCTAATGCCAAAACCAGACAACACTACAAAAAATGAAAATTATAGACCAATATTCCTGATGAATATAGATATAAAAATACTCCACAAAATATTAGCAGACTGAATTCAAAAAACACATCAAAAGGATCATCCATCATGGCCAAGTGAGATTTATTCCAGGGATGCAAGGATGGTATGATATTTGCAAATTAATCAATGTGATACACCACTTTAATAAAAGGAACGATTAAAACCATGTGATAATCTCAATAGATTCTGAAAAAGCATTTGATAAAATTCAATATCCATTCAAAGAAGATGTGATACATATACACAATGGAATATTATTCAGCCATAAGAAGAAAACAAATCCTACCATTTGCAACAACATGGATGGAGCTAGAGGGTATTATGCTCAGTGAAATAAGCCAGGCGGAGAAAGACAAGTACCAAATGATTTCACTCATCTGTGGAGTATAAGAACAAAAAAAAACTGAAGGAGCAGAACAGCAGCAGAATCACAGAACCCAAGAATGGACTAACAGTTACCAAAGGGAAAGAGACTGAGGAGGATGGGTGGGAAGGGAGGGATAAGGAGTGGGGGGAGAAAGGGTCATTACGATTAGCATGTGTAGTGTGGGGGGCAGAATGGGGAGGGCTATACAACACAGAGAAGACAAGTAGTGATTCTACAGCATCTTACTATGCTGATGGGCAGTGACTGTAATAGGGTTTTTGGGGGGACTTGGTGATGGGGGGAGTCTAGTAAACATAATATTCCTCATGTAATTGTAAATTAATGATACCAAAATTTAAAAAAAATTTTTTTAAGTTCAATATCCATTCATGATAAAAACTTTCGACAAAATGGGTATAAAGGGAACATACCTCAACATAATAAAAGCCATATTTGATGAACTCACAAATGATAGCATACTCAATAGCAAAAAGCTAAAATCTCTTCCTCAAAGATCAGGAATAAGACAAGGATGCCCACTCTCAACACTTTTATTCAACATAGTGCTGGAAGTAAGTCGTAGCCAAGGCAGTCAGACAACATAAAGACGTAAAAGACATCCAAGTTGGTAAGGAAGAAGTTAAACTGTCACTATTTCCAGCTGACATAATACTGTATGTAGAAAACTTTCCAGCAGAAAACTATTAGAACTAGTAAATGGATTTGGAAAAGTTGTAGGATAGAAAAAAATCAATGCTCAGAAATCTGTTGAATTCATATATACTAACAATAAACTAGCAGAAAGAGAATCAGGGTAACAATTCCATTTATAATTGCATAAAAAGAATAAAATACCTAGGAATAAACCTAACCAAGGAGGTGAAAGACCTATACTCTGAAAACTACATGACGTTCATGAGAGAAATTAAAGAAGACACCAAAAAATGGAAATCTATCCTGTGCTCCTGGATAGAAAGTATTAATATTGTCAAAAAGGCCATCCCGCCTAAAGCAATTTACAGAGTCAATGTAATCCCTATCAAGATATCAGTGACATTTTTCAATGAATTACAGCAAACAATCCTAAAATCCATATGGAATCACAAAAGACCCTGAATAACCAAAGTAATCCTGAGGAAGAAGAACAAAACTGAGGAGATTACACCTGCTGACTTCAAGCTCTATTATAAAACAGTAATCAAAACAATTTGTTACTGGCACAAAAACAGACCCATAGATCAATGGAACAGAATAGAGAGTCTAGATATAAACCCACACATACATGGTCAATTAATATACAATAAAGGAGTCATGGATATACAATGGGGAAAAGGCAGCCTCTTCAGTAATGCTACTGGGAAAACTGGACAGCTACATGTAAGAGAATGAAACTGGATCACTGCCTAACTCCATACACAAAAGTAAACTCAAATGGATCAAAGAACTGAATGTAAGTCATGAAACCATAAAACTCTTAGAAGAAACACAGGTAAAAATTTATTGAACATAAGCATGAGCAGTTTTTTTCTGGACATAGCTTCCCTGGCCAGGGAAACAAAACCAAAAAGGAACAAGTGGGACTACATCCAACTAAAAAGCTCTGTATAGCAAAGGACTATCAACAAAACAAAAAGACAACCTATGGTATGGGAGGATATATTTATAAATGATTTATCCAGTACGGGATTATATATAAAGAACTTGTGATTTCACACCGAAAAAACAACCCAATTACAAAATGGGCCTGAATAGACATTTTTCCAAAGAAATACAGATGGTCAAAAGGCACATGAAAAGATGTTCCACATCACAAATCAACAGGGAAATTCAAATTAAAACCATAATAAGATATCATCTCATAGCAGTGAGAATGGCTACTATCTAAAATACAAGAAATAACAAATGCTGTCAAGGATGCAGAGAAACAGGAATCCTCCTACAGTGTTGGTGGGAGTGTAAATTGGTGCAGCTACTATGGAAAGCAGGATGGGGGTTCCTCAAAAAACTATAAATAGAAATACTATCTGACCCAGTAACTCCACTTCTAGGACTCTACCTAAAGAAAACAGAATCTCTGATTCAAAAAGATATATGAACCCCTATGCTTATTGCCACATTACTTACAATAGCCAATATAAGGAAGCAACTGAAGTGCCCGTCAGTAGATGAATGGATAAAGAAGAAGTGGTACATATACACAATAGAATATTATTCAGCCACAAAAAGAAAAGAAATCCAGCCATTTGCAACAACATGGATGGATCTAGAGGGTAGTATGCTAAGTGAAATAAGCCAGGTGGAGAAAGATAAATACCATATGATTTCACTTAAACATGGAATCTAAAAACAAAACAAAACAAAATGGACAGAACAGCGGTGGACGCACAGACATTGAGAAGTGACTGGTGGTTACTGTGGGGGAGGGTTTTAGGTGGAGGATAAAGAGGCACAAATATCTCAATCATAATGTAAGTTGGTTACAGGGATGGAAGTACAGCATGGAGAATATAGTCAATGGCTCTGTAACATCTTTCTACATTGATAGATAGTAACCACACTCAACATGGTGAGAATTTAATAATATGGGTAACTGTTGAACTGCTGTGTTATGTACTTTAAACCAATATAATATTGTATATCAACTATACATAAAAAAAAAAGAAATGGTTCCATAGTTGTAGAATATTGTCATAGGCAGTGAAAATATTTTGATGGTGTGTTTTTTTGTGTTTCTTTTTTTGTGGTGGGTGATATTCATTCTCTTATTCAAATCAGAAGAGAAAATAATATCCTTACATGAACATAGTTCCTTCATAGTTTCTTTACAATTTTCAGTTAAAAATAATAAAAACTGTTATTACCAAACATAATTAACTTACCATATCAACATAGCACCAGGTTGGCATTATAAAATTTGGCCTTTTCTCACAAACTGAATCCATTCTCAATTTTTAAAAAATTGCTTAGAGAATGCTTAAAAGAATAGTAAGCCTTTATGTGTGTTTTCCGAAGAAAATCTTATTAAAAAAAAGGGTCTCAGTCATGGAAGAATCACTGAAAAATGTTTTAACTTCTCAATAGGACCCCTCTGAATGAGCCAAAACTCCCACTAGAACTGAACTACTTTAGTTGAAATTCAAACATGGTATTATTTAAATTGAAGCTTATTAACACTGATATATGCTATTTAACATGGTTATTAATGTCTGGCTAGGAGAATGGAGAAAAACCCACAAAATGGAAATCAAGATGATCTTTACTTTAAAAAGCTTGTCTTATGACACTTGGAAACCTAGTGGGCTTCCTTTTTAGCTCCGTACCTTTTTAGTATGATCTGTGCCTCTGCAGGTGTGCATTGCCTAAGGACGGGACTCCAGAATAAATTATGAGATTTGGGCTCTGAGAGAGAAAGAATTTTGACCATTTGTTCCTATTAGTTGTTATAAAGTTACTTATATTTTCTGGTATGAGAATTTCTTTTGTTTTCCTCCCTCCCTCCCTCTCTCTCTCTCCCTTCCTCACTTCCTTCTACATGTGAGAGTTTCTGATATTTTCATATTCTTTAACCCCTTTTCCAAAAAACCCTGGATGTCCTCAGAATGTTGATTATATACACAATGAAACCTTTATCCAGAAATATACCAAAGCTAATGTTATTTAGAGACAGAGCTATTTCAGGTAGGTTGCCTTCAGTTGAAATTATTAGAAAATTCAGTCAGAAAATGACATTCTAAAAACAGGAGAAATTATTGGCTAATGTACCCTAAGTTAGATTATCCAATGTTAGGTTTGATGTCACAACTCTTTTTCTCCAGGATCCAAACAATAGCACAGAGATGCCGTTTCTCTTTCCCCATTTCTTGGTACTTCTACCCGTGTCAGTGCTTTTTTCCAGGCAGATTCTCTCCTTCACGATCCCAAAGTGGTTGTCAGCAGGGTCCTGGACTATCCACATCCTTATTCATATCTACTGGAAAGTAAAAAGAATCTTCCCTTATGGAACATGATAACCATGATTGGCCTAACCTGCCTAGTCTTGAACTCCCACTATGAAAACTCAACCTTACCACAGTTCTAAAAGCACGAATTTAGATCCTCTTGCAAAATCGCTTTTCCCTGGATTGCCAAATTCAAACCAAATCAATTTTATAATGATCTTGAAAGACGTAAAATACCAAAGGTGATGACAGGCTATGAATATGCCGTTATAGGAAAAACTGAGAGTAATTGATGGCAAGGCAACCATCAGTATTTTTGTCCTAAGACTGTCCAGGAGTGAGCTTGTGAACTTGTAATTATAGGAGGTCCTGAGTTCTTTTCACCAAGGAGGAAGCTAATCCCTGAGAAGGTGTGAACTTGGATGGCAATCTCCCCTTGATTACCAGCTGGCTGCTCTATTCTGCAGATTTTGAACTTGCACCTCCACAATTGCATGATCCAGTTCTTTAAGATAAATCTCTTTTGGAGATATATATATCCTGATTCTTAATTTACTGCTGTTTTAAAATGTCTGCTTTATACCCAAAATTTAATTGTGTATTCACACAGTTAAAAAGCAGGTGATTTTACTTTTCTAAGCAGGCCATTTCAAAATCTTAGAGATTTCCTTATTAAAACTCCCCAGGATGTTTATTTTGGTATATATGTCATATTCCATTAGAGAAACTACTTTTAGGATCAATGGTTAAATTAACTAATGAAATTAAATGAAGATAATTAATTAAAAGTAAAATTAAAATAAGAGGAATCAATTACTATGAAGAACATTTGACTTTAGAAACCTGTCACTGAAAGCAGGATATTTCTTATCAATGCTGTGAAAACCAGAATCTTTTCTAACCTTATCTCCAACTTTCCAAATCTCTCTGTATGCGCCCTATAGTGCAAGGACGCACTCCAAGAGAAACTCAAGGTCATAAGTAGCATGTAAAATTTAACAAGTGCCATCGTATTGCAGGTAGCTTCTGTCTTGTCAGCATTGCCTGAAGCAGAATTCTTTGCACTTTGCCTAAAGAATTGGTAATATGCTCAGTTAATTATGGGGTAAGATGTATTACACAACTAATATTAAAGAGAAGGAAAATCATTCTTCATAAATTTTAAAAAGCTGTAATATGTATCAAGACTGACTATTCCCCTAGACTCTTTCTGATCTAATTACAGATACACTACAGAGACAAAGAAAGGAGCATTTTATCTTTCTCTTCATGTTACAGTCTTTCTGGAAGGAACAGGAATGGACAGTTACAGAATCTTTTATAATACTGCATTAGTAAAACTCACTTGAAAATAACAGAATTTCAACTTAGCTTAAAATAAGAAAGTAACTTGTCAGTTTTTGGAAGGGGAAAATCTACAGCACAGCGTAGCTTCAGATATGGATAAGCACTGAGGTTTAAACAAAATCAGCAAGTAACTGACTCTGCTTTTATCAGCTTTGCTGAGTATGTGGTGGCGGCATTCTCAGGCAGGCTCTCAGGCGGGCAGGGGGGGCTGCAGCAGGTTTAGAATTTCAAAACTTAATGACCACTTCTAGTGAAATTGAACTGCTTCTCCACTTTGTCATAAAATCACAAGTAAGATTCTGATTTTCGTACCTTTGGTTATGGAAACACCCCATGGTAAGATCATTATGTGGAATGGGAGCCTCTCAGGCAAGAGGGAATGTGATGCCAGAAGAATGAAGAAGGAATTTGAGGCAGGTAAAATCAACAGATGTCTTTTACAAATGCTCAGTCAATTTCCTTCAAATTTAGAACACACAGTATGGAGGATTACGGCAATGGCAAGAAGTTCAGCTTTATAGAAAAGGAGGGCCAGCTACTGTGGCCAGTGCAATCATCACTCTCCTGGGGATACGTCTCTATTATAACCTCTGTTAACCTGTCTCCCTCACTAGACTCCACATTTCTTCCAAGTAAGGATCCTGAATATTCACCTTCAGTGACAGCTAAGTGAATGTTAACATTTAATATTAATTCAAATTAAATATTTAAGACATATCAAAGTTTGTTACCACATGGCAGATTATAACTCTGGGAGGAAAATATGTTCCCAGCCTGGGGCAAATAACCTTTGAAGCCGAAATCAGTCAAAGGGAGAAATAAAGTCAGACAAACTCATTTATTGCTTATAAGAAGTCGTCTACTTCTGTTTGCCCATGACTCTGGCCACCTGGGTGCAAAAGGACACCCAACACACCTCTCTGGTCCCAGTGCATACTTGCTCCCAACCACGTTGTATCACCTATTGATATGGAGATGCACTAAGGCCAGGCGAGAGATTCTGGAAATACTGCAATTTTACCCACACAGATGCAGACATCTTATTATTTCAGAATTTAAGCTCCAAATATTTCATGAAAAAATTACTCAATTATTATTGTTACTGTTAACAATAATAAGCCCTTGAATTTGATTTTCACTTTTTGATTTCCAAGTGCTTTCACATACTGGATGTCTTTTGGACTTTGAACTGTCTGTGTGTTTCACAGTTCATGGTTAATACACTTGCCTAAGGAGATATTATTATTTATCAGAACTAGTTCAAGGTTTATGTTTTCTGGCTATTTACCCAAATTTATTCCTACTATCTGTGCTGGATTCTTCTATACTACACGTAGGATAAGGTAAAGTAAAATATGAAGCAGGGAACATTCAGAAGAGCTAAGGCAGACAATGAAATAAAAATGTAATAGAGCCAACAACAATAAGACAAACAATGTAACAGCAACAGCAATAAAATAGAATTTTAGACAAAAGAAGCTAGTGTACACTATAATTTCATTCATTGTTGGTACCTGCTGGTCATATGTCCTTGGGCAAATAAATTAACCTTGAAAACTCAGTGTCAAGCTTTGTCACAATCTGGTACAGTGTGAGCATCTCTCACTGTTCTGACATTAAAATCAAAATAGAAAACAGGCAGAAAGGGGACTAGAAAGAGGAAGACAAGTAAGATACCAGACACCCAGCTAACTCCAGAATACATGCCAACTAAAGTTAGCCTTAACAATTTACAGAATCCTTTTGGGACTGACCAGCACTAAGGCCAAGATCCTTCAAGCATTGTAGCTGAGTAAAAGCACTGTACTTGTATCAATAGTGAAAATACAAAAAGCAATTTCTTGCTTATCTCAAGACACATTCCTTGAGAGTTACTAAAATTTTTAAAATCACTAAAAATGAATGATAAGAAACTGATCATGGTATGCAGCACCACATAAAATTCCTATTCTTACAAGGCAAGACTTGGAATTAGTGACACCAAGAGTCAAGATGTAATTTTTAATGGCTCAAAACCTAATACTGAACTATTTTAAGAAAGCAGGGATTCATACCTGAATACTTGTGTGGAATTCAGGAAAACAATGAACAAAACTCAATGAAAATTATATGTAGATACACTTAGAATAACTTTTCCAGACAGAACTTATATCTTTCAAACAGACCCAGAGGGATACAGGTTATGAATCACTGTTAAAGCTTTACTGGTTGTCCTACTAACTTACCTCTCACAGATTGCTTAAACACAGAAAAATTGTTTTTAATCAGTTAAGTACATTTAGTAATCCTATAGTGTGCCTAATTAAAATATATCAATTTTAACATTAAATACTGGGTTCCTAAATTTTTTTCTTCTCTAGATAAATGAGTTTGCATTTTTCTGAACTGAATTATATTCAAATTTTCCTTGAACTGATCAAGAAATATCTTACAATAACATTCTTAATTTCTTTCCACTTGTTCTAAAATTGGAAAATACTCCCAACTGTACTCTTCATCATATTCAGAGAATGGAGGTTAAATGAAACCAATCTCTATGGTAATCCTGTCCCTTTACTCTCACTGTAGCGCATTGTCAGTGACGACTCACAGCAGCTGCCCTGTGTACCTGCGATAAAGCCTTCCCCTCCCCCAACAGCCTGAAGACCTCTTTTTCTTATCTGAACTCTTCAAAAACTTACAATTGATGCCTCTCAGTTGGCAATTAATCATGTTCTGTTCTGCCCCATGACATAGTTCCTAGCAGATGCTTAATACCAACTCAAATTAAACTAAGTCAGGGAGTATATTACTGCTTATGTTACATTCATGCTCCACTAATAAAAAAAATTGTGGAAGAGCTTTTTCTACTCTTTAAGAGTTGACTGATTTTTTTTTCTTGTAGGAAAAAAAATGTGTTTATGGCATGAAATTTCTATCTGGTAAGTGAGGCTTAGGTCTTTCATATTTGGAAAGAGCAGCCCTTCAAAAGAGAAATTACACTCACATGTAATATTCTGGGGAGACAATTATTTAGTTAAAATAAGGCAATTTGTTTTTATTCCTTAATTAAAACGTAACTGAATCATAAATGCATTTTAACAAGTGTGCTCTGTCTCTACCGTATCTGGCTTTTTTATTTAGATTTAGCTTCCATCGCTTACCAGAAAATACACAGAGCTTAGAATTGGAAGTGCATGGTTTCAGATCTCAGCTAGAATATTTCTTACCTCTGAAATGTCATTCCCTCACATATAATATTGGTCCATACCCAACCCCATTCAGAAGACTGTGATTTAGTAATAATCAAATAGGAAATAGGCAGGCCATTGCTTTGTAAGCTGTCCTATTCATATGTAAAATATTACATTATTATTCAATTTGATTTTGTATTACCTACTTGTCTAATACATTGAACCTGAAACTAGCACTATGTATGTTAGTGTCCACAAACCTGGTGAGCCAGGACTAAGAGAAGCTAGTATGTACCAGACAGTCATGAGTCACTTTGGGTCACATACAATAAAATCTCAAGATCTAGGATGGAGGAGAGAACTGAGTTTTGAGTTTTCACAGCTGCAAGTACCAGAGCTGGCATTTAATCTGGCAGTCGTGCACCACAGTTCATACTCTGAACTATTCATCTATTCTGCCTTAGTACAGTTAGAATTCTGTGTCATGCTTCTTCAGCAATCCTGAAAGGCCCATTTCCAAGCTTCTCATTAAAGTCTAGCTTAACAAACTCCCTGCCTGGTGTTTGTTTTAATAAACTTCAAAAAAAAAAAAGCTAAAAATTATTAGACCCTGTTAATATATATTGCACCTTTCTTTGTCAGTATGGCAATTAAAAAAATTTAACTTTATCATTTGAAAACCCTGGAATAGATGCCCTGCTATAGTGGACCTGGTCCTGCTTTCCATGGGGTACATAAGAGCCCTCAACTACCTTGGATATGTGGCACTGCGTTTAGTGACGCCACATTGGTAGCTCGAAACAAGCCATGTTGGAAGTATTCACACCAGGAAAACAGGCAAATGAGCACCCCGCCCTCCCGCCCAGTACTTCTCCCAGTCCCCAGAGGCAGTTGTTAATTGGTTACCAGCACACTACTAGAATCAGGCAAATTTGGGTTTACATCCTGAAGTTATGACCTTGGGTAAATTACTTAACATCTCTGAGACTCAGTTTCCTCCCCTGTGATACAGTAATAATAAGATTACCTACCAAATAAGAGAGTTTTGAGAATTAAATGAGAACATTGTCATTTAAGTGTTTCTACTAGTTTATGGCTTCAAGGGCTTCTGCACCTGATCAGCATATCCATTTCTGTAATCTCTCTGGATGCAACTCTCTTCAGACTTCAGTGCGGTGGTTTGCTCTTCAATTTCATTTCTCTGATCAGTCCAAGGAAAGTCATTGATTTTCAGTTTATCCAGCTTTCTCTAGTTTTAAGGACAGGACTGATGAATTTCAAGCACTTTGTATAAGAGAGCTTGGGACTTGATTTCAGTAGCCTTAAGCATCAGTCTTACTCTGAGGTCCCAGATTTCTTGCGTTGAGAAAATCTCTAACTACCCGACTATCATAAAGCAAGTTATTTCAAGTTTATGCCCTGTCTGAAAAAAAGAAAGTAATTTTACTGATTCTACTTTGCCTATACACAAAGTACTACAGAAAAATTAAAGTGATATACAAAGAATATCAATTATTTATTTTCATTGTTGTTGTTATGAATGTTAAATGCATAACATTTTGCCACAAGGATTTTCTCTGGCTTTAAATCTCCGATCTGGAACTGCCTTAAGGCTTTTTTCTCCTTTTTCTGTCCTACCTTTCCTTTCTCTAACACTGATGTTACAGGCTGATACGTGCTGCCTCTGTGTCCACTAGTCCTTGACTTTTCAGAACAGACTTCTCTAGAGAAATCCCAACCAGTATGTATAAAGTGCTTCAGCCTAGGCTAACCATTTGTTGAAGAGATATTTTATGTAAGCCATATCAAAATATCCTGCCTATTCAGCGAGATGAGATATCTTCATGGAGTTGAGAGGAATGAGATTCACTAAATGCTCTGGATGATTACCCATTTTAAGAGAAGAACATAAATTAAAAATCCACTTCCTTGTTAGTAATGCAATTCCTTTCCACCTTCTCTGCAGGCAACAGTAGTCACTCAATCTTCTGTGCTACTGAGCTCCAGGCATTCATTCCATTCATTGCACGTGCTACGGGAACCACCCAAGGTAACTCATATTCCTAGCTCCCAGCCATAGAATTACGGCTTCGGCTCCAAATATTTCACAGTATGATTTAACTTTTAGGGCATATACTCTGAAATATTCTGCTAAATCACAAATCTATTTTCCATCTGCTCTTTGCACTATGAAATATCTGATAAAAAGCACAATATTAACAAATACTAATTTTAGGAAAAGAAATCAGACACATTTAATAGCCACTCTGTCATTCTTTTGCTTTGTGCAGTGGATGGGTTGTTTTAAGACTCCTCCTGATAATATGCAGGATTTCTTTGCCTCTTACAGGAAAGCTATGCAATTGGAATTAAAGTTTTTCCCACCAGAATGTAGGAACAGTCATCAATGATTTAATTTAAATTGGCATTGTCCATGCTATGGTATCAAAAAATAGACTTCTATTTTATCTTTGGAAAGATAGATTGTAAAAAAAAAAAGATTTACCCATAATATCTACTGACACTATTTTAATATTAAAGGGCAACTGTTGTCACAATAAAAATTAATATTTATTTATTTCAGAAAATCTCAGTTAAGCTTATTAAAGTGAAAATATTTAGAGTTTTCAGAACTATGGATATTTCTTATTCACTTGTAAACTTACAACCCTTAGCTTTCTTGTAACTATTATTTTTCTCAATATATTTTCCACTTAAGGGAGGTGATTACTGTATTTATGGAAGATGAGCTCTAAGTAGACAAAATAAATAAAATAAACACAAACAATTACAGTAAGTCATGTAAGGCTGGCATGACCTTGTTAGGACTTCTTCAAGAACTGCGTCTCATCCTCAGAGGTCCTCCCAAATGGAGGTGCTCTTATCAATGAAAAATTTAATCGCATCCATTCCTGATTAACAGTAAGAGTTCATTTTCCTTAATTAAATCTGCGTTGCTGTAGGTAACCAATAAATACTAGAATGAGTGAATAAATGAACGAACAGCAAAGCCATAGCATATTTATTTTCACTTAAGTTTTCATGACTTCAATTTCTGTTGCAAGTGGCCTTGTGTCAAGAGTATGACATTACTCAGAGATCTAAAACATGAGTCCTGAGTTACAAAAAAGAATAGTTTTATTTGTACAGCCCATAAAATTATCGATAAAATCACACTATCATACATCACAGAGACGCTAGAGATACTACTCATGTGTCATTTTTTACTTATTTAAAGTGTAAGAGACTAACCGCAGTTCTGGATGGAGATTTAAAAATTTCACTCCATTTTTATAGAACGTCTACACTACTTTTTATTGCTTACTATATATCTGTACACAATGAGGGTTCTGCTGGCATTTTTTAAAAGGAACTTTTTTATTATAACAAATTCTATTCTACAAGAATTTAAATTTAAAAACTTAAATTTTAAAAACTGCCTTTACACTACTACCTGTAAAATTCAGAAATATAGAATATATGTATTAATAGAATGACCCGTCATAGAACTTGTGAGGAGACATACCCTTTGAGATTACCTAGTTCCACTCCCAGTGGCCTCTGGAGGGAAAACAAATTGCTCTTTGCTAAATACATAACTTGTGGTAAACCCAGAATTTGATTCTATATATTCATATACTTTGTTTTTGTTTAGGTTCCCATTCTATTTTAGCCTGGCAACATGCATACAAACACCACACAATTATTTGTGAGACAGCCAGTTGGCAGCATTTATACAACTTAATGTTGATTACACCCTAATGAAATCTTGGCTGGGACAACCCTATAAATGTCCTCTTTACTGAGATAATGGAGCCAGCACTGTACTGAGAACTGGAGACCATAAATACGTGATCTGTAGAAGCCAAAGCTGGAGAATAGGAATGGACGTGTTTTAATTTGTTACATGTTATTACTCAAGAATATAAAAATTATGCATGGTTGGATTTTTTAACTTTAGTTTTGCTCTTCTCTTACAAATGGTGAGTCTTTGAACATTCATTTGTCCCTCCACTGGTGCTCAAACACAAGAGTGTCTCTAGGGTATATAATTATGAGTAGAATTACTCAGTCATCAAGTAGATACATCTTTAAATTTACTAAGTATTTGTAAGTTTTTTTCAAAGTGATTATACCAATTTGAATTCTCACAAAGAGTATATAAAAGCTCTGATATTTGCTATTTGCTTTTTTATTTACAAATCTTTTGTGCACAAATGTATTACTTCTTTACATTCGGACTGGTATGCCATTTAGTTTAGGTGCTCTACATGAAGCCATTGTCGTATTGAAGAGCATATAGACCACTTTCTACTTTTTGCCATGACAAACAGTTCATATAACTCTGTGGGACAGATTCCAAGAAAAATAAATATGCAAGTTAATTAATGTGCATGTGATAGTTTAATTGTTGCCTAAGAAACTAGGCTCACAAAGGCAAAGGAGCAAGCTAAGATTTTAACTGACGTTCAACTAACGACAAAGTCTGTTGTCTTTCATTACAGCACAACCAGGGGCAAATTCTCCATCAGCTGCTCTCCAGGGTCCTCTCTCTGTGCAGTTATCTTTCTCCTTTATGGCACTCTGGTCCGTGAACTCGAGGTGACCTGGCCTCCCAAGTCTCTAACTTCTCAACCCAAGGGCAGCAAGGAGCACTGCCTGGGTGCCAACTCCCTGCCATGGCCTGTAAACTCCCCAGGCAGTAAATTGGGATAATCCTGGCTCACTTCATTTGTTTCCCACCTCTCAGGGTTTATTATCCTCAGTTGCTTGATGGACATTGTCTTAAAAACCATTATTTCACACACTGTATCCATTTCTTCAGTTACTTCAGGTTGGAGGGTAAATCTGGTCCTTGTTAATACTCTTGGCCAGAAGACCAAGTGCTACTGGCACACAGACTGTCACTGCAGCCTGGAAATAATGCAAAATCTCTCCAGGCTCCACCTCTCATTTATTTCCCAGAAATTTTCCTTGGGGAATTAAAGGAGAATTCAAAATATAAATGAAAAAAGCAAATTTCTTGACAAACTAGACTTACCAAACTGATCAAAGACGAAATAGACAGTGGAAATCATTCCAATTCCTTTGCCATACTGAGTGCAAGCTTTTTGCTGCACTTCCTATGGCCAGAACCATTTCTGTTTCAACTGCTATTCTCCAGTTGGCTTGGTGTGCTTCCCAGTGGATACCTATCAGCTCTTGTTTTGTGTTCTACTGTTTTCCAGTTCATTAGACTTCCACTGCTTTCTTCTGCTTTTTCTTGCTCAGGCATAAAGAGCACGTAGGTGTTGCTGTCAGCAGTTTATCCCACCCACTTGTGTTTTTGGATTTACGGAGATAACTTGTCACTTAAATGTTGGCTGTGTGGTTTCATTTTGCTAACTGTTCTGTTTTCCTGTGTGTGTGTAAGAAAATCCAGGGAGATTGGATCATGGCCACCACCACTGTCTTTCTACAATCTTCCCAACATCAATTTTAATTATTTTAATTAAATTTTAAATTAGTTATTGTAACTATATACATTTCTTCAGGACTCTCAAAGACACTGCTCCAATGTCTACCTACATCCAAAATCGGTGATAAAAAACTTGATGTCAATAGAATTCTAAATTACCATATGTCAAATCTTTTTCTCTCCTTTTCTTCCATATTTAAAAGCATTTACAACTTTCTGTTTATCTTTGATTTTCTAAAGATTCACCATGCTTGTCTTGTAAATGTATCTTTCTAAGCTCTAAGTAATTCCTTTCAACTTGAAGGCTAGTGTCCTTCCTCTGCTTGAGAAAGTTTCTTCTACACTTTCCTTTACTCTCCGTCTTGGATTTCTAATTACATGCAGACCACAGCTCTTGTATTTTACCTCAATAGCTCCTCTTTTTCCTTTTTCACTTTGCACCATATTCTTACAGAATTTTCCATTCTACTTCTTCTTGGAGCTCTTCACTGTTCAGTGGTGTACATTTTACTATCTACTCCTCTTTTAAGTATTTAGTATACACAATATATCATTTATATTTTCATGACACTCTATTCCCTTTAACAGATACTATGTCCTAATGTATCTGTGTAAAGATAAATTAAGCCTCTTTTAACATCTTTCTGTATACTCTTACTTAGTTTGTTTAGTCTATTCCACTTGGGTATTGGTTTTCTTCAAATAGTCAATGATTCATTATGTCCATTTTGGTCTCTGGAATTTCCTATTTGTCAGGCTATGGACACTGTTTAGGTTCACTGTGGCCAGACTCTACTTGGTGGTTGATGGAAAGAAGACCAGAAGAGATGTTGAGAAGCACAATTTGCCAATAGCTGCTTTCCTTCTCAGGGGTCTCACCATTTCTCTGAGGTTTTACCAGCCACCTGGAACCTTACCTGGT
The DNA here is from genome assembly GCF_040802235.1 of Manis javanica. Classification (NCBI taxonomy): domain Eukaryota; kingdom Metazoa; phylum Chordata; class Mammalia; order Pholidota; family Manidae; genus Manis; species Manis javanica. The sequence goes on from NC_133167.1 coordinate 25,392,049, forward strand.
TTCTTCAGGTCACGTGTCCACCCTCAGTTCTCCAGTTACTGGGAAATACATGTAATACTTACTGGCTGCTTAGCGTATGTGTATGTGGTTCATGAGCAATATTTCTTTTTTTTTAAAAAAAGAACTGTTCATTTACTGAACCTGGGGCAGATAAGATCACAACCAATTTGAAATTTACATCTTTTAATTCAATTTTGAGGAGTTTTTCTCACACACACACACAAAGTTGACATGCAACAGTTGTCCTAAGGTAAAACACAGTCACCTTCAATTGTTGCAAGTATTTTTACCCAAGGTTGAAAAATTGTTTATCCTGAACATGAAAACCTGTAACAAATTTAAATTAATTATATAAAACTCGTTACTTGTAGCTTTCCCCTTGCAAAGATCCAAAAAGAATATACAAGTAACTAATATACATCAGTCCCAACATAATCCTGCATCATCTCCACAGTAAAACCAGATGCTCCTTTAATTTTAAACCTATCATCAGAGACCAAAAGAAAGTCTTTTCATTTTATCCAAAACAAAATTCACATGTGCCAAAAAAGACCCAAGAAAAACAAAACCCTAGTACTGACAGTGATGTTCAGTACCCTAATTAAACAATGGCCAAAATGCCACTGATCAGAAATAAAATAGTAGCTGTATATCACTGCAATGAAATCCAAGAGGCTTTAACCCTTTGGCATCAGAATCCAGATTCTTCCAATTATATAAACGCATACATCCTATGTCCGAAGAATGAAAAAAGTGGATATACCAGCATTAAAAGAAAAAAAATACGGTTCACTGAAACACCCAGAGAATTGGCTTTAATAAAGACTTCTCTCAAGATTAGGCAGAAACCAAAGAAAGGTTATTAGCTGCTTGTGTTATCAATATAAGTGGAGGTGATTAAATCCTAAGGTTCAAAATAAAAATTTAGGGAGAAAAATGTTGTCAGGTTAAGTCTTATCTTTAAAGCAAAAACAAGATGGACAAGTATAAAAGTACCGACCTGACAGCACTCCAAAGTCACAGAGCTACACCATTAGGCAGGGTAGAAAATGTCAAGATTTAGATAGTTGTTTCTCATACAGACTCAACAAAATAAATCTTTAGTGACTTGAACTGAAGGATAAGAGATCCAAAGAATCCAGTTATTCTAGTAAAGTACTGTCCCGAACAAACTGCATATTAGGAAAACAAAACAAGATATTGTAAGGACTATATGCCTATATTTCATTTACAGTGTTTGAGTTTTGCAAGGACCTGTATAATGGAGGCAGAATTCATATAACAAATTATGCCAATCAAATGTCAAATTTTCACTATAGCTTCCCTAAAAAGATGTTTTTCCCCAATGTCTATTAATCACAAAGAAACATAAGCTGTGAAGGTACAGTTCAGAAAATAAAAATGTAGAAACTAATGACATTATGAACAAGATGTTTGGTAAACAGTGAGGGGAGTTTGAGATCATCAGGAAAAGGCTTTTTAAACAACCCTCCGGACTTCAAAAAATCTCTTCAGGTAGTAGATCGGTCCCAATGTCATGGCAACTAAAACAAGAGCTTCAAAGAAGGACCGAAGGACCACTCTGCTGTTTGTGTTGTCGTTGATTGCTCTGTGTATTCTCTCCCGAACTTCCATGTACTCTTGTTCATGTTTACAGCTGTCATCGCCACTGCTAGCTCATTAATCGTTTCTTCTAGCTTGTTCTGGTGAGCTTCTGTTTCCATGTCTTGTCCTTTTGGGGCCTCCCCAATATCAATGGTAAACATCACTATCTTTAGAGTCATGGTGGATATCCTATTGCTAAAACAAAATTTGTATGTTCCATCCATATGAGCAGCAAATGTGTACTTCCCACTGGACTCTCAATCTCCTTTATAAATTCCTTTATTATCAGGCCCTGTGATCTCCACGTCGATGTCCAGGAAGCCGCCCTCGGCCACCTCGAAGATCAGGCCCATCTTGGTGCCCGAGGTGACCCGCTCCAAGAAGCACTCCTCGGCATGCGCGTCGATGCTGACGAAGTAGCCAGAGGCCGTGGCCAGGAGGGCGGTCAGGAGCACCAGCAGCTCAGCGAGCGTCACCATGGTGGAGCTGGAGGCGAAGCCAGGACCGGGACTGCGGCCTCCGGAGCAGCAGCCGCTGCCGCCACCGCTGCCTCCTCAGCCGCCGCCGCTTCAGCTCCATGAGTCAATATTTCTAATTAGTGCTACAACACTATTCCCTCCCCATCCATGTATTGGGAACACCAAACCTGAATATTCCCAGAGTTGCTCCTGCTTTTTAAGTGCTACTTTTACTTTGTGTACAATATCTTCATCTAATCCAAATCACATCATCTTCCAGTTTTCAGATATTGTTCAACCAATGAAAGCCCTTTTCCTTTCCTATGAAGTTACGAATTTATATATTCTACTTTTAAAGATTTTTCATGGAGGGGAGAAAAGAAGCCTAATTACTCAATTATTTTTACCCTGAAATTATGAACTTTGAAGACAGTATTAGATAATTTTTTATGAATTTATAGATTTCAGTATATGTTTATTAAAATAAAAGAAACACACAGCCATAGCTATTTAAGGTGTCAATCAATATTTATTGTGACATTCATCAACTTTCAGACTCTATAGTGCAGTGTAGATTTCAGGGACTTTATATTAGACAAGCACCAGCCCTGCTTTTTATCACATGTGTGATCTTGAATGAACCAACTTAATTCACTGAGCTTATTTTTTTCCTTTAAGACATGAGTTATAAGCATCTGATATGATGTTTTGCATTTTAGGTGGATAGTGAATATGACAGAATATAACATAATTTCTGAGCCATGACACCCTCTTTCTCTTTCTTTGTCCTCACTTTTCTTTGTTTTGCTCTCTGTGACAGATGCCACATTCTCTGCGGCTAAAATATGCTATTGTTAGTTCTCAAAAAGACAGTACAATGAAGACAGGATTCATTTCAATATACTTTTGCTGTTGTTTTGAGCACCTTGAAATGCGAAACCACATAGTAAAACAACTTTGAAACCAGCGCAACATTTGTTAATAACTTCTTTTGGGCACTATTGAAATAGCTGAATAAATATGACTCCATTGCTGCTCCTGGAACAATATATTTGCTTTTGTAGTTTCTTGGAATTGTCCAAAATTGCAGTAAACAAGTCAGCACATAGTTTGCTTGAATCAATGGTAAACTTAATTCAACTCTCCCTTGACGTTTTTCTGATGTTTGGAGTCAATATGTTGTGATTTATGTTGATGATTTATAGTGTAACTAAGTGTATAGAAAGACACACACACGGTTGTAGGGGGTTGGTCAGGATGGCTTTCTTAGTTAAAAGTAAAAACTAATGAACATGAGAGCATAGATTCAAGTCAGGAAAAAACCCTTTTGTTTTAACAGTTATCACAGAGACAAGTTACACCCAAATGTGGCCAGCTGCTATGGAAGTTTATAACCATCTTCTGTGTATGAGAAAGGTCAAATCGAATGGAAATGTTGATGCTACAATGCACAGTCTTGATCTTTAGCCAATTTTTGTGAACCCAACAATTTAGGAATGTTTTTAGCAGTTAAGCTTTGAAAATGTGGTCAAGTTTATACATTATGTTTTCAGCAAATTATGTAATATCTAATGGAAATGCTTTGGGAAAGCTCTGAAACTCCAGCTTGAGAAAAACATACCAACTACACTGTTAAAAGGAATTCAGTAAGGAATGTGGCTGGATCTTTATATAATCTAACATACACATTATCACTAATGGAAGGAACAAAAAGCTAAAGTGCATTTATTACAGAGTGCACTTTGATTTCTTAAAAGCATCACAACTAATTATAAAATTATTAAAGACCTTAAGATTGATCATCTGAATTCTATGAGGGTCATACCTAGACCCAAACAAAATACCTTAAAGCCTCCCTGCTTTTTTTCATCTTACTACTTCCCTTCCCACCAACTGATGTTAAGATTCTCTGCTTTAATATCCACATGCTTTCAACACCTCTGTCCTCGTACCTTGCCTCCCCTCTCTCTGCACTGATCCCTTTTTGCTCCTGATCTATCATAAACAGTTTATCAGGTGAGGCATGACTTTTTCTTGAAGGAAAGGGGAGTCACTAGGGACATACCTGTGTTCGTGTTCTATGCTGTGACACATATGCATGAGAAAGACCAATCTGTCTAGTTTGATTATGCCACCAGTGTGGTATGTAGTAGGTTCATTTGTTTCATTTCATTTTAAGGTTTTAGGGAATGTTTTTGCTTTTACATAAATATGTAAAATGTTGACAAGTTTCCTGTTACGGGTTGAATTTTGTCCCCTCCAAAAGAAGCCCTAACCCCTAGTGCCTTAGAATGTGACCTTACTTGGAAACAGAGTTGTTGCAGACATAATTAGTTAAGTAGGATGATGTTATACTGAGGCAGGATGGGCCCTTAATCCAAAAGGACTCCTGTCCTTAGAAGGAGAGGAGAGAGACACACAGGGAAATGATGGCCAGGTGACATCAGAGGCTGAAATTGCTGGTGAGCACCAGAAGCTAGAAGAGGCAGAGGATTCTCCCCTAGTTTTCAGAGAAGTCTGGTTTCTATCTCTATGCCCTTCTTCCTTTCATCTTCCTCTACTTAAAAGTTACTATTCTAAAAATACCTTTAAGTTTATTCTTGATTTTTACTATGGAAGGTAATACTTTCATACCTGTTCCTCTATTGGACAAATGGTCATACACTATATATAATTTCTCCCTCTTCCTTTTTGTTAACAACATATCCTTGAGATCATTTCACACAGTCCATTAATATATGGCTTCACTTTTCTTTACACACAGTACTCCATTGTCTGTCTGTACCACAGTTTCAGTCAGCTATGGATGGGCATTAGGGTTGTTTCCAGTTTTTGTTATTACAAATACTGCTGCAAGAAAACCTCGTGTATATATTGATTTTTGTTTTTTGTTTGTGCCAACACATATGTTTAGCTCAGGACATACTGGGGTAACATCTGAGATGGCAGATTGTTGTGGCATGTGAGAAATAAATACATAATTTTTCTAGGTTGCTAAATTGCCTCCAAAGAATAATAACATTTTTCATTTCCCCAAAAATGTGTGAGAGAGACTATTTCCTACAGTCATTCCTCCAGCATATGTGGTCAAAATTTTATCCTTGACTCAATTTGTTTGAGAAAAAATGGCCTCACTGTATAGTTTTAATTTATAAACTTCTAAGTTGAAGCAATATTAGACATCTTTTTATATCTTTAATCACTCCTGCAACTTTGACTTCATGAAAGCTACACTTATTAGAAATACATGCACTTATCTTACTACCCTGATGGACAGTGACTGCATTGGGGTATGGGTGGGGACTCGATAATATGGGTAAATGTAGTAACCACATCATTTTTTCATGTGAAACCTTAAGAGTGTATATCAATAATACCTTAATAAAAAATAAAAAAAAGAAATACATGCAATTATAAAATGGGAATTTCAAAAAAATATAAATTTAATATTGTATTATAGTGATTTAAGTAATTTTCACAAATTACTTATTTATTTTTTTGGTTTGGGAAAAGAACTGGTTCTACCTACTGTGCGTTATTACATTGGGCTTATGGGAATAATTTTCTACTTGATAAAGTCCAAGGCATGACTTTATTTTCCTCTGATTCTTTTTGTATTTGTTGTAAGCCTACAAACTTGTAACTACAATGCAGAAAACTGTTTAAACCACCATAAGATGACCTTACCAGAGATGTTTAAAGCAGCCCCATTTCTCCTTAGTAAATAAAAATGAATTTATGGAAACCTCAATGAAAATGTAGAAAATCAATTTTAAAAAGATGACTTTTTCACAATAATCATGAAATGATTGTTTTCCTGAAAATGGATGCAATCAGTACCAAATGAATCACAGATGTGCTATAAAAGAAGATACTACAGTTTTAAAATTTATCTTTGCTTATAAAATACAATTTGTTTCAAAGTTTGTGTTTCATTGTCTAAATGTCCATGGAGAATGACTAGCCAGCAGACATCAGTGTACTAAAGTTCATGTAACTTACATACTTCATAAACTTGAAATATCTAAATTAGTATGCATTCTTTAAGAAGCTTCATTAAAGTTTTAAATTAATTTTCTTTTTGCTTACTTCCTTCAAACTTTTGGCTTTTATGAAATTGGTGTTAAAGTCAGTCTTTTAAGTATGCACAGAAAGTTAAAAATAAGATATTATTTTCCTTAACACAAAGTAGAATTCATTAAAATTATCCCAGAGGACATACCCTTAAAATAATCTATCAAAACATCTAAATAATTAAAAACATAACTAGATAGTTTAATTCTAAGTGTATGTGGGGCATACAGGCAAATTATTTATTGCCTTTCTCTTCCCCACTCCTCAACCATATGAGCTGGTTTTAGGGAAAAGTTTTGAGACAACCATATTCCTTTCCCTAAGTGCTGGGGTGGGTCTTCACTGCATGATTTTAGCCCACATAATGTCGGATGATCTTATCTGGCATCCCTCTGCTTCTCCCACTCTTTCTGGTTCTCTTCTCCAACCTGCAAATGTAAAATCCTGCTCCTGAAATTATCACCAAGGGGTTAAAATCATAAGGGGTGAAGCATTCGGCATCATTTTACATTGTTAAAAGGACAGAGAAGTGAAAAATATTCTCTTAATTTTTTTTAATTACTTGGGTTTTTTTTCATTTAGGGAATAAAAAGCTTGCTTATTATATATTATAAGTACTCTGATTTCACTTATATTTGGAGTCTTAGAAAACAAACAGAGATAGACCCACAAATATGGCCAACAGATTACTGGTTACCATAGGAAAATGTGTGACATAGATGAAGGGGAGAAAGAGGTACAAACTGCGAATTGTAAAGTCAGTCAGTCATAGGAATGCAAGTACGACACAGAGAATATAACCAGTAATATTGTAGTATCTTGGTAGGGTAATAGAGTAACTACACTTACTGTGGCAAGCATCTAGTAATGTATATAATTATCAAGTCACTATGTTGCTTATCTGAAACAATGATATTGTATGTCAACGTTATTCCAGTACAACTATTATAAATATTCAAATAAACCCAAGCCACCTGCTTTAAACTGTAGTATTAGTTCACCATAGGTTAAATAAAAGAAACATAGTCTGCTATTCCATATTGAATGTCTAACCAATTCATTGTAGCCCAAATTCTATTGATAATGGGAACATTTTTAGCAGTTGATTTCGACAGACTAGATAATGTAAAATTTTTTTCTAAAATACACATTACAAAATGTTTAAATGGGTGAAAGAAGAAAGGTAGGCAAAAATAAGGGTTCTATCTTAGCCAAATATTCCTAAAAAATTATTCTTCTGGAAGCCAAAAAAGCTGTGGACACCCCAAGGCATATTCAGCATGGAGTTAATGAAACTGATGAAGTGTCCATGTGCTCATACATTTCTGTAAGAATTTTTCACATTTTTTTTGTGTGTGCAATTAGTTAGAACCTTATGTTAAGGGGATGAAGTAGTCATGCCTGCTAAAGGGAAAGAAGTCATGTGATTACATTTGATTTGGATTAGGCAGAATATTGTATATGTTTGTTCCTTTCATATATTAGTGGAGTTAATGCTGGCAGTCCAAAAACAGAAAAGGCTTCTGGGAAAATCCCTACAGCATCTGTGCTAGCTCATCTGGGGACATGAAGGTGAGAGGCACACATCGTCTTACAACACGAGTATGTCCTTTGTTACCCAGCCCTGGAAGTATGTGAGTGATGGAGAAGAAGCAAGGTTGGTCGGGAATGAGTGAGTCAGAGCCGCTACATTAAAGGTACAAATCTCTTCCTCCTTCTCCACTGGAAAACAATAATGTGAAATCATTGGCATATTAAGAAACTAGTTCATCTTGTATCTGATTCTGTACTTGTGATTTTAGATTCTCTATCTTAAAGAAGTTTCCCCAAAAGTGGATAATCTTCTATACCCACAAAACCTGGATCTATCCCTCAACAGAGGTCATGAACTTTCCCTTTTAGGGAACTACATGGCCAGCTGACACTGGAGAGGATGTGTGAGTCAGAGAACAAATCCACTGTTTCCTGACACCACATATTAGAGTACTGCTAGAGTCTGGACTCATCACCACCTTCCCACAGACCTCTTGGTGTTGCTAAGGCATTTCATTAGCAGAATTCCCTCTTTCCAGGTGGTAGATTTCTAACCTGTGCAGGATCTCTGTCGCAGTGGAAATTTGCTGTGGGCAAACAATATGTTTGACTTTTGTGACTTGTTATACTTTATGTAACAGATAAGTGTACACTTTTCGGATCCATCACAGGTAATTTAGTTCAGGCTGAAATAGTCAAGTCTCTTCTTGCAGTTTGAATATGAACTACTATTGAAACTGAGACTACCAAAAAAATGTTGAATCCCTAAAACAAATTGAATAGCCATTTTAAGTACTGTACAACCCAGAAGGCTGTTTCTAAAAATAAGGTCTCACTGAATTCCCTTATCAAAGATCCCACTTTTAAGAAACTGCGAAGCTATTACCCAAAAGCTGCACGATTTTATATTCCCACCGACAGTGCACAAGAGTTCCAATTACTCTATATCCTCATCAACACTTGTTATTTTGTTTTGTTGACATAGCCATCTTCATGGGTGTGATGTTGTATGTCACTGTAGTTTTGATTTCTATTTCCCTAATGACCAGTGATGTAGAGCATCTTTTCAGGTGTTTATTGGTCATTTGTATATCTTCTTTGGAGAAACATCTATGCAAGTCCTTTGCCCATTTTTTACTGCTTGTTTTGACTGAGAAACTTAAGTTTCTAAAATCCATTTAAAGTGGTGGCAAATCCACCTGAATGGAAGTTGGGTGTTTTATCCTTGCTGCACCTTGAATAAGTTACTTAACTTTTGTCATCATCTTCTTCTCTTTTCTCAGAAGCTTGGTTTTCCAATGTGCAATTAGTAGGCCGTTACACCAAACTTTATGAAATCTAAAACAACACGCATGAAAGGCTTAATTTTTTTGTACATGGCTTCAAAATTTAGTCCTTATAACAGGAAGGAAGTATTTAAAAGCCTATGCCTCATTTTCAGCGAATGTAGTTGTGACTTCCACTCTATTTGAGCGTTGGTTCCCAAAGTAGTTTTTTGCTTAGACGAACCTTTCTTCTCCAGGGCAGAGTCATTTAATAACTTTTTTTAGCATCTGCCTCCTCATTTCCAACACTGACTCCACACTTTTATTATTTTATCCCATTTATTATGGATTGTAATTTTCTGAAGTGTGCCCTTTCCCCGTGTTCAGTTTGAAATTGTGCAAACCTGCCACATCTATGTCCCATTGTTAATATTACAAAACAAAGCCCTAAAATTAACAACAGAATACTTTGTATATGGGATTGAAATCACTTTCTGTATGTCACTTTCTGCTTAAAACTGACACAAATAAAATTATCCACAAATGAAAAGAAGGATTTTAGTGGCTTTATGATGGTTCATGAATATGAATTCTGCCCTTTCATTGTTATCACAGATACTGGTGTTTTGGGTCAAATAAACAACTTGTTCTTGCATAATCATCCCATATTTGAAGCTTATATTTTGCATAAAGGTTTTGATTAAGTTTTACGGAATTTTGTAAAGTTTAGTTCTGCATGAGCTGAGCATGACTTAAAGAAGCAAATCTGTCAGCAGCATTATAGGAGGTCAAAACACTGCAATTTACATTAAAAAGCCAAAAAGGGAACTTATGTGTCAAAGGGTGTATAATGGGTGGCAAAAAGAAATAAAGATAATCTAATATACACATTTATGTGCCTCATTTCCCTCAGCAGTAAAAGGGAATAAAAATGTTAACTAACCATTGCCAGTGCTTTCTGTGTACCCGGCATGACTGTCAGTGTTGTACATGCATTACTCCATATAACCCTCCCCGAAGCCAGTGACTATTTTATAATTTACCCAAGTTCACAGCCTTGTCTCTCTCTACTGCCTGTTCTTAAATGTACAACATCCTGTCTGCTCCTTTAGTTTAGTTCACACAGGCCACATCCTGGGGACTGTTTCTGTCAAAGGCCTGTTTGGATCAAGTTATTCTCATTGCTACATCCAGGCACATGGAATCATATACCCTCTGGCCTAAGACCTTGAAATGTAGTGAGGGTGTCTCAGTCCCATGTGCTACTAAGGACAATAAGGACGGTTAAGAGGATAGTCCTGAAAGCAGTGCCATGGACTTATTTGAGAAGGAGAATGGATTGCAGGAGAATATCAGAGGGGCCAAAGTAGGGAGCCCAGCATAGCTGAATTATTTCAGATATAAAGGGATTATTGTGAGATTAAGGAAAAAAAGATTAAGTCTGGATCATTACCAACAAAGAGTCATGACATACCAACAAACCTGAAGCAAAAGAAAGAGTTCAAGAAAAAGAAAAATCAAAGTTAAGTACAAGTTCTTGAGTCTAGGGTCCCAGAAAAGCAGTTTTGGAGAAGGGAGACAGTTTGGAAGAACCAAGTGTGCTATTGGCAGATATGGTACACATACACCACAAATGAAATGAAAGCGGTCACTTTATATAAACCACAATATTTGATTAATCAAAGTATCCCATTCCCCAATATACTGAATAGCAAGCCAAAACAAAACAAACATTCTGTTTTCAGGGACAAATTCTTGATACTTCCAGTTTTCTGACAAAATATATATAGTGCTTCCAAGTTAAGAAATTATTTTAACTTTGTAAAATGTAAATACACCACGGCGGTGTAGTTTTAAACTAGTTTGAATTAGTTTCTATTAAATTCCACCATACCATTTCCAACATGATACAAAATATGGGGTTTCTGAGATTGGAGCCTCTGAATTGCCATTTTCTTAATACCTTCCCCAGCAAAGATATTTCACAAGGAGGCACCCAAAAAATGCTTTTGAATTGTATCATCCTTTTATGTTTTGCTTCAAATTCTTAAACCACTTCACCGTGTCCAATTTTTACTACCTATTCCATTACAAATGTCTTTTCGTATTTTCAAGCGCTTTTATTATCTCTTGCCTGTATCTCATTTCTCATTTCCTCCCAAACTTTGTTCCCTTGTGGATAAAGTATCTTTTTATTCCTTTGGCTCTTACTCCAGGCATTTCACTTTCTACTGCTAAAAGAAGTTTTTATGCTTTTTTCAGCTGGATTATAGAATCTAACTGCCAAAACCCTTCTATATTGAGTCACAACACAAAAGCAGCTGATGTAAAACAACCAAACTAATAGCCCATTCATTCATCATTCTATTGCAGCTTGGTAATCCCTACTTCCTTCAATTATAAATGATCTCATTGCACTATAATGTCATTACAATATGTCTAGCTTGATCTTCATCAATCAATATTTTAGAAGAAAAAAGCAATCTCAGACTCACTTACCTGAAATGAAGCCTCACAATCATACCATTAGAAAAATTAGAATGACAGGTTTCAGGGCAAGTTAAAAATACCTGTTGAAACAAAAAAGTTTCATATCCATTGATTGAGATATTTATTTTATCAAGTTGAAATGCCTGCATTATTTATAATAGCAAAAACATGAAAAAATGTTACTGACATGTCCCTCAAAAGGACAATGGCTTAACATATTATATGAAACACTGAATATATAAATGAACAATGGCAGACCGTATGTGATGATAGAACTCTAACCCAACAACCAGTCCAGAAAGCCAAGCAGAAATCTCTGGAGCAGGCAGCCCAGAATGAGCAGGACTTTGTGACTGCCAGTTTCCCTGTTTTTTAGTGCCAGCTTCCAACTCAGGATCAACCAGAGAAAGCCAAATAAGCTCCCAACCACATAATGCTTCCAGTTAGCCTGCTTCCAGCTTCTCTATGTCCCCAGTCTCTAACCAGTACACCCCAGGTCTTTCTTTCTTTTCACTATAAAGCTTTCGCACTCTGTGCTTGCCTTTGAGCATCTACCAAATACAAGGGATGGTAGCTAACTCCCTTGTCCTAGCAAGCTCAGAGTAAATAAATTGTTTGTTCTCATTTGGGTGGTCTTTGTTTGGTCCCACATATGGGCGATCTCCATTTAACAGAATAGCCTACATCTTTTAAAAAGAATCAGAAAACATATTTTTAGAGGACAAAGCAAGATACACTCAATAGGAACTCTGATACACTTTAGAACACAAGTTAGATCAGTATCTAGTAAAACTGAAGATGCACCTACTTACTCTATGACTAGATTAGTTCAGTCTTAGGCAAAAATACTAGAGATTTTTCTTGCACATAAACACAAGGTATAAAAATATCAATAGCCTATTTCTTTGTAATGGAAAGAAAGACACAATTCAAATGATCATAATTGGATGATTAGATCAATAAACTATTACAGTCACACAAAGGGATCCTATGGAGCTTCAAAAATGAATAAACAAGAGCTGTATGCATTAACATCAGTGAATCTTGAGGAAACAAGGTAACTTAGAATACATGTAGAATTATACCATTTATATGCAGATCAAGCCAGACAAAATTTTAAAACCTATAGTTTTAGTATACTATAAAAATAGTAAAAATATAAGGAAATATAAAGAAAAGCCAAGAAATGCTTGAATTTAAGACAGTGAGGAAAGAGAAGTATAATTTGGAAGAACATGCATACAGCTTCAAGAATATTGATGATGTTCTGTTTCTTAAGATTTTTTTTACCACTCTTTAAAAAGGACATTTATGCATTACCTATGTTTTTGTATGCATGCTTTCTATCCTGCTAAAATATTTTTATTAAAAGCAAGTTACATATTCTGAAATTCCTAAGAAAAGGCACAGAACTTAGAATAGCTAAAATAATTTTGAAAAACAACAAAGTAGGAGAAATCACTCCCCAGATGTTAAGATTTACTTAAGTATGTAATAAGGAGAGTGGGGTATTGGACATCTGTAGGCCAAAGAAAATGAGCCTTAGTCTAAATTCCATATCATACAAAATATTAACTCAAAATGAATCATGCACTTCAATGTTAAACATAAAATATAAAACTTGAAAAAAGCGTAAGAGAAAATATTCCTTATCTAATTGCTAGACAGAATCCTATGACACCAAAAACATGCATGACCCATAAAAACAAGAACTGAAAAACTGTATTTCATTAAAATTTAAAACTTTCACTCTGTAAGAGTCCCTGTAAAAAGGATAAAAAGACAAATTTCAGACTGGGAATCATTTTGCAGTTCACGTATCCAACAGCAACAAGGGACTTGTATCTAGAATATATGAAGAACTCGCAAAACTCAACAGTTAAAACAAAAAAATCTAATTAGAAAATGGGTAAGACATAAAGAGACATTCCCACTGCATTAGTACCGCTGCATTAGAACCGCTGCCATAAAGAAATATTGCAGATGGGGTATGACTTGAACAACAGAAAGTTATTTCCTCGGAGCTCCGGAGCCAAGCAGTCCCAGATAACAAAGTCAGCAGGCTTGGTTTCTTCTGAAGCCTCTCTCTTTGGCTCGCAGATGGCGGCTTTCCTGCTGTCCTCACGTGATCTTTCCATTGTGTGCTCGCATCTCTGTGTGTGCCCAAATTTCCCTTCTTATAAGGACACCAGTCAGAGTGGATTAGGGCCCACCCTAGAGGCTTTGTTTTCCCTTAATCATGTCTGTAAAGGCCCTATACAACAGTCACATTCTGAGGTGCTGGGGGCTAGGATTCAATATTTGAATAAGGAGGGGACATACTTCAGTCCATAAATAACGTATACAGATGGCAAATAAGCACATGAACAGAATTTCAATATCATTAGTTATTGGGTAAGTGCAAATGGAAATCATGATATACCACTGCACACGTATCAGAATGGCTAAAGTGAAAAGTAATAACACTAAATGATGGACAGTATCCAGAGAAACTGAGTCTCTCATACATTGTTGATGGGGTTGTAAAATAACATGGCAGCTCCTGAAAACAGTATAATAGTAACTTATAAAGTTAAACATAAACTTGCCAAGTGAAGTGTCAAAACCACACGTAGTTGCTTATTCAGGGGAAATGAATTAGTCAATGCAAAGATTTGTACATGAAAGTTCACAGCAGTCTTATTCACAATAGCCAAAACCTTGAAGCAATCCCAATGCCCATTTATTGGTGAATGGATAAATAAATAATGGTATAACTATAATAGAGAATACAAATTATCAATGGAAAAGAATATTAACAGCAATGTAAGGACTTGGATGATCCTCAAAAACTGCGCAAAGTGGAAGTCAAACACAAAAGACTATATAATATATAATTGCATTCATATGAAGTTTTAAAAAGACAAAACTATGGGGACAGAAAGACCAGTGAATACCTGGGCCAGGAATCAGGGAGGAAGGGCACAAAAAAGATTCTAGGGTATTATAACTGTTTAATGATGGTAGTGGTAATTTTTACATGACTGAATATATTCGAGGCTGAATTGCGTCCCCCTAAAAATGCATTGGTTGAAGTCCTAACTTTCAGTTATCTCCAAATATGACCACATTTGGACCCTGCATCTTCAAAAGAGGTAACAATTTACATGAGGCCATTGGGATCTGCCCTAAATCCAATATAACTGGTGTCCTTAGAAGAGGAAATTTGGACCTAGACACAACAGAACAAAGACAACATGAAGACACAATGGGAAGATGGCCATGTACAAACCAAGGAGATGAACAGAATCTTCCCTTGGGGCCTTAGAAGGACCCAGCTCTGCCAACACCCGGGTCTTGGGCTTCCAGCCTCCAGAGCTGCGAGACAATAAGTTTCTGTTGTTTAAGTCACCCAGTCTGTGGTGCTTTGTATGACAGCCCTAAAAAACTAACAAGCATATAATTGCTAAAATTCATTAAACTGCAACTTCAAAGTGGGTAGTCTATCATATATAAAGTATACCAAATAAAGCTCAGGGTCGGGGGGAAAGTCCCACAAACATTAAGAAATAATAATAAGCAAATTGTATTCCTGAAGGCTTTGGTTTTATTTGTTCATTCATGCGTATATGGCTCAACTTCTCACACTGAACTACCCTGAAAGCAGTGATCACTGTTTTCTATCTGTTTTGAGGAGGAAATAAATAATGTGAAGAAATAATGCTGAAGAACAAGGTGAGAGCCACATTTGGCTGGGAATCACTCAGCAAGGCCTTCTGTTCTGTAGGCTCCAAGTACTGTCAATTTCATGACCCAAATCAATGTAAGGGAACTGATAAACATTGACTTCATTGTGGTAAGTGAGGTAGTTTGTTTGCTAAAACTGAAAAAACAGGAGATATAATGAGCAAGCTCTTTATGATAAGCCTTTCCATAGCCTGGAACTTTAAAATGAGCCAATTTCTAATACATGTCAGGCAATGTCATTTTAAATTAGATTGTTACTCTTTGTGCCTACCTTTCAGTGAAAAAAAACACTGATTCCTAATGCATAGTTTTTCTGAGAGAAGCAAAGCAATTCCAAGAAAGTCCTCGGGAGCTTTCTCCAAACAACACACCAAACGCACAAAACATAACACTAATCAAGCAACTTCTATAAGGATTTGCTATTTTATTTGCTCTTCTTAGAGATTTACTGGTAATTGCACTCTTTCTTTTAGGAAAAAAAAAGTTCATATCATTTTTATTTCATGGTGGATAGAGAGTTGAAAAACAAATCATTGATTTTGTACAATATTTCCTAGCAATGCCCTACATTTAAACAATGAGATGGCCCAACAGTACATGACCTTTGTAGCTGGAAGTTCAGATGAGGGTAAATGTAAGCAATTCTCCTTCTAGACTTATAAAGATGCAATGAGCAGCACTGCAGGCAGGATGGTGGATCACAATAACTGGGTTGCATTCCTTTGTTTTATTATTTTACTCTTTTGAAAACAACAAAAGACCTTTCGGGGATTCTAACCCATCTAGCATCCATCAAACCAATGGGGACAAATCACCCCAGTAAACAGAAGAAGGATAACATTATGTGTAAATCACAATGAGAAATTTCTTAAGTGCCTACAGCATTACATAGATATTGATGAGAAATAACCAAGAAACTGGGAGAAACCTAGAAAACCTCACTCTGAAAATCACAGAATCAGAAGCCTGGGAAGCTTATCTTGGCCTCGAAGTTCAGTGGATCAGAGAGAGACAGGACTGCCCAGAAAGAAGAGAGAAAAGCCTTGAAGCCACAAGTTTCAGGTTAGAGTTGTTGAAGCTCAGTTTATGGATCTAACTTTATGTCCAAAACTACCCAGGCATTTAATGAAACGCAAAATCAGAAATGATAAAGGTTTTCCTTTCTGTGTCACTTTAATTTTATGATTTTTATAATTTACGGGTAAGCAAAAACAAATCAATAGAATGATTTCTTTTTCTGTCAGGCAAGATGTGATCTTGAGAAAACTTCCCATATGCCAGACAGATTGTTGGAATTAATTACAGACATAGTAGTTTGAAGCAGCAAACCCCTCTATGCCTTTCACCTCCTTGGTCGATGAGAACAGTTATCATCTTTACCTATAGGAATTAATAAGGAACAGAACTAAAATTATTCTTTGGAGAATGCCACTATTATTACACCAATGGATCCTAAAGAGTTTCTAAGGAATTGCCAGGTGTGGTGAAAATTTTCTTGGACCTATAGCAAAAAAAAGAAAGGATTTGTCACAAATACATTTAATTTATCTCAGCCCGCATGACCTCTGGATATTGACTCACCACATAGAAGTGCCCATAAAACAATTTTGAAGAGGTTCAGCACCTCAGAAGAAAAAAAAAAATGGACATCTTGTTTATCATTTGGACCTTTATCAGAGAAAATTGAGATATTGTTCCTCTAACATTGTTTACATTGTCATCTTTAGGTCAGAATGCAATTAATGTGTGAAAGTGGAAAAAAGAGTGAATGAATTAGGGAGAAAGACAAATTTTGGTGACTCAAATATAGAAGAGGGGTCTGATATTTTCATCTGGTGGAAGTGTTCTTTTTTTTCTGCTGACTTTTCTGTCCTTCAGAAAATGAAATTTCAACATTAACAACTTTATCTATTTTCTCAGTTAACCTACTGAAGATAAAATTGGTTTCCTTTAAAGAGTGTCTCATGTGGTGGGGGAAGCAGGTGTGCAGGACAATTTTGTCCACCTGCCCTTTTTCCTGAGCAGTGAGCACTGTATAATCCTTGCCCATTTAGTGCCCCTCTCGCTGTTGGGAAGTCTTTCAAAGTGCCCACTTTTTTTTTGTCCTGGGGAGCTTGTTCTGCACAAGCAGCTGGAATCTCAGTCTCTCAAGACTATTCTACCTGTCTTTGCTTTACAATCCCACTATTCTTCAGAGCACCATGTAATGTGAGTTTGTGCTCCCACAGCAGATCTCCAGAACTGGGTGTTCAGCAGTCCTGGGCTTCCACCCCCTCCCTGCTCCGTTTCTCTTCCTCCCACCAGTGACCTGGGGTGGGGAAAAGGCTTGGGTCCTGCCCAATCATGGCTTTACTAGTTTACCCATTTCTGTTTTCCCCCAATGTAGGCAGTCTGTTCTGCCATCTTCTGGTTGCTTCTTCAGGATTTGTTGTATTTGCTACATTTTTGTGTTATATGTGATTTTGGGAGAAGGTTTCTCCCTAATTTCTCATGTTCCCATCTTTTTTCCCTCCACCTACCTCCATTCTTTATTCATTTATCTCCTTCCTACCTTCTTGGAGACCGGGTTCTACCCAGCACACGTTATATAGCTTCCTTCCTGCACATTGCTTTCTTTTTAAGATCATGTATGACCTCCTTCTTGAAAAAAATTCAGGAGATCTGTTTTTATCTTCATTTGTGTACACCTCCTGACAATTCTGGTTACTACTGACTTTCTAATCCTTGAAACTCTTCACCTAGTCATTTATGTAATACTTGTATTATTTTCTTTTTGCTTATTTTTTTTCCTTACATTTGATCATCTTTCCTTTGTAGATACTTGCAAATACTTCACTGTGCGATCTTCTCTAAATAGTTTCACCTTCTCTGAATGTTTTGCTTCAATTATTGAGAGAAATAAGCCCAGGATAAAGAGCAGGTAGACAAAATTGTCCTGGCACACTCAGTCCAGCAGAATGGCAACTCTCAGGAGCTTCAGATGCTCTATCCTCCTGGCTGGCAACTCATCTCTGAGGCCTCCACTTAGCCTTCTACTTCCTCCTCCTGGGCAAATGCTGGTCCTGAACACCTGCTGCCCCACCATCGCACACGGCCAACCAGAGGGTGGCTCCACCTATGGCAGCTACAGGGGCATAGCACAGAGGATCCATCCTGCACATTTGGCCACAGGACCTGGCAGTGGAGGCAGGCACTACAGCCAGGCAGCAGGAAAGAACTCTTTCCTCACAGCAGATACAGCTGCCACTCAGCTGCAAACTCTGCTATTGCTGCAGGTGCACGGCAGCTCCAGAGAGCAGAGCTTCTGGGCATTACAGTGTGCCACCTACACTGAGTTTTTATTCCATAGGAATCACTGAAAAAATGAAATGGCAAAAAATTTTGTACAAACAAAAACACAGAAGATGCCAGAAAGAGGGCTTAGTGAAACTGAGTTCACCCATCTTCTTGATACAGATTTCAAAATAAAAATCATAAACATGCTCACATAGTTACAGAAAAATATTCAAGATCTCAAGGAGAACATCAAGAGCTAGAGCCTTTGAAAAGATAGTATCGGAAATGAAACATACAATGGAAGAATTTAAAAGTAGATTAGATAAGGCAGAGGACATGGTAAATGAAATAGAAATTGCAGAACAGAAAATGAAGCTGAGGCACAGAGAGATAAAATGATCTATAGGAATGAAAGAATAATAAGAGAACTGCATTACCAATCCA
Source organism: Manis javanica (assembly GCF_040802235.1). Lineage (NCBI taxonomy): Eukaryota > Metazoa > Chordata > Mammalia > Pholidota > Manidae > Manis > Manis javanica. Next base: position 25,410,920 of record NC_133167.1, read on the forward strand.
AACAGAACAATATTTGCATTTGCATTATAGGGATACCAGAAGAAGAAGAAGAAGTGAGAAAAAGGGATAGAAGGTCTCTCTGAGGAAATAATTGCTAAAAAGTTCCCCAATCTGGGGAAATAAATAATCACTGAGGTAATGGAAGTGCACAGCTCTCTCAATATATGGGACCCTAGGAAGACAACACCAAGACATACAATAATTAAATTGTCAAAGATGAAGGACAAGGACAGAGTATTAGAAGCAGCTAGAGACAGAAAAAAGATCACTTGTAAAGGAAACCCCATCAGGCTATCAGCACACTTCTTAGCAGAAAGCTTACAGGCAAGAATGGAGTGGCATGATGTATTTAATGCAATGAAACAGAAGGGCCTCCAATAAACAGTACTCCAGCTGGCAAGATTATCATTTAAATTTGAAACAGGGATTAATCAATTCCCAGATAAGCAAAAGTAGAAGGAATTTTCCTCCCACAAACCATCTCTACAGTGTATTGTAAAGGGACTGCTATAGTTAGAAGTGCTCCTAAGGCTAAATAGCTGTCAGCAGAGAAAATAAAACCGCAGTTAAGGAAGTAGACCAATTAATTACTAAGCAAATACAAAATTAAATAACTACTCACAAAGTTTGTCAAGGGATACACAAATAGTATAGGATATGACACCTAATGTATAAAGCGTGGAGGAGAAAGAAGAACAAGAAGGGAGGGAAAAAAGTACCTTTAGATTGTGTTTGAAATAGTGTAATAAGTGAGTTAAGTTAGACTGTTAGATAGTAAGGAAGCTGTCCTTGAACCTTTGGTAACCGCAAATCAAGCAATAAGTACATATCTATCGGTAATCACCCTAAATGTAAATGGATTGAATGCACCAATTAAAAGACATGGAGTTATTGAATGGAAAAAAACACATCTATATGCTGCCTTCAGGAGACTCACTTTAAACCCAGAGTCATACACAAACTTAAAGTGAAGGGATGGAAAAAAATAATTCATGCAAATAATAGGGAGAAAAAAGCAGGAGTTGCAGTACTTGTATCAGGCAAAATAGACTTCAAAACAAAGAAAGTCACAAAAGACAAAGGAGGACATTAGATAATGATAAAGAGGTCAGTCCAACCAGAGGATATAACCATTATAAATATCTATACACCCAACAGAGGAGCACCCACATATGTGAAACAAATACTAATGGAATTAAAGGGGAAATAGAATGCAATGCATTCATTTTAGGAGACTTCAACACATAACTCACTCCAAAGGACAGAAAATAAGTAGAGACAGAGGCACTGAACAACACATTAGAACAGATGGACCTAACAGACATCTACAGAACACTCCACCCAGAAGCAGTGGGATACACATTCTTCTCAAGTGCACATGGAACATTTTCAAAAATAGATCACATATTAGGCCACAAAAAGAGTCTCAATAAATTCAGAAAGATTGAAATTGTGCCAACCAGCTTCTCACACCACAAAGGTATGAAACTAGAAATAAATCATGCAAAGAAAATAAAAAAGCCCACAAACACATGGAGGCTTAAAACAGAGATCAAGCAAACATGGAGACAAATGAAAACAACAGCTCAACACCCAAAACCTGTGAGATGCAGTGAAGGCAGTTGTAAGAGCAAAGTGTTTTTCAATATAGGCTTACCTCAAGAAAGAACAATCCCAAATAAACAGTCTAAACTCACAATTAATGAAACTAGAAAAAGAACAACAAATGAAGCCTAAGTCAGTAGAAGGAAGGACATAACAAAGATCAGAGAAGAAATAAACAAAATTGAAAAGAATAAAACACTAGAAAGAATCACTGAAACCAGAAGCTGGTTCTTCAAGAAATAAACAAAACAGATAAACCCCTAGCCAGACTTATCAAGAAAAAAAAAGGAGTGTGAACACATAAAGAGACTCAGAAATGAGAAAGAAAAAATCACTATGGACACCACAGAAATACAAAGAATTATTAAAGAATATTATGAAAAATTACATGCAAACAAATTGGGTAACCTAGAAGAAAGGGACAACCTTCTGAGAAAATATGGCCTCCAAGACTGACCCAGGAAGAAACAGAAAATCTAAACAGATCAATTACCAGCAATGAAATTGAACTGGTAATCAAAACACTACCTAAGGATAACAGCCTTGGTCTAGAGGCCTCACAGCTGAATTTTATCAAACATTTAGTGAAGACCTAATACCCATTCTCCTTAAACTTTTCCAAAAAGTCAAAGAGGAGGGAATACTTCCAAACTCATTCTATGAGAGCAGCAACACTCTAATACCAAAACCACGCTAAGACACCACAAAAAAAGAAAACTATGGACCAATATCCCTGATAAACACAGATGCAAAAATACTCAACAAAATATTAGCAAATTAAATTCCAAAATCTATCAAAAAGATCATATATCATGCCAAGTCAGGTTTATTCCAGGGATGCAAGGACAGTACAATATTCAAAAATCCATCAACATCATACATCACATCAACAGAAAGGACAAAAATCACATGATCATTTCAATAGATGCTGAAAAAGCATTTGACAAAATTCAACATCCATTCATGATAAAAACTCTCAACAAAATGGGTATAGAGAGCAAGTACCTCAATATAATAAAGGCTATAAATGACATAACCACAACCAACATCATACTTAACAGTAGAAAGCTAAAAGCTTTTCCTCTAAAATCAGGAACAAGACAAGGGTGCCCAGTCTCACCTCTTCAACATAGTATGGAGGTCCTAGCCACAGCAATCAGAAAACACAAAGAAATAAAAGGTATCCAGATTGGTAAGGAAGAAGTTCAAGTGTCACTGTTTGCAGATCGCATGATGTTGTACATTAAAAACCCTAAGGAATCCACCCAAAAACTAGTAGAATTCAGCAAACTTGCAGGATTAATACACTGAAATATGTTGCATTCCTGTATACTAAGGATGAACTAGCAGAAAGAGAAATCAGGAAAAAAAACTCCATATACAATTGCATCAAAAAGAATAAAATACCTAGGAATAAACCTAGCCTAGATGAAAGACCTATACCCTACAACTACAAGACACTTATGACAGAAATTAAAGGAGACAACAATAAATGAAATACATCACGTGCTCATGGATAGGAAGAATTAATATCGTCAAAATGGCCATTCTGCCTAGAGCAATCTACAGATTCAATGCAATCCCTACCAAAATACCAACAGCATTCTTCAACAAACTAGAACAAATAGTTCTAAAATTCATATGGAACCACAAAAGACCCCAAATAGCCAAAGCAATCCTGAGAAGGAAGAACAATGCTTGGGGGATTACATTCCCTAACTTCAAGCTCTACTAGAAAGCCACAGTATTCACAACATTTTGGTATTGGCACAAGAACAAACCCATAGGTCAATGCAACAGAATAGGGAGGTCAGATATAAACCCACACATTAATGGCCAGTTAATATATGACAAAGGAGCCCTGCATATACAATGGGGAAATGGCAGCTTAGTCAAAAACCGGTGTTGGCAAAACTGGACAGCTACATGTAAGAGAATGAAACTGGATCACTGTCTAACTTCATACAAAAAAGTAAACTCAAAATGGATGAAAAACCTGAATCTAGTCATGAAACTATAAAATCCTTAGAAGAAAACATAGGCAAAAATATCTTGAATATAAACATGAGCAAATTTTTCCTGAACATATATCCATGGAAAAGGGAAACAAAAGCAAAAATTAACAACTGGGACTACATCAAACTAAAAAGCTTCTGTACAGCAAAGGACACCACCACCAGAACAAAAATTTACCCTACAGTATGGAAGAATATGTTTGTGAATGACTTATCCAATAAGGGGTTATATCCAAAATATATAAACATTTCACATCCTTAACATCCAAAATGTAAGTAACCTGATTAAAAAAATGGGTGGAATATCTGAACAGACACTTCTCCAAAGAAGAAATTCAGATGGCCAACAGGCACATGAAAAGCTGTTCCACACAGGTAATCATCTGGGAACTGCAAATTAAAACCACAGTGACATATCACCTCACACCAGTTAGGATGGGCAACATCTAAAAGAGAAGAAACAACAAATGCCGGCGAGGTTGTGGAGAAAGGGGAACCCTCCTACACTGTTGGTGGAAATGTAAATTAGTTCAAGCATTGTGGAAAGCAGTATGGAGGTTCCTCAAAATGCTCAAAATAGGAATACCATTTGACCCAGGAATTCCACTCCTAGGAATTTACCCTAAGAATGCAGGAGCCCAGTTTCAAAAAGACATATACACCCCTATGTTTATTGCAGCACTATTTACAATAGCCAAGAAATGGAAGCAACCTAAGTGTCCATCAGTAGATGAATGGATAAAGAAGATGTGGTACATATACACAATGGAATATTATTCAGCCATAAGAAGAAAAACAAATCCTACCATTTGCAACAACGAGAATGAAGCTAGAGAGTATTATGCTCAGTGAAATATGCCAGGCAGAGAAAGACAAGTACCAGATGATTTCACTCATTTGTGGAATAAAACAACAAAGCAACACTGAAGGAATAAAACAGCAGCAGAATCACAGAACCCAAGAATGGACTAACAGTTACCAAAGGGGAGGCATTGGGGAGGGCAGGTGGGGAGGAAGGGAGAAGGGGATTAAGGGGTATTATGATTGGTGCACATGGTGTGAGGGGGATCCTGGGGAAGACAGTGTAGCACAGAGAAGGCAATTAGTGACACTGTGGCATCTTACTACACTGATGGGCAGTGACTGCAGTGGGGTATGGGGGGGACATGATAATACGCACAAATGTAGTAACCACATTGTTTTTCATGTGAAACCTTCCTAAGAGTGTATATCAATAATACCTTAATAAAATAAAATAAAATAACTACTCCTTGCTTGTACCTGCTCATGAATTCTTTCTGGATCAGAGTCAAGAATCCTCTCCTGGATTGAGGTTCATCAGTCTCACAGGGAGAGTTCCCTGGATTGGATTTCCCGACAACAGAATGACTTCATAGCCTTATTTTTAAAAAAGAAAGAAAGAAAGAAATGCAGTCTTATGCCATCGGATACACAAAAAATTAATTTGAGAAGAATCACAGACCTGAACATTGTGAGAATTGTAAAGCTTATAGAAGAAACATGGCAAATATCTTTGAAACCTTGGAGTAAGCAAAAACTTCATAATCCACAAAAAGTATAGTCATAAAAGAAAAGCAGACTTCATTAAAATTAAGAATTTTAACCACCCTACTTATAAAATGGGTAAAAATATTGAAGAGATATTTTACAAAAGAGGATAGTCAGATTGACTGTTTAGCACAGAAATAGTTGTTCAATAGAATTAGTCATCAATGAAATGCAGATTAAAACCATAATAGATACCACTGCACACCCACTAGAATTCTGATTTTAAAAATACTCATGGTGGGGCTGTAGAACAAATGCACCTCACACATTTGTAAGAGTAAAACTGACAGACCATTTTTGACACTTGGCAATCTCTTATAAAATTGAACCCATATCTATCCTCAAGATAAACTGTGCAAGGATACTAGTAGCCACTTGAAAGTTTAGCTGAACTAACTCCATAATATTGCTGCCTTGGCATCCATTTGATATGGCCAGCAGCCTGTAGGGAACTTGAACTAACACACACCCACACCCACCACTCAGGACACATGTCCTACATAATAGATCACAAGGTCACAAGTAAATGTCAGTTCTTGATATGACTCTATCAAAGACTTGTCCTAAACACTGTCCCCTGATATCCAGGGCATCCCTTAGATAATACAACAGCTCCCCACTGCTCCTGTGAACCTTATCAAATCCCCACTCTTTCTGGTTTAAGTTGACAAATCCAGCCTTAGCCTGGGAACCCTAAAGCATCCATCCCTTGGACCCTAACAAAGGCATGTCCATCAGGTCCTGCCATGCTCTCTCTACCTGCACCTGCACCCTACCTTGACATCCCTATGTGCCCCCCACCACCGGGCACATTACTCTGGTACCTCTGAGTAATAAACCACTATTTCACTTTCCCTTGTAGTTTTTTACTGAACGCTGGCTTGCCATGTGATACCCTGAGCCTTTATTTAACAAATGTTAATTTAACAAAGTCACACCACCACTGTATTCACAAGGGCTAAAAACTGAAGCATCCTAGAATGAAAATGTCCAGTGCCAGGAAAATTAACAAATTGTGCCATATTCATATATGCCACATATATTGCTAAAATATTTCTAGGCAATAAAAAGGATTGAATCACTAAAATACACAATGTGAATGACTCTCTAAATGTTATGTACAGCAAAAGAAGCCAGACACAACAGGGAAGGCAGTATAGCAACCACAACGTTGTTCATGTAAGTGTATATTAATACCAAAAAATATATATAAATAAATAACAAAAACAAACAGACAAAAAGAAGCCAGACACAAAATAATGCATATCATATAATTTCATTTACATGACATTTTAGAATTGGTAAACGTGACCTATGCTGATAGAAATCAGAAAAATGATTCCCAAGGGCAGGATGAGGGAGAGATTGACTTGAAAAAAGGCACAGGGGATCCCCAGTGGTGGTGGTAATGTTCTATAGCTTGACTGTTGTTGTTTTAGATGTGTGTATGCATTTGTCAAAATCCATCAAACAGTACACTTATATTTTGTGCGCTTCTTAGTACATAAACTAAATATCAATAAAATTAAGAAAAATATCACTTTTCTCAATTCTGGATTTAGCTCAGAATTTCTAATCTCAGTATATTTATCTAAAATATGAACCTGAAATATGACAGTGAGAGTGAGAATGTAATTTCAACCATAATTGTTGTGTTATACAGTTGCCCCTTGAACAACTGTATAGGTGGTAAGGGGCACCAAAACCCCTATGCCATCCAAAACCCATGTATAACTTTTGACTCCAAAAACCTACCTATGAATAATCTGCTGTGGACCAGAAAGCCTTGCTAACATAAACAGTTCATAGACACATTTTTTACATTACATATATACATATTACATCTTGTATTCTTACAGTAAAGTAAGCTAGAGAAAAGAAGACGTTTTTTCAAAAGTTGGCAAATTTCTAAAAACTTTTCCTGTATTTACTGAAAAATACCCATGTATAATTGATCATGTGCAGTTCAAACCTGCATTTTTCAAGGGTCAAAACTATATATAGTTTTAACAATAGTCACAGGGTCTTAATATTAATAGTATCATCTTCTTTGTTATAAGAATCCAGTGTAAAGGACTCGTAAGATGCATCCCAAGTCACCTTGGTTTTGCTCTCACTTTTAGGGTCCCACTGATCCCAAGGTATGACAGCTTCCGAGTCAGAGCTATCTTCTCCCTAACAAACTGATTTCTTCTCTATTATATGACATCTGTGATTTTTAATTACAAATTTAATGATAGTTGCTGCATTAATGGGACCCACTCCATGCTCACCAAATCTTTCTTACACTCATAACCAACAAACATATCTTCTGTGTTGCATCACCATTTGCATTAACAGGTGATAGAACTTTTAAGTTAAAATGAAAAATGTTGCTTTTAGCCAACAATGTAGATTTTGTTCCCTGAATGGAAAAAAAAAAAAAAGACTGTAGATTTTACTCATTCACTGTAGCTTTCTCTGGTGACTCAAAAGCTGTTTGTGTTGGGACAATATAAACAGTGACATGCCAAACCAGATGCACTGTCAAACTTGCATATCAAACAGTATAAAGCCCTACATGGCTTTGGGCCAGAGAACCCTCCATAGGGTTCTCTAGCCAATTCTTCTAGAAAGTCCTGCTGTCTTGGGGTCCTGCGCCCACCACCATATTCATTTTGTAGTTTGCAAGGTCTGTGCCTTATTCTTTCCATTGGGAGGTACCTGCAAGCTGAGGATACACTTTCTAATTCTACTTGCATTTCTTTTCTAATGCCCTGGGGTCTGGTGGTCCACAACCGGTCACTGAAAATGTGTCATATGTAGATACATAAAAATCTACACCAAACCTTCCTCAGATTTGTCAGGCTTCCTTCACAATGCATTTATACTTAAAATGAAGTTTTAGAAATAAATTTTGCTTGACAAATAAAGAATGGGATTTTCACTTAATTTCCAGTTGAAGAGTTGAGTCCTGAAATTATGGAAGATCATAGCTAGGAGATGTTACACACACCACCAAACTCTTGAATGTAATGTGGAGGAAGCTAAATTTTTACATTTCATTCAAGCAGCTCTCTACACAGCTTACAGGATTGATCCAATCACAAGTGTCTATGTTGGCCAGGTTAAGATAAATGCTTAGGAAAAACAAAAAAGTATTATCCTCCATGGGCCAATTGAAACTCTGCTATTCTGAATTTTTCTGAAAATAGAGTTTTTCAGTTTTAAAAAAACCGACTCACTCACTCGAAGTTTGTGAGACTGAATTTGTTGCTTTCATACTTGAGAGAATTCAAATCAAGTGTCTCGGAGATTTTCCTGTGATTAAGGGAGCTCATGACAGCCTTTGGAGATGGTTTGTTCACTGCTCACATTTGTCTAACTAAATGCTGACAGTAAAGCTAGAAAAACAAAACAAACAAAAACAACATGTTTTATCTTCAAGTATCTGGAAAAAGTAACCAAGATATATGAATGAATATTTTAGTAATAAGTAATTATTTTAAATGAGAAATGTATATTTTCCAATTTGCCTTTATTTTAATGAGAAAAGAATAATGGCAGACCAGTGTAATTATTTTCAAAGCACACTAATAATTACCATTTGTGCATAAACCTTACTTTTCAAGATCAGCTTTTCAAATAGTGTATTACATCTCTTTAAACAAACCTTTTCATCAGAATGATTTAGTCATCTAGATAGGGTATCAACTAATATGCAATATAGCTCAGAAGAAGCTGGCAAATAAGCTGACATTCTAAGAAGTTTTCCTAATGAGCCAATCGGCACACAGGCAGTTCGGTCATTGGAATTTTTTAAAACTTTTCTTAATTGTGAAATACATCCTGGAGATAGATTTATAGATTAAAGGATTGATAGATATAGATAGATAGAAGATAGACAGGCAGAGATGATAGATAGATACATAGATAGATGATAGATAGATAGATAGATAGATAGATAGATAGATAGATAGATAGATAGATAGATAGATAAACTAGACACATGATAGATGGATTTAGACAGACAGACATGAAATAATCACTAATGAAATTTCCTGCTATCACCATCTTGGTTAAGGAAGAGACCGTCACTAATATTTTATAAGTTATCCCAACCACCTGTCCTAGATCACATCCTGTTATATCTTGGAACGGTAGTCACTTTCCTGACTTCTATTATAATAAATGTTTTGCTTTTGTTTATAGTTCCTAAGCATTACTATTGCATCATTAAGTAATATAGTTTAATTTTGTCTGATTTTGAAACTTGTTTATAAATGAATTCTGACATGCTTTCCTTTGTAATTTGCTAGTCTGGGCAACATTTTGTTTGTGAGATTGATCTATGTTAATGTACAGCTATATATAGCTTTATTTCCATTACCACGTGGTATTGTGCTATATGAAAGTAGCATCAAGTATTTATGACGTATCAGCAATAGATCAATGTATTGTTTTCATTGGGGACTATTATAAACATTTCTAAGTTTTTTTTCTTGGTGCACAAACTTTTCTCTGAAATTGAAATTACTGGGTCATAGATTATTCATTTTCTAAACTTTTCTAAAGAGGGTAAACCCTTCTATTTTGTGTTGTTCCAAGCTGCTGCTATCAGCACCATGTGAGAGGTCCCTTTGCTGCATGTCTTCAAAACATGCTGTTGTCAGAATGTACAATTTTTAAAGGAATGCTGGATGATTTTAATTTGCATTTCTCTAATGATTAATAAAGTTGCACGATCTTTCCATATGTTTATTAGCCCTTTGGGTTTCCCCTGTTGTGAAGAATTTGCTCAAGTTTTTGCCTGTTTTTCTGTTTGTCCTTTTTTTAAATTAAGATATCATTGACATACAATCTTATGAAGGTTTCACAGGAGCAACATTGTGGTTTCAGCATTCACCCACATTATCAAGACATCCCCCACTCCATTGCAGTCACTGTCCATCACATAGTAAGATGCTACAGAGTTGTTACTTGTCTTCTCCGTGCTATACTGCCTTTCCCACGACCTACCTATATTGTGAGTGCTGATTATAAGGCCCGTTGATCCGCTTCTCCCTCCCTGCCCACCCATCCTCCCCAACCCCTTCCCTTTGGTAACCACTAGACCCTTCTTGGAGTCTGTGAGTCTGCTGCTGTTTTGTTCCTTTGGTTTTGCTTTGTTGTTATGATCCACAAATGGGTGAAATCATTTGGTACTTGACTTTCTCTGCCTGGCTTGGTTCACTGAGCATAATACCCTCTACCTCTATCCATGTTGTTGCAAATGGTAGGACTTGTTTTCCTTTTATGGCTGAATAATATTCCATTGTATATATTGCCACATCTTCTTCAGATAGTTTGTCTTTTTATTGTCACTTTTTTAAAAATAAAGGTTTATTTATTTATTTATTTATTTAGGTATCATTGATATACAATCACATGAGGAACTTTGTGGTTATATTATCACTTTGTGTTTGGTTTATTCTGAATTTTATTGACTTTGCACATCTGTCTTTATATTTATTTCTGGTACGATTTTAAATGTTATCTTTTTTTAAATGTATTTGCTAGCACTTTGTAGGTGATATCATGTGCAACAAAATTTCATTGTGGATTTTGTATCTAAGTGCTTTGTAAGCTCTCTTCTTGATTCCAATATTTTATATTCAGATTCCTTAGGATTTTGTTTTATGTACAAAATCACATTCTCTGCAAATATAATGGTAGTTTTCTCCCATCCTTTTTAATCCTTACACTTTTTCTTTAACCTTAATGTATGGCTGAGATCACCCACTCAATACTGAATAAAAGAGGAGTGGAGGTATTTTACTTCCTTTGTCCTGTTCTTGATTTCAAAGAGAAAGTTTCAATGTTTTGCAGTTGAAATGACTTTTTTTTTTGTAGATGCTCTTCATCAATGAGTTTCCTTTCTACTTTTAGTTTAAGAGTTTATAGAGAGTTTATCCATTCACTTATCATGAATGGATATTAGTTTTATTAACTGCTCTTTTGCATCTAGTAAAATGAATCTGGTGGTTTACTTCATCTGTTCCTAGCGAAACTGCCTTAACTGTTTATACAATATTAAATCCACTTTCCATTCCCAGAATAAACCCCACATCATGATGGCATATGATCTTTCCATTCAGTGCTATCTCCAGCTCTCCATTGTTTATTTAGGGCCTTTATATCTCTATTCTTCAGTGACATTGACTTCTAGCATTCCTTTCTCATTCTTATTTGTCAAATTTTGATGTCAAGATCTTGCAGGCTAGGAAGTAAGTGAGAGAGTGTTTCCTCTTTCATGTTATCTGGAAGAGATTGTGTAAGATTAAAATAATTTCTTCCTTGAATGTTTGGTAGCACTCTTCATCCCCATCAGGGGTGAGGTAAAGTTATTCTAAGTATGTGGGCTTTATCTAGCCCTCAGATGATTTCTTGCAAGCTCATCAGTTCATTTTACATGGAAGTTAAAAAATATTTTCTATTGAGCATTTTTTTTGTCATTATGTAGCAGGAATTCTTCATAACATTTACTGTGCCATATTGCCAACAACAAAATCTCTACATTTAGTATAAATGTTTGGACCTGTAGCTGGGACACCAATAGGTATTTGGAAGCCATTGACTAATGTAGAACAGGCCCTCATTGAACTTTAAGCCACTCTTGTAGAAAAACTAGTTGAAGTCATAGAGTAATCAGGTTTTTTTGTGTATACATATGCAAAGAACAGAGGGGCAATTAACTGTCTTCATAGGTGAGGAATTAGCTGAGGATCTAATGAACAATCTGAAGGCTTCCTGAGAGATATTCAATGATAGACATAGCAATGTAACATATTATATTCACCCTATATCAATAATAATTATAATATTCACATATGCTTTTATTAGTGCCTATTATTATATAGAAATGTTCCAAGTTCTTTACAAACATCAATTCATTTAATGCTCAAAACCCTGTAATATAGGGATAGTAAGGTAAATAACATAGACTAATAAAGTATAAGCACTGGGATTTGCAACTTTTAAGTCTGGTTCTAGAAGTCATGCCATTAACTGCTCTGTACTGCTTCTAAATGCATTAGTGAACAAATTTTTAATGTTTAGAGGACTATAATGTTTAGACATCTGATTTTATGTTAACATGAAATACATATTTCTTGTTTTGATATAAGACCATGAACAGGGTACAAGATGAAGCCCACTCAATTGGAGTAAATTCATCCCAACCCTACTGAAGGCCAAACATGACCCTATACTGGAGAACACCATGACATGAGTTTGATAGCTAACCCATCAACAGGTCAGAGAAGTCCAGGGAGAATGTGGGATAAAAAATGGGAGAAGGGGAAGCTTACAAACAGATATGAGGAAACTCCTGGTGAGCCAGTGAAAATAAACTGATGGAAAAAAATGAATTAATGGCAAATCAGTTTAAAATAAACATGGAGAAGAAGCTGTACAATCTGGTAAGCATTAAAAATTTCAATAGCATAATGATTCAAGAAATCAGTTGCTAATGGTTAAGAAAGCTCAGTCTCACTTGAATGTGCAGACTTCTTGCTCTCTGCTCAATTATACACATTCACTTACCAAATCAAGTCAGATAGTGTAGAGTCCCATTAAAGATCCCTGGAACTGTTATAATTTTCACCATTGTGAGACCAGAAGAATAACTTGACAAAACTGAGAATTCAAAGTGCTTTCTGCCCTACTGACTGACCTAACACATGTATAAGCCTTTGCCTGGTCCTCAGACTAAATTCCCACCCCAAATGTGGATGACGGCAGAATCCTGCTCCTCAGCCCCAACATAATGGGACTCAGATTTTTTTCCTTAAAAATATTACACTTCTGATATTTCCCAATAATCTATGTGGTTGGAGATATTTATAAAATAGTTACATAAGAGCAACTCTTTTTTTTTCTTTTGAAGGACATTATGTTTACTAGGCTCCCCCCACCCCACACACGTACCCATTCAGAGTCACTGTCCATCAACATAGTAAGATGCTGTAAAATCACTACTTTTCTTCTCTGTGTTGCACAGCCCTCCCCGTGCCCCACCCCCACTATACATGTTAATCGTAATGCCCCCTTTCTTTTTTCCCACTCTTATCCCTCCCTTCCCATCCCTTTCCCTTTGGTAACTGTTAGTCCATTCTTGGGTTCTGTGCTTCTGCTGCTGTTTTGTTCCTTCAGTTTTCTTTTGTTCTTATACTCCACATATGAGTGAAATCATTTGGTACTGGTCTTTCTCCGCCTGGCTTATTTCACTGAGCATAATACCCTCTAGCTCCATCCATGTTGTTGCAAATGGTAGGATCTGTTTTCTTCTTATGGCTGCATAATATTCCATTGTGTATATGTACCACATCTTCTTTATCCATTCATCTACTGATGGACATTTAGGTTGCTTCCATATCTTGGCTATTGTAAATAGTGCAGTGATAAACATAAGGGTGCATCTATCTTTTTCAAACTGGAGTGCTGCATTCTTAGGATAAATTCCTAGAAGTGGAATTCCTGGGTCAAATGGTATTTCTATTTTGAGCATTTTGAGGAAACTCCATACTGCTTTCCACAATGGTTGAACTAATTTACATTCCCACCAGCAGTGTAGGAGGGTTCCCCTTTCTCCACAACCTCACCAACATTTGTTGTTGTTTGTAAGAGCAACTCTTTATAAAACTTGAGATATGAGAATTAGGGTTATTTGAGAAAATCTACTGGCAGTTTATGAACATGTTCAGGATAAACCTGAACTTTCAGATGAATGGAGGTCTTAATAAACAGTAGCAGTTTATTTAGGTTTTAATAAGTGCTGTTATAACAGAAGCAAACAAGAAAATATGTTGAGAAGTGAAACTATAAATTTTTTTACATCAGCTCCTGATTTCTAAAACTCAGTTCAAGTAGTTTATTTAACAAGATGCAGACTATAAAAAAATTGGAGAAGGTTTACTCTGATGCAATTATTTTCTCCCTGTAATAGTTGTACCTCTAGGGAGATGCTCTCAGACTTGCTGATTGAAGGAACTCTCCCTGTGCCAAGAAAACTGGAATTCTGATGAAAATTTTTTGAATGCAGCTAAATTGCTTATTGAACTTGAGATAGAAATAGCTTGCCTCTCGGAGACATGGCATTACCCTCTGACAACAAACACCTAGGTAATGGGGTTCATATTCCATTTCATTGCATTTCTTAGTGTATATTTGGTCATGACAAAAGGAATCAGGTCCATTTCTTTCCTTTTTATTATGAAAAATGTGATACATGTATGCAAGTAGAAAAGCACAATGAACTAAGACCCAGCTTCAACAATTTTCAACTCCTAAGCACTTTTGTTTCACACACACCCCTGCTCCATATGTCATTGTGTGGATACACTGTATCTTATTGAACTAATCAATTGTGGATGGACTGCTGGGTTGTTTTCTGTCTTTCACTAGAAGACAATAGTGCCCCAAAAGATAATTTTACACATTTGACTTTTTCATATGTTTTCTGTGAAGTAGATGCCTAGACTTGGAATTTCTCTGTCAAAAGCAATTGTCATTTTACTAGATGTAGATTTTTTGGAAAAATGACCTCCATTCTTCTCCTACCTATATTTACACACCCTTTACCTTGAAACTTTGCAACTCCTCCAGCAACAAATGGTCTGTTTGTTGAATGGTCCACTTATTGAGTTAGCAGTAGGTTTTGACTTGCTTTGGCCAAGAGAATGGGGTGAAAGTGAGCATGTGCAACTCTGATCCCAGGCCTCAAAAGGCCTTGCAACACTTGTGCTCACTGTCAGGATAATTGCTTCACCAAGGTGAATAGTAGAGGTCAGTCAAGTTGATCGAAGGGTGTAAGGCCGCATAGTGGAGAGCCAAGTCAACTGCTCTTCTCAGTCAATGCCCCAGACATGACAGATGGCCTAGTCATGATCAGCAAAGCTGATCCTCACCTGACAACAGATGCATGAGAGCTAAGCCACGATTAGAACACCTGCTCACCTAAGTGCAGCCTAAATATCCAACCCGCAGAACTGTAACCTGAATAAATGTTTGTTGTTTTAAGCTACTAAGTTTTGGTGTAGTTTGTTACCCAGCAATAATGAACCACCAAATTCTCCACAGAACCACCAAATTCTCCTCTGATGGTATTTTACCAATTTGTAATCCCAATAACAATATATGGAAATGTCCATTCTTCTCTGCCATAGAGTATATTATTGAAATTTTGGATTTTTCCCTTCTTGAAGGTAAAAAGCACAAAAGTGTTGTTTTATTTTGTATCTCTCTTATTATGAAAGAGGTTGGGTATCTTTTCAGATGACTAAGCATTCCCTTTTTGTGACTTCATTAAAAACTTTGCTTTCCTATCCACCATTAGCATGTTTATTAGAGGACCTGGGCACATCCAACAAAGGAACGGAGATCATTTAAAATCCTGTTTTAAGATAAGCTTCCCCAAATTTTGGCCTATTAGATTCCTTATATCCTCTCCTCCTACTGAATTGAGTTTATAAGAGTTAAAGAACACTATTAGTTTCATAAAGTGTTTGCTTTCATTTAAGACTTGAGTAGCCTATTTTGCTGAACAAAAGGAATAAGATAAATTGAAATGATTGATCCTCCACAAGCAGTACTCTGAAAGCAGGCTTATGGGACCAAATCAGAAATCTCTAGCTCAGATGTAACGTAGGATGTGTATCCCACATATGATGAACACTGATTTGTTCTGCTAATGGTTCTGGTAATTCATTCCAAGGTAATGTTAGAAATCCATCTTCCTCTAATGGTCAAAGTGAACCACATTAAAAACCACATTATTCACCCCTTTAAGTTAGCAAGTTATCCAAAAAAGACACAAGCATGGAAATAATGTTTGCAAGGAAGTAAAATTTCTCATGTTCATGTCCTTTACTAAGTGCTAATGGCCACACAGAGGACAGCCAGAGGAGGAAATCTGTGAGTTGGGAATCTGGGTCACCTGCTCCAGGGAAGTCACCCATCTGTCCATACCCATCTTTCTGTGCCCTCCTCCATCTTATCTTTTACTCCAGCAAGTGGGAAACATCTATTTATCCATCTGTCACCTTAAAAGCAGCTGGGCAGGCACTGCTTTGTTCCTACAAACATCTCCAACATAGACCAATACTGAAACACAATAGATATCCAATACATATTTATTAAGCTGAAATATGCTGAAGGTAATTGTTAGTGTATTTAAAATTGTCCACCTTAATAGTGTTTATTAATATAGAGCTATAGTCACATAACTTTCAGATCTTGCTAAAAAAACAAGATTCCCAATTCAAACATACTTATGGGTTTTAAAAACATTCCTATATACATGTCATTTACATAATAATACAAAGGAAGGCAGGATGGCATTACACCAGGAAACCCTAATTAATTCTGTTATAATTGCTATTTTACAATGGAATTGCCTTGATATTGACATCATATAAAAGAAGTAGAAGGAGTATGCAGAAAACAAAATGAATTCTTCCAGCAGGATTACTTAACTCTATATGGGAAAAATACAAAATTTAAACAAGTGTATTGGATTTACAAATATAAAGCATTTGAACATTTGAGCATTGAGGATTTTCTAAACCACTTTCTCAGGACCCAAAGGGGCAGTTTTTGCCCCTCAGGGTGAAGTGGGGGTCAAAAGTATCTGGTGTTAATTCTTTGTTCCTCTTCTCACACCCATGTGATCTTGGGCTTATTGTCTGATTTCTCAAACTCTCAGTTTCCTCATCTAGAAAATGAGAACTGTAAGATCCTGTGTATGAAACTGCCCAGCATGCATCTGCTGAAAACTGGGTGTTCAAAAATAATTGCAAATGACCTTCCCATTTTCCTGAAAATAACTGCCATATTAACTTGGGGATTTGTGATGAAACACATTTAAAGGCATTGGAAAATTCCTTTCAGCTGGCTGTAGGAAACCAACTGGTTTGAACTTGGGTGGATTGCTTAACCTCTTTGAACCTGTTTCCTGAAGAGTAAAATGGGGACACTGAGAGAATTAAGACACCTGGCAGAGTGTCTGACACAGAGTAAGTGCCCAGTAAATGTAAGCTTAATTTTTTTCTTTACTTAGAATGAAAGTACTTGAAATCAATAACTGAGTTTAATAGGATACCTGAAAACTAAAAATTAACCTACTATAGTTGGTTTTCCCTGAACTGCCATCACTGGCTGACACAGTAAGAAATAAATAGCTTAGAGCAGAAATACTTGGTTCCTTAAACTCTGATATGGCTTCATGACAGACTGATAGGATTTTACCCAATACATTTCTATTTTAACACTGTGAAATTATTTCACAGTCAAGGAAATATTCTCACAATACAGTAACCTCAGGATTTAGCATACACTTTTAAAATGTCATGTATGCTAGTCCTATTCTTTTCTTTTTCCAGAAAAATGATGGACTAATCAGGGGAAGAAAGGGAAGGAAAAAAACCTAAGGGGCTCTGCAGGGAAAGGACAGTGAGCATTTGAAATGAGACCTGGTCTGATGTGAGAAACAAAATTCTGGGTTATTTAGTCTTTTAACTACAGCCACTATTGCCAATCAGTATGATGTGATGAGGAACAAGTGCTGGAGTGAAATGGAAATCTCGTTTTTAAGAATCAGTGAATAAACACTGAAAAAGTGACTAGGCACTCAGCAGAAAGAAATCACCTCTTTTAGGACAAAATGTATGACTGAACACAGAGGAGCTGGTGATTACTCAGGGTTTATTCTGAAAAGATATTACTTCATTTCTTCAGGGACTGTCGAATTCTGTTCCAATAAGCGGTCATAAGAATCACCAAGATCAAGGGGAAGAAGTGGCTGATGGGAGGGTGCTGGAAAGGTGCACCTTCAATGCAGGCAGTGTGCTTTTTGTCTGATGTGTTTGTGCTCACTCCATCTTAGGAGCCAAGGCTAAAAAGATGGCCAATTGTGAGAAAATGGTTTAGCCATCATAAAATCTGATAATAATGGCAAAAATACAGTAATTTTAAGAAATACAACCTATACTGTTTATTATGTGTGTAGTTGATCTAATTGTTCAAGTCTTAGTTAAATTTTACATTTTCTCTTTTCTTTTCTTACAAATGATGGTCAAATACAGTTTTTGCATGTCCTAAGACTCAAATGAAAACTCAGCAAGCTAGCGATTTCCTTTACAACTAATTTGAAATTGAAATCTACAGGGTTTTTTTCAGGAGTGACTAGTCTACAGTTATCAGAATTTACTAAGATGAAGTTTTATTAATATTATCAACCAAATCTGATGTGAAAAACCCACACTGTTACAGGACTCTTTGTCACAGGTCTTCCCACTAGCCATTCCACCTTCCTCTCTCAGTTTTCTGGTTGTGGGGTTACTAGTAGTATAATAAATGTTACTGTTGGCAGCCCCACATCCATTCCCTCCTTTTTGCTTCTCACAGAACTCACATTCGGTTCTGGCATTCAGTTCTCCCCCATGTGATCTTTTTTAATCCAGGTTCTCCCGAGAAACAGAACCAACAGAGATTTGTACAGAGAAAGAGAAAGAAAGATTTATTTTAAAGAGTTGGCTCATGCCATTGTAAGGTTTGGCAAGTCTGAAACTGTCGGACAAGCAGATGGGCTGGAAATTCAGATAAGGGTTGATGTAGTCTTGAGTATGAAATCTGAAAGGCAGGCCAGCAGGCTGGAACCTCGGGCAGGATTTCTATTCTGCAGTCTTGAGGCAGAATTCCTTTTTTAGGAAACCTGTCTTTGCTCTTAAGGCCTTTAGCTGATTGGATGAGGCCCATCCACATTATATATGGCAATCTGCTTTACTCAAAGTCTATTAATGTAAATCACACATAAAAACTATCTTTAAGACAACACCTAGACTGATGTTTGACCAAACAACTGGGTGCCATGATGTAACCAAATTGATACAGAAAAATAACCATCACATTGCC
The DNA here is from genome assembly GCF_040802235.1 of Manis javanica. Lineage (NCBI taxonomy): Eukaryota > Metazoa > Chordata > Mammalia > Pholidota > Manidae > Manis > Manis javanica. Next base: position 25,430,038 of record NC_133167.1, read on the forward strand.
CAAATGGTAGGAAACTGATAACATCAGCTCAAGGTTATGGCATGACTGTCCAACCCAATCATAGTTATCCAATCTTCTTTTCCAGCATAAACCAAACTGAACATGGAGTTTTCCTGTTAGCACTTATTTGTTCAGTAATAGTTATACAATAAGCAAGGAGGGCCAAGTAGGCTAAGGTGATTATCTTTCATTCCGTGGATAGTGGAGTTTTCTCTTCGTCATGTTCAGTATGAATGAAGGGGGCATTTGCCTCAGTTGCTGCTGATAGACATTTTGAAACTTCATGGGAAGTTAATCTGATAATATAGGTAACACCTGGAAAAATGTAAAGAGAAGTCCATTTGAACCATGCCTGGAATCCACTTTCTCTTTCTATTATATGTCTTCATTGTTCAAGTTAATTTGAGTTGGAGTTTCTCTCATATGCAGTCAAAAACAACCTAACAGATATAGGGAAGGACTAATATCTCTTTCATTTCCAAGGGAGGCCCCCTTGGACTTAAGCTACCAAGTGTATCCAAAGCCCAGCCACAGTGAGTAGGAGATGAATGAGCACATGGCCAGGTTCCACCAATCATGATTAAAGAGATTATTCCCTGAATTTTGAATTTTGGAGGATGTGGACTTTCCCAGTGAACATAAATAAGGATACACATCACTACTGATAGCTGGCTTGGGACTCTGATGAGAAAACTTGCCCATGGCAGCCATTATAATGTACCTACAGATCTCCTGCCAAAGGAACATGATTGATAGAGAGCCTCAGGTGCTGCACTTTGAAATTCATTACTGGACTTGTGCCAAGGTCTTGCCTACCAAGTTTCCCATCAGTGAGTGAGCTTCTAGGAGAGCGAGAACTCCTTTGCTTGTTGACTTTAGTTCAGGGACTCCCAGAAAGCTTTCCTGAGCCTTCCTTGTACTACACAGACATCTAGGACACGTCCGCCCATTCTTTGTCTCTGTCTCTGTCTCTCTCTCCTTCACTGTATGAGGTCTGAGGGCTCTCCTGACACTCCCAGCTTCCTCCCTATTTGCATTTACACAGTCACTTCCCCTAATACTATCCTTGCACCTTTAACCATGTCTCAGAGTCAGCTTCTAAGAAAATCTTTGCTCTGTCTGAACAGAGTCAAGAAATTGAGAAAAAGAACAAAACTGGAGCTAGTTATAATGATTAAATCCTAGATAAAGACTTGGCTAAAGTAATACTTGTCCTTGGACTGCTGAGTTACATAAGCCAGTACATTTCACTTTTTTTTCTTAAGATAATTTAGATTGAGTTTTCTGTAAATTTCTAATGCCTCCTAATTGGTACAATTATGTCTTTAAACATACTAACTCCAGCATATTTGCATGTGAGTTTTCATTGCATGTGTGTGATCGACATGTCACAGCAACTAGATTTTGAATTTTTTCAGTATCGATTTTGAAAAGATTGAAAGACCAGTATCAATCACATTTTTAAAAGAAATCTTTACATTGGAAAATATAAGTGGCCTTACTTAAAATAATACAAGAAAATGGACAAAATTTTCTCTGTCTTTTAAAGATTTAAGTCAGAGTCAAGAAGAGTCTGGAGTCCCTTCCTTGGACAGCTCACACTGGTAGAGGAAAGGAATGGTCAGAGACAGGTGCAGGGCTCCCCACTGAGTTTTCCAAAGGCCGTAAATCAATCTTCAGAGAGTAAGAGATTTGTGTTGTGTTTTTCATTTATTATGTGGTCAGGCATCAAGATTTCATGCACGACATTAGAAAAATGACAAAAGTTCACATCATGGAATTCCTTGATTTGTATATTGTATGTCTCCATGTTTAAATAAGTTAACTAAAAATATGTGACTTTTCAAAGTAGCCTTGCTGGGTGGTTAAATAATGACTTCAATAGGCTGCCGTTCAGAAGGGCTTTTGGAAATGCCATTATAGTCTTTGACACATTCTTTTAACTACTGTTCATGAAAACACATTTCCTATTTGACTTGGAATCATCGTATGGAAATAACAAAAAATGTATTCTGCACCAAGACTTTTGAGTAAGATGGTGATTAAGCTGGGAACACCACTTTTAATGCAAAAATGAAATGAGATTATGAAGATGTTATGTGTTAATGTTCCTCCCCCCCGCTGTGATTTGAGTTGGTATGGGAAGATAGCCTGCCCTCCATACTTGGTAAAATTATTAACACTGACACAACAAACCAGTAATTAAAATCTCCCCTCTCCCTATCAGAATGACAGTCTGCCATGAGATGATTTCCTTGATTTTTAAAGCTTTTCGGTCTTTAATCATTCCCCATGAAAATGCATCTGTATATTGGTGGGTGGTAAAGAGGAGTAATGTGCTGAATTTTAATGCTTTATAAAAGTAATGTAATGGAGAAGTGGCTAGTGGAAGGGAGAGCATGAAAGGAGGCGTTGAAAGGGGAGGGGAGAATCTACCTAAAAAAAAGAAGAAAAATTAATTTGAAGTTTTGCTACAGGTTGAGTTTGTTCTCCTTGGTTCTTGTCCCCACCGCAACAAAGAAGTGAAAGGTAGAAACACAGTAACAAAGCAGAGTGTAAGTTTTATTTGAATAAGCTCCTAGGAAGTGGGCCAGAGTCAAGGCAGACAAAGGCAGGTTTACTTGATTACACTGCAAGGGAGGGGTGAGCCAGAGTTAAGCTAAACAAAGTCCCCAAAGCTTTAGGGAAGGTTCTACTGATCATCACCTAGCTGGAGGGTACTTCCTTTGATTGACAGGGTGAGGTCATTTGATTGGCAGCTCTATTTCTACACCCATTCCTCTTGGCACCCATGTCTTTTCCCAGAATGCACACAGAAAAACCTTCAGGGATGTAGTGGGGTTGGGGGAGCAATCAGGGAGCAAAACAACAATTTTATTTTAATGAGAATATGAAGCAGTGTGGTTTGGGTGGTTCTTAGTTTTGTTCATTGCACCTGGTTGGGACTGGTTGGAACCAGTTTGGCCTGGTCTGGATAGGAAAGAGGTTACCACCCTGCAAAGCCTTTGTTGTCTTCACTGGGACCCCCTACCAGGGCAGAGTTTGGGCAGTTTTTTTCCTTTGAAAGTTATCTTCTCCTTCCCCCTGCTGCTCATGTCTGTCTTTCTACCTAACAGTTCCACATAAGCCACTTTTATGCTATGGGAAAGATTAGATTTCAAGGGCTCTGGCTGTGCAATAGGAAGAGAGTTCTTCCAAGTTATTGTAAATATAATCACTTTCTTTTATTTCCTACCCTCCAAATTGATTCTTAAATTTGACCCTTTGGCCTCTTGATAATGCCAAGAAAGTCTACTTTCTGAATAAATAGAGGACAGAACATATATGTGGCTTACACAAGATCTTACTTGATTTGTAGTAGATGTGAGAACAAAGTACAGATTCTCTGATCTCCATCCTAGTACTTGGTGCCTAGCAAGACTCTCCTTTACGTGTTATAGCAGAAAAGCAAGCCCTGTATCAGAAATGGAATTACCTCTGCAGCAACATTCCTCTCTGAGAAATTAATCTCTCTCATATGTTGAATTCATTAGGTGGCCCTTTTAGATATGTGAGATAATAAAAACCATACATGGGTTTCTGCCCCCCAGTTCCTGGCACAGAGCTTCTAAAACCCTTGAAATTTCTTAAGCAAGGAGAGCAATAAAAAATATATTTTGTTATGCCAATTATGTAATTTTGGAACTGCACTTAAGAACCTGGGCTGATTGCCAGGGAACCAACCATCAGACTAGAGGGTTAGAACTTTCCGTCTCCCTCCAGACCTCCTTGGGAGGGAAGAGAGGATGGAAGTTGAATCAATTGCCAATGGCCAGTGATTTAATTAATCATGACTATGCAATGAAGCCTCCATAAAACCCAGAAGGACAGGGTTTGGAGAGCTTTCTGGTTGGTGACCACACAAAGTGCTGGGGGAGTGGCTGACCTGGAGAGGGCATGAAAGCTCCCACCCTGCCCCATATACTTTTGCCCTTCTTTTCTCTTCCATCTGGATGTTCAACTATATCCTTTATCATTGATCACACCCTCTTAAAATAAACCAATAAAAGTAAACGTTTTTCTGATTTTCTGTGAGCCACTCTAGTCAATTAATCAAACCTGAGGAGGGGTCATTGGAACCTCCCATCTATAGCAGGTTGAACAGAAGCCTGGGTGACAACCACGGCTTACAGCTGACACCTGCAGGGCGCAGCGGGCAGTCGTGAGGGACTGCGGAATCTGACACTGCCTCCAGGCTTGGATCCCCTGCTGGTGTCTGAGAATTACCTGTTGGTGTGGGGAAAAACCTCTGTACATTTGGTGACCGGTGTCAGAAGTGATGTGTTCTGTGTAAAAGTAAAGGAAACTCACAGGGGAGATACACACAGAAACACCCTGAACTGAGGTTTTCCCCTGTTTAAAATGTGAAAAAATCTGAGGATACAGACTAGTTGCAGCATTCCTCTAAGTGGAAGCAGAGTTTGCCAGTGACCTCACTCCACCCCCACTTTGGTAAGCAGAATTCTAAAGTGACCCCAAAATCACCCTTGCCTTTGAATAACTTCCTTTCCTTGGGTGTATGGAGAACATGCGATTTTATCATGTGGCACAGTTGACCTTAAGTCAAAGGTAGGTTAAGCCAGGGGCCTAACCTAATCGCATGAGTCTCTTAAAAGCAGAGTTTTCTCCAATTGGTTGCAGAAGTCAGAAAGAGTGGAAGCACAAGGAGAATGTGTCACATCTTTGCTGGCTTTAAAGATAAAAAGGGCCTCAGATCTACCTCTAGGAGCTGAGAGCACCCTCCGGCCAACTGTTCATAAAAACAGGAACCTCCATCGTAAAGCCACAAGAAATGAAATTCTGCCAACCACCTGAATGAGCCCAGAAATGAATTATTCCTCAGATTCTCTACATGAGAATGCAGTTTGGCCAACATCTTGATTTTATCATTATAAGACACTAAGCAGAGAACCCACCCAAACCCATCTAGAGACTGACATACAGACTTGAGATATTTTAACACTTTGTGCAGTGTTAACAAAAATATGCTGTTTTAAACCACGGGTTTGTAGCAATTTGTCATGTAGCAATAGAAAATTAATACAACCACTCTATTAGAGACACTGAATTTTAGAACCAACTATATGTATCATGGTAGAACACAAATAATTGAGAACTTGAAGTTCAGAGGGGAAAACTAGCTAGCTAGATGAGAGTTCAGAACATACAGATCTGGAGGATTTGCACCTTATCAAGTATTACATTTTAATATTTGACAGAAATGTTAATATGTATATGGAATGGCTGTCTCCAAGGACGTGTTTAAAATACATTGCTAATGTCTTCCATACAAGTATTTAATAATGTGTTTTGTAGCCTTCAGATTCTTTTCTTTGGCACAGATACCTACCTAGTCTACTGGAGTCTCCACTGATATAAAGAAATCCGCTCATACCCTTATTAAGTCATAGTAATTCAAATTAACTTGTAAGAGGCAAGCTTTCAAATCTTGTCATTATGAGCCAGTACCATCTCTGTTGGAAAGTCACTAAAGAAAATGGCTTTCAGAGTCCAATGAACTGAACTTCTTATTTTTGAAGCCTGTCATTTTCACTGGTTCATGGGAAAAAATTCATTCAATAAGATAAAGTTGCATTTTCATCCATTCATCCTTCCAGGTAATTCATTCAATTATTCATTCAACTCACAAGTACAGTATTAATTTAAGCTCCCCCTTCTGTCTGCCAAATTCTTCCTGAAACTCCTCAGAGCTAGGCAAGGCAGCCCCACCTTTATTTCCATAATCCTATAGCAGCTCTCATTGACTTTTTACCTGATATCCTAAATATCTGTTTAGGGCCTATCTCACTTTTTGGGACTTCCTTGAATATCTTATTCATTGTGTATTTCATGGACTTAGTCCAGAAGTGGACACATTGTATTTTTTCAATAAATATTTGTTGAAAAAATAAATGTCAATTGTTGTGCTAGGCACTGGGAATAAGGATATAAAAGAGCATTTCACTGCCTTAAATAGTTCATTCTCTAAGCACACATACTAACAAGAAGAATATTATTGCAAGGTCTGATAATATTTCCTTTGCAAGAATTATGAATGAGGTGCTTTGGGGGCATCTAAACAGTCTGGGAAATGATCATAAATAGTGAGCAGAGGCAGGCCAGGTTAAAAAAAGGGAAACAGACATTCCAGGAAGAGATGGCATTAACTAATGTGGACAAGCAGGACCCAGCTGAGGCAATCATAGAAACACAGGCAGTTCACTATGGGAGGATGATGGAATGAAGGGTCACGGCGAGGTGTGAAACCAGAGGGAAAAATACATATAGAAGCCAAATCTTAGAAGGTTTTAGTAAGCAATGGTGAGGAGCTTGGACTTTGTTCCTAGGATAATAGGGAACTAATGAGGAATTTTGAACTGGATATTCACAAGAATATAATCTAATGTTCATGGTGATAGAATGATCAAGTGACTGATATTTATAAATTCTGGCAAGAAAGAAGAGGACCTACCCTGACAGAAAGACAATAATTACCAGAAGTCAGGGCCAGGAAACGTAAATAGATCCAGGCCCCTGGCAGGTAAGGTCTGATAGTTTGGCTTTATCCAACCCTTGGACTAAGCTTTAAAGACTCCTACTTGGAACATGCAGAGAACAATGAAAGATCCTAATTTGTCAGAATGGAGCAATAACTCAGGCTCAAAAGAAGAAGAGATTACTCCTGTTAGTAAACCTGAATGGGGTACAAGATGAGTGAGGGTGACTGTTCAACCATTTCTTTAAGTCGGTTCTATGGCTTAGCAGAGTGTGTTCTGATGATCTCACTGGGTTCATTCCTGAGTCTGTGTCAGATGCCAATCAGCTAGATGGCTCTGGTTCTGGGGCTTAGCTGGTTTCTGGGTGGATCAGGCATCTCCCATCATCCAAATGGCTAGCACAGGCTTGTTCACAAAGAGCTCAGGATCCCAATAGAGCAAGAAGAAGCATAAAGAGTCTCTTGACATCCAGACTCAGGACTCATACACTTTGTGTTTCTACCTTCTAGTGTCTGAAGCAAGTTAGAGCATTTCAAATCCATGGAGTCAAGAAATAGACGACACTCAATTGATGAAACAGCTTTGTAAGGGCATGGAAGCAAGAGAGAAGACTTTGTGGGATTTTTCTTTTTTTTTTTTTTTCAGTCTTCCACATTAACTAAGAGAAAGACCAGTCCTTGATGTTCAGAGGAGGAGATAGATTAGGTGGCTATAGATGAAGAGCAGAGAGTCAGGCAGTGTAGTTCAGATAAGCCTTGTCTGCAACTGGGGCTAACCAAATCCAGAGATGCTACAGCTGAAGAACATTTAGAGTCTTATCTAGTCCTAGACACAGTTTTCCTGGGTACGTTTGAACAAGATTAAAGGCCTAAAAAAAATTTTTATCTATAAGAAAAACACTTTTTCCATTTCTCATAAGAGAAACATTGGTAACATTTTATTGTCACCTCAAAAAAAAACCTGGAAGGAATGTGATACAGGAAGTGAAAGTTCTGAAGTAGGGGGAAGAGATCAGGAATGAAGGGAACTGTTATTCTAGTGCATTGATCCCCAAAGAGTAGCCATTGGAACAGAAGCATCACAATACCTGGAAGTATATTAGAAATGCAGAAGCTCAGGCCCACTCTGGACTTCCTGAGTCAAAGTCTGTATTTTAACCTGATACCGAGGTAACTTATATATATGTTAAAGTTTGAAAAGGCACAGATCTTATGAGATAGTTGACTAGATATTTTAGTATCCACAATACTAAAAAGGGCTCTAAGATGTGTGTATGAGAGAGAGAGAAAATGAGAACTAGAGACATGTGGCTATAAAGCTACCAAAAGGAAAGTCAACTGAATGCCAATGAACACCCCCCTTTTCAGTCTTACTTAGCAATTTGTATTGATTCTTGATCATACTACATTTTAGCTACATACCAATTCAAATACTTAGCATGAAAAGGGCACTGTTTTTACGCTCAGAAGACTTTACACCAAATTCCAGGTGTATAGCTTATTAACTAGGTTAACTTTATCTTCCAGGTCTGAATTTAAACACTAGGCCAGTGTCTCTTAGGGTTCACTGCAAAGAAGCATAACTGGACTTATAGGAGACAGAATGATTGGCTCCAATTCTCCATACTTTTGTCATGACATCATTAGCAGTGTATGTTCCAACCTCGTGCTTTTCTCCAGGGACTCCTAGAGTCATTGTACTCCCCCTTAACCAAACCTGAATAAAATGCACACAAAAAAATCAATTAGTGTATCTCTGTGCTAGCGTGCAAAACATACCAGAGGGAAGCCTGTATGAACCTGTCAGTATTTTGTGTAGAAAATACACAAACTGCGATTTACACCTGGTTTGGGTTATGCTAGCTGAGTTTTTCTTACTCAGCTTGATCACACAGCTTGGTTTTAGCAGTATGACCAATGGCACAGAAAAATTCTTTCTTCCTCAGATGAGACTGGCTTCTTTGAAATCAACATACTTCACACATCTCTTGGTGGTTTATGAACCAAAATCAAGCTTATCCTGTTGGTCCTCTCTAATCTGCCTGTGCATTCTTTCTCCTACTATACCATACCCCTCACCATTTTTAAAGCCTTACATGAATGTATTCTGCAGTCTCATGGGTCTTTTCAATTATTTGAACATCTATGTTGAACACCATTGGCATAATTTCTCCACAAAGCATGCCCAACCAGCCCCTGGCTTTGAACTTGGCCATGGATGGTGCACTGTCCAGCGGTATGCTAAGTTAACAAGGTACCAGTTCTGAACCAAGGGTTTAAGAGCTCTTGCATATTTCTGTTTGGCCCCTGGTACTTCTGTCACTGCCGTAAGAAGGTTTCCCCACCAGCTTGGTAGCTGCCTCTTCCACAGAAACCAAAGATTACACACACGTGGAATGGAGTTGCCCAAGCCAAGCCCAGCTGGCCAGACAGTTTGAAGCAGAACTACACTGCTTAGTCACACACAGCTGAAGTCGGCCAACCCTAGACAAAGTGCAGGTGCATAAACATAGGTGGTTGTTGTTTTAAGCCCCTAAACTTCGGAGTGGGTTTCTTTTTTTTTTTTTTTGTCATCTTTCCCCTACTCTATAGCTTTTTTTAATGTTTTTTTTATTTTAGTATCATTAATACTGGAGTGGATTTCTAAGAAGCATTTGTGAAGAAATAACTCATACAGGTCTGAATATAGAAATTTGATGCTTATAAACTTGTTGGAAGGGCTGGGAAATCACTAAACTTTAAAGGAATACTCAAAGAAGAGGCAAGCCACAGATTAGGAAGGTGGAATGGGTATCCAGATGTCAGAAAGCTCTAGGAAACCACTTCTCTACAACCCCCAAAACCAGTAACTAACCAGGAAATGGGAGTGGTATTTCCACATAAAATCCATATGTGCAAGCTACCAATGTTGGAGGAAAAATAACTGCTGCTTCCCTTCCACCTTCCAAATCTTGTGTATCCAGCTCGTACACTGTTTTGACAAAGGAGTTGAGAAATGTAGTTCTTGGATTTTAGCTCCTACACAATAGTCACTAAAAGGGGCTATGAATAAATGTAGAGTGCCTGTGTACATTTTCTAGTGAAGTGTTATAATTATTTTGTCTACAGTGTTCTCATAAGAATTTAGTAAACAGTATATATAAACTGCTTGTAATTTACAATTGTGTAAATACAGGAGTTAAAACAAATGGTACCATTAAAAATGGAATCAATCTTCAAACTGATTTCCTCATTTCAGTAAGTACTGCTTTTAGTTAGGAAAGACCTAGTAATGGCCATTTTGTCTAAGAGTGAAAAGCCAGCACAAATAGGGGCTTGAAAGAATGAATTTTAAAGAGAGTTAAATTGCTTGATTTCAATAAAGTAGAAAAGACTTGTAATTTGATTCATGGGGGCTCAAGAAGGGGGTTTTTAGTTGCTGTGGGATGTGAATAAGAAAATGTGTGAGAAGAGTCGAGAGAGTGAGAAGAGAGAGAGAGTACAGGCGTCCCAGTAATGGGCTAGTAGCCAGGGCTTTAAAGAGGAAATTAATTTTCTGGGAAGGAACTGAATGGCAAAATTCAGGATATTTGATACTTTTTTGGTTTTTTTTCTTCTCTTTGCTTAAGTCCTTGCCTTATCTACAAACCTTCAGCAAAAGATTGTTACACAGTAGCCTTGTGTTAGCCGTACTACAAGTCATGAAGGTGAAGAGGCCACTTAAAGAACCAAAGTGGGACAGCAGCCTAGGTTGGACCTGGCAGACAGGAATCCATAGGTGAGGTAAGAACAGAAAAGCAAGGCAGCAACAGAGGGGGGCTGGGGCTTTGATCTCCCCCAAACCCCAGGCCTCTGCTCCCGCGAAACCACCAGGCAAAGGTAAATGCCATCTTTAGAATCTTGAAAAACATAGACAAGGAAGGAGTTTGTGCTTTCCGCTTTTAGATTACATGAAGTATGAATTACTTCATTTGGCCATTAAAAGAAAGGGAGACCCCAGAATCCTGGAAGACTTGGGTACTATTGGACTACAAAAGCGAGTACTCTATTTATGAGCAATACAAGAGAATAAATTCCAACAGTTCAAAAGTGCTGGAGGATGCACATGCGATTGTTATCCCTCATTTCCTATTACTGAATTATATTGAAGAGAAATAGGTATGTGATTAATATTCAAGAAATATTTATCTTATTGTACCAGAGATATCAGAAGATATTTTAAATTTGTCCCCCATGAGGTATCCTGGACTTATCTAGGAATCACATTACAGATACCCTCTCTTGTAGATGATTACCTTAATCTTATCTCATTTGATACATATATATTTAAAGTTCTAGTTGACTTAGACAAGTTTAAACTGGGAAAAAAGTAGGTCTGGTAAGATTTCAGGCCTTCAGCAACTAAAATATGTGTCTTTGTATAGGCAACAACAGAAAGAAAGAAGGGCATTTTTAGTCTTCATTAAAAAGCTAGGAAATATAGCCAGAGGGATGTACTCTTAAGAATAACAATATGTGAATTATGACCCCAGATCTTTAGATAATACACTATAAAGGTCACAGCTCATTCAACCCAAAGTGAAAAGAATAATTCTTTACCCAAGTTTTTAATTTAAAAATATCTTGCTTGTTCTTTCCTGAAAGAATGATTTCTTGGAAGTAGATAAAGCAGTTGGGTGACAGCCAGTTTTTCTCTGGCTTCTACTCATTGATATTAAAGTTACATTTGGATGTTGAGTGCACCTTTGGGTTCAAGAAATACTGGTCAGAATTAAAAGGACAAAAAGCTAGACAGCTCTTGAAACAGACAATAGTGGTTTGAGGTAGAAGAGATCCTTCTGGAGCTATCCCATTTATAGTAATTTCAATCAGTCCTTGTACTTATTAATACCTCAATTTGAAGTAAGTTTCCTAACCTCATCTCTTCTTTGCAGAGATGAAACTTCCTTTGGTTAAAGGAAGAAAAGGAAAGGAAAATGCTGTTTAATTTTCAACTAAGAGTTATCACACTAATTTCTCATCTTAGATGTCCTCATTGTCTTCTCGTTATATTTCTGTTACTATCACCCCTGAAAGACATGGATTCTATTTTTGATCTTTTATCTCTCTGGCAATATTCTCTGTATAGTAAGGAATCAAAAAATTCTATTGCTCAAGATGATGATCTTATGACTTTTCTCTGTCTCTCTTACTCTCATCTTATTGCCACAAATACCTCAAAATTTTCCAGGTCTAACATTTTCACTTCTTTCATTTCTCTGAATGGATCTTAGTATACTTGTACTAAAAGCAAAAATATATACAATTCATTCAGGTCCATAGTTTGGTTTTTATTAAAATTTGCTTAAAAAGAAGTATATGATATAGGGGTCTTTGTGGCTGACCTCACATGTTGTGAGCTGCTAGGCAGTTAGGCTTAATGGATTCTTGTACTTAGATCATGGAAGGTGATGATTATACCACTGTTTTAGACAATTATGTATCTTAACTTCATTCATTCACCAATGAAATGTTATTATTCCTAATATTCCTTATGCTAATTAGTAAATACTTAGGATTAGAATACTATAATATTTAAGGAACATACAAAAACACAATTAGACTAAGAATTTCTAATTAAAGTCTTCCAAATGCAACCACTGTACTATATACTATATAAGACAAAGTTATGTAATAAAGTTAAAATACTTAAGCACTTATATCACACAATCCAAATGAAGTATTATGAAACAAATTACCACATAAATTTACTTGAATGGAGATTCAAACAAGAGTTTGAACCCCAATCTGATTTTGATCACCTTGAAGATAGTAACCATGTTTTCTATTTGTTTAGGATTCTCTCTGTGTTAAGAACCATATTAATATATAAATGACAAACTATTACTGACTCAACATTTATTTGACAATGGAATAATAATGTGGGAGAGGAAATGAAGAGCAAGAATGTAATAATTGTGTTGGAGCTTTCTCCAGGGGCCACACCAAAGCTTCTCATCACAGCAATATTGTTCAAAAAAGGTTTCTCCTCACAAGAAATACGGCATTATCTAATAGTAAGTTATAAGAGTTTGTCCTTTTTGCCAAAATATCTGAAAATCATCTTCATATTTGTCAAGCGTTCATACTATGGCATTTTTAGTCTTCATTAAACAGTTAAGAATATCCTTAAAATAAAGCCTACAGGTAACATCACACTCAGTGCTAAATTATTCAGACTTTTTTACCTAAGACCAGGAACAAGACAAGGATACCATTCCATTATTTTAATTTATTAGTTCACTGGAGTTCCTTACTAGTGTAATAACGTAATAAAGAGAAAAAAGTCACAAAGATTGGAAAGGAAAATAAAATTGTCAAACAGATTTCATAATTGTTTATACAGAAAATTGTAGCAAGTTGATAAGGTAACATAACTAATAAGTAAATTTAGCAATCTTAGAAAATTAGATCCTCATTTTAGGATCTTTAAAAATTAATTATAATTCTATGCACTTGTAACAAACAATAAGGAAATGAAAGTTTTAAAATTGCTTTATTGAAGTACAATTGATAGACAAAAATACATACATAATAATATGTAATTGATAATACAAAAGCTATATATAATTTGATTAGTTTAGACATTAATATACGGTCTTGAAGGCTTTCTCCATAATCAAGCTAATAGACATATCTATCACCTCCAAAAGTTTCCTTGCATCCCTTTGTTATTTTTTTTTCTTTTTTTGTGGTAAGAACACTTAACATGAGATCTACCCTTATCAAATTTTAAGTGAATAATACAGAATTATTGACTACAGTACAATGTTATACAGTGGATCCCTAGAATTATTTCAACTTTCATAACTGAAACAATACTAATTAAACAATAACTACCCATTTCCCTCTACTGCCAGTCCCTGTTAACTCTGCTTCTGAGTTGGCCTGTGTTAGGGACCTCATATAAGAGAAATCATTTTTGTTCTGTGACTAACCTATTTCACTTAGCATGTCTTCTAGGGTCATCCATGTTGTCCCACATGGCTGGATATGAATATATGCTTATATATTTACATTTAATATATATTTAATATTTGACATTTACTATGTTTATATATGTTACATATATAATATATATCATATACATATTCAGAATATACATACATATATATTTAAAAGGCTATTATTGTTTGATTTAAAACATATATAATAATATATTGTAAAGCTCATTACTGGTAAAAATAAAATATATGACAACAAGAACACAGAGGACAGGAAGAGAAAGAAATGAAATCATACTGGTAATTTAGCAATCTTAGAAAATTAGATCCTAATTTTAGGATCTTTAAAAATTAATTATAATTCTATGCACTTGTAACAAACAATAAGGAAATGAAAGTTTGGAAAGCACTTTAATGTTAGTTGAAACTACATCATGGTAAGTTAAAGATGCACATTTTATTATCATAACCACTAAAAAAGAACTCAAGTTTATCATCTCTATTTCATGTTGTATACTTTGGAAATATGACAAGCCCAGGCAGAACAAGCTAAGTCCTATGATCACTTAAGATTCTAAATCAGTTTTGTTCACTGAATTATATTAAACCATAAGGAAAAAATCTAATCACTTATTGAAAATGTACTATGTACCAGGTACTAAATGAACACCTAACTGTATTATCTCATTTAATTTCCACAGTTCAGTGATGAGTAAGCTAAAGTACCAAGGTTACATTGTTAATTAGCTGCAGAGCCAGAATTCAGACCTAGATAATTTAACTTCAGACTGCATATTTTTAATCACTACAGTATGCAGCTTCCTATGTCTGCACAGATATTTCCCAAGTCTGCAAACACATTTTTTTTTAAGAGAGAAAACTGGGTTAACACAAATGTATAGCGCCTGCCAAACCCTACTCCACTGGATAACTTCTGTTATCTGCCTGACCAGGCACTGAGCAAAGTTTGTTTACTGCTTTAAAACTGGTATTTGAGTATATTATACCCCATGTATCTATAGACCCCTTCAGCCTGGGGAAAATGCGATTCGTATTAGTCATAATAAACAGCATTTATGTGTATTGTTCCTGCTCATTATTTCAAGCCCTCTAGCTCTTCCTTGAGTCATTTTTTGGTATGATGTGACATTTGCCCCTTTGTTTCCTCCCTCATGGGCATCTGCCCAGCCAGGTCTGCAACAGAGGGTTCTGCCATCCGGGATGCTATGTGAGCCGTCTCACCGGGGGCGCTACTCCTGGTACTTGCTGACATCCGAAGCTTGGCCGGCCATGGCAAAGGCATGTCTTACAACATCGCAAAGCCTTGCTGGGACTGCTTCTGGTACTGCCTGTCTCTGCCACAGAAATTGGAAAGCTGGCTGCCTGTCTGCTCCAGGGTTCTGCGGGCTCCTCTGCCCGGCCCCACTGAGCCCTGGAGTCAGGCCATGTGACCCCAAGCTCATAGTGCTCTTGACCTAGCGGTTCTCCTTGCAAAGGCTTCCCCATCCTGCCTGACACTAGAATTACCAGAAACCCATGGAAAAGATACCAGCATTTGCTATGCACCCTGAGGTTTTGATTTCATATGCACAGGTCCCAGGTGAGTGTAGGTGCAGCTGGATTTGAAGAATCTCTGTGTCAAGCAGCTATCCAAACAATCCTGCCTCCCTTCCCCATGTGCAGCAGGATTTCCATGAAAGGGATACACAGCCCTCAGAGTTCATAACCCCTGAATCTGCCCCTGAATGGAAACATCCACTGAACAAAGTATCTCAGGCACTCAGTCAAAGAACAAATTTGTGCTTAGAAGCCTAACACTTGTGATTCTATATATTGTGGTTTTCGTACACTACAAGCACAGTGACCCAACTTCCCACAGCCCCCTCAGTAGTGTTAAAGTCTCCTGCCTCCCTTTCTCTCTCTGTCTGTCTCCAGGTCATAGAACACTGATATGGGCAGAATCTCCTGAGACCATGAGTCTATTTGTGGGTGAACAATGTAAATGCAATCAATGCAAATCAAAAGAGAAGGAATAAGGTATTTGGGGAAAAGAAAGGCATTTCCTCACTGAAAAACCAAAAAGCACTTAAAGCATGTGCTTTGGCCCTGTAGGTAAGAATATTTAGCTCTTGAAATGGATTTTTTGTCTACCTCAGCTGAAATCAAGTTTTGTAAGAAACTTTAATTTAATAGAATGGTGTCTTTATATTGTTCCTATTTTTAACAACAAAATAAAAGCAGTAACTGATTAGTGAAAATAGCTTGTACCACATTCTCCACTGGATTTAAACTATTGGAATATTGGACTGAGGAGAGCAGCCCACTGTGTCAGAATTTCCATCATTGGTGTCTTTGCAGCTGCCAGTGGGTATCATGAATTAAAAATTTATACAGCATATAAGTAAAACATTATTTTGAGTTCTGCTGTTTTCATTTATTTCTACAACCAGACCCTCTGTTCAACATTGGGTATTCTCTAGGAAAAACTGAACAGTTAGGAAAGTAGCTTGGTTCTTCCATTGGTAACACATAAAGGACAGATAAGTCAGAATCCCAGGTTGAAGAGAAAGGAGGGGATGGGTAAACTCTGTCTTTTATAATGGGTAGTTATCTATTAGAGACAGCCCTCAATCAGAAAGCATAGAAAACACACTCAGAATTCTTCCCAGGAAGAACCTCAGGTAGTCATATGCTTACGTAGAAAGTCAGGATTTTTCCTTCACGTTAGTGTTGCACAAAGGGCCATAGCGATGCAAGAGTGCTTGATTTCTTTACTCTGTAAGAAATGCCAAGGAAATACCTTTTCCTTTCAACCAAATTGGTTAGGCAGAGAAGGTTATGAGGCAACACCAGCTCGGCACTGGATTCCTACAGACTTGGCATGTTCACTGTGCCTGTGGAATCAGAGAATGTGCTGCGATTTGTGACAATTCACGGGTTGTTTCATAAATCAGAACTTAGTCCGAGCAAAGTAGAAATCTTCCTAGAACTGGAATGTTAACCAAAACTGAAGCAGAGAAGCAGCAAGACCTCCACAATGACCTGAATCATTCATTATATATATGGTTCAACCCAGCACAGTTGTCTATAAATACAGTTTCTTGTTAACTTCTTATAAAATAATAATGAAGGTCAAAAACACCTTTCTGCTGCTCTCAAATTCTCAATTCTCATCCATAAAATGTATGTGTGAGTGTTTGAATGTGTGTGTGTGTGTGTGTGTGTGTGTGTATTCAGAAAGGATAACAGATCCCAAAGTACAGGTTCAAGATAAAACTCATTTGGTTTATTCAGTGAACAAAGTCTCAGGAAGACCCAGATTCATCTATGCCATTATCATTATCTTGGGGTGGGAAATAGGGTATTCTATTAGATAATCTATCTTTTATAAAAGTTTTATATTGTATTACATAGGATTTCTCCAATTTTAAAATAAGAACAGAGATTGTTGTCATGAAATGGCAAAAACATCTACTAATTAAATGTGAAAGTCTGATAGGTGAGAGGCCACCTGAGGCCTGGCTCCGCGGCTCCCTATCCTTGGCTCCTTTTCTCTGTAGTCAAGTCCCTTTAGCTGCAGAGAATTTAAAGAGGCAATGTTAACTGTGCCTAGAATAAACCAGATTTAGCAATTTCAAATAAATGTTTTGGTTTTTTTTTTTTTTTTTTGCTTTCAACTCTATTAGTCTCTTAGTTCTTTTGGTTATCTCTTCCAGAGTTAACTGTTTCCATCTGTAGGTCATGTATAAGGAATGTATAAATATACAAGGAACCCACATCAGATGCTGGCACTATGAGCATGGTCTTTCTCTTTGCTTCACTCACAATTAAGACTTTTGGTTCTTGGTTTTGACATTTCAATCCCAGGAGTGGTTTTCACTGTAGAAGTTATCTGAAGACAGTCTCACGCTTCCTAGTAGTGGTCTGCAACCAGGCCCCAGCCTCTCCAGAAACACTACACAGGATGGGTTTAAATATGTATTAAACTAAGAGGCATTCTCTCAAATGAGTTTAAATGTATTTTATTTTTAGACAAAGTACATGACATGTTTTTTTCTTTAAAACAATGCATTTTCTCCAAATAAATCAAAGTCAAAATAAATGAAGAGCTCAAGAGGACATCAGTCCCATTTGTCTAAGCTCTGGTGCTGTGTGGATGAAAAGCAGCAGCCAGCTACCACCGCAGGTGACAGATCCAAGCAGTCGAATTTGTTAATGCTTTTCTATTTCTAAACCATCCTTAAAGAAAATCATACACGGGGACACACCATCCTCACGGCAGTTCAGCAGAGCAGCCATGCCATCTGGATTCATGTTTTCACCAATAAAAAACTGGAAGTTTTGAAATTAGCAAGGATGTGTCTGATTCGTTCCGCAACCCCTGTCATAAAAGGTTTTACTCTTTCTGGTCTCTGTTCTTCAAGTCCACCCTTGACTGATTTCATGTAACTTTTGATGTGGTTCTTGTAGGCTTCTTCTGTGAAGCTGCTTTCTCGCAAGCGACGTTTCATGACAGTATCACCCCAGCGATTACTGTGCTTCCGGGACCTTCTGCCTCATCAGCGGAGGCATTTCCACCAATGAGCGAGTCATCAGTGTTCCCCTCTGTCTAGGTGCAGCCCTTCCGTGATCTCCCTAATTGTGGAGATGTTCAAGAACATCTTATCACAGCTTATGAGGCCCCGGTAGATGATATGATCGTAGCTGGAGGGAAATGACTCCGGCGCTTGCTTGGTAGGAGCCTGGAGCTCAGAGCAAGCGCCCTGCAGCCTGAGCCATGCTCGATGGGAGGGGGAAGCAGGTGGAAAAGCCAATTTTAAATACTTTAAAAAGTGCCTTTCAGACTTTACCCATCTGTTGTGAAATCTGAAGACTTCAGAATTTTGAAAATTGTCAGAAAATTAGACATGTAATTAGTTGCTATATTATTTTTTTTAGGTTTCATTAGCGTTTGGTATTTCTGAGTCGTGCACAAGACAAAAAAAAAAAGCATTGGCTTACAGTTTTGCTCCCATAAGACAGAATTACCACACCCTACTCTTTGCCCATTATTCCCGTCCAACGAAACCTAAGTCTATTTGTATTTCTGAGTGCCTCAAAAATAGACAGATAGTTTGACATAGTAATATCAAATTGTTCCTTTGTATTATGGTGTAAGGTGGCATGTTATTTTAGTGTTTGGTACAATTTAGTACTTAGGGGCATTTGGGTATAAGAAGAAAACTTTAAGTAAACAAACATTAAAGTATCTCACTGGTAATACCATGTAAAAAATAACCTTTTTTTAAAAGATACATGTGTAGTGTGTTTGCCAAAGACACTTAGTAAAACTGAGTCATATGACAAATTAGCAATTGCTTGTAATCTTCTCACCATCCAGCTCACCATTCAGAAATGACAACTATTAGTCTTTTGTTATATATAGCATCCTCTTTTTCTTTATTTCAGTTCTTTGCTGGTTAAAACAATGTTTTATACTGTGTGTGAAACTTAATATAGTAGCATTTAAATGAATGATAGGCTAGATTCTTGTGTGCAGACAGCCCCCAAATCCCAGTGATTTCTGACAACAAGTGTTTATTTCTCCATCATGCTAGCTGAGCTGGGCCTCCTCTTCAAAAATGTCTGCAGGCCAAAGGCTGAAGGAGCTTCACCATCTTTATCTGTGGCATCTGGCACATGTGGCCACAGCAGTTCTCCTCACAGGGAAAGAAAGAACTGGTGTCATACAAAGGCCATCACTGCCTCAATCTGGAAATGAGCATATCATTCCTGTTCGTGTGTAACTGGCACAGAATAGTCCCTGGGAAGAGTTCGAGAAATGCGGGAAACCTCTCGGGTATTTGATTAGCAGCACTACTTATAGGCACAGACATTTTCACATGGTACCAAACATTCCTTAAATATATGATTCCTTAAATATATGGGGAATGTACCATTGTTTATGTATAATGGATTAAGTTTAAATTTACAATGTAACATCTACCATTCCTGTCTGTCAGCAACAATAAAACAAAACAAAACCAAAAAGAAAAAGAAAAAAATAACAACCAGGAACCACTGTACGTCTCTTGTGAATGACAAATCACTGACTGTCAGTTAAAGTAAGGTCAGGTATTTCATGGTAATATAAGGATCTGGACAGGGGATAGGTTAGTTTTCTGTTGATATGTAAAAAATTACCACAAACTTAATGACTCAACAACAGCACACATTTAGTATCTCGTGGTTTCCTTCAGTCGGGAGTCTGGGTAATGTAGGCTGAGTTCTGTTGCAGGGTCTCACTTCCTGAACCCATTAGCTGTGGCTGTATTCTCATCTGGAGGTCTATTGAAAACATTCACTTCCAGCCTTCTCAGGTGGTTAGCTGAATTCGTCTCTTTGCAGCTATAGGACTGAGGTCCCTGTCTTACTGGTGACTGTTGGCCAGGAGCCAGTCACAGCCCTTTCCACAGACCCTCGGAACATGGCAGCTTACTTATTTAAAGCCAGCCAGAGGAGTCTCTACCCAGTCTGCTAAGAGGAAGTCTTACATAATGTAACCCAATCCAGGGTGACATCCCATTGCTTTTGCCATGTTCTAATGATTGAAGCAAGTCACAGGATCCACCCACACTCAAGTGGAGGAGATTACAGAGGGACACTTTTAGGGTGTGTCTTCCACAAAAGCAATCAACACAGTCATATAACCAAAGGAAAGATGTGCATCATGTTCCTGGGGAGTCAAAGACATCCCAACCTGAATGGACACATAGATATGGTAGTTCTTTTCCCTGTTAGAGAATACAACCCAAGTCACGTTTCCTCTAATACTTTACCCATCTGACGGTCTCAGTGTGTGAGCCTCTCACTTGCCCCTGAATTATGGACATCAACTCAGAAGCTTAACCATAAATTAATTGTGCCAGGTGGTAGGTTCTGCCTACCAGCTGCTACTATAGCAACACCAGATACCCAACCATACTGTGAGAAATCTTAGTCTCTATGTTACATATGGTTCATTATAGTTTGGGACATTTCCCCAGCACCACCACCCACCTCCTGGGCTCCACCAAAACCAAACCAAACCAAACAAGGCTTGAGATGCCCAGTCTGTGTAGAAGCCTGAAGATGTCATTTTTAAGAGAATGAAAATCCTTACCTCCTCTTGTATGTACACTATGCATACCACCTACCTTTCTTTCCAAATGTGTTTTTAATCTTTGAAAATTCTCTTCATCAGGAATGCTGCTGAAGAGACCATCTTGTATTGAGAAATCCTTTGGTTTCATCAGAAGACTATCTGATCTGCCTACCACTGTCGTCTCAGAATCTAAAACGTCAGTAAACATTTCTGTGACCTATCAATGTGGTGTAGTGAAGCCCTTTCAGCATAATGAAATGTGCTTTCAATTTTATAATATTTTTAAAAATTTTGGACAATCAGAGGAGTTTATTCTTATCTATGAGGAGTTTTAAATAATTTAAAAATCAGAGAAAAGACTTGGAGAAAGAATTTTTAAATGGTATAAGGAGGAATTAATATTTGAATCTTATTGCTGAATTATTAGTCAATGATGCTTTGATATAATATTGCCTAAAGCTGTGGGGTAACACACAGCTTTTCAGAATTGCTTCTAATTCACTCCCTCACAGAACTGTAAGGGTTTAGTTTGAAGACTGATGAAAAAAAATAATGTCTCTGATGATTTGCATCCATAGCATGACTTTTTCATTTTCATATTTTTTAATGTTCTTAACTTTAACTTTGTAAAAATTTCAGTCATAAAAAAGTTGTAAAAATAGCATAAAAAATTCTGTTTACCCTCCATCAAGATTCTCCAAATATTAACATCTTCTATAACCATAGTGTAATTATTAAAATGCAGAAATTGATATTGATATAATAATATTAGTTGATCTAGAAACTTCATTCAAAGTTTTCCAACATTTGTAGGTCTTAAATTCTGTTAGTTTCTACAGATTCCCATACATGACACATTACCTTCTTTGTTGTTTAGTGATTTTTAATTTTTATATGCATTAGGGAAACTTTCCTCCAGGGAGGATTTGATTCTGCTGGTAGACAGTAGTCAGTCATCTGTGATTTGGGACCACTTTTATACATACCTACATCCCAGCATATTGTCTCTACTTTTAATACCAGGAATTCTTTCTTCAATTAATACTTGGCTCAAGATTCATAATCTAAGCAGCAATTTTACTTTACATTTTCATCCCCAGGGCAAGCCCATACCACCTGGAGGAATATTTTTGTGTCTCCCACCCCCAGCACTCTTGTATTTAGTCTCCAAGGTACTCTGTTGGATATCTGTCAATGAATGCATAAGTTTTCCTTGTGCAGAAGGTATTTCTTTGTCAGGGAATCATCCGCAATACTAGAAGGACAAATTTATGTCCAGTTTCTTTGTTGTCAATCAGTCTGTATCTGTATCACTTTGTTTCAGATATAAATCCTTTAGTGGAGTTGAACTGCATTGTGTTATCAGTTTATTGGTACAATTCAGGTCCTTTTAGCTGTAGGACTCAGACCCTCCTCTCCCAGAGGGTGTCACTCTCCACAGGCACTTTACAGCATGGTTGTGTAGTTTTTTATTGCCAGTGGGAGAGCATCTCTCTCTCCATAAGGGGACCAGTCTACTCTTCTAAGGCTTTTTCCTGATTAAGTCAGGCCCACCCAGGATGATCTCCCTTCTGATTAACTCAAAATCAACTGAGTTGGGACCTTATTTACACCTGTAAAGTCCTTTCACTTTTGCCATATTGGGTAAACTAATCATGGTAGTGAAACCCCATCCTATTCAAAGGACCTGCTTATTCTCATGGGGTAGAGGGATGGGTATTAAACAGGGCATTTACACCAGAGAACAGGAATCTTGAGGGCCACTTTAAAATTCTACATATCACAAGTACTCTGGCCTCATCCCATTCACAGCTTCCACAGCAGACATATGCACAACTGAGAACTGTATAAGAAGGTAAATGCAAACATTTTCAGGTCATAAAGTGATTTTTTAAAAACTCTACTGGAGAGCTATATATCTGCAGTTTTCATGACTGGCTAGTCTTCTCTGCTACTCCTTTCCTCAGCTATTTATTCTTTCCTGAAAAGCAGCATGCTACATTCTTTGCACAATGCTGGAAGCCTCTTACTCTTAAATTTTGATCCTTGTAAATACCATAAAAATATGTGATATTAGGACAATGCCCCTGTCTTTAAAGTAAGTTCAATATTTACTTATCTCTTTGGCAAATATTATGTTATAATCATGACTGAAGTATGAAACAGCAAAAAGGAAATTAATTGATCTTTCCCTTGTGGGGAAAATCGAAGTTCCTATGGCCTCACCTGAACCTAAACTACTCAATGATGCAATTGGCCTACTGCCAGGCTAATGCTTCCACATCCATAAGCAATGAGCTGTGATTGACTGAGTCACTATCTAAAGAGCTCTGCCCAGTGCTCTGGGTGGAGGCAGAGGCGAAGGAGAATTACAGACCTGCAGACTGTTGAAGAAGTAATTCTAGTGCTCAGCCTATCACTCGGAGAACAAAGCTTGGCAATAAACCCTTTTGCCCCAGGAACATTCCATTGTCGTTCCTCAGTCTCACTGAATCCATCAGCAAGACAACCCTGTTTTGAATTATAAATAGTCATAAGAAATCCAAAAAGAAAATTTGATTTGACAGTCACAGCCACTAAAAGGTAAATGAATAATATCTATCAGCATAAGGACAGCGTTGGCCACTCAATTTTTAGATCTTCATGCATTTCATTGCACTGCATTCACCTTCAACTTCATTACTAGCCATTTCTCAGTAGCTACTGAGCATCAGCACTAGATCTTCGCTGGTGTAGCAGGCTCTGTGGAATTACATCTGAAAATACTGACCTAATTTCCAGATATTCAGAAAGTATCACCAGCTTGCTGCTTTCTAGTGCACACAGCTTGTAATAGCCCCTTATAACTGCTGTCCCACAGCTTTGAAGAGCAGATGTCTTCTGCAAGGGCTCTCCAGGATTACAGAATAAGAGCTGGCTTGCAAACTTAAGCTCCCACAATTTATAATAGAAGCTTAATTATTCTACCGTTTATCACAAGTGATTTCTGATTTGGACTCTAAAGCAGGCCTGACATGTCCACTTATTCATTGGTTGCCATGCAGGACTGTAGGACAAATTAGCCTGCACATCCCATTCATGTGGTCTCAGTGAAGCAGTAATGCTCACTGCAAAGTTCCTTGCCAGAGAATCTAAGATGAGCAGAGATCATAGATTCTTACTAGTTGTAGGAACTAATGAGATTGACACTATTCTTTTCTGTTGGGAAAGAAACATGGTGAGTTCTCATCCTTTTTATCTTTGTCACTCCATATGCAGCCCAGGGACTCAACATTATTGGCATCCATTTGGGTCCCTGCACTTTAACTAGATCCCCAGGTGATTTTCATGCATGCTAATGATGGAGAAGCAGTACTTAGTAAGTCTCAGGAGACTATCAACCAGCTCTGATTATAGTAATGATGATTATAATAATTGTAATTACTACTAGTATGTTTGTTAATAACATGGTACTTTTTTCCTGACAGAATCTGTATCCCTTTAGAAGGGCACAGCTCCATCACCCAAGACAGATAAAGGAGTGGATTTTCTGTAAATCCCGCTGCAGTCATCTCTCCCGACAAAGTATCTTACCTTGATGTGGGTCCTATGTTAAAGAATAGATTCCTACACCACCACGACTTCACGGGCATTTGCAGAGACTGCTTGGGTCTCTTGGGGAGGAAGAGCAGCCTTGAGCCAACTCATCTGGGCTGGAGCTGGGTGCCTGGCTGCACACATGTCAAGGAACAGCTTCCCTTCCAGAACCTATTGTCCCTCCTCAGCTCATTTTTCATTTCCTGCCAAGAAAAAGGACCAGTTTAAACTCACTATTATAATCAAGTATATCTCAGCTTGCTATTTTGGCATTTGCTTCTTTGAAAAGTCTGCTCCTTACTACTCTTTGCTTTTGTGAAATGTCAGAAATCCCTGCCTGAATTAATCTGAATAGGCTCTACTACACTGAAGTAACCACTAAACCACAAATATCAGTGATATAACACAAAGTTTTACTGCTGGTTCCCAACCTAATGTTGGTCGGGTGGTTCTTTCAAGTAATTTCATTCCAAATGATTATTTGCCAGGTTGCTCCCTTCTTGCTACTCTGCATCTTGAAATCTTTCTAATCTAGCCATCTGGACAAGAAAGAAAGAGCAAAAGAAGGCAGCACACATACTCTTTTCTTAAATCACTTCCACTCCCATTTCCTTGGTGAGAATGAGTCACACAATGGCCTCCTTGGAATGTGGAGGAGCACGTGAATATTCTGAGCACTGAAGGACTCAGCCACCTTCACAGAACCTCTTCCTTCCCACCAGATTCAGGGAAAAGCTCTGAGGTCCTGGAAGGTGCTGGCCTCCAGGAAAGGGCAGAATATAATCCCTCTGCAGTCCAAACTGTAGGCTCACTGAGCTCAAAACATGGTTAGGAAGCCACTATGCGGTGGAATTCTTGTTTGCTTTCTGGTTTTTGTTCTATATCTTGCTGCTTAAATGCAACTAGATAATTGTGGGTTTAGAAAAAACCCTATACAGTAGTACAACATGGACAATATAGCCAATTATTCTATAACATCTTCCTATGTTGTCAGACAGTAATTGTACTAGTGGGAGCAAGGATTTAATAACATGGGTAACTTTTAAACCATTGTGTTATATACCTGAAACAAATATTAAGATTGTATATATATACCAATAACCTAAAGAGAGAATTTATTTTACATTTTAAATGAGATTAGGAACGTTAACACAGTTTTGGCTAGCATCAGTTTATTTATTTCCCCTGCTCTTTCTCTTACTCTTGTCATAGAAAATTACTTTTCAGACCCACTGCCTCCTCTTTGTTCAGTGTTTGCTCAATGTTAGGAGCCTGTGTGCTCATGTGTAGATAAGCAAGCAACAAAGTGAGAATGGCCAGACACAAAATAAAATGTTTGGAAAAACAAATTACAAATAAAATCTGTTGCCAATCCAGAAAAACCTCTCCACAAAAGTAGAAGAGAAAGAAAACAGTTTTATTATTGGATGAGCATTAAACAAGCATGCGATGCACATCACAGGCAACCTGCTTGAATATTGGCAAAAACAGAGAAATCTTACTTTTCCATATAGCCAAATATGTCTTATACACATGTTCTCAGGCTAAACAGCCAAGTAAATGACATCTGTTACGTATTACAAAGAGCAGACGTGCAAACACTTTTGCCCACTGCGTTTTGATATGAGTCACCAAGGAAAGCACAACACAGCCATTAAATATCCAGAGCAGGCCCAGATGAAGGCGCTCATGCTAAGGTCCACACCAGCAAACCAAAACTTACTGAAGTTTCTATGCTTGGCTCTTCCAGAAAAGGAAGGCCTAGGCCAACCAATCAGTGCTTTGCCATATGAGTGCCGATCCATATGAGGAAAGCAACCCTGCTTTAACCAATCAGCAAATGCCTAGTGTAACTTCCCTATTCCTGTTCACTTTGGTCCATAAAAATCTCTCACCAAGTACAGCATTCTTAAACCTTCTTAGATCTGATGCTGCTCAGTTCATAAACAGCCGACTAAGCCAAAAATATCTTAGTATTGACTCAGCTGAATTTTGTTCTTTAACACAGCCAAGCACTGGATGGAATGCTTTACTCACAGACGAAAGAGGCAGAGCAAGATCAGCTTGGGTAGCAGGTATCATTCTCCTGTGCTGAAGAACAAAGAATCCCAACCCCTCCCTGCAGGGCAGGTACACAGACCTATGCGGTATGTCTCAATAAACTCATCATAAATTAATAATTTTTGTAAGTCAAAAATGCATCTAATACACCTAACCTACTGATTATCATAGCTTAGCCTAGCCTAACTTAAAGGTATTTAGAACACTTACCTTAGCCTACAGTTGGGCAAAGTCATCTACCAAAGAGCCTATTTTGTAATAAAATGTTAACTATCTCATGTAACGTGTTGAAGACTATACTGAAAGTGAAAAACAGCACGGTGGTAAGTGTACTGGTGGTTTACCTTCGTGCCCACGCGCTGACTGGATGCTGCGGCGTGCTGCCAGTGTGCAGCATCATGAGGAGTAGACTACATAACATTGACCCAGGAAAACAGGAAAATTCAAATTCCAAAACACAGTTTCCATGCAGTACATACCACTTTTGCACTTTTTCAAGTGAAAAAATCATTGAATCAAACGACTGTAAGTCAAGAACTGTCTATAGCAGTAGGATTGGCCAGGTGCCATATGATGCACATTTAAAAAGAAAAAAAGAGCACACACAGAATCTAAAACAGGGAAAGATATTCCCACACAAGGTGTTAAGCCCAGCAGAGGCTATGAGGACTCTTCATCTCTGGGGAAGGAAGTGCCCCAGGCCTAAGGCCCATTCTTAATTCCTACATGGCCAAGTATGAGTCAGAAGGCCATGCACATGAGACTGCCCTTCCCAACATAAACTGTATCTAATCTTCAAGATTAGGTTAGGAGGACTTAACAGCACCACCTGGTATATGTACCTCTTCTTAAATTCACATACAAATTGAAGTGGCCATTTGTGTTCACTAATTGACTTTCTCGAAAGGAATTATAAAAGTTCTCATATCTCTATGACAGGTAGGTACTTATAATTTGGAGTCAGCTTCTAAGTCCTGTTACTCCCATGAAGAGGGGGAGATGGGGTCCTATCTTCCTTGCTATTTACATTTCAAAGACATGGTTCCCAGGTCTTTGATAAAACATTCCTGGATTATAAAACTAGCAAAAGGCTTTTTAGCTTTTGAAAGATTTGCATACATAGCAAAGGAACAAAGAAAGAATGCAAAAATAAAAGTTTTCAAACATAAACACTCTAGAAAAGGGGGAAAGCCTCTTTCCCTTTTTGTGCCAGGGAAAGTTCCATTGCTTTTTCCTTTTTAGATTTGTATTTACTTTACAAATGCAAATGTGACTTTGAAGAAATGTATTGTTATTCTATGATGAGGGAGTGGATCTGGGAGAGAAACAGAAACTGCCACCTAAAAATAAGGGAGATGAGGGAAGGAGTTCTACCACTACATATTCTTTTCAAACAGCATAACTTTCCCCTTCTCTTTTGATTGACATTTACTATCTTTCTTTCTCCCTTTATCTCTTCTCTTTTCTCTATGATGAAAAAATATCAAGAAGTGGGGCAAGACCAAAAGTCAAAATGGAAGTAGAGGACTTCGGCTAAGTGGAGCAGTGTGACTAGAATGCTATTTATAACAAACATATGGACTCAAATGACAGTTTACAAAGTAATTCCACACATGGTCATTCATTCATCTATATAAGAAATAAATTCTTGATCGTATCCAATCTTGGATACTATCCCATTTAAAGAAACATCTTTCTAAGACTCTAAGTAATTAAAATGTAATTCCAAACTGTGTCTCTTGAAGTAAACTAATAGAGATTCAAAATATAAGCAATGCAGTACTTTAAAAATCCTCTTTTCTCTATTGTTCTTTAAAATTGCATGGATGCTCCAGAGCATCTCTCCCAGGCAACCTCTTATTATCCACAGTCTGTCACTAAACCACCTCCTACCAGAGGAGGAAAAAACAACATACCCTACTTTCTAAGTTCCTAGCTAGTAATCTTGTAACAAAAGACATATTAACAGGAAAAGAAAAACAAGAAGTTTATTGATATGTATACTGCATGTACATCTGGGAGATAGCCAGGGAAAAGTGAGTAACTCTCACAGGTGGCTTAGAACTCAGGCTTAAATACCATCCTTAGTGAATGACAAAAGAAAAAAGGTGTGGGGAAGGCCAGTATGGGTTTTACCAGGAAAAGCACAGTAAACAAGAGTAAGGTTTGTTATGCATATTTAAGTGAACAACTTCTCCGCTGATAAGATTCTCTTGTGATTTAGAGCCACGCTACTCTTCCTGATGTAGAGAGATACCCTTAGAAATGGAGATTTTCATTAAAATGTAAATTTCCTTAATGAAAGGGTAACTTTTACTATGTTTTTGGAGCTGCTCCTGTATCTGCTGTCTCTCAAAATAATCCTTATGCGAAAGGAGCACATCTGGGGGCAGTATGTTCTGCTACTCTTCAACCCCATTTCAAAGGTTTCTCTCCTTATATTCCATCACCACCTTCGGAGTCCTGCCTTTCTCCTAGGGCATAGATGTGGTGAACTAGCCTCTCTAGTGCACAGCAGCAGCAAAAAGCAAGGCAACAGAGCAGTGTGACTCCCAAAATTTGGGACAGCATAGACTGTGGCCAAGGCCTTTCCAGCCAGAAAGCTGAACAAATGCACCCTCTAGGATGATACATAAACAGAGCCTGGTCCAGGTTGTCAAGTGAATCACCAAAGCCACACATGTAAATGGCAGACCTGGGACTTGGACTGTTGTATCTTTTGACAACATATCTACTGTGACCAAAAGTGAAAATCCTCTTGTGTCTTTCTTATCATTTGCTCCATAATTTAAGAATTGTGCAAAACAAAGTGTAGACAATAGAATTCAAGTCATAAGCTATCACTTATCGACATACATACAATGAAGAGAACAGAGGTTTCAGAGTTCTTCCTCTTTTCTAAGGTTCTTCAAACAATGACCAAATTGGAATTAAACTGTGGCGGCATATGCATTTGCTCTTACTTGTTTTGTATCTCAGAGTTACTAGTAATCTTTCTTTTGAGAAGCATTCCATTGTTAAAAAGAAAAGGGAAGGAATGGGAAAAGTAATGGCACAATTAAGTGATATTTACAATCTGAAATCATGTGTGTAGAAAATTAGTACTTCGGGATAAATTCAGAACTTCTTTTGATACGAAACTACAGGGGGTGACTCAGGAATCAGGAGACACCATCAGGAGTTTATAGCTAATTGAGTCGGCTTTTGATTATAGTTTTTACCTAGTGAGTGGGAGCCAGTTAAGACGTGAATCATAATGCATCTGGGGAGAGTTGTCTGTGCCTGGAGCTCTCTGCTGCCACATGGGAGTTTACAGTCACTCCAGAGCACTGCTAAGACAGGAGTCAACAAAGGCTCAGAACCTAGTAAGCAAGACTTCAAGCACGTCAGTGTTCTTGTCCTGAAGACCAAAGCCCTGTTTTGGCAGAGCTACTTAATCATTCTTATTATTAGGAGTCCTCAAGAGCTCTTCCTACCAGACGAATAACACCTCGAGGGTTAGAGTCTCTTTGGAGATGCCAGGGGAAAGGGCTTCTCAAATTTTGCTTTTGAGTTGTCTTGTGGAGTTGCTATTTCATTCCTGATACTGATTTAGGCTTATTCCAGGGCGAGGTTCTGCATCAGGCTTGATGGAGACACTGACAATTATCTATGCAAAGGAACAATAATTGTGAGAATTTTGTCTTTGCTCAGTTTCTTACATGTCTCACCCTGTATGAAGCCTGAACCAGAGGTTCAGGCTTTTGCAATGCAGAATATGGGAAAGATGAAAAAAGACAGGATTGTGGAGTGCAAAGAACAGGGAGAGGAAGAAAAAATGCAAAGGGGCTGAGCTCCAGAAAGTGGAGGAGAATTAAGAGGGAGGGAGGCAGCCCCACAGCAGCTTGAGGATATGAGACACTGAGGAGGTGAGGGGGTTTTCTGGAGCTATTGCTGTGGGGTATGAATGAGACACTCTTTAATGTACTTTCAGAGATGCAAGTCATGATGCGTTTCCTTAAATGCAATGCTGTTCTGAGCCCGGGCATAATTCTAGTCAAAGATGGTTCATTTGCTCATTGTGCAGAATATGAGGTGATGATCACTATGCTTATATTAGCACTACATTAGATTGTGCCCCATGGGACAGCAGGCAGCACACCTTCTTCACACTCATTCCAGGCACCGGAGCAAGGAAAGCAGCTCAATGTATGGGAAGCAAGGGAGGGAGGGAGCGAAGGAGGAAGAAGGTGATAGCCCTGGACCAGTAGTGTGGCACCCTGGAAAGACTGCAGCTCACAGTCAGAAATCCTAGGCTAGGCAAGTGTTCTTGTCAGTGTGACAGGTGACTATGACCTCTACCTGACAAATAAAATGATTAAGTTTTTAATTCTCAACTTGCTTGATGATTGATCACTTCTTGCAAATGTTAAATTGCCGTTAGGTTTCAATCTTGGGTCTCTTTCCCTCACTATTCACACTTAATTTCATTAGTTTCCACACTTTAAGTAGAATGCACATATTAATGATACCCACATTTACAACTCTGGTTTTGCTCTGTCTCCTGACCTTCAGACTTACCCAGTACTATGTCTTCTTCATTTGTACACTTAGATGTCCAATTAGCATTTCAAGCTTATAATCCCAAACCTTTGAGTCCATTCCTCCCCCACTTTGCAGTACCAATGACATCTCCATTCTTTAGAGGTTCTTGCCAAAGTCCTTGGCCCTCCCTGACTCTTCCCTTCCTCTAAGACCCCACAACCTATTCACTGCCTCTACATTCAAAATATATTCAGAATTCAACCACTTTTCTCGACTTTCACTGCGACCTCCTTACTCTAAGCCACCATCATCACTTGTCAGAATTTTCTTAATAGAACCCCAACTGCTCCCTGCCTCCCTGGACATTCTACAGTCCAGTCTCCACACAGCAGCCAAGGCGATCCTCTTAAAATGTGTTAGATCGTGTCATCACTTATCTAAACCTTCCAAGTGTCTTCTCATCTCACTCGGAATGCGATCTTTCACTCTCCTTCCTTCCAGCTTCACTGGTCTTCTGCTCTTCACTGAACACAGCAAACACGTTCCCTTGTCACAGCCTGGAAAGCTTTTTGTCCAAGTAACCACACGGCTCATGTTTTCAAGTATGTGTTCAAAACCTGTTATGACATCAGAGCAGCCTTCACTGACTGCCGCTCACTCACCTACTCATCTGCTCTCCTCCATCTATCTGCTTTCATTTTTCCTTCAGAGCACTTATCACCATGTGCCATATGTGCTTTTATTAAAACTTGTTTATAGCAAAACTGAAGGAACCAAACAGCAGCAGACTCAGAGACTCCAAGAAGGTACTAGCAGTTACCAAAGGGGAGGGGTGGGGGAGGGCAGGTGGGGAGGGAGGGGGAAGGAGATTGAGGGGTATCATGATTGGCACACATGGTGTGTTGGGGGGACCATGAGGAAGACAATGTAGCACAGAGAAGGTACATAGTGGATCTGTGGCATCTTACTACACTGATGGACAGTGACTGCATTGGGGTATGGGTGGGGACTTGAAAATATGGGTAAATGTAGTAACCACATTGTTTTTTCATGTGAAACCTTCATAAGAGTGTATATCAATAATACCTTAATAAAAAATGTGTTTATTATCTTCTGCTTTACAAAAGAATGTAAACTTCATGAGAGCCAGAACTTTCTGCTTTTGTTCTCTGTCATTTCCCAACATCTGAAACAATGCCTAACACTAGTAGTCGCTTAGAGATATTTTTGAAATGAATGAATGAATCACATTATGTCTCTTTATAAGGATGTAAGGGTGAAATTTTTCTGTGTTTATGTTAGGATCCGTTTCCTCTTTCACTGGCTTCCAGAATGCTGAATACCAAATGCGAGACCTCCCCTCCCTCAAGCCCAGCTTCATCCTCCTTTGTGACTGCTTCCTGTCAGGGCCTTCCAATTAACTTTTTTTATTTTGTAATCTTATATTAATTTTTGTTAGCTCTTGTTAATCCACACATTACATTGTGGAATATCAGCAGGATGTTACTTATATTTCATGGTTAATGAATTAAGGAACTATTAAAGACGATCAGTTTTTATTTTGTAACAGAGAGAATTCTAAGGGAACTATTCAGACCATTCAGAGAGATATCTTTAAGAATATTCCTAAAACAGTTTTTGTGCTGGCTACATAAGTTAAAATTCACATATTTATTTCTGCAAAGATCATGGGAAAATCAGTTTTAGGGAAGAGTAGTTAAACCCTATAGGAATATGGAATTCCAAAATGTTCATTTTTCATTAGCTAGGATAATTTTCAATAGTCTCTTCACAATTTTTTCTTATTTTAATAATGATGTCAGGGAAATGGGAGTCTCTTTTTTCTCTGAAAAGACACATACAGATTTTCATATTGATAATAGGAAGTAATTCCTAATCATACTTTATTGGTTTCCTTGTGGGTTTGTTTTTGTTTATAGGAGGCATGTGTCTTGCCAATGGGTTTTAGCCCAGGCAAGCTCGCTATGGATTTGGTGTGACCAGAGAAATTGACAGCAAAACGTTCTTTGGGGTGAAAGGGTTTATAACCCGGCTTGTTCTCCTGGCGGTAGGTCGCCCAGTGTCTCTGCCTCCACACAGAGCACTGGGCCGAGCTCTCTATATAGCGCAATAATAGCTTATTGCCTAAAGGTGTGAAAGTGGTAGCCTATCAACAGGCCAGTTAGGGCATCAGGTGGTTTAAGTTCAGTGAGGATCCTGGCCATAGGAACCCCAAATTCCCCACACATGTTTTTTCTTTATTTTGGCAATGCAAGATAAACATATTTGCAAAAGAAAATAATTTAACTTTAGCCACATATTATTTTTGAATGAAAAGAGCATTGAATCCATCAACAACTGGCTATTGACTTGATTCAGTATTCCTTCCTCTCTTCAACAAGCTGATGAACAACTAAATTCCTTCTTTGTAAACCCTTGGAATTGGCCTTTGACTTGATGTGTATTGAAAATATGGCTGAAAGACAAACAGTCAAAAGAAACTTATTCACTAAAGATTCTCTGAATGTCCACTGACTGCCCCGCAGTATAAAACTGCACTCCTGAGTGTGTGTGTGTGTGTGTGTACTGCAGAGTAAAACATAATGAATACATGAGGAATGCGAATTTTTAAATAAAATTCAAAATTAAAACTTTTTTCTTTCAGAGGTATTTTAGAACTATGTTAGATTTTCTCTTTGTGGTAGGCTGAATTTTAAGATGGTCCCTGTTTGGGCCATTCAGGCTGTTGTAACTAAATACCACAAACTGGGTGGCTTATTGTTGGGGTCAAGGGGTTGCCTTTGAGGTTTTGGGGCAACACAAAGAGCAAAGAAGGCAGTGGGAGTCGTCATGGAGGGTGCTCAAAGAAGCCACTTGATTCTGCACAAAGCTGAACTTCTTATACTGCTATTTTGCTAATTCATGGTTACAGTATTTGAAGATGTGCAGGCATCTGGCCTTCAGGACCCTTATCTAGCTCCCTTCTCATGGATACAACATGCTGTGTTTTCAGGTTTCTCAAGGCCCAACATATCTGGGGTGAAGCGGCGGGCAGGTGTCCTCATAGAACAGTAGGGGAAGGTGGGGGCCTTCCTTACACTTATAAACAACAGAAATTTATTACTCACAGTTCTGGAGGCTGAAGTCTGAAATAAGGGTCCCAGAATGGCCAGGTAAGGGCCATCTTCTAGGTTGCAAAGACTTCTCTCTGTGTCCTCACTTGGTGGAAGGGGCAAGGACCTCTTCTCTCTCAGAGCCTCTTCTATAAAGGCACTAATCCCATTCATGAGCCCCACCCTCACAACCTAATACTAGGCCCCACCTCCTAATGCTATCATCTTTAGGAGTTAAGATTTCAACATATGAATTTAGGGGAGTACATTAGACCATAGATGCACCCAAGATTCCCACCCACAGTTGTACTTAGCCTGTATAATCCTCTCCCCTCAAGTGTGGACAGAACCTGTAAATATTATGGGATTTCACTTTTGTGATGAGGTTTCTTATCAGTTGACTTTCAGTTAATCAGCTGCAAGATAACCCTGAGTACTCCTGATCTAATCAAAGACTTTCAAAGAAGGTGAAGTGTCAGATATATGCTCCCCTGCAGGGCTTGAGAAAGAAGTATACCTCCTTGAGTTCTACAGCTGCTAGAAACACATTTTACCTAAGCATGGATGAGGGCTCAGCCTCCAGATAAGAAGGCAACTGCCAGGCTGCATCTTGATTGCAGCCTTCTGAGAGACCCTGAAGCAGAGAACCAGCTAAGCCATAACTGGATCCCTGGTCCACTGAAGCTATGATACGATTGATGGGTGTTGTTTTAAGGCCCTAAATTTGTGGTAATTTGTTATGTAGCAATAGAAATCTAATATACAAGTTAAATTTAATAAATGCAGCAGACTAAAAATAGAGTTGAAATTTTTAAATGTTATGGTTCCATGAAGGAAAAGTAATTATCATTGTTTTAATGTTTAGATCAACTATTGAATGGCGGTCTATACTTTCTGACCATTGATTAGGCAAAATAGAACACAAGGGCATCTTTCAATTTAAAATGTTTAGATAATTTTTTTAAATGCTCACAGCATGTAAAATATCATGAAATCAATTAGAAAATCACACTTAATGCCTCTAAAACATCAGTATGGCAATTAACTAATTTGTAATGAATTAAAAAACATTATAGATTTGATTGAATATTGAGTAACTAAATAAAAGTCTTATGGCTACTTTGTAAAACAGGGTGACAGCAGAGATGTATGTCTTACTAATGGATTTCAGCCCCAGGTAAGTTCACTATGGATTCAGTGTGACCAAAGGAATGACAGTAGAAGGTTCTTGGGGTGAAAGGGTTATACCCAACTTTATTCCCATGGTGGCAGGTCACTCACTAGAATCCCATCCACTCAGAGCAAGTCTGCATGCAGCAAGTCAGTTTCTGCCTCTGTGCCTCTCTACCTGCACCGCCATCCCAGTCTCCATCCTCAGCGCTGCCACCACTCCAGCCTCTGCTCTGCCCTCCTGCAGCCTTGCAGCTGTACTGAGCACTGGGCAGAGCTCTTTATATCACACGTGTGTATTGAGCTAGGCAACCAAGACCAGGTGAGAATCCTGGCCACAGGAACCTTCACTTTATCCACAGTGTATTATTCCAGGACTAAAAAACCAACTATTTTGCTAATAGTATTCTCTTTTGGCAAAATTTATATGAAGATTCCCTCACCTAGTGGAATGTCAACCCACAATGGCAGGCTTACTAGATTGAATGAATTATAATCCTACCTCTGATTTAAAGATGATAACTTTTAACAAGTCTCACTTATTAAATAGAGTCAGTTTTAGAATCGTATAATTATGCACAATGCAGTTCATGTGACCGACATTACACTGCATAAAAGGTTTTACTTTCTCGAGGCTGGAGTCAATTAGGATCAACTTAAATTTGACAGGCTGCCCAGATTCTAGCTCATGACCTGATTGAAGGTGTTATTAATGGCCTCAGCTCTCACATTTCTTAGAACAGCTCTAAGAAATGACTCCTGCAGAATCCATTCAATTTAAGACAGGCTAATTAAGAAATAGTGAAGACACACACACAAATCTGAGAGAAGAAACTAGTTGAAAAATAGAGCTGTGACTCTTTTTAATATAAAATTTTCCTTCTCACCTTTGCAACTTTTCTGTCTTCTTACTGGTGATTGGTAGATTTACATGTGAAAACAGGTCTCTGTCATTTGTTCTCACAGCAGCCTGTACTTGTATTTTATAGCACTTTGCATGCTTGTTATTATTTAATTAATAATTTGTAAATATTTACTTATGCATCTTCTTAAGGATTCTTTCAGCTTCATGTAGGCAGGTCTGCACCTCTAATTCCTGCCCAGCAAAACACCAAGCAGAGAGGAGATTCTCAATAAAGATTTGTTTACCAGCTAGTCTTTGAGAGCTACTTTTCTATGATATGATTTCCCATTCATTTCATCTCTATAAAGCATTTCAGCAGATGAAAGGGATTTAACAGTGATTTTCTCTGGAACTCAAATTCTTCCAGGGGAGTGGTTGTTAACTAAAATAATTTTCCTTAAAATTACAATGGCCAGGTCCCATTAAATGAAAATCGCTGGGGAGTGGGATTTAAGCATCAGAATGTTTTAAGCACAATATAATTTAGTGAACAGTGAACACTGAGAAAAAAGCTCTAAGCCAAGCTCTAAGCTCTGCCTGTATGTAGTTTCCAAATTTTAGTGTGCACAGAATCAGCTGGGGTGGCTGTTACAAAGTATGTCTCTCAGTCTTAAGGTGAGAGGTTAAACAATCATTTCAACTCTTCTCCCTCCACACGGTTATCACTTAAGCATGCAGTGCCTTCCCATTGTGGAAGGGGCACACTTCCCCACGACTTGATTTCTGCTGCACCATGTGATTTGCTTTGGCCAATGGGATGTTACCAGATATGACACAAGCAGAGCCCTGAGCGCCCCTGTGTGAACGGGCTTGGGCACTGGCACTTCTGCCATTGCCATGAGAAAAATAGGCTTCCCTGGCCAGCTAGTCTCAGGAGGATAAGAGACAGGTGGAACACAGCCAAGTTAATCCAGCTAATCCAATCCAGAGCAGCTGACTTCCAGAGGAGTGTGAAATCTCCCAGCCAAGATTAGCAGAGCTGCCAGCCAATCTCCCCCTAGATCAGCCAACCCCCAGCCAATTTACAAATATAGGAGCAAACTGCTCATTGAGATTTTGTGGTTGTTTGTTATGTAGCAATAGGTAATGATATTATTTACACAAGAAATTCTAATTTGGTGACTACTTTAGCAGAATTCTACTTAAAAGCCAACCCAGACTCATTTAAAAGTAAGAGAATTTTCTCGCTTATAAAATGAAAATACAAGAATCAACACAGCTTCAGAAATGACAGAATCCAAACATTTAAATGGTATTGTCAGAAATTTGCCCCTGTGTACCCCTCTGTGTTGGTTTTCATTCCTAGGAAGGGTCTCTGCAAGTGACAGGAAACAAGAAAGATGGTCACCTGCAGTCCCAAGTGTGCATTCTACCAGCTGCACCATGCTAGGGGAAAGAAAACACCTCTTTCAAAATACTGTCAAGAGAAGTCAAAATGTTATACTTCATTGGTTCTAGTTAGATCATTTGTCAATTCCTGAACCAATTAGTATAATTCTGATTGGCTAGCCTCATGTCTCATTATTATTCCTTAAGCTGAACGGCATTATTCAGAACAGTTACATGGACTGAGAATGTGGGAGAGCTGATTCTGCAAAGGAAAATCTGGGGACTGTTTTTGAAATAAGAAAAGATGGCCAAGCAGCCAAATTTAAGAATTCCATAGTAGGAATCTTGATTGTTCAATTTTATGGAAAATCAGGTGACATTTTAGATATAATAATATTATGAATAAGATCCCCCTACCTTTAGGAATACTCAGAATGAAGAGGTATAATTTAGCCAACTATTGGAAACAGCATTATAGGTAGAGGATTTGTGAAGGAATGCTGGTTCCATAATGATTCATGATTTCAGCCCAGTTCCCTGAGATTTTTACTTCATGATGGAAGTGTTGAGCTGCTCTAAATTCTTATGTCTTGGTCATATCTTAGGCTTCAAAGTTTACAGTATTTTGTCACTGTTGTTCTGTTTAGATTCCTTGGGTGGGGAGGGGATGGAAATTCTTTTTATTATTGTGACCACTGACATGCAGTTCTGCTACATTTGGAAGGGTTGCTTATTTTTCTCTACTTGATTCAGAAGAACCACAAGTGAGAATCAAGCACTGATGCCATTCATAATGGAATTTCTATTTTAAGACCCTCAAGTTGAAATCCTAACACTGGATTTCATCCTACCATGGAGTCAAAAGCCTAACATGCTAGAATTCATTTCTTCCTTCATGAAGGAAACTAGTTCTGTTTCAATAAAAGGGTGAAACAAACAAGAGGCAAAAAATAAACACAGCCCCTGGAGTACATTAAATCCAAGTATTGGATGATTACTCTGCAGCAGTGTCATGTTACCCAACAACACCACTCACTTCCCTCAAGTTCTTTTCTCTTTAACTCAGACCCAGGGTCCAACAATTTTTGAAGGTAGTTTTCTTTTACCAAGTGTCACCCAATCAAATCTTATCTCAAATTATACTTTTATATAGACAACATCTCATTTAAGACTGAGTAAAATACAAAAAATTTAAAATAATTTTTATGATGCTTTTAAAAACAAAAACAAATGGAACTGTTAAAAAGAAGCTACAGACCCAAAATGGAGTCACTTGAGTTAAACCCACAGCACCAAGCTGAGATGTAATACCTGACCTAATTGCAGATTCAACCTTCCCCAGGAATGTAATCCGAACTGACAAATCTGGAATTTACTGGTGAGGACCAATGAGATAACCCTCCTAATAGACCCTATTGTTTCCCAAAGGATGGTGACCTTGCCATAACAATCCTTTTTATCATTTATGACTTCCTGCCCCACCCCCGCTCTGCCTTTAAAAATCTTTCCTTTTCTGTAGTCCTCTGGAGTTCTTTGCTATTGCTAGATGGGATTGCCCAATTCATGAGTTGTTCAGTAAAACCAGATCTTAAAATTTACTTGGTTGAGTTTTCTTTTTTACAGAACAATTTAAGTATCAGTGAATTCACCTATAAATTATTATTCTTTAAAGCAGTAGCACAGAATCTTTCACCAAAAGTCCTTACAGCAATTGAATGGAGCTAAAAGAGCTCTATTCACTGTCAAATGATGGGCAGCTTAACTTCACTGCTTGTCCTCACTGCTGCATTCTGTTGGTCAAAAGAGAATCACAGAGCCAACTCAGACTTGAGGGGAGGGGATTTCACAGGGCCCTATTAACAAGAGCTGATCATCATTTTCCAAAAAATGGAACAGGAGGCATATAACAATCACTGTTCCATAGCAATTCTGAAATTCAGGTGGGCATATCACAAAGTCCTTGAATGGAGCCCAGTTCTGCTTCCTAAGAGAATGCTTTCATGGCTCTTTGCTTGACCCCCTGGGCTGTTGGCTCTGAACTCTGAGTTATGCTTCCTTTTCCATAAGAAATGGTCTATATTTTCAGCTCTGTAGATTTCTGATTCTGATTCTGTCAGTTGAGGGTCTGGAGACCTCTTTTAATTTATATACATAAAGGTCATTCTTTGTGTTGTAAAGTTCTACAGATTCTGACAAATGCATAACATCATGTATACACCATTAGCATACCATACAGGCCATTAGCATACCACACTGAATTGCATGCCATCCTAACGAAGCTCATGAGCTTTTTTATTCAACACTCCCTATTCCCCACACCCCTGGCATCACTGATCTGTTTGTTTTCTTTAGGGTTTTGCTTTTCTAGAATGTCATAATTAGAATCCTTGTCAAACTGGCTTTTTTTTACTTAGAAATATGCATTTAAGATTTAGACATACTTTTATACAGCTTAATAGTTCAGCTCTTTGGGGGATGAATAGTATTCCTTGTATAAATACACCACAGTTTGTTTATACATTCACCTACTGAATGACATCCTGATTACTTCCAATTTTTGGAACTTATGATACTGCTGCTAAAAATGTTTGGGTTCATTATTTTCTTAAGAGTTTTTGCATATTTCGCATACAAGCCCTTTATCAGATATGAGCTTTGAAACTATTTTCTTCTATCTAATGTAAAAGAAAACTGCACAGAGCAATTACAAACAATCATATTTCCAAATCAGGTCACATTCTGAGGTACTGAGGGTTAGGACTTTAATATATGAAATTTGAGGAGACACAATTCAACACATACCAACCAACCTAGATCAGTCAACAGCCAGCCCGCACCTAGACACATGAGCCAGCCCAGCCTGGATCAGCAGAGCCACCTGGCTGATTACCCAGAGCAGTAAATGTGAGCAATAAATGCTTATTGTTGAAGGCCACTGACATTTTGTAGTCATGTATTACATATCATCATTAGGACAATAAATGATTGATGCTTGAACTGTGGATATTATCTGAGAACTCGAGGTTTTTCTGGTTTTTAATGGGACGAAAATGCCCCCTACTAAGCTTAAGAGGGTTATTCTGAAAAGTGGAATCCCCATTCAGCTTTTCTTCCTAGGTACCTACTAAGCAAACAGAATAAGCAACAGGTGAATAAAGGCCTCCTCTGAGAATCACTAAGGAGACCAGGACAGATTTTTACATACTGTGATACATAGAATGGCTGAAGCCAATACCCAAGTTTCTCATGAAGACCAGACAGAACAGTGAATGGAACAAAGAGCTCACCTAAACCTCTTCAGGTGGAAGGGTAGAAGATTTCTTCTGAAAGAAAGGAAGGCCATGGTTTGATTAAACAGTGAATGATAACTACAGTAGACTGATAAACAGTGTGTTAAAAGGTAATTTGTTCTATTCTCTTTTTTATTTTTTGTATTGAAGAAAAAATTTAAGCTTCTTTCTTTTCATCAAGATTTTTTTCCCAGAAAATATTATGCTTTGTTTCTGTCTTTATCCCTAAAGGGAAAAAACCAGTCTTCATAATGGACCTGCCCCATTAATAGACACCATCTCTCTCTATAAGACGCTGGGGACTTATATACTGGAACCGCAGGCATAGTGCCCAAGGGAAGTTATTCTACACCTGTGGATAGGAATTGTGTACCAACTTGTAGGAGACAGATTTCATAAGTACCTTTCATTACTCACCATAAAACTCAAAAGTAGTTTTCAGAATGTGCTAAGATAAAATTTGATTTAATCATAATCCAGTTCAACCCTAAAATAATACGTTATCATTACACTGATTTGGCTATACCACAACAGAAAGCCTGACTTCCCAGCAGAAGCAACCACATCTAATGAAAGCCTATCAGCATAAGATTAGGTTCTGGCATAGATGTTTAACCTGTCTTTAGAAGCCAAATTGATTTATTAAAAATGATTACTAGTTGAAATGCATTCCCTTTCTTTTGTCAGTCAAGGTAGGAATGGATTTGTTTATTGAATACAAATCTGCTGAGAGATTAGTCACATATGGCAGGATTTTGTTTTCCTCCAAAAATAATAACAGCTCTCTCCTGGATGCAGGACAACAGTTTAATGGCACCCCAAAGGCTAATTGTGACTAAACTGAATTATTTTGCTTGTCAAGGAGGTATATAAGCCATGTCATTAACTGCAAACATGTCACATATTCACTATAACATAACTTGTCACTGACAAGGCATTAATATCCATTTGAAATTCTATTTCAAAAAAATTTGGTTCTTATTAAAAGTTGGAAAAGGCTAAGAGGGATGTGGAAAGCATTGTTAGGGGAATTTATGAGCAGCATTTATTAGCAGCTCCTCTATGTAGAACATTATATAATCTGGAGAATTACAAAGAGGGACAATGCAACATCTGGTCTATTAAAAGGGCTGAAGAGTCTGAGTAATGGGTGACCTCAGGTCATTGGAGATCCTAGCTAATAAAGGAGCTTTTCAAGGCTATAATGGTAGAAAAGGGGTAAGAAAACAAGAAAGAGTGGTGGGCAGGGAGCAGTCTTTGTTTTACTTTGGAGAAGAAACTCAGACTTGCTAAATACATAATAACCGAGAGATTTAAGAGCTACTCATACCGAACCTCTCAGCCACTGGTTTCCTTCTCGGACAGATGGAATACACGTCATTTGTCAGATTCTCCACTGCAGGACAGCATTCTTCCCACCTTGGAACAGTGGACATTCTGTGGTTCCCTCATGATTTCAGTCTTCTCGGCAAAATGCCATTTTCTATCCTTAGCCAGCTTCTCTATAGTTTCTACTTCACAGGAGAAGAGGCATTTTGCCGAGAAGACTGAAATCTAACTCATCACTGTCTTAAAACTGGGGCATATTTGAATTGTTATTAGCATAAATTAACATGAAAATATAGAATCATCAGACTTTTAAATATTTAAGAATTCCAACATACCTAATGACATGGTAAAAAAATGTATATATGAATTTAGAAGTTGTTAGAGCTTGTCTAACTCAAGTTATATGTAACCATTGCTTCTCTTCCTTTCATTAACCAGCTCTTTTTTAAAAGAT
Source organism: Manis javanica (assembly GCF_040802235.1). Lineage (NCBI taxonomy): Eukaryota > Metazoa > Chordata > Mammalia > Pholidota > Manidae > Manis > Manis javanica. The sequence continues at coordinate 25,472,408 of NC_133167.1, forward strand.
CTTACCAGAACTTCCTTTAGAGGGGAAATAAAATCCTCTGTTTTAATATATGCTTTGGGGGGGCAGGGAAAGAGGATGAAAGTTAGGAGCATTACTAGTAAATTGTAGTGATCTTCACCAGCATTTCCAAAGTTCAATCTTCATTTTCATGAGAATCACGTCTGAGCTGCTTGTTAAAAGCACAGTTTTGCAGAGCCCATTTCACACTTCCTAAATCAGATTATTTTAGAATTCTAGGAACCTGCAATTTTTACATGCTCCCAGCTAATGACATTTAAATTTGAGAATCAGTGACCTTTATGTTGCTCGTGTCCCACATTGCCCTGAATAAGCAAAAACTGATTTTAGAACACCTGATCCAAGGGGACACTGAAAATACAACCTGCTTCACAAGTTACTTAGAGACTGTCAGTCAGTATTTCTCAAACGTAGGGAGACAATCTTCAAAGTTCCCTGAGTCTTCTTGTTAAAAAAAAACACCATACCCCGTATTTATTAAATAAAAATTAAAAAACAAGTTTCCTAGTAGATGCTAAGGCACATTAAAGATCTTTACCATCTATATTAAATGGAAAAGAGAATTAAGATTAGGTTGGCTGGATTCTTAGTACACAGGGTAATTGCCAACTACTGCCACCGTCTTTGTAAGGAATTACAATTTTTAAAATCAGGCCAGTACCTGGGTACACCTTATCTACAGTGACATGATAAAAACAGAAATAACAACAAAAGACAGTTTTGCAAGGATGCTCCAAAAAAGTCCACACAAACAATAGCTTGGAAAAGTGCTTGAAAACTCTTTGCTATTACATCTATTTCTGACACCCAACAGGAAGAAAAATAGCCAATTAGAAAATAAGACAGAAAGGTGGGTGGCATGTCCATTGTTTGTCATACTGGGACATTGTTTCATAGGTTCCATTATGGATTATATAATAACCTGCGAATGTAGCAGTGTTTGGCTCTCCTATTTATACTTACTAGAGCTTTCCTATTTAGGTTTATTAGTTCCATTATATTTATTTATGTTTATTAGAGTTATTTATGTAACATGAAGCATACATGTATGTATGTAAAACTTACAGATTTCTGTCCATTAGTAAAAGATAACCACACAGGTTATGGTTTTATTGTCCTGCAGGACATTAATTAATTTTGTATGAACTTAACAATCTTATCTAACATTCTTTTGTTAAACATCTTTTTCCTAATCAACTGTAACAGAAAACATATTTTCTAAAAGGGATGAAATATTTTAAATCAGAAATGCTAAATCATTCTGGACTAAAACTCTAGACTACCATTTTAAGAAAGTATGTAATAATTTGAAAAATACTAAGATATAATTTTTATTGAATGCAGAATCAGCACATGCAATTAAATATTAAAACATTAGTATAATTAATCTCAAACTGACTCCAATTTCTTTCACCCTTCTGTTGTAGCTCCTATTCCCCAATTTCCTAAATTACTTATTCGTTAAAAATAAATCATAGTACTAACTGATAAGTAGTAAAAAGAAATAGAGTACATAACATAGTATGAATTCCTTAATCATTTTTGTCTCCTGGGATTTTCCTTACTCATGAACTCAGCTTAGTATTTAAAGGATGTTTGCTATATTTTCCAGTACTTCTGGGGGCCCATTGCATTCTTTTTCTCCACAGGGTAATTCACTTTCCATATCATGTATCCAGAGGTTCTTGCTTCTACCCCATTTAAGCCATCTATTGTGCATCTTTTAAGAACTCAAAAATGTATTATAAAATTTCCTTTGATTATCAGAGCAAAACACTCTCAGAGATAGGGGTTTTCTGGATGATTTTGCTTATCCGTTCTCCAATGAGCAGAGCCCTATCAGAATCAGTATTTGGGAACAGAAAATCGGAGTGCATTTTTCTCAGTTCTCTTCATCAACTTACGGGTTTAAAGATATTCTCTTCTTAAATCTACATCTAAAGGGCAGATGGATTTGTACAGCTCAGTTTGCCTGTCAGTCATTTATCTGGGGCAGGTCTGCTGGACAATGGTTGGATATTTCCTTATCTGTCAGAAACTGCAATGATTTGATCACTGCATATCTGGGGATACAGTAACACCCCATATGTCAATGGATAGGAAATTAGAGATAATAGTTAAATAAAGAAAGAGACAATATGGCCAGGAGAGGAAGAGTTTGTATAGAGTTTGTGCAGGCAGTCTAATGAGTCTGAACATCTGCCACTGCAGTCTTTTCTCACATGGTTGGGAGTACCTCAGAGAAGCAGCAGCCGGTGGGTTGATCCAGGCACAGTAATCCCTAGAAGGCACGCGGTGACTTAGATTTCGGGGCCCGTAGTAGCCCAGCGAGAAAGCAGTGGCTGCCCTTACCCTCCTTGGTTGTATTGTAGGGGTCTCAGAATCGAGGTGGGGTTTTAGAAACGAGAAGTCATTTTGAGTTATTCAAATTGCCGTCTGATGAGCCCCTGGGAAACTTCCGTTCGGGCTTTGGAGGACAGCAGATGTGAAGACATTTGGGAGAAAGTGATGATTAGATCCACCTGTCTTTGGAGAGAACAGCATCATAAGAAATAGGAGAAACTGAGTACCCACAAGCCACGTCTGTTTTCAGCTGCGACGCAGTGAGTTTTACACAGATGGGAACTGGGGCGGGGGGTTCCCATCCTCTACGAGGCAGTGACTGCCGGAGCAGAGCGTAGGGGAGACAGTGCCCTGGCAGTGAAAGGAAGGCGCCAAGGCAGCATCGGGAAGCACCTGTGAGCCGCCCAGTGATTACTGGGAAGGTAAGCATGCCCCGACGTGTTCAGGGGGCATGTGCATTCAACAACACAGGAGAGACACTTCCAAGGACACTAAATGGCAGAGAGTAGCCATAAAGGGCAGGGCATGAGACAGATAAGAGAGGTCCTGGTGACACTGCCAGTTACCACTTGGCTAGTAAGTGGCTTATGCTTAGTCACCAACTGCTTCCATTTTCCTTATCTGTACCCCCTGCTTGAAATGGAAATCATTAGGTAACTTTTGAGAAGACATTGAGGATGAGTTTCACTTTAGAGTCTGAAGACAGTATAAAGAACTTGCCACTGGCCTGGAATGTAGGGGTGTTTTTTCACAGCACAATAATGAGAGTCTCATCAAACTCAGAACCATCCACCCTGAGAAAAGGATAATATAACACAGAACAGACTAACTTTAGAGATGCTGAAATAGAATAATAGTTCGAGGATGTGCAATTGTGTAATTATGATTAATAAGAATTCCATTATTTTTCATTAGAAGAGGAAAAAGGGGAAAAATCATATTATGAAGATAGTTTATCTTAGAGAAAAAACAAGTAGTTGCAGCATCTCTCCAAAGAAAACTGAGTATGGCATGACAATTATGTTCAGGAGAAAAGAGATCCTTCTGAACTTGTTCACAGACTTTCCCTCTGACATGTTTCCCTTGCCACAGTGACAAAAATAACATTTGGTTTAGAACTGCTTATAAAAGAAATATGCCATCAGCTTCAAGTCCACTCTGATTAATCTCATTTTGAGATATTTGAAACAGCATTAGGCTATAGATTATAGTACACTGGATGATAATATGACAAAGAAGGGGAATAGAAAGGTGCTAATAGCTCTCTAGGAGCCCACACTCCACTTTTCTATTTATACAAAAACAGAGAAAGAACCTGATGTAGACAAAACCAGCTAATGGTGTAGGAAATTCAACATCTTTCAAAAATGAATAGTCAAGTTTGCCTACCTCTTCCTTCCTGAAGTTTAGACACCAAATACATGAGTTAAAAAGTTCCTGTTCCTATAGAGGAATAGCATGGTGAGATGACATAAGCCCCAGCCCGGACCCAGAGCCATTTACTGCGTGACCTTAGACAGCTTGCTTGACATCAATGGGCCTTGTCTTCTCAGTGCAAAATGGTAATGACACCTGTTTTGAAATAATTTATGTGAAAGCATTCTTTCACATAAATGAAGGATCCAAATTAGTTTATAGGCCGGGGACAAGGGAAAATAATGAAAGGCAAACCAAAAAAGTAAGCTAGATCTGATGGGAAAGAATCTTTAATTATAAAGAACACATAAATTATATATTATAAGAATGGACCTGTAAATTATAATTACAAAGAATGACTACAAAATGAGGGAAAACATTCATAGAGACATAGTATATGGCAATAATGGCCCCAATTCTTCATATTGAGTCTTTTTGCCAGCTAATGACTTACAATTCCTCTTACTAAATAGGCTGTATTTCCCACTTCTTATATTTGGTCTGGCCTTGGACTTCTATGACCAATAGGATGTAACAAAGGGACTTTATTTTCTAGGTAATAGTAAAGATGTTGACCACATAATTTAAGAGAGTAATTTTGTCTATTCATATTTGACTATACTCATAACTCTAAATATTGAGTCAATAAAATTATTCTAGATTTGGACTAGTTACTAGTTACTATTTAATTTAAAAACACAAATTCCAAAACTCTTGACTTCATGAATCTATATTACACAGTGTGAAACTTTATCTAGACTCTTAGAATGATCATTTTGCTGTCTTTTTTTTCTTAGAAAGCAAAAAAACACAAGGACTTTGAATCAAATTTCAAATTAAATAGTGGAGTTGATTAATGAGAAAGTACCCTTTTGGCATAAAAACTCACTTCTCACATAAAATTCTCAAGAGGTAAAGAGGATATTACTGTCTTGAGATATACAGCCTGGTTTACTTTCTTAGAAAATGACAATAGCTGTGTCTCTAGTTTGTCAGAAAATATAGAGAATAAAAGGAAAGCAAATGTACCAAAAAAAATCATCTCTAAAAATTCACTGAAAGAGGATCTGAACAGACACTTCTCCAAAGAAGAAATTCAGATGGCCAACAGGCACATGAAAAGGTGCTCCACATTGCTAATCATCAGAGAAATGCAAATTAAAACCATGTTGAGATATCACCTCACACGAGTTAGGATGGACACCATCCAAAAGACAAACAACAACAAATGTTGGTGAGGATGTGGAGAAAGGGGAACCCTCCTACACTGCTGGTGGGAATGTAAATTAGTTCAACCATTGTGGAAAGCAGTATGGAGGTTCCTCAGAAAACTAAAAATAGAAATACCATTTGACCCAGGAATTCCACTCCTAGGAATTTACTCTAAGAATGCAGCAGCCCAGTTTCAAAAAGATATATGCACCCATAGTCAAGAAATGGAAGCAACCTAAGTGTCCATCAGTAGATGAATGGATAAAGAGGTGGTACATATACACAATGGAATATTATTCTGCCATAAAGAAGAAAACAAATCCTACCATTTGCAACAACATGGATGGGGCTAGAGGGTATTATGCTCAGTGAAATAAGCCAGGTGGAGAAAGACAATTATCAAATGATTTCACTCGTCTGTAGAATATAACAACAAAGAAAAAACTGAAGGAACAAAACAGTAGCAGACTCACAGAACCCAGGAATGGACTAACAGTTAGCAAAGGGAAAGGAACTGGGGAGGATGGGTGGGAAGGGAGGAACAAGGGGATAAAGGAGCATTACAATTAGCACACATATGTAGGGAGGGCACGGGGAAGGCAGTATAACACAGAGAAGACAAGTAGTGACTCTATAGCATCTTACTATGCTGATGGACAATGACTGTAATGGGGTATGTGGTAGGGACTTGATAATGGAGGGAATCTAGTAACCACAATGTTGCTCATGTAATTGTGTATTAATGATACCAAAAAAAGTCAAAACAAACAAACAAATAAAAATTCACTGAGAGAGATGACAGACTTAATTGCAAAAAATTGGCCCATTAATGGCCGTGAATGATCCCCCTACCTGCACTTCAGTTTTAATGCATGACCTTGATAGCCCCTTTTATAAACAGCTGATGATATTTACTGGTGGAAAGTCTCTATTATTATGATGGCTTTTAAACATGGTACTCCTGGATTTCTTCATGTAAATTAAACCTGAATTTATGGGTTTATAGAGCAAGTCTGGTTGGAGAATGTGGTAGTCATGTAAACTGTGTGATAACTGCAGCACAAAATGAAGGTGCTCCAAAATCATAATGGCTCCTTTGGGGGACAATGTTTCTACACACATCGCCCAAAAGTCTGAAACCAAAACAGACACCAATCTAGAGAAAAGAGACATTTTGGGGACTGAGTCTGATGGTTCCAGGCTCCTTTATGAAAACATTTCATCTGTGCCCTATGCTTGCCTTTATTTAATTAATCATTCTAAGCCTTTGATTCTTGGTACATTCAAGCTTCCTATAAACCTACTTTGACAACATATTCACCATCATGCTAACACAATGAGCAATTTCAGAAACATAAAATAAAGTAATTTTCAACAGTACTCAAGGTTATCATGTAAACATATATTAAAATTCTCTTAAAGTTCACTAGGAAAGGGCTGTAAGTTTCCTGTCTCTTTGGGGGATGCATCCAATTAAACTTTTTAATTTCACATACCATGAAAATAATTAATAACAAAAATCAAGGGGAAACCTATAATGTAACATTTGTTAATAGGCTGACATAAATTGTGTGTGATCAACACAAAATAAGAAAGTAAATAACATTGGTCTTTTAAGTTGAAATATAATTGTCATACAATACTACATTACTTTCATGTGTAAAACATAGTTTCAACACTTGTATACATTGCAAACTGATCACCACAGTAAGTCACTACCATCCGTCATCATACAAACACACAACATTTATTGACTGACTGTATTTCCCCAAGCTGTACATTACATCCCATGACTTATGTTATAGCTGGAAGTTTGAACCTCCACTGTGTTCTTGGATGAATTGTTGTCTCAAGTTGGATTCCCCTAGAAGCAAAAGAGGAGAGAAGAATTTGAGAGGCAATGGCTTATTAGAGGCAATTCCAGGAAGCACCTATGGGTGTAGGGAAGTGTGACAAGAGAGGCTCAATCCTGATAAAGAACTCTGGGAGCCTGTACAATATGCCTTAAAGTTATTCCTCCACAGGCGTGATGGAGCTGGCGGCATATCCACCAACTCCTGTCTTAGTGAAGTGCTGCTTCCCGGGTGAGTTCACTCCCCAGCACTTCCAGCAGCCAGAGAAACTGAAAGCAAACAACTGCAGGTGCTTCCCTTGGAAAGCCATCTGATCACTGTGCAGAGACCTGCTAACTCCAGAGGAGATGTGCACAGGGATCCAGCAGCCTCTGCTAGAGGTTTTTTGCCTATGTTCTGTTTCCTCATCTGTAAAGTAGTGATGCTATTGCTGGAGGTATCTACCTTTCAGTTAATGTGAAGATTAAAGTGAGATACATGTGAAAAAATTATAGACTGTTGACTTGAAATAAACATTAAATATTATCTGCCATAGAAAAAATAGATAATTCCAAGATTTCTTTCATGTTCGCATTATAGTTTTCCCCATTAACTCCAGACAGCTAAGACTGGTATAGCTAACCTCAGAATAATAATAAATTGAAGAGGTAGTGTGTATGAGGTTCCTGCCAGTACTTTCTTAAACCTTTAAATTAATGACCCATCTCTTACATGTTGCAGCTGGTATGTTTAATTACTACATGCTGATCAGATGGAATATATCTAAACAATCATGATTTACTCCCTATAATCGTACACAAAATTAAGGTAAAAATCTGTATCAAAGGGATTACTACCTTGAGTTGTGTTTCTATTGCTTATGTGACTCATACATTTAGTTGTTTGGAACAACGTTATTTCTAATCCGAAAACTTTAGTTTCTGCCATAGATTTTTGCAGTCTCATTATTTTAGACATAATATCCATTAAGTAATCTACTTTGCCATACAACCATGCTACCAGTACTTGATGAAGGAGTTTTAGGACCTAGCCTCAAGGTAAGCCACACTGAGAATAAACATTTAATCATGGCAATCTTAGTTCTTTTATATCAAAATAAATTATTTTTCTTTATTTAAGTAGGGAGACAGAGTATACATCTTTATTTGCTTAAGGTTTGGGGGATTTGGTTTTTCTGCATCTCTTAACTTCCCGAAGCATGAGCCACTGCCGGGATCATTACGGTTGACTGCCATTAGATGGTCAAACTAAACTCAAGGACAAGTCTTTTTCCCTGGCTGCTGATAATATAGGCACATGATCCCATAAGGGCTAAGGTGGAGGAAAGTCTCAGAAGGCTTCTGAAAAATATTTCCTCACTTTTAGGAAGTAGAAGACATGAATCTTCTTAGCCTTTGCCCATTTTCATATTGCTTATCTTTTTCTTGTCTATTAGTTGAAGGTAGGTTTTTTTTTCACATATTAGGAAGTATATAAACTAATTAGAGAAGTTAGTTCTTTTTTTCCTTGATATTAATTACAAATATTCATTTTTTGCTTTGCTTATGGTAGATTTTGCCTTGCAGATTTTTTTGGTAATAATCTTCACTTTGTGGTGTTCTGGCTTTTCTGTCAGTTAAAAAGGCCTTTCTAACTCTGGAGTGATAAAATAATTTTTCTATGATTTCTTCTACTGTTTTTATGCTTCAACTTAAAAAAAAGAAAGTAGATAATTTTAAATTTATCCTGGTATAACATATGAGGTAGGGACCCAGATGACGTAGGAATCCTATGTTCTTATTATTTTCCAGACTCATAGTTTTAAATTTTGAGATTTTATTTCACAGTTGAATATACCATTGCTCATTCTAAAATAGGAAAGATATGCTATTTTCAAATCTTAAATGATTCCCTTCCCGTCTCAATAGTGTTAGGATCATGAGACCTATGCAACTAACCTTTAGTATTAGTAGTCATTTTTTTTCCATTTTCCAATCATTCATTTTCACTACATACTAAAAGGAATATGAAATAAAATATTCAGAAAGATTGCTTGAACACTGCTGTACCAGTATGGCAATGCTACCCCAATTGAATTGTTTGCTGGAAGATGTGCTTCCAATGTTACAGTTTGAAATGTTAATTCATGAATGAAGAAATGTCACTTGGGCAGAGATGTAAAGACAGTTTAAGGGTATTATTATATAGTGTTCAAAAATTAGGGTCACATAAAAATTGTCATGAGCAAATTGAAATCTATGTAAGATAATATATATGATTTATAACATGATTTATACTTCTGTGTAACAGTCCGAAAGTCCATCTGAAAATATTTAAAATTGACTAGGTGTGATAAAACAAAACCCATTATCCCCTGGTCAGATGTAATTGATTCCTGTATATCAGATAGAACTGAGTCTTACACATTTCTCTCAAGTTAGCGTTCCTGAGGCCCATCTAAGGGTTAGTGAAGACACCTCGTACACCACCCGGAGTATCTGTGTTCTGGTCCTCCAGTATTGCTGCCCCTAGTTCATATATCTAGATGTTAATTCTATATGTTTCCTGTGAGCATTGTTTCTGGAACATTTAACCTCCATGTAAAATGCAGAGCTTGAAATTCTGGAATGATCCACATGTCTTCAATCCCATATTGAGACCAACTTCACCGTTTCTTCTCTCCCCCTATGCAGAAGACTTTCTGAGGAAATAAACCGTGTTAGCCCAGGAGAGAACAAGATCAAATCCTTAAATAGCCTCCTTGCCAGACCAAAGAAGGAGCAAGACGGAGGAGGAGCAAGAAAGAGAAGGGATATAGGGAGGGAGGGAGCGGGAGAGGGGGAGGGATTCTAGCCCATCTCATTGTCTCTGACCGGTAGAGGCAGAGTCAGGGATTCCCTCCTGGTATCCTACGTTGGTTCCGCTTTCTCTAGAAAATTCATCTTTTTCAAAGTTCTTTTTCATACAACCCTCTCAAAAGATTTAATCAGCAGGTTTGAATTAAATTATGTCTTCTTTAAAAAATGTTTTCCTGTGCTAATAAGCAGAAAAAAAAGACAACAGAAAAGTAAGTACACATAAATAATTAGGCTACCACTACCTGACTGTGTTGCAGGAAACTACCCATGGAGGTGTATTACAATCTCTTTGTGAGAAATTATTCGTGGAAGAGCAGTCATAGAAATTCACTCAAATTTCTAAGAACATAATATATTACTTAAAATTGAATCTTTAGTAATCCAGATATTATTATTAATATAGTTTAGACATTTGCTCTAGAGAAATAAGCTGTCCAAAGTGTGTTTCGTTAATAGCAGAAATTCAGTCACCATACTAGAAAATGTGCTTCTGCTTCTTACATGGGGTTAGACTTATTTAGAATTAGTGCAGGGACAGGAGGTCTTTGGTGATAATAGCATTGTTTCAACTCCTTACTCTTTTTTTGACATAGTATGTTGATGACTTAGACAAGAAATGACTCTCACAGGGAGGAAATGAAATTCCTCTGTTGCTAAGGAGACAGGAAATGAATCCCAGATGGCTGAGAACATTTAAAAACATGTTCAATGGTTCTCAAGCATAGCCTTTGACAATTTTGAGGATCATATCCTCAAGAACACGTTTCCGATGCAAATTACACTGTTGACTAGCAATACTTCCAATTACTCTACATCAGACTTCAAGGTAAAGACTTAAGGAGAAAAAGAAAGGAGAGAAGTAAGCAGAGTCCTAATATCTGTTTCCAAAAGAGATTGGGACCAAAAATTTATTTATCTCAGGCTTCAAGAAGCTACAAGACCTGTAAGAGAGGCTGATCATAATTGTGTGTTAAAATATGTAATGTGTTGAACTTCTAACCTCACATATAGTGAAATGTCTCTAGAATGAGCATTTTCTGTATCTGGCTCCACACATCAGATGAACACTTGGATTTGATCAGCTAGTTTTTATACTGTTTCCCAATCGAAATACTGTCCTACCAATACTCCCTTGGAATCTACTGGTGTCTTCCCCTAGATGACATCCATGGGGAGAAGGCCACTTCCCCTTTCCCAGGTTTCTTTCCAGACATAGCTACCTTTTGCTCAGCTCCTACCTAGTGAAGAAGTTAGGGTAATCAACTCCATTTAACAAGTGACAAAATAGGTTTGTAGAGGAAAAGAGAAGAGGTAAGCTTAACTTTATCCAACAAAATCTTACTCTTTTTCTCTCACTAGTTAGAAATTCAATTTAAATTTAATTAATTTTTCCTCTTTATGGGTATGATAATGGACAGCCAATCAAGGAACACTGGTACAGAATAATTCACAAAATACGATATAATTAATTTTTATACAAAACCATCTAACTATACACAAATATCAATGATATTGGCTTTAAATTCTGCTTCACTAAGGATTACCTGGCTGAAGAATTTGTCCTGATTCTCTTCAAATAATTAGATCAAATAATTTTGCTGGTCTCTTTAATCTCCTCTGTGCTAATATCAGAGTTACTTTTTATCAGAGAACTTATTAATGGAAGAAAAAGTCTCAGTTTCTGCTTATGAAGCTATTTTAAGTTCTGGTTTACATAAATTTTAAGAAATAGGAATGGCTTTTCTCTTGATGCATCCCTGGAGCTTCTTCTCCCTCTCTTTCTTTGTCCAACTTTTTAACTACTAGCTTTGTTTTGTTTTGAACCACACAGTTCTGGTGAATGGGACAGTTTGCAACTGCATTCAGTAAGAAACGCTCCCCACCAGGCTTGTATGGAAGCCTTGCTATCTTCTCTGCCACTCTTAGACCAGCCCCTCCAACTGCTGCCAGTTGAGGTTTCACCCCTAACCATTTAATTCCTAATTCTGTATAGGTTATATCCACTGCTAAGTTGGTTTTAAATGTTAAACTTTTAAGTTAAAAACTTCCAATGAACAGTTATTTTTTTGGAAGAAACTTCTGAAAGGAAAAAAAATCTGCTTTTCTTAAACCAATTTTCCCCTTGAGATGACTCTTAAATGAGAGTGATTGTATAGCAGACTAGACTTGACTAAGTCTATCAACATCTTAAGCAAAGAATAGTTTTGGGAAAACTCCTTGATTAACTGAGTCATCCAACTCTTTGGTATCATAATAACCTTATTTACATAATAAATATTTTTTACAAAATATTTTTTTACAAAACATTTACAAAATAAATATTTCACAGAGACATTTTGTAATTTTACTTTGTCTTGAGAAAGAGAGAACACAGTAAGCAAAATACACACACATACACATACATACATACATGTACACACATACAATTTGAAATGGTAATGCTTGATTTGGGGGAAATAATAAAAAACTTAGTTCTGAAAAGACAAATTTCCATCAAGTATAGAAAATAAGAGGACTATAGAAACAATCTAGTCACCTAAGTTTTACCTTTGTTGATGCTACTTCCCCAGAAGAAAATAATTAGTTTATGAAATTTAATGCTAATTACACCAAACAAGTTTTATATCACCTGCCAGTTCATTTAGTGCCCATGTGTTTTGCACCTACTATGCATCACCCTATTTTGTGTTTTAGGAACAAAGTTGAGCACAACTCTTTCTACAGGGTATTTGTAATCCTTTGAAGGAATGAATCCAGATGAGCATGCAATAAATAAAAGGAAGATAACTTGATTTAAAAAAGAATTTGGAAGCCTCAATGCAATAAATATAACAGCAACTGCAAATGAAGAATAGAAGACGGTGTGCAAATGCAAGCTTGTCGGAAGGCATTTTGAGCCATAACCTTGAATACTTGTGACATTTCACTATGCAATTCACATAACTCTGAGGGAATTATTTGGAAATATTTTTGTTAATTTGGCTTATAGAGTTGATCCTTGAACAATGTGGGAGTTAGGGGTGCTGACCCACTGTGTAATCAAGAACCTGCATATAACTTTTGACTCTCCACGAACTTAACTACTAATAGCCAACTGTTGACTGGAAGCCTTACCAAAAAATATAAACAGCTGATTAACACATATTTTGCATATCTTTTATATACTGTATTCTTACAGTAAAATTAGAAAGAAGAAAAGTGTTTTTCAAATTCTCACCAATCTCCAAAAATATTTTCCAAAATATTTCTTTTTAAAAATCTGCCTAGACACATGCAGTTAAAACCCATGTTGTTTAAGGGTCAGCTGTACAGAAATTCAGGCTGTCCAACAGGAGAAAAAATAAACACTTTGGGTTCAAAATATTTTCATTTGTTGACTTTGAACAATGATATTCTCAGATCTTCATACTACTCAGTGCCATGGAAACTCCCTAAAATATGTGCTTAACACAATAAACCTAGAATTTATATTTACTCAGATATTTATTTTAAGGAGAAAATTTTTTTCCTTCTGCTTTAATTGATAAAAGGCATACTCAAAGCTTGAGTTCTCACACTTTTTGGATTCAGAATCCCTTTACAGTCTTAAAAATGGAGAATCCAAAGGAGTTGTTATGTCACTTAGAGCCATCAATGTTTACCATGTTAGAAATTAATGCTGTGGCATTTAAAGATGTTCATAAAGTCATTGTAAAATAAAAATAATATTATGCTATACATAATATGCATAACAGTAAACATTTCTATGAAAAATGACTATATTTTCTCATTCAGATGACTACATATTTTCATTAAAAAATAAAGAGAATAGCATTTTATCTCTAATTTTTGTAAAATCTAATGTTTCATTTAAAGGAAAACACAGGTTTTCATGCTTGCTTTTGCATCCAATTTACGATGTGCTGTTTTAGGTTGAAATATATGAGGAAAATCCAGCTGTGTGTTTGGGAAAAGAAGAACCTCATGGGCCCTGAGAAAATGTTTTGGGAATGTGCGGGGTGGTGCTCCTGGGAACACATCTTGAACACAGCTGCTCGAAAGCAGGCCGGCTGCAAGGGAGGAGTTACCCCAGTTACACAAAATAAGGGAGTGTTTTCTGAACCTGTGGTTCTGACTAACCATTTAAATTCTTGCTTGAAGGGCATATTACTGCAAAATTAGAAGACCCTGTATTTGCCATGTTACAGTGTTAGTTGGGAGCAATTTTTTGCATTATTCCTATCATTTTAAAGTAAAATGCCTGCTGAAAGAATGGATAACTAACCAAAACATGCACTCTGCAGTTTCATTAACTTTTACAAGAATGGGAAGCAAGCAATGTTGTTGCACCTGTAGGAAGAGAAATTGGAGAGGAGAAAAGTGTACAGAAATAAAACAACCCACAGAAAAGGAAAATGTAATCTATCATTGGAGTTATTCGGCGATTTTACTTGTTAGGGAAAGTGCATTTAGGAGCATGATATAATATCGTATGTAGTAGGTGTATGCTGAAACATAGGTAGCTATTTCCAGCTGTCATAACATCACAATTTCCTCTTTGCAATGCAATTCCTGCTGAGAGTGATAAAATGAACACCACCATCCTTAAGAGCTCTTTAGCTGATTCATAGTAAGAAAGAATTAAAATATTGACATTTGCTTTGAAAAATGAGCATTAAACACTTACATTCACATGACCTAATTTCATGAGACTTTCCATTTTCCCTTACACTTTAAAATCACTCTTCCTTGATTTAACAAACATTTAAAATATCTATTTCACTTGAAAATGTTAGGCTTTTAAAAGATGGAGAATACATTTAGTCTTCCTTCATTTTCATATACAGATGGCTTTATTTATAATAGAGAACACGTATAATAATGCACACACGTAACTTGGTCTTTTAATCCTTCCACACAATAAAGTGCTGATTTGGGGTATCATTCAAATTGACAACAAAGACAAGAGAAACCAAGCTTATCTTCACCACTTTGCACCTAATATTAAACATGACCACTTTGCTTCAAAATGGAATCCTGGTAGCCCCATATTCTAGGAAATGGTGTCACAAGTGTTGTCTGTGAGTTTTCCAAAGGGAATAATTTTTTCTACAAATGGTTTCAAAAGAATAGATTCACTGCTTCAACAGAAAATATATCAATTATATGTACTAATAATACTACATTTGTACCTTAAAAATTATTGATCTTTTTATTAAGAAATGTTCTAATCAAATTTGTATTTTATTAATTCTGATTTCAGGCAACCAACCATTTCTCATCAAATGTTTAATTATTACTCATCTATGGAGTACTGGGGTAATCTAAAAACTAGAAAAATGACTACATGGGAGCAAACCAAATATTTGAAACTTCTTTTGGGATAACCCACTGCCTGGAAGAGCCCAGGTGCCCCCAGGTGCCCTTGTGTGCTCCCCAGGGATGCACCAGCCTGTGCTGCATGGGGAGTCTAGCTCTGAGCTCCTGGGGGACCCTCACTCTACACAGCAGTCCCCCCTTAGGTAACAGGGAGTTAAAGGGACAAGGAATGGATGTAGTCACCCACAAGTCATGACATACATGATAATAAAGCTTACTTTAAAAATACACTGCTAAGTTTAACATTTTCTCAAACTTTTTTCCAAACAGATAAGTGTTCTCCAGACACAATATTTTTAGACATGAATATTTCACATAGAATGTTTGAATATTGGCCCACCTGTTTTAAAATAGAATACCTTGCAAGCTTATGGGGGTTACATGCCTGGCTTGGTGCAGGGATGAATTAGAATAAGTCCTATGAAAACTAATAAAGGGAAATTTCACTTAAATGGAATGGGAGGCTAGAAGGGGAGCCGTACCTCTCCACATCAACTACAGGAAGAACTGTATTTACAAATCCAATAGAAGAACTGTCAACAGGAAAGAATGATCAGTTATAGCCCCCTCACCACCACCGGCCACACACACACAGGGAAAGATGTTCACGGCATCTCCCACAAGAAATCAGCTACTCGTGCAATGCAGCCAATGAGAAACCATCTTCATCCTGACCTCTTGCTTTTCTCCAATGGACTTTCATTCAAAACGACCCCTCCCAACTTTCTCCTTCTCCATAAAATAACACTCCTTTCCTAACTGATAATGAAATCATCCTTTAGTTTTAATGCATGATGTACCTACTCTAATATGAATTATACATTGTTTGCATATGTATTATATATCCATGTTCATCCTCAAATTCTGAATGCATCAGTATGAAGTTCAATTCTTCAGTGTAGCTCAGGACACCTTCTAACTTACTACTAATCAATTACTCTGACAGTATATTTGAAGAAAAAAGGAAAACATGTCTTACCTTGCCCTCTTAGTTCAGATGAACCAGTTATGTTATATTTTCTTGAGTTACAATTCCGTGCCTCACTATATTCAAGTCCTCTCTTCAACTAATTTTCATTTAGATGTTTTTAAAGGGATATTTTATTTGGTACATAGCTATTTTTGCTACTTTCTTTTCAGGAAAATTATACTTTAAAACGGTTACCATGGTGTCACATAAGTCAGCAGCCAGATTTTTTTAAATTTGCTATAACTAAAATAACAATGGGACTGAAATTTACAGAGTGGATGGATCTTTACATCTTAGAATTTTCAGGAAAGGAATGTTTCTGTACAAAATGGTTGTAACTGCTTATGCTTTATTCCTTTTCTACAATGACTATCTTAAGTCCTACTTCTTTCAGAAAGTTCTTCCCAATTTCTAGAAACCTAACATCCCTCCCTGGACCCCTCTTTGGAATTTTTTCTGTCCATAACTTATTAAAGTATGAGATACTGAACTATCTTCTTAAGAAGCATCTGGAATGATTGCTAAGAATGCCAATTCCTAGGTTTCACCCTAGGCCTAATCAGAATCTCTGCTGTGGAATATGGTAATCAAAATATTTAACAAACATCCAGAAAATTAATGTGCACACTATGGTTTAAAAAAAACATATCATTTTTGTAGTTATTTTCTGAAGTAAAATTATACAAATATAATAAATCTAACAATATATTATTTTTTTTTCTTTCAACAGCCAAGTATGTTTTAAAGAAATTTCATATGAACAATGTTAACAAATGTATACACCTGTGTAAACTATACCCTTATCATGAACTAAAACATTTCCACTTCCTCGGAAAATTCCCTCATATCTATTTGCTGTCAATCTCTCCTCCCCCAGAACACTGGTCTGGTTCTGGCTTTTTAAAAACACATTTTAAGTTGTTTATATTGTTGTATATGCCACTTGAGATTGTTTTTCTTCTTGATGCATAAGATAAAGGCCATTCTCACAATTTTCAAGTATATGGCCCCAGCTTTTCTGTGGCTGGTAGGAAAAACTGTTATAAGGCGAAATAAAAATTTAAGTGAGGACTAAATCATTTGTAGCAGCTGTAGTAGATATGGGTTTAAATTGAGTGTGACTGTACTGCGCCTCAAAAATCTACCACACCTGTTTCCTTAATGATTTCCAGATGAAAATCTCATGGACTGTATTAGTTAAGGGAAGGGTGTGCCTTAAGGTTAAACACACTTCCTGTAAGATCCCCAAACCCCCTATCAAGGGTGTTAAAAATGTGTGCCTCAATGACTAATATTACAATATTCTATGACTAACCACACACATGTTGATGTAATAACTCTACATTAACTATAATGAAGTATTTAACAATAGCAGAATAACACTCTTTTCAAGTGTTAATGTGAAAATTAGCAAAATAATTCTCACAAAATAACAAAATAAGCCATATAATATTCCATAAAATAAGTTAATAAATTTAAAAGGATAGAAGTAGTTCTGCATATATTCACTGATCACAATGCAATTAAATCAGAAAATAATAACAAATACATCCAAAAAATCCATCAAATATTTGGAAATCAAACAGGACACTTCTAAGTAATCCATTTGTCAAAGAAGAAATCACAAGAGAAATGGAAAATACGTTGAGAATAATAAACTTATTCTATGAGGCCAGCAACACTTTAAAGCCAAAACTAGACAAAGGCATTATTAAAAACAAAACAAAACAAGACAAAACTATAGGGCATTATGTCTTATGAATATAAATGCAAAAATCCTCAACAAAATATTAGCAAATTGAATCTGACAATGTGTAAAGTAATTACATACCATAACCAAGTGGGATTTATCTCAGGTATTCAAGGCCAGTTCAACATACTAAAATTGATTTATGTATCCATCACATTCACAGGCTAAAGAAAAAAAACTCACATGATCATATTAATCAATGCAGAAAAAGCATTTGACAAAATTCAACACTTATTCATGAAAAAATTCTCAATAAACTAGGAATAGAGGGGAACTTCCCCATCTTATAAACAGTATCTATGAAAAAAACTATAACTAGTAGCATCATCAATGGTGAGAAACTAGAAGCTTTTCCATTAAGATGAGGGGAAAGACAATGATGCCCTTGCATTGTCACTCCATTTCAATGTCATTTTGGAAATCCCAGCTAATACCATAAAATAATTGATTGGGAAGGAAGACATAAAACTGTCTTTGTTCACATATGACATGATTATCTATATAGAAAATCTAAAAGAATGGACAAAAGCACTCCTTGAACCAAAAAGCAATTACAAGGTTGTAGGATATAAGGTTAACATACAAAAGTCAACTAGAAGGCAAGCCATAGGCTGGGAGTAAATATTTGCCAAAGATGTATTTGGTAAAAGATTGTCTTCCAAAATATACAAAGAACTCTTAAACACAAAAATAAGAAAACAAACAACCTAATTTTTAAAATGAGTCAAAAACCTTATCAGACATCTCACCAAAGATATAGAGATTGCAAATAAGCATATCAGAAGATGCTCC
Source organism: Manis javanica (assembly GCF_040802235.1). NCBI lineage: Eukaryota > Metazoa > Chordata > Mammalia > Pholidota > Manidae > Manis > Manis javanica. The sequence continues at coordinate 25,490,957 of NC_133167.1, forward strand.
ACATTTGTCATCAATACAATGCAAATTAAAACAAGATACCACTATACACCTATTAAAATGGCCAAAACCCTCACCCCATACACAAATGTGAACTCAAAATGGAACATAAATGTCACCGTAAATCCTAACACTATCAGAAAAAAAAAGCAAAGGCGAAAATCCTTGTGACTTTGGAGTGGAGTTCTTAGGCCACAAAAACCATGAATCATCAAAAAAAAACCCTGACAAATTGTACTTGGTCAAAACTGAAAACTTCTGCTCTTCAAAACACAACACTTAGAAAATAAAAAGGCAAACACAGACTAACAGAAAATATTTCCAAAACTACAAAGCTTATATCTAAAAATGAGTTGTATACAATTCATTTCATATAGAATACTTTAAGAACTCTTACAACAATTAAAAGACAAATAACTAATTAAATGATAAATAATACACGAACAGCTACTTCATAAGATGTATGAATAGCCAGTAAATATAAGAAAATGTACTCAATATCACTGGTCTTCATGTAAATTTTAATTAAAACTACATTGAGATATTACCATATATCCATTAGAATTAAAATTTTTCACATATGGCCAGTGTGAATGCAAATAATATAACCAAATGTGGAGCACAGGTTAGTAGTTTCTTATAAAGTGAAACATTTAATACAACACCTAGAATTCTACTGCAAGCTTTTGCCTAAGAGAAATAGCACATGTTCACCCAAAGATTTATTTACATATGTTAATAGCAGCTTTATTCATAACGTTCAAGAACAGGAGACAACCCATGTCCGTCAATAGGTGAACTAATTTTTAAAAGTTTTGTATATCTGTGTAATGGAATACTACTCAACGATAAATGAAACAAACTACTGATACCTCAGCAACATGGATGAATCTCAAAAAGCATTAGGCTGACTAAAGAAATCATCATGGTATATGATTATGTTTATATGAGACACTACAAAGGCAAATCTAATCTATAGTGACAGAAAGGAGATCAGTGCTTTTCTGGTTCCAAGAGTGATGGAGGACTGGCTGGGAAAGACCACAAGTAATTCTTGAAGTGATGAAAATATTTGTGAGTGTGGTAATAGTACAGAGGTACATGCTTGTGTCAAAACTCACTGCACAGTACACTTAAAATAGCTACATTTTATTTTAACACAAAAAACAGGGTTTTTTTGAGGAAATGGAGTCACTGGGAAACAGCATGAAATGTGAATTTTCATGTTTCTTCTGTAAGAGTATCTGCTTTTGTTTACAGTAATATGGAGACAGATGCTTTTAAAAAAATGTCGTTCTGATCATAGTGGTATCATTTGGTGAAAATAATAATTTGATCACAAAGTAAATAGACTGTGGTGGCTCATGAGTAGTGTGTGTATTGATGGGGGAGGAGGCTCAGGTCACACATTTCTTCCCTCAGCCCGCTAGCGTCTCTCTCCATCCCACTACCAACTGAGTCAAGGCACAGAAGATGAGGCAGTAGAAGCATGTGACTGTACAGGCACAGCCACATATGTGAGGCAGTACTGATAGGCCATGCCATGCGATGGCACATCTTTGTCTTCATTTTTTTCTTTCGATCTTGACACCCATTTCTGATGTTTACACAAATTCAGTATCATCAAACTTTTGCTTATGTTTCACCATTTACATAATTTTCAATTTATATGCTATATTTCATGCTTAATCGCCTTTTGGAGAGTTACATGTTGTTTATTTCTTTTGAACATCACCATTTTTCATTGTGATGTGCCTGTAAGTGATGTGCGCCTCATTTTTTCATGCATGAGAGGAGGTGGCATTTAAATAAAAGAACTATTCATTAAAGACATTTATCTACATACACATGAAATTCATAGTTATATGTCTATATGCATACTGCTGCTTGATGACATTTTCTTAGAAATCTGAGGTAAATTAAATAATAGATGAGGAAAAGTGATACAAAATTAATTAAACTTATATTCATTTTCCCTCTTGGACAATGGCTAGGAGTGGTGTGAAATACTTGTCTCAGCATTCCAAATGACATAAATGAAGAAATTTGGTATGTATAAGCCTTCAAACTTTTTCAATGTTTGGATCTGTCTCATGATTTCTCATTATTTTGCCTTTAAATATTATTTTCATAATTATGAAATTATGCTTGTTGAATAGTCCAGTGTCAATCTTACTTCAATGCTTTGCATAAAATAACTATTGATAAATATTTGCCACTGAAAATGATTTTGTTTGCCTTTATCATGGCTTATTTAGTATTCTCTCTGATAATATATGAAACATCTTCCAGCAGATTGATAATTTAAGGCTACTTCTTCTGGGTCTCCTAATTTAGATGGCAGCTTTATGTGTGTGAACAAATTCTTCTAATTATTTTTTATAATCTATTTGCCAGTCTGACCTTAAGTTTCATAAGAAAATTTGTAGAAAAATCTCATAAACATATAATCTTCATTAACATCATTAGAATAGTCTTAGATTCTATACAGAATTCCTGGATTTGTTACAAATGAGGCAACCTTTAAAAGATATACATATAAAAAGTTATATTAACAAGCACACATGTGCCAAGACCACCAGAAATTATGACAAATTATATGCTGTATTTTATGATATTTGTGCTATTTGATACCACATAAAGGTTTGCATTAGAAAATGCTTACAACCTGGAAAGTGGGAAGCTCAACTGTAAGGAAAGAGTTTGAGGTCTGAGAAAGGCCCATGAGACATGTGATGGGGGGCGCGGAGCAGGAATGACAGCAGTAGGTCGAACTGGTGAGGAACATGAGGACGCAGACTTCAAGCTTAGAACACTGAGGTGCCATACAAAACCGGGAAGTGCACGAGATTCTAGAGTTTGTGGGTGAAAAGAACGCTCAAAGACTGTGAGATCCTCTGGAACAGGAATCCTGTGTTAGTCATCCTTTATTTGCTCTATCTCTCTAGAGCCTGGCACATAAAAGGCCTAAGAATTAGTTGAATGAATAATATGGGGATCAAGTGGAAATCCAGCTGGGTTAAAACAGAGAGTAGGATTTGTCCCTGGGAGAGGTACACCAAGCTCACCTTTCCAGTCATACCTCTCTCTCTCTCTTGCTCACTATTTTCAAACAATACTATTTCCGTTATGATTTTAGAATACTCAGACTCTTCTCTTGCTGAAGAATTTTGCCCTGGCTGTGCCATCTGCCCCAAACATAATAGCAGGCTTTTTTGTCTCAACTCCGAAGACACAGCCTCAGGAAAAGGCCTTCCTGACCGACTGTATCCTAAGCATCTCCCCCATTACCATCACATCACCTGTGATTCTCTTCACAGCAGTTAACTCAGTCTGAAATGATCTCAGCAATACAAGACTTCGTTTACTGTCTGGGCTACCTTTTCCCAAAGAATAAAATCATCTCGAGAATAAGAAGTCTATTTTGTTGACTGCTTTAACCCCAGCTGCTTGGAAACAACTTGGCACATACTAAATATTTGTTGAATGAAGAAAATAAACTTCTAAAAAAATGTGACTTTTTTGTGACAATATACTTTGGGTTGAAAATGGCAGACAAACCTCAACTGGCAGAAAATAAGTAATTTATGGGTTTCATCATTTAAGAGTTTATATTTAAGGTAAAGAGATTCCTACCTCAGACTATGACACCAGGATGCCAGCATCGACTTTGCCTCATCAGGGCGGGCTTCATTGTCATGCTTGCGGATTCAAACCCGCATCGTAACAATCAGCCCAGCAGGGGAGAAAGCCGCTTTTCCCCAGGAGCGCAATCTATTTCTCCTCAACCCAACACCGGGCCAGAAGGAAGAAGTAGGCTGCTTGCTTTATTGAAGCCTAGCAGATCCCAGCTGGGAGTTACAAGTGGAGTCAGTCCCGCCCAAATAAAATCTCGCCTGAGATGGGGGTCCGGTGTATTCCCAAAGGAATTTTTGGAGCATTGTTACCAGAAGGAAAGAAAACATACACTGGGGCAGCAACACCAATAGTCCTCTACAGGTCTTTCTTCTAAGTCTTGAATTGCCATCATACTTAACTTGATCTAAACCTATGTTTTTGTTTGAATGTTATTTAGCCTTACAGAGTTCTGCTATTTCTGATCGGAATAAGGAAAACAGAAATGAGGGTAGAGGCTGTTATTTAATACTTCTTTAATTGTTCATGAATATCTCTACAGCTCCTAAGAGCCGGTTGCATCTCTGCCCCCAAATGCCTCCAAAGGGAGGGGGAACACCACCCCCATCAAGGCTCATTCCATCCTTCAGCAGTCTTAAATTATTACACTGTGACTCTTTTTGAGCTGAAACCTGACATAATTCTCAGGAAAGTCTCAGTGGTATGGCCAGCTGAGCTCTGGAGGAATGGCTGTTCAGCCATCGTGGAGGTAGACTACTGCTGTCATGGGGGTATAACCGTAACAGAGTCATTTCTTTGCCGTAGAGGTGATCTCCTGTCTTTTCTTCTGCTCCCAACTTTAAGTTACCTTGATTTAAAGAACTCTCAAATTAAGCATGCCCGACACAGGAATCACCAGCCTCGCTCATCAGTACTTCTGCCTGCCTTCTCCCTTCTGTTCACGTTTCCACCGGCCCTTGTCATAGTTTAGATTCATGTTGTTTCTCCCGTGTCATTTCAAATACCTCCTAACTGCTTTCTTTGCACCTTTTTAAACTTTTCTAGTTGGTTCTCCCCCAATTTAAGTTATTTTAAAACTACACACCTACTCCTCTCCTGCTTGCTTCTGTTAGGGATTCCTCACTCCCTTTGGATTATAGCAGGAGATAAAAGCCCTTGCCGGTGTTTTTCCTGCCTCCCTCTCCAGCCACATTTCTTAACATCTCCTCCTTCCCAGCTCACACTTCATGGTGAAACCCTGGGAGTTCCCCACCAAGACCCTCATTCTCCCACACTTTGGTATCTTTCCAGCTACAGTTCAGCTGCCTGGAACACCTTCCCTTCTCTGCTGGCTCACTTCTCCTTTGCTTTAGAGATTCTGCTTACGTCCTCTGGGAAGCCTTCTTTTTACTCTGTGTCCCAACTAAGTGCCTCCCCTTTGTGCTCCCATAACTATCTTCTCTCGTAACAGTCTTTACATCCAACTATAAGCTTCTTGAGAATAGGGATAGAGTGCATTGAATCTGTATCTTAAACTTACAGTTTTTAATCAGGGTTCAATAGATATAGGTTAAACAAAGGAACAGAAATATCACTATGGCTCAGTGGGAGACTTCCAAGATTGTAAGGGCACAGCGTAAAACTCTAAAACTCTACAAAGAAGAAACTCTACACATTACTCAACTCCAAATGTAATCAATGAATGTATATATGTGTATGAAAATTATGATAAAAGGAAAACAATGGAATTATTCTTACAATTTCATTACAAAAATGTAATCTACATTACATTATAGAAACTGGTACCTTTATAGAAGGGAAATTGTCAAATAGGAAACATGCAAAAGAGTACATGTGTATGCTTGATGACATTACCACAGGATTTGAGCTCCACAGTTGACCTTTTTCCAACTCTCTTCAATATATCATATATTCAACTAGAATAAAAACAGCATTCAAAAGATGGGAGGAGGCCTTACCAGAGAGGTGACAAAATAGTAACAAAATAACAACTGTAAAAGCTAAGGCCTCTAGATGACACTTTCAGCATTTACTTTTTTGTTGTCCCAAGGGTCTCAGAATCCTGAAGGTTAAATTATAACTAGAAATTTGTATTGTAATTACTAAATGTGAAAGAAGTAGAAGGTTTGCTATGGGAATAGGTAAAAATGAGTATTTAACATTTTCAGATAAATATTTAATAATTACTAATTATTCTCAAAAGTGGGATTAATAGATATAACTATAAGCCAAAGGATCCTGGTGTGTGATATTTGTTTTATGTCAATTCAATCATATAAAATATTTGACATGGAAAAACTCAAGTGGAGTTAGATTATAATATCCATACTAATGTCCTAAATTTTTCCTAATTTGTTAAAATGAGATTTTGAGACTTTATTTAGGAAAACTTTTATATTTAGCACTTTTATGTTATTATATAGTTACAAAAATATTATACATTATATTTTTATTATGTATATTTTATATTTATGTATACTTTGTTTATATTTATATATGATATGCTACATATATACATATATATGATATAAATATATTATGTAGTTGCAAGAAAACTTGCAAAGATAGAACAAAGACCCATACACCCCTCACCTAACAACGGATTTCCCGCTTGTTAGTGTTCTATGTTACAACTACACATTTGTCAAGCCTCAGAAACTAACAGTGGCACATTTAGTATTAACTAAACTACAAACTTTACTTACCAGTTTTTATATTAATCTCCTCTTTCTGTTCCATGATCCCATTCAGGGTGACACACTGCATTTAGTTGTCATGTGTCTCCAGCCTGCTCTGATGGTAACAGTTTCTCAAGCTATCCTTTTTTCATGACCTTGACAGTCTTAAGGTGCGCTGGCCAAGTGTAAAATTTCCCCAATGTAGGTGTCCCTGTTGTTTTTCTCATGATTAAACTGAGAAAAAATGAGATTCTTCAGCAAAATAGCACTTGCTTAAGTAGTCCTATTTCATGAGTCACTTCCTTTGTGTGCAAAAAAAAGCCTATGAAAATCTTCTTGGTTTATTCTGCCCATTATCAGACCCCAAAGCAAGAGCCAGCAAGATTAAATCATTCATTGCTACTTTTGATGAATAAGCAGATTTGAAAGGGTTCTTATGAGTTATTGAGGCATTCTTTCCGAGTTACAGTAACTTTTAAAATGTTAGCTGCTCTATTAGCCACTGGAATGGAATTGGGAAGGAATGTCTCCAGGTGACCCTCAAATTAGGCTGAATTGGGAATACCTGCCTTTTGCCTGATCAGGTTGGCATTTTTCTGAGGCATAGATCTCTGTTGACATGTTCCAGGAAGGTCAAGGTGGGCAGACTTTGAAAATGTCTTTAGTTAGTAAGGATCTGCTATACGTCCTAAAAATGTGGGGAAAAAAATGTTACAGAAACTCACAGCTTCATATGCTAAATTTGTTTTCCTATTTCGTCATTTAAATCTTTAATCAAATGAGCTACATAAGCTTCCAAAGTGAAATGTGGTTTTGGAAGAGACTGGGGTCTAAGTAGGAGTTGAACTTAAATGCTAATAGCATTAAACTAAGAGTCAGTAAGGAAAAGGACGTTTACCATTTTGCCTGGCTTCTGTACCATTTATAGATACTTCCATTGCTCTGAGTGGAGTGGTTTCTATAATAGTGAATAAGTGGAAACCTACATAAAAGGTATCTTTAAATGTCATAAAGATGAGTAATCTAAAGATAAAGTTGTTCAAAGTCATTTTTGTAACAATGCACAGGAAAACTTTGAATCATGAGGCAGCTTAAGAACAGGATTTAGATCTTTGTATCTTGTAGGTGGATATTTAGGGTGAAAGAAGAGCTTAGATTCAAAAGTTATTTTTTATTCAAATAGTCATGAATACCAGGAGATAAAAATACTTTTACAGAACTAAAGTCATGTTACTATTATTTTCCACATTCCCATATTACTTACCAGTAATTCTACTATCCAAATAGTTAAACAAATTCTTATTCCCTCACTGACTTGGCATACTATTAGGTTCTTGGTAAAGAAAGTACAAAGGGCCATAGAGTGAGAGAACAATCAAGGCCCTTGGAGTCCAGCTACACTGGGTTCAAATCCTGACCAGCCACTTTGATCTGGAGCTGATCATCTAACTTCGGATTATCTCTACATTTTTGAAAAGGTGGTAACTTCAAAGCGTGTTAAGATTATATGATAAAATATACATAAAAGACTGAGCCCAGTTCCCAAAACAACACTAATTGTTTAATTATTCCTAAACAGCCCACAGGCAGCCACCTTCCAACCTAAAACATCCTGGAAGAGCAGGCAAGAGCCTTCCTGAGCAACAGAGTCCCTGTGTGTCCCAGGGAGAGGGCCCAGGAGTGGAGTCCGTAGGCTGAGCAGGCCTCAAGAGAGAGAAAGACTGAACTCCAACTCATGTAACAAGGTACTTAAGAACTCTTTAGAAAAGATGAGTATGTCCTCCACAAATACTTACATTCCTAAAATGAAACAATTACTGGTGAGAGGTTGAGTTACAGTTAAATGGCAAACTAGACAACACTCCTCCCTGTAAGTGCAGCACACAAAAATCATAAAACTGGCAAAATTGATCTCCATGAAGCAGCCAAAGAGCAATTATACAGCTAAATTCTAATCAGCCATCACAACCCCTTCCACCCTGGCAATCTATGTAAATCTCTGCAATTGGGTCTATGGGGGCCATAGCAAATCACCACGCACGGTGGCTTAGAGCAACACAAACTCACTGCTTCACAGTTCCAGTGGTGGGAAGTCCAGATGGGCTAAAATCAAGGTGTCAGCGGGGCTGTATTGCTTCTTGAGGCTCTAGCGGAGAATTTGTTTCTGTGCCTTTTCCAGCTCCTGGAAGCTGCCCACGTTCCTTTGCTCATGGCCTCCTTCATCCTTCTTTAAGAAGCAATCCTTACCTCGCATCACTCTGACTCCTTCTTCTGCCGCCCTCTTCCTTCTTAGGGACCTGTGTGACTTCTTCGGGCCCACCAGATAACCCAGGATAACCTCCCTATTTGAAAGTCAGCTTATTAGCAATCCTTAATTCTATCTACAATTTTAATTCCTCTTTTCCAAGTGACTTAACATAGTCACAAATTCTGACAATTAGTATAGAGATATTTAGGGGTGGAGGGCATGGTTCTGTCTACCATAATCTCTAAGGGAGAGCACTTCTGAATTATATAATATTAATTTCTGGGTATAAATAATATACTACAACTTAGACATACCTTATTCATTTTCTTCCAATGACTCAAAAAACATTGGAGTTTTGCTGATAGCTTTAACAAAGGCATTCCCATCTTATTTAACAGAAAGAGACAATGCTATGACAGTAGGAGTTATCTAACCAAAATCATTCCTGTCAACACTAGGCAGTAAAAATTGGTTATCGCTGATGTCAGGCTTTCTTTGGCTACATGAAATATAGGGTATCAAAATTTAATCATGTCAACAAGCCATATAAGGCTGTCTTCACACATCCCTATAACCTATCGTACCATTTAATTGTCTTGCATCTAGAATTTGCTCTACTTCCAAAGGGAAAAATATCCACTGTATTAGTAATAAGTATATTAGCATGATGACTTAGAAAGTGAAGCTATGGATAGTGTGGTTGGGATCTGAAATCACAGCAATTATGAGATGCATTTTTCTCTTAATAGCTCATTTAAACAGAATGATTGTTATTATTTCAAGCTTAAATTAAATGCCAATACAAATAAAAATACTTGATTGCTTAACTTCATGAGAAAAATTAAAATTGTATCAGATGTCACTCCCCAAGAACATTTTTAAGAACTATTTAAAAAATTCTATTATGTGATTTGTCTAGACCAGGAGATGTAGATTAAATGTGTCTGGAATGCAGGCAGATAACAGAAATAATTGAATGGGCACCAGGACTACAGGAGCCCTTGGTCCATCTGAAGAGATTCACTACTACTCAGCTCTAGCAGCTAATTGTTAGTTCATAAGATACTCATTTTCATAATTCAGAAAGTAAATATTTATGTGGAATCACTCAACTTTTCAATATTTGCAACTAAATAATACACAGCAACCTCTTGACAGAACAATAAACACAGTTCTGGACCAAATTTAGCTTATCGTCAGTCAGCCAGCAATTTACACCTTCAGATCTAAATCAGCCAATCCCTAATAACTGTATGATATCTTACTTTATAAAATCAATAAGCTACTAAAACTTATTGTTTGACTGGATGCAAACATTATCAAAGCCTAGAATAAAAATGTGTGTACACAAATGAGATGAAGAGCCCTAGCATCTAAGGGGTTCTTTGTTTCTTGAGGGAATAGATTATGCCTTAATTTTTGTTCTGGCCCCAGCACACAGCATAGTATCTGTCATATAATGGGCTCTTAGTAAGTATTTGTTCAATTAAACTAACGAATGATTAAACTTTAAAGAAAACCTTGGTTAACTCTATTCATACTTGTTAATGTAAAGAAACAGAGATCTAGCCTTAGAATTTGGGATTGACTTAGAGAGTAAGAACCCTTTATATTTTCCATATTATCAAAATACATACATTCTACCAATTATTATTATTGCAATAACCGAGGAAGTCTTTTATAATGTAATGGAACAAAGTGAGATTTAACCTAAGACAATAATGTAACAATAACCTAAACCAAGTATCTGCATGGTATCTTTATGTTACAAAGTGCTTTCAATATGTTTTCTCTTATCAGAACATTTCCCTAAGGTGGGCAGATATTATATTCATTTTAAAGATGGAGAACTTGAACTACAGAGGAAGTTAAGTGATTTTATAAAGTCTTGCAGAAAATTAGCAATGGAACTGAACTTAATCCCTGACTCAGGCCATGGTGGTTCTCTCCTAACATGGAGGAAGCCTGGGAATGTGACAACATAGCATTGAATCAGATTAGTTATATACACAATGGCACTTTCATAACCAGGATGAGAAGGAAGTGGCCTTTGTATAATACAGAGGAGAAAACGAAATAATGAGCATCAAAGGAAAGTATGTTATTTTTCAAGAGGGTATGTGGACATCAGAGTGCCTTATTCATCATAATACTATTTGCACATTGGTTAAATCATTCAGCAGAATGAAACAGATTAGCTTGACATGTGTTGTTTCACCTGAAAACACATTGCTCTGTGATGTTTTATTTCATTTCATTTATTTGTCCCCCCACCAGAGTGGAAACTTCATGAAGGCCAGAGGCTAGAACATACTACAATAAGAATTCCTGAAGCATTCTCAACCCAATTGCTACTCTCTATTCAATCAAGGAATTCACTGAATTTCTCGATTAGTTAATGGATGACATATATAGGTGACAGTATGTATAATGGTTAAGAACATGGCATTTGAAGTCAGTAGATCTACTTTTGAAAACACTCTGTCCATGAGTAGCTATGCAACTTCAGGCAAGTTACTTCATTGTTACCTGTAGAAAGGTAACAGTGGATGAGAAGGGTGTAGAAAGGGTGACATTGATGAGACTTACTCCATAAATTTATAGTGAGGATTAAATAAGTTAGTGCTTATAAAAACCTAGCAGGATGCTGGGTACCTGACATGCACTGAATAATGCTTCACTGCTGCAACATACTGAAATTTCAAGTTCAGTAAAGTACTGGAGCTACATACTGATCTCTGCAGATTTACAGAAAGAAAATTGAGTTGGCTCTTAAAAACAAACTTAGATGTTGAGAGAAAATTTTTTTAAATGACCCAAAATGTATTTTTTAAATAAACTTTAATTTATCCCCAAGGCCATTTGGAAAGTAGTAATAAAAGAAGAAAAAGGCATAGATGCAATGTGTTTTACTATTGATATAAATGATTACAAACAAAATCAGTTTGCAGGCACAAGTGCATGACTGAGAAAATCTTGTGACATGGCAAACTTTACAAAGGAGTAAAGACCTGAGATTTGGCTGGTCACAGAAGGGATATTTGAAAGGATGAATATGTACAATATTCTTTCTTGAGTAACTTTCCTTGTGTCTAGAAAGAAACAAGTTTGCCACAAATTTATTATTTCATCAAAGTCCAGCCAACTTATTTTCCAGTGTGTGCTTGTTCTTAGATTAATCTTTCAACATGTATTTTCAACCCATAAGTGTTCCTATGCACAGGCAAAACATATGCAACAATAGAAGTACCATACATTAAAAAAAGGAAGAGAAAAGGAGAACACCAATCTCTGAAAAAGGAAATGACACATGCTAAATGGTCTCCAGCATACTTAGAGTAATATCTATAGGGAGAAACCAGAACCAAGCAATTGAAAGTTTTTCCACCCACAAGCACAGAAAAATGAACAATCACAAAGCATCACAGATCAATTTAGAAGAGTATTTGATGCCAAAATAAGGTAATAAACTATTCCACTGACATGTCTCTTTTTTCATAGAACCAGTTTATGGAGTCTGAAAGCTTCTGGGAAGTCACACTTGAACCCTGAATTTTCAGCTCAGGGGCTCAAGCCCAGGAACACCAGCTAAGCTTCTCTCACACAACCCGAAGGACCAGCTGCTCTTTAGAGCCAAAGATGTTCATTCAGAGAACATCCTCGGTTTCTCTTTTGCTTCCTTCAGGGTCTGGGTTAAATTCCAATGGTCTGGAAGACTCCTCCAAGGGAATCTCATCTCCCTGCCTCCCGTTACCTTCCGTGGTCTCCTCATGGATCAAATGTGGCAGGCGGTCCTGCTCCGAGTTATTCCAGACATAACCGGGTAAAGTCACATGGCTGTCAGGCTGCCGACTGGCCATCTTGGTCGCTTTGCTGGAGATGAGCACCAGGCGAGTGCTGGCTGCCACCTGCGACTGGCTGCTGGTGCTGTGGGTCAGGGTGGTGAGCACCGAGCCGTACCTGTGGCCGCTGCACGGAGGTGTCCTTTTCCAGTTGACAGAGAGGTTCCACCGGCTCCACAGCTTCTTCACTTCGGACTGAACCTAAATCGCAAGAACCACATTATGCACCAGAAACCACGAAGGAGACCCTGAAGCCTTGTTTGATGGATGCCTGCCTTTCAGTGATAGTAATAGTTGAGCTTCTGTGTACTAGGGATTTGACATACATATTCTCTGTCAACCTCAAAAAACCTTCCAGAGGGGTATTGTCCCTGGAGATGAACCAACACGTTTAGAAAGAAATATAAGTATTTTGAAAGAAGTTGTAATGCTGCCAGTAGAAACATCTAACCTGTGGGAGAGGAAAAAGAGGACTCGGGTGGAGGAGAGAGAGAGAGAGGGAGTGCCAGCTGTGGCTGAGGAATGGTATGGACGTTTTTGGGCTAGAAATGTAACTGCATAGGCAGGTATACCGACAGAGGAGGAATGGGGAAGGCAAAAATCGGGCCCTGCAAATGCATTCTCAGGAGGTTGGCGGTCTCATTTCCATTCCTGTGTCTGAAGATCCAGTTCTACCGCTATCGCCTCTCTCCCAATTGGAGCCTATCTGGAAGTGCCATGGGAAGCGGTGCAAACCCAGGAACCTGATGTCACCAAAAAGAGCAGTACAGTGCTTCTCTCCAGCCAACTCCTAAATGAACTGAAATTGTCTCATCATTGTCTTGTAGTTAAAAAAAAATATGAACATTTCTAATGTATTTGACCCAGGGAAATTTATTTTTGAGTTCCTTATGGAACTTGAAATTGAATATAAATTGAAGGATTCACTGGAATATGTGTCATATTGATACTCCTCTTCCAAGTATTGATTTGCATTCCAACACGTTGTTTTTTGACATCAAAGTCTGCAACTGAATTGACATTTAGAAGTGCTGGGAGGGGAAGACTTTATCATATTTACATTAATTCTTGCTTTCTAAAAATAATTTTTGGTTAAAATATCTCCCTTCTCACAAGTAATGAGTCTATAACATCTTACTATGCTGATGGACAGTGACTGTAATGGGGTATGTGGGGGGGACTTGATAATATGGGTGGATGTAGTAAACACAATGTTGCTCATGTGCAACCTTCATAAGATTGTATATCAATAATACCTTAACAAATATATATGTACATATCTCTGCATAATATATATATATTGCCCATTCTGCCCTGTAACTGCTGGAGATCCTAAAGAGATTCAGCTCACATTGTGATGGCCTTTAACAAGTTTACGCAGAGCTAGACCTGTGGGATGTCTGGGGCTCCTTCAAACCTACCTCTCCATTGCAGTAGCAGTAGATGATAGACACAAAGAAACCCTGGAGAAGGAAAAAGAATGTGAGCATGCTGACAGTTCATGAGGATCACAGTACCAAAGTATCTTGTGTCAAAATGTATAAATAGGTATTTTTTTTATGGTTCCCTCAGAAAATTATATAAACTATTCTCTCCTATTTCTAAATCCTCAAGTTTTCATTAAATTCATCTGAGATCTTTCTTTGGTTGTCAGCTGAACCAGAAAAGTAACTCAATAAAATAAAATTCTCCAAGATAATACAAAAACTGATTTCTATTATATTAGTTTCCTTTTATGTAGCCACTCAAAGATCAAGGAATATCTCCTGGTTGGTAAGAGACATTTATACACTGTCAATGCTGGAAACTACAGACATGTGGTAGTGAGTGCTAAAAAGCCAAAGAAACTTTTCTCTTTCATTCAAAAATATTTGTTGAGCTTATACAGTACAAATGGCTCAGAGTGCCAAGGCTAAACAATTTAATCAAGACAGACAAGATCCCTGTTCTCTTAGCATGTACGTTCTAGAAGGAAACACAGATGTATAATATACAAATAAACAGCCACAGGAGAAAAAGGGCTATGCAGGCAGATGATAAGGGCTATGCAGGCAGAACAAGTTGTTTTGAAGGAGAAGAACAGAGAAGATACATTAGATGGAGAACTCAACGAAGACTTCTCGGAGGAGGTGATGTTTAAGCTGGTTTGAGTGACAAGAAGAAGCCAGGCCTCATGAATACTAGGGAGATGGGTGTTCCAGGCAAAGGAAACAGCAAAAAATGAACCCCTGAGGCAGGAATGAGCTTGAGGAACAGGAAGTGTAGAAGCACTGGTGTGACCCAAACCGTGGGTGACAGGGAGCATGATGTGACATGAGGTCACAGTCAGGCAGGATCCCTGCCACATAGGGCTGTGCACACCAGGGAATCGACTTTGGGTTGTATTCTGAGTGCAATGGGAAGCTCAGGATACTTTTAATAGATAAGTGACAATGATCAAATTTATTTTTAAGATTCTTCAGACTATTGTATGGAGATTAGATTTAAGGCATCAGGAGGTGGTAGCAAATGAGCGCACAGAAAGGAGTTAGGAGGCGTCTATGCAATCCATGTAAGGGATGACAGTGACTCAAATGAAATGAAATGGTAGAAGCTACTCTTGCTCTTTTTTGTTCTCTCTCCCTTTTCCTTCCCCTCGGTCCCTGCCTTCTCCTTCTTTGGCTTTCATTTATTCTCTTTACTCATGCGCAGAGGCCCCTGCTCTGCCGGTGTTACACATTTTACACCAGGATGCTTGCTTGTCTCACTACCCAGGCTCGTTTGTGAGATACAGCTCCTGCTGCGGCCGCTAACCCAGCCTCCGCGGGACGGAAAAGCCCAGACGCCAGAGCCGCACCTTTTCATGGCCCCTGGAGACATGTTCATGAACGCCAGAGGCGCAGAGCAAGAGGTTCAAAGGGGAACACAAAAGCGAAACACAGAACCAGGTTGCCAGACGGCACTCTCTACCTGAAAGGAGTTGAAGAACAGCTCACAGTGCATCCGGACCTCCCAGCCGAGCCCCCGGAAGGAGTGGGGCAGGCACACGAACACAATGTAATGCACTCCAAAGACCAGCACCAGGACCAGGGTTGATTTGGCCAGTTTCCTTGAAGGAGAATGCCAGCCTTTTTAGTAGAGGACTTAGACTGCCTTTCAGTAGAGACAGCTTGCTGGAAAAAAATGAGCTTGACAGAGCTAAGCGGGGCTGATTTTTCCCCATCTCTTTGGATCTCACAAGTTCTGTCCCCTTCCTCCTTGCTACCACGTTTATGCTGAACTGAGTCATTTCTTCTCACTTCCCATGATTATTATCCTCTAAGTCTTTCCAATCTCTTTCCATTCTTGCTTAAAGGACACCATCTCTATAAAGCTGTGAAATGCCTTTTTTTCTGTCCTAAGTTTTAATTTCTCTGGTCAAGTCTTAAAAGAGTATTAACTGCTAACTCCATCCACGTTAACTGTCTACTTTCAGAGGCAGCATTTTGGCTTGTTTTGCTCATTTTAAAATCAACTACTCCCTGATTTCCTCTTACACTTGGATCTCCATCTATCATTTCATATATTCTTATGAGCAACTTGTGGTCAATACCGCTTTCTTTCTCTAAATATGCTCTGCCATATATTCTATCTCAAACTATCTATAGTTCTAGGTTTTGTGCCTTTTATTTCTGGCAAACTAAGCAATTTGACTTTATTTCCCTTAAGAGCTTCTTCATATACATTTTCTTGTGTATTTGGAGAAATCCCAGGTTTTCCAATATGATGGGTTGACTCTAAAATGGCCCCCAAGGATCTCCACCTCCTAGTGTTTGTATCCTTGTTAATCCTCTCCCCTTGAGTGCGGGCAAGCCCTGGAATTTGCTTCTAACTGATAGATTATGGCCAAGATGAGGAGATGTCACTTCTGTGATTATGTCTCATACGACTGTAACTTCTCTCTTACTAGCAGACTGTCTCTCTTTTATGGTTTGATGAAGCAAGTTATCATTTGTGAACTGCTGTCCTGAGAGGCCATGTGGCAAAAAGAGGGGGCATCAGGCTAATAGCCAGCAAGAAATTGAATCCTGTCAACAACCACATGCACTTAGAAGTGGATTCTTCTCTAGTCCAGCCTTAAGATAAGACTGCAGCCCTGACTGACACCTCACTTGCAGCCTTGTAAGAGTCCCTGAAGCAGAGGACCCAGCTAGCCATGCCCAGATTCCTGACTGACAGAAACTGTCAAATAACAGATGTGTTATTTCAGACCACTGAGCTTGTGGTAATCATTTGCACAGTAGATACCTAGTACACCCAAGCACATAATTTCCTGGTGGGGCTTTTGTTTTGCAACTTTTTATCCAAGAAACTGCCAGTTCTGGCTGCTTCTTTCTTATTTCTCAAATATTCTTTCTCTAAGAATTATTTATGTCCCAGTAACCTCAAATGACTGCAATCTTCTTCCTTTCTCACTATTCTTCCCTCCAGCTACATTTCTTACTTACTTGCTTATTTTTCTTCTTGGAAATAAACCCTGTGAGTGAGTAGAGGTCACTCTGGTCTAAGATTGGAGAGAACTGCATTCAGTTTCTAGATTTCCCATTAACCACCTGAGCAACTACAACCCAGTCTTCTTATCTCTAAAGTGGAGCAATGGGGCCCACAAGTTCATCAGAGCGCTAATGTTTTAGTGCTTTACTAGGTATCATCTTCCAGATGCATTCACTTTCCTATCATAACCACCTTTTCAGTTCTTGCAGGAGCTGCAGAGTCCCACAGAATCATGCTGAAATCCCTGTTGTAGATATTTGGAGTTGCATTGGCTCCATCTCATTCTTCTCTGCCTCACTTACCTCTTACGAGGGTCTGGAACCTCTTTTCCTCTAGGTTCAGGGCCATCTGCTCTGCCTCACATCCAGTTTCCTTGGTGACCTATGGGCTTTCTCCTATGCTGCCCCTAGTCCTCATGCCTGAGATCCACTTAATTTGAAATTCTACCTTACATCCATTTAGCTCAAGGCAGCATCCCTGATAAGTCAATGGGATTCTCTGACCTAACTAATCCTTTCAACTTTCAGAGGCTCCTTGGGATGTGCCTGTCCTCCTCCTGAATCCTGACCAGCCAGTACCCTCTTCACATCACGGTTTATACAGGCAGGACATTTTGACTACCTTCATGTCTGTATCATTCAGTCTGACTGGATAAAGTGGAACAGCATTAACTGCACTTGCAGAACCTTGGAAGTCTTGCTGAACATCACTTGAAAAGAAAATTGCATTTCCTCCTGTACAGCGAATGGATAAATCCCCCTGGAGACTAGTCTCAAAATGAAGCTAACTTTAATTATTCCTACTGTGTGTGTCTAGGAGCCAAAGCCTAAATTAAAATAAAAACTAAAGTAGAGCAACATATTGTGAAGTGATCACAAATGTAAAAGTCTGGTTACAGTTTGATTCAGTGCAGAGTAAAGAAAAGTTGCCAAAGACTAAAATCTAGAGGGTACCCTACTCGCTCAACTAGCTGGGTTTTCTCTTTCTTTGTCTATGCCTAGGCTCTTTTACAATTCTGTAAAGATAAAAGTTAATTTGTAGAAAACAGATAATAATTGAATTCATTTCTATGTTGCTATGTTACAAATCACTACAAATGTAGTGGTTTGAACCAGGAACTATCTCCCAGTTTCTGTATGCCACAAGTTCAGGCACAGTATAGACAAGCCCTCTGCTCAGAGTATCACAAGGCTGAAATCAAGGTGTCAGCCAGGACTGCACTCTCATCTGCACCTCAGGGTTCTCCTCCAAGTTCATTCAGATTGCTACCAGATCCCACTTCCTTGCAGTTGTAGGACTGGTGGCTGGCTGTTGGCCAGGGGTCACTTAATTCCTAAAGGCTGCCCTCAAGCTATCCTCAGGTCCTAGCCAAAGCCCCTCACAACATGTCAGATTATTTCTTCAAAGCTGGAAGAGGAATCTCTCTCCAGGCAGCCAGGATGGAGAGTCTCTTGTAACACGCCATAATCACAGGAGTGACTACCCCCATCACCTTGCCATATAATATCATCTAATCAAGATAGAGACTATGTTATCCTAGGTCTTGCCCATTCTCAAGGAGGGGTATGGGGAAGGAGATTATACAGGGCATCTACACCAGAGGGGGGAATCTTGGGGGCCATCTCAGAAATCTACCTAATACAGCAGTGCAAAAAATTCCTATCCATAGAAATGCAAACTGTGCCCAATGGAATGTTACTAATTATAGCCCTAAAAATATTGACAAATTTTGCTAATTTGCATCCATTCACAAATTGGTTTCAGCATTCATTATTCTCTTTCAAGGTTGTGTAATGCCTTACCAATTCCTTCATTAATGAGTTAAATAAAATCTTTAAAGTGTTTTCATTTATATAAGAATGATGATTACATCCTCTTTTAAACCTATCCTTCAGTGACAGGAAATGAGTTGTAGTGTCACATGCAAGGCCAATGTACATATGGGTGATCTGTTTATTCACTTATAAAGATGCACTTTTTAAATCACATCCAATCTCTCAGCAATCCTGGGCACTAATTTGTCTCAGCGTCCATCTGGTCACCTACACACACTGTGTATCTTTGCAGCCTGGCTCTCTGAAAAGGCACAGCTGTCTAATGAGATGACTCAGGGATGCAACAATCATAAGTGGACTTCTGGCCTGCTGGGAACATGGTGGTGGCTCTGTATCTAAGGGCAAAGCCGCGAGAGGAATACAATGGAGTCAAATGGTTCGCTGGACTTGCTGTCTTATTTAGAAAATAGATAGCCAATTCTTGCAGTAATAACTCTCTCAGGTGAAAAGTTCTAGAAAATCTCTTCTTTTAAGAATCAACTTAACTTTAAAAAATACTGTTTCTCTTAAGTCTTTTTCAATACTTCCTGGCCTTGAATTAATCTTTCCTTCTTTTCCATACACATAACATTTTGTAAGTGCATCTCCACTTGTATTTTTCTCACTTTGTTTAATTAAATCTCTCTCTCCTTCCCTCCTCCCCCTCTTTCTCTCAATTGTGGGTTTTTTACAGCCTCCTTTTATTCTGACTACAACATGTGAGACAGCTATTATCATCCCATGTCCAGGTGAGGATAGAGGCTCAAAAAAGGAAAATATTCAACCAAAGTTACACAGTAGTGGATTCAGCCTTAAAAATGTTTTCTTTATGATCATACTGCATAATAAATATTGGTTAGATTTATTCCCAAAATAATAAATATTAAATACGATTTTTGTCTAATATTGAATAGAAAGTCAAATTGGCCAAAACATTTAAGTGTTCTGTTCCATGGAATCTTGCATTTTTCACATCTCGCATGTCCTTCCAGTACTGGCAATCTTTTGTTACTTTGCAAAGGAATTGAGTTGTAATTTAAAAGAGAAAAAAATGTATTAGTCATATCTGATAAATTATTTAATTTTCTTCATATCAATTTGGTTTTATAATAACTGTAACCTACAGTTTTGCAGGATGTCACCTTTGGGGGAAACTGGGTAAAGGGTATATGGGATCTCTCTGTATTATTTTTATAACTGCATGTTATTCTACAAATATCTCAAAAAGTTTTGTTTAAGTTGATTATGTCAATTTATTTCAGTTTTAAGTCACTATATCAATGAAGGGATATCATATAGTTTTTAGAAGTCTTTCTTTGTGTGTGTGCACACATTCCCCTAAAGAGACTATCTCAGCTCTGTGATACATATTCAGTCTGTCAGTCTTTCAAGAGTAATAGGCATGGAAAGGTGTTTAAAAATTAAGACACCGCCATCTGGAATATACGTATATTACATGTATTCATTGCTTTGTTTTAGCAAGAATATTTGACCATTTGCTAATAAACAAATGAAAAAGAAGTTTAAAGGGACAAAGATGAGTGGTGTGAATTTAAGTATTCAAGTAAGCCTAATAGAAGGAATGTCTCAGGGATGGAGGCACAGATTACATTTTCCTAAATCTGTTTATTTAAAAAGTGAGCGGCTATTTAAACTTAACGTCTAAGGCCTCAGAACCTGAATACTGAATTGAATTCCCAAATCACTGCCCCATAAGTTCCCAGATTTTTCTCTCCAAAAGAAAGCGTCATGTTCTACTACATTTTTATCTATAGCTTAACTTTGGGCATTATAGAATAATAAATATGTTTCAGCTATGAAAAAATGTATGGTTAAAAAATACTTTCTCTGACTATTAGTCAAGACCCTATTCTAATTAATCACTTCAAACTTGAAAAAATTTTGAGTACCAGGTTATTTAAAATGTATTTTGAATTCTGAGTACATGATTTCAACCCTTAATAAATTATTCTCTTAAAATATTTTGAAAAATAATCCCCCATGAATGAACTCAAAATATTGTCTATTCTACCTGCTTCTTAAGATCATCACCTTTTGTTCTCTCCAAAGTTTCTCAAATCCTTGGACAACTTTTACTGAAAGTGCAAGTTCACATCATTCAAAACAATAGAAATAAGTTGTTTTTATTCAGAACTAGAGAAATGACCAGCTTTCCAATACCATTCCACTGTATCATTTTGTAAAGAAGAATGAAAGGCTATTTACATTTTCCATTTTTGTATCATCTTTTGGCCTTTGCTTTCACCAACGGGATATGACATGAGACCATCTATAATAGAATAGCCAAGGCCCTTCACTGTAAACTCTTATGCACCATTTCTATTATAATACAATGAATTCAACAAAGGACTCAGAGAATGTTGTTAGGGTAAAAATGCTGACTATGATTTTTCCTTTCTGTGTCTGAGATAACATTTCATAACAATCCAAGGCAGATGGAAATAGTTACCTGTCTAGGAATTATAAATTCAATCCACATCCACCTGACTACTAGATACTTGTGTCCATTTGGGTAGAGGCCCCTCTTATCCAGAACTTCCAAAATGATCATTGAGAGAAATCGGCACACCTTTTTGATAATGACTGTGAACACTCAATTTGCCCTTTTCCTCATGGAAGACTGAATACTGAACCTTGCTCAATCAGTAATATGAAAGTGCTTAAAAATTTATATTTGGTAGTTGCCAATTTGATGGCAAGATTGGAAACCACTTTCTAGATTTTTTTCAGTAATGACATTATTTTAAAACCACAGATAAAATTGTCTGCGAAGATCATTAACAAGAGATTTTCTGGGTGGACACATAGTTTACGAGAAAAATCCCAGTGCTAAGAATAGATTTAAAAAATATACTTAGAATTTAAGCACCTTGGGAAGGTTTGGGGTTACTTGTATTCTCCTAAAATATACAGACTTTTCTGATAAAGAGCACTATTGAATCAAATTAAAATACATATTCATAAATTTATCTCTTAGAAACATTTCAGATCCATCACTATTTGTTCTTTACTCAACAGAGAAACCAAAATATTTCCTCTGATGGATGCCTGTCCTGAATTACCTGTATTGCTTTCTTGTGTCATGTCCAACTGCATTGGTCTCCCAAATTTTGGTAGCCAGAACTCTGACTGTATTCAGAAACAGAATGAAATTCAGCTGAAAGAGAAGATGATATTACAAAGAATTATTAAGTTATTCTTCAAGATGTTCATAAAAATGTATGTAAATTGAACTTTATATTCAAAGACTGAAAATTACCCATTCCATAAATGTGAATAAGGGAGTCTGAGATAAGATGTTGGAAAGCTGGTGAGTCTTGATTTGCCCTCATGAAAATGATAAAAAGTTTCAACAGCACTGAACACTAGAAATACTAGAGAATGATCTGCTAAAATCCACAGGGAATTTGCAAACCAAAGTTCATATGAAGCCCTGCGGCAAACTGGCAGGGTACAGGATAATCGCTGTTATAAATGGAACCAACTGCCCTTGTGAAATGGATTACCAAATTCTGTCTGTAATTGAGAGAGAGGAATAATAGAGTTGTTTTGGGGATGCTGTCACTCTAATGTGTGAAAAGTATTGGGTGAAATACATAACGATTTTTATTAAAAGGCAAATAAGATGCTGTATAAGAAAAGGCCCCCAGTGTAGACAAGTAAACTGAATTTGAAATACTACCATTGTAGGTACCACCAGAGACAATCAAGTTGTAGCTTTAAAAAAGGTGGGAAGGTATTGGTAGTTTAAGCCAATCATGTCCAAGGACCAAGGATCAGTGACCAAATCCAAAATGAAGAGATTTTTTTGAAAAAGTCTCCAGCTCTTGGATCATGAGGAAGTGGAAACTGAAGCCCTTGAGTTCCATCATTCAGGGAGATGTCTGCAGCCCAGACATGCTAGTACTTAGGAGTAACGGAAATGTAGATTGCAGAGTGTGGTTTGTGCCTTTGCCAGAGCAATGGCCAGAGAAGAGGACCCACCACATTCTGCATTTCTGGGAATGATGTGGTTTGCTGAGTCTTCAATCATTTCTGGAATTTGGAGAATTTGGTTATTGGGTGATTCATGTGCCCCACTCCACAATCCAGCTGATCATCTGTATCAGCCCTTCACTTTCGGCCATTTTCTTTGCCATCCTCCCACTGACTACCCTGCGGCACCTCTCACCTCTCACCAGTTTCACAGCTTTCTATAAGAACAGGAGCTGGGACTTAAGTACCACACCTGCAAGGAGGACAGAGGGGTGCTGTGAGCCAGGGGAAGAAAAAAGATGTTTTCAGGCCAGAGCTGCCATTTATTGAACATACTCTAGTTTAAATGCTCACATGGATATGGGACAGTATTTTTATTATGTCCATTTATTAAGGATGAAGAAACTCCAGTTCAAAGAAATTAGCTGATTTGACCTAAGCTACCCAGCTATCAGCTGGATTTGAATCAGTTCTCTGTGAGTCTGTATTGTAAATTCTAAACTAATATGTTCAGGAGGATAAAAAGATGCAAAATGCAAGAGTTGAGGGTCCCATTCATCCTCCTGACCTGCTAACAACACCTAGCTCCCTGACACAATCTTTTTCAATAAGAAAGTGAAAAGCTGCTTGTCTATAGTATGAGTGCTGTTTTCTAAATGGCCAAACTTAGTTCATGTCCCATTAATTCCTCCGTATCTGACTACAGTTCCCAGCAGTACAGTGACGCTGGGAGTGAAAACAGTGGGAAGTGATGCTATATAACTGTTGTGTGAAGGACAAAGTCAGTGGTAGGAGCTAAAGCTGGCAGAGCTGTAGATGCAATGCCAGCTGAGCACTGGCATTTGTCACTCCCCATTCCTGGATAAGGAAGAATTATAAATGGTTTCAGATAGGCCAAGCTTAAGCTCCATCTATATTAAAATGTCCTTAACCAGAGACTCTCTCCTTAGGCCAGTAGATACCACTAAATAAGTACCTGAAGCTCCCAGAAATTTCACTGAAGAAGATACATACCACCAGTACATTGGTTTAATAACTAAGGGGATACATTTAAGGACAATGAAGTGAATCATGGAAAGAATTAACAAAAACTAAGATTGAATAGCCCTTACTGCCTCAAAAGAGAGTCAAACAAAATGTATACATGCACACACATATTGATACATGAGACAATAGTTAGGTGAAACTCCAAATAATTATTCTGAATAATTTAGAAAATTATAAAATAAAGGGTAGTTAGAAACCAAGTTATTGATTCCTTACTACTCTAGGTTTCCTTGATGAATTCACCAATTTTCACATAAGACAGGCATATTATTGTCTCCATTTTACAGAAGGGGAATCAGCCACAGCTTACACAAATTACACATGGTCACACAGCTAGCAAGTGGCCTAGATGCACAGTGTAAACTCTGAATCACTGTATGAATCACTGTATTATACTGCCCATTAAATAGAGTTAACAGCAAATTGAGATGAAAACAGAAGTTTTTTAAAGAGCAGGATAGATTAAGAAAAGATTGTAAAGGATCTAAAATATAACCAAGTTTTAAAACCAATGTTAGAAACAGCAAACAGTAGATCTGACTAAATGGGAACACAGATTGAGCGATTCAGAAGACCCTTAAAGAAATCTTCACAAATGGAGGGATAAAGAACAAAGACTTATATGGTATAAGGGATAAGATGCTGATATGTAGGGCATGGAGTTGAGAGTCATCATGCAGATTATTTCTCTTTCTGAAGAAAAGATAATGATAAATAGAATGAATCAGTAAAGGCATAAGAGGAGAAAGTCCCTGCACTGAAGAGAGACCTTCTGTATCAGCCCTTAATCCCCTGCAGAAAATGGAAAATGACATTATATACTGGGCAAATAGACTGAAAAAGAACAAGACTAAAGGAATCTTCTTGTGAGATTTTTGCATTTTATTTTAAAGGAGGAAAGAATAATTCTAAAATAAAACCACTTAGAGAGTCCTTGTATATCTCATGTAACCTTGGAAAATTTTGCTTAAAGATGTACTTCAGGTAAACTATAGATACAACAGATAAACAAAAAACAGAGAAAGTGAATAAAAGGACCATTTGTAAGCATTAAAGCCACTCACACATACCAAAAGTGGTTTTAAAATAATGCAAAAATAAACATTAGATTCTTTCTCAATTAAAAAATTTAAAGAGTTACTCCACGGCAACCACAGATGAATTGAAACAAAGAACTTGCCATTTCAGCCACAAAGCCTCTGGCTCCTCGGGCTCTCGCTGAGGCTTTGCACCTAGAGTCCCCTCTGCCTGGATCATCCTCCCCACTGCCTCTGCTCTCCCACCCTAACGCTGTCAGCTCATTCTCAGGATTAAGGCTGAATGTCAGTTTTTCTCAGAAGCAGCGGAGAAGCCATACATTTAAAAGTTTTCCTCACCAATGATGCTTAAGTTTAAGGAGAAATTGGTGTCTGACCCCTCACCATGTCTTCCCCATTGTCTCACATGCAATGTCCTTGGTGTTTATCCAAGATCTGTTAAGTGAGTGAGTGAGTGATGAATGGAACTCTCCAAACCTTATGTGGATTTGAGTAAATTAGAATATACCCTTTCCATCTAGAATTTTTTACTTCTAGGTATCTATCCTAAAAGACATAATCAGAGAAAGAAGTCAGAATTTATGTATAGGAAAATCCACCATTATAAAACATGAACAAAACATCTATTTGCCATTGCCTAGTTGATCTATGCCTTTGGATACATGCTAAGGAGATGCGCTTTCTCTCAATTTTTAAATTTTCCTCCCAGGGGAGGCATCTCAATAGATGTGCACTTGGGAAGTTTTTGATGAGCAAATGTGGGGAGAAGACTGAGTCTGCTTAACTCAGCCCCTCCTTCCTGGCCTTGGGAGCTTGCAGAGTAGACTTTCTCCATGGCTTTTCTGCTGGGAGCCTGTCCTTCAGCATCTTGTGTCTAGGTGGGTAGATCCTGCCTAATTATGAGGTTCTTCACCAGGCCTGCGTGGCTAACAGACCTAAAATCACACCTTCCAGCCGCAGCTGCCACAGCTATGAGGGTTTCGCTTTGGTTCTCTCTCTATGTCCTTTGTTTCATATCTGAACTTTTTAGAATGTGAACTGCAAAGAGGTATGCTATGCATTTGTTTCCCTCAGAGACTCTCTGAATACATCCATCTCATCCGATATTTTGCCTTATTTTTCAATATCATGAACACAAGAAAAGTGTTTGCTTTGTTTATATATATACTGATGCTACATGTTGAACATTTAAGTAATAGATAATAAACTCCTTAATCTATCTCAATTTATATTGAATATGAATATAATTCCAATAACTGATAACAGCTATGAAGATGAAATATGTAATTCATTTCTTAGCAGTTAGAAATTCAATTTACAACTTAGCAACAGCATCTATGGTAAATGGTAGTACTTTAATTTTATTTGAAGTTCTGTATCTGACTCACTGAGAACTGAGAAGGGGGAAGGTATTCTGGAGTGCAGATTTTCCTTTGGGGAAAAAATCAACTTGGTATTTGCAATTCTATCATCCTGATTTCCAATTTCAGTTTCTTTAATAAAAGTTTTGAGTAGCTTTAAAATTGAGTTTTACCCAGCAATTGCACTTCTAGGAATTTTCCTGAAGAAACATCACTAATTCAAAAAGATAAATGCACCTGTATGTTTATCACTACATTATTTATAATAGCCAAGACATGGAAGCAACCAAAGCATCCATTATAGAAGCATGAACAAAGAAGATGTGTTACATATACACAATGGAATATTATTCAAACATAAAAAAGAATGAAATCATTTTCATTTGCAACAACATGGATGAACCTAGAGGATATTGCATTAAGTGAAATAAGTCAGAGAAACACAAATACCATATGATTACACTTACATTTAGAATCTAAAAAACAAAACAAAAAAGAGACTGGTAAACACACACAACAGACTGCTGGTTACTCTGTGGGGGAGAGGTATGGAGGGATGGATGAAGTAGATGAAGGGTATAAAAAAAGTACAAACTTCAATTAGAAAATGAATTAGCCACAGGAATGGAAGTACAGTATAGTGAATATAGCCAAAAATATTGTAATATCTTGATAAAGTGGCAGATGATAACTACACTTATGGTAGTAAGCATTTAGTAGTGTATATAATTGTCAAATCACTATGCTGTACATCTGAAACCAATATAATGTTGTATACCAACTATATTCCAATAGAAAACTTTAAAAAAATGACTGAATCTTGGACCTTTGTATTTGATCACTCTCGTTGGATAAACATTGCTTAAATGTACTATATGTACTATAAGAAAATGGCTCTGAAAGAAATTTCTGTCCTTCAAGTATCAAAGATATGTCACTAAGTTAGTTATACACTTACAGTTTTGATGACAACAATAGTTATCTTAGTTTTCCTTATTGCACATTCACATTTTAATTCAGCTAAGATGAAGTAACACACTGTTCAGGAAAATATTTTGAGGCTTTATGGCCTCTCCAAAGGGATGGATTTATACAAACGGAGAATGTGGGACTGACACAGCGAAAGAAGAAAAGACATGGATTGCTGTCCCACTGTCCATGGGCAACAGCTGCTGCTGCACTGAATGTCCCTTTGCTGCTTTTCCTAACAGCTTACAATTGTCCCAATTTTAATGCAACTCTTTAATTCCTGTATCTTTCTTTGGAAGCCTACATCAAGAGGATGGCTTCCCATGCGAAAATCTGAAGACTCTCAAAATAGCATGGTTGAAGCCAGAGTCAAGCAGGTAGGAGTATGTGCTTTAAAGTGATTAATTAATATCATTCCAACAGTCACACCTCCAAACTAGTTCATCTAATCCATAACCTTACTGCGTCAAGAGTTTTTTTAACAAAACCCCAATCTAGCCAGATCACTACTCTGCTTAAAATTTTCAAATGTCTCACCATGATTTCAAGGAAAACTCCAATGTCCTTTAGCAGAGAATATGAGTCTAATCATGATGCAAATCTCATCCAACCTTCCACTCTGATCTCTTGCATTTTCTGCAGATGCATTCTTCCTTCCAACCACAGAACATGTGTGGCTGTCCGTTCACACATTAGCATGCACTGATCTGCCTGTTAGAGGATTTCTCCTTTCCCTTCATACTTTCAGTTCCAATCTCACCTACTTGGTGTCTCCTTATAACTAAGCCTTCTGGACAGACTTTCTTGCTTTCTCCTCCTCATTCGTGACTCCCTGATGGCCACAGAAAGACAGACAGCCTGTGTTCCCACTGCATGCACCACCATTTCCATTGACTACCACCTCTATTCCCATGCCACGCTACTGGCCACTGTTCACTGAGTGTTTTTCATAGTTAAACAACTTAATTGTCTCATCTAGTCCTTATAATAACCTTACAAAATCGACATTGGAATCTCAAATTTCCTTTTTAGAAAGTGCAGCTTCGAGGGGCTGAATTATATAGTAAAGTTGGCAACTTGAAAGAGCGCCAGGATTCAATGGCAAATGCACTATGATTTACTTTTCTCCATTGTCCTTTGCTTCAATTCCTAATAATTTTGGGGTTTCGGTAGGCCCTTCTTTTTCACCAAATGCAAATTCAAATATTATATAAAAGTATTGGCAAGTTTAAGAACATTAATTTATCAATTCTGAATAAAAGTAGTAACACATGGGTTATCCCCTTAAAAAGATGATCGTAAGTGATGGAGAAGCAAACACAATAGAAGAGGAAATAGAAAGGTTGGTAGCATAGATAAGGATAGGGTAACAAAGGATAAAAGGAAACAGAGTAGTAAACACCTTACTTTGTAAAGTTAACTTTTTAATTTCATTGATGTTCTCTCAGGGATATGGTTTATCACTAGATGGTTTGATGGAGTGGTTTATCACTAGATTAATATAGGAGCATTTCATTAAAATTTAAATGATTGGAGTTTATAAATGCAATCACTCTCATTCATTAATCTACGATCCATTTTGAACTTCTCCTACAAGCAAGAATCAGGTCCAATTTGATAACAGGCTGTTTTAGCAGGAATATGAATTGGCTTCACTAGAAGTGTTCTGTATTTTATTTGTCCCTCTAAACATTTATATCAATGGGCTTCTGAAGTGAAGATTCCTTTTTGATCTCTTCTATATTTCCTTCTGAATTTTTCCCATGAAACAACT
The DNA here is from genome assembly GCF_040802235.1 of Manis javanica. Taxonomy (NCBI): domain Eukaryota; kingdom Metazoa; phylum Chordata; class Mammalia; order Pholidota; family Manidae; genus Manis; species Manis javanica. Next base: position 25,519,868 of record NC_133167.1, read on the forward strand.
AAGCTTTCATCTGACTCTTAGATCATACAAAACTTCAGCCACATTAATAGCTATCCTTCTGTACTCAATGTCAACATGCTGACAAACTGGGTAACATTGTCCAGAAGAAAACAAAATGAGAAAAATAACTGAAAAACAAAGAAAGACCAAAAAAAAAAAAAAACTACAGTTAAAGGATTAGACTGCTAACTTACTTTCAAATGATTTAACATTTAATATTGAAACATCAGTCCTTTTTCTAAGGACTTATATTCTTATAAGTTTATGTTTATGTTTATGTTCTTATATTAAAACATGAGAAACAGGAAAACACAGATAATATCATTTCTTCATCAAACCATAGAGAAGCTAATGCAATAAAGTCTTCAAGACAGGTCAAGAGTAAACATTATTTTGGTGATCTTTGTGAGATATAAAGACGTGTTAAACTTTGCTTTCTTTTGCAACAGAGATGAATATACAGTTGAACGATTACAGGCAGAAAGGTATCATACAACAAACATTGCTGACTTCAGTCATTTTCCCTATCACCTATTCGACAAGATTCTGTAGGACATGTCTTGGTCTGGAATCCTCTGACTTCTTGGAGAAATAATACCAAATAAAAGCTTCAGGCAATGTTTTGTAATGGATCATACTATCATTTTCTCTCAGTAATTCCTCTATTCTCCTGCTATTTGCCTCCTACTTTGGACCTACTACAAGGTGATCAGAATACTTAAGTAGAGATATAAAATAATGGATGAAAAGGGGAAAGAGTTGTAAGACCTTCCAACTGCTTGAACATGCAAATGTTCATGGATATTCTGAAGTCCTGGAATTGTCCCCACATGCTAGCTGATTAAAGGAAGGGTATGTGATTTCCTCAGGAGCTCAGTGCCAGCCATGAATATGGGTCTGTTCCCCAAACCGGACTCTCCCAACAGCTTCTGCTATAAAGTGAGAGTTTCCCAAACTTCTGTATAACGAAATGATAGACAAACTCCATTGGGTTTCAGCAGCAGTTAAAGTATGTGTCTTTTTTTTTTTTAACTATACAGGCTTTAAGACTTACCCCAATAGCTGCTAAAATTGGGGCTTGATAAATCCATTTGATGTTGCCAGCACTAAGCTCCCAGCATCTGAGACATGAAAAAGAACCTTTATGAATAAACTGGCAAAGCAAATAAGCAGTGAGAATTAAGTTGCATTTTAAGTTTTACCAAAACTCCAGCCCCGCTTTTATGAGACAAATAGACACACACACACACACACACACACACACACACACAAATCTTTTTATAAAACACCCAAACCAGTGTGGAAAAAAATGTGTAATGAGTCTTAATGTCTATATTATTAGCTACAGAGTATTATATACATTGGTGAATTGTTTTCATAGTAACAAGAATCAAAACCATGTTTCCAGAACCATAAAAAAGTGGTAGTACTCTATAATGTGGTGCAACCGATACTTCATTTTTACTACCACTGGAATGATGAAGTCCTCTCATTTCAGAAGTTAAAGCAATGCAATTTTATAAAACCCTAAGATGTAGAACACTGACAATAACTAAAATAATTCTTATCTATAGAAATGCAGCAGGGAACTAACAGTAATGAAAATGATTCTTGTTAATAGGAGCATAATAGAAAAACAATGTAAATGATTTTCGTACCTAGAAATGAAAATTATGTGTGGTGGAATATAACTGATGAGTGCCCTGTGAATATTGATCAGGTTTTGCCCTTCTTTTCTAACATTATTTCAGTGTTCATTTTACTAAATATAAGCAAGTGATTATTTTATTTCCCCTTTGAACAAGTTATAACATTTTACTGGTTCCCTCATTAATCAATGCGTTAAAAAAATCTTTGACAGCTGCTCATTTTATATTGCATAACATCCATGATTTTATCTTTCATTTTAAAAAGTTAGTTTTTAGCAGTACTTATAAAACATTATATAACTTACCAATTTGTTATATTTAACTTCTGCTTCCCTTCCACCCCAACTAGCATTTAAAGTTATACATGAGCAGTAATGATTGTTCTTATTTTCTGATGTATTATAAGTGTCTAGAACAATACATCGCATGTAGGTAGTCACTAAATATTTGTGGGCTTAAATTGAATTCAGATGAAGTTTGACCTTGAATTAAAGTCAATGTAAGCTTGACTCTACCTCACTCAGTCTGGTTTGTGGTAAAGGCAGGACACGATAATAAATGGAACAGCATTGAGAAAAACTAGTTTCACTTAAAACTTTAATGAAGCACTTTAAACAATATTTTTAAGTTAAAGATAAACAAAAGCCTTCAGTTTCCTCCTCCTTAGACAAAACCTAGCATTGACTGCGGCAACAGTAAATGAAATCTTAAAAAGAAATTCTAGGGATATAATGATAATTTTTGAATCCTAGGGAATAAATTTATCAAGAAGTTACTTTTGAATTAAGGAGCACTTATGGATAATAAATCTATTTCAACTAATAGTACTTATTTTTTAAATTTAATTTTTTATATAGACAATACACTCTCATTTCAAAAATCACACTATATATAAAAAAGGCAGACATTGAGACATCTCAGTCCTCTCCATGTTCCTGTCTACCTCTACCCTGCCCCTCTCCTTTGTGAAACTAGAAAAAGGAAACCTCATTTAAAATGGAGCTGGGAGGCCAGAAGGGGGAGCTCTCACACCCTACCATGGGTCATCAATTGCAGGCCCCAACAGGAAGAGACCTTGCATTCTCAACAGGAAGACACCTACTTTACTATTCCCGCAAGAGGAAGGAAGAATTTCTCCTCGCCAAGCAACAAGTATGGCCAAGAAAATACCACATCTCACCTAACTGGAAACTATCTCCACCTCCAACTCTTGCTTTCCTCCCATGGACTTTCATACAAAGCTCCCACTCCCAATTTCATCCTTTTCTTTATAAAGTAGCATTCCTCTCCTTTAATATCTAAACTTGCCTATGATTTGCCATAGCTTGCATGTCCCGAACTGCAATTCCTCCACTATTCCCAAATAAACCCATTTTTCTGGTAAAATAACTGCCTGTTTTACTTTTAAGGTTGATGCCTTGTAGGCAACATCTTTTATTATTTTCTTGGACATACTTCCATTGTTTCCTTATGCACGTACAAATACAAATATTATAATCTTATTTCCCCATCTTACAAAAATTGTAATGCATACTGTTTTGGAGCTTGTTCTTTCCTTTTAACAGGATTCTTTTTTAAATTTCCATATCAGTACCAAGAAAATTCAGTTGCATAGCATTCTATCGGGAGGATGTAACACAGTTAAATCAACCAGATCCCTAGAACAAAGTGTAAATCTCATGCAGCCACACTGAAATCTGAAAAATCAAAAGACCTGAAGTCTGAATAACATAGAAATCAAAGACAGAGACATTTTATACTTGTACATTAGTGAACATCTCCTAGCATTATTGCATGCATCTATTTTTCATGTGATTCAACCAGACAAGAAGGTTAAAAAATAGTGTCATTGACTTTTGCACAACACCTATCACATTACCCTAAAAAGGCTTTCTACTATAAGGAAAGTGGTATACACAGCATGAATACAAATTGAATATTGATTCACTAGCTGTAAGACTCTTGGATCCATAAGTTTTGTTTTCAGTTTTGATATTTGTTAATATCTTCACAATCTCCTTTCTTTGCCTCAGTGACATGGCATCATGGTGTCTCCTGACACCCTGGAATTCAATCATGCAATTCCAGCTCTACGAAATACTTGTATTTGAAAGTAGGTCAAAACCAGCTGCCTCTAAAAACAGGAAAAACTTGACTTTGATTATTTTCAATGCCAAAATGTCAAATGTGCCCTTTGATGTGAGAGGTAACTCAGATTTCAGATTTCTTTTTTTAAAGAAAATGCTATTAATCCTTGCTTTTAATTAATTCTTCGGTGTTGTAGTTCACACTGTGATTGTTAACATGGCTCCCAAACTACCCTCTGTTCAGATTTTAAAAAATAAATTGTAACACTCTAGGTAATGCATGAATGAATGTCAATAAAAGTGCAGTTCTGAAAAGTGGTGTATGTGGTACAGGGGTCTGAGTAGAAATGAGAACTCCCTACACTCAGGATTGAAAACAGGAGACGCACTATTCTGCTAAGGGATCTAGGGAATTGTATTGATGGAATATTGAATTATCTTCGTATACTCTGATAAGAGTAGAGGAAATGAAAAACCCTGAGAAAGATGCAGATTTCCTAAGAAAAACAGAGGGTATCTTTCCTTGGTCCTTTCCCTTGCAGGCCTGACTTTTCCTGCGGACATCTCGTATCTCCTTTGAGTGAGCAGGAGAAGGTAATAAGGTATCCTGGAAATATTTTTGCTTTTGTAAAGAAAAAGAAAAAGAAACAAAAATATATCTTAAGTTCATTTGTCCTATCTATTCAATTACCTTACCCTACCTTGATCAAATAACAATTGTGATAGAATTTTAGAACTGAAAGAGACTTCCTCTGTATATTCAATAGAGTTCAGAATATCTTCTAAAATTGGGTCTGATCTGCGCATCTCTAAATGGCCAAGATGCAAAGAATAATCAGTTCTAGCTTTGTAAGGCCAGATCAGAAAAAGATGAATTTCAAATGTAAGAGACCTGAACACGGACCCCATCCATCCTTCAGAGATGCTCTAAGTCTGCTCTCCCACCGGAATTTTGTGACATGACACCATACATAGGTCAGTTTATGCTCAGGAAAACCCCTAAGAATTTTCTATCTATAGGTAAGCTGAATTTCATCAAAAGTCAAGTCAGACAATTCTGAAATTATGCCATGTATGTAGTAATATAGTTTTATTTGCAATATAATGTAAAATGACCCTTTAACCCAATTATTGCCCTCAGATCAGGACACTATAGAATTCAAGATTTTATTCTGAGTAAGGTAGAAATAAATAATTTGTACAGAGGAGTAACATGATCCAACTTATATTTAATTTTTTTACATTAATTCAACTGCTTAGGGCAATATTTAGTATCAGTTGTATTTTTCAAAATATGTATCTAAAGGATTCTTTGCTTCAAGATTAATAAACTTGTATTTTTTATTTTTTTCAGTGTAAAGACTTATTATTAATGGTTATGACTTAGTTTATGATTTTTAAGAAAGAATCCAAAATAACTAAGAAAATTAATCTAATTCAAAATGAAATGTACTGTGAATATATTTGTTTTCTTTCCATGCTCAATGCCTGGAAAATTTTTTAAATGGTTGGAAGAGTCAAAACTGCTCCAAGCTGGCTGCAGGCTTTGAATATGTAAACTGATATCCCTAGGTCTCATTTCATTTATCTGTCAAATGAGAGGGGTGGGCCCCCAAATGTCAAGTGGTCCTTCTACTTGCTTGTATCATATCCTAAGTGTATTAACTTAGCCATCTCTTTGCCCTTACTTCTCACAATAACTTCAATGGAAACATCTAGTCTGCCTATAGTGTTAATTGAGTGCCTCTGGAGCCCGACTGTGCAGCCAAATTCCTTCTCTACCACTTGTGGCTGAATGACTTTGGGTACAACTTCTCTAGCCTTGGTCTCAGTAGGTTGCTATGAGGATCAATTATATTAATATTTGCAAAGCTCTCAGAAAGTGCCTGGAATGTGATCAGTACTCAAAAACATTAGCTACCATCTTTATTACTACTTTCTTACAATTTTTACTCCATGGGCTGATAACAATCTTTATAAATGCAAATTTGCTGTTATTATCACTCAAAAAATAAACTCAGCCATCCTGATACAGCCTATAAAGGTCTGGAAAGCCTGGCTCCCATCTCTTCTCCAGCTTCATTTTTAAGCTCTAACTTTAGTAGAATCAAAGGCTCCTATGACTTGGTAAGATCAAAATCAAAATATCATAAGCTAGGATTAATGAAAGGGTGAGTTCTCACTTCCAATGAAATAATAATAAACAAAGACATTATTTTTAATCAGACATTACATGTAGGTATAATTAATGAAATCATTAAAGGAATAATACTAAGTATTTAGCATTTACCATCCCAAGCCCTGTATTGTTTCACATACATTAGTTCATTTAATTGCACAACCACCCTGTGAGAGTAACATTAATTTTCTCTGCATTTGGTAGATGAGAATTCTGAGGCTCAGCGGTCAGGTAACACACCTGTAGCCGCAGGACCCGGCAGCAGCACAACAGGCCTGCCCCTCAAGTTCCTCCTCCTCATGTTCCCGCTTAGTGCCTCCTATCTGTCCTGCAACCTGCTAAGTGTTTTGTATGTATTAAGGGCATTTATACATTTGTATCCCTGTTTTATAAATAAGAAATTGATACACAAAGAAGTCATGTGTCTTTCCCATTGTTCCAAAACTAGAGCAGCTAAATCAAAATTTGAACTCAGGTCTGCCTAATCTAATGAAGGGTTCTTTGCCATCACCCAGCATCATTGTCCTGTACTCTAAAATACTGCATTAACTTAACCTCAGGCTACTTAGAATATCCTACTGATTCACGAGGATGGATTCCACTTCGAGTGTGCATGTTTTATTGTTTAAAAAGACTTAATTATGCTACAGAAGACAAATACGATGGATGAAACCCATAGGTTGCATTAAATATAGGCAAGTATTAAGTGTAGCACATGTGTGTTAGACACAGTGTAGATCTGGGGAGACAGGGGTCCCCTTCCCGGAGCAAAGTTCCCTATAAAGCCAAGTAAGGCAAGGGGAAGGGCAGGTTGGGAGAAACCCTCTTTATTGCTCACGAGGAGGAACGGCTGTCTGTCCGTCTCCTCTGGCCGCGTGCTCTCTCCGTCCTCCCGGGTTTTCACTTGCAAAGCCCACTTGGTGCTTCCCGTCCTTAAGCTAGGGCACAGGCGCTCACTTCCCTGCCCGTCCCTTCCAGAAGCTCTGTGGGCGGGTCCTTGGTGACTGGCGGACTCCAGACTGAGTATGTACCAGAAACGGAGGGGAGGTGAGAGTGGCTGTTTTCTCTCCCTGCCTTGCTGTGGATCCTCGGATCCTCAGAGGGTGCAGTGGTAAACGCCTATTGATGTGTAAATGTTAAGGCCAGGCGGGAGATTCTGGAAATTCAGTGATTTACCCCACACATAGGTATAAAATATATACGAGGCATGGGGCACAAAATATCCCTGATACACAAGAAGTGCTCAATATTCTTGACATCTTAATTCAGGCACTGATCGGTGAAACCCATACCCACATATCCTTTGCCCAAGGAACACAAATAAAACTTAGAGCTGCTCAGGAGGCTGACTGGCAAGCTACAAGTGTGCTTGCCCCTACATCTCTCTAAGACAGTGTAAGTCATTGTATGTCATTGGCCCAAACAAACTTCTGTCTGTGGTCCCACTTGCTGCAGCCTCATCTCTGGACCTCGTAACCACACCATCAGGAGGGAAGACTGATGTGGGGGAAAAAGAGAGAGGAAATATCAATATTGCCTATCCCAGACTCAGTGGGGTCCTTCCACTTGCTTGCACCATATCCTGTGTGTTAATTTACCCATCTCTTTCCTTTTCTTACAGCATGTTTTAAATTGATTTCATAAACCAGGGATTTCGAGCATCCTGATCTGGTCTGTGAGTCTTTCTGTTCCATGACTCTGGGACGGATGGCTTGCTGGTAATGTATCAGAGGCTACCATTACACCAAGGTAATTTCCCACATGACATCCCTAAAGGGCAATGTGGGGAAGAACAGTGTGAATTCAAGTGTCAATTCCAAGCAGGAGGGCTGGGTATTGAGAAAATCTGAAGCTCTTTCTTTACCTCCTCCTCTTTGTCACTCACCTTGCATCAGCCAGAGCAGCTCGTGTCACGGCCCAGGCTGCAACGAATGCTGCTGGAAACCCTGAAATAAGAAAAGGAGTCAGAGACCATATTTCTTGTAAAATTAAGGTATTTTTTTTCTCTCATAGGCACTAATCATAAGAATACATTATTAAAAGTTGAGAGAGAAAAATGGACATGAAAAATGTTGCTATGTGTACAAGAAAAGTCCACTTTATTGTTCATCTTGTCCACTTGAGAAATGAACCAGGTATATTGCTGTTAATTGTTCTTAAAAGTCTGAAGATGAAGTTGGCCCCAGATTTCATTCCATACTCTGAGGGCATTGAAGCTCCTGGAGCGAGAAGTGTGCAATGGTTGGTGCATTTGACTTTGAATCTTGCCACACCGACAGCCACATGCTTTCAGAGCAGAGTGAAGCAACAAGAGGGGCTCAAAGGAGCTGTAGGAAGGTGGTTGTTTTAAAAAACTAGAACTTCTTCATTCTCAAAGTGAAAGGCAAAGAGAAGCTATACTGCAAGTTATAAAATTGGAAAGTTTTGACCAGTTTAGCCTCTTCTTTTCATTGGTTCATAGTGGCTCAAAGCAGAAGGATTGGCATGAACTAATAGCTTAGTAAAGGGTGGCCACTATGTTACTTAGATTATAGCATCATAAGATACTTGCCATTCATAAATGATAAACACCTTGTGAGCCTACAACATCAAATCTGTCATCTAGTATGGTTGTCGTTCCTAGGCCAAAATTTTCGTGGGCAAATTAATAAACATTATAAATGAAGGTAAGAAATTACACTTGCATAGAAGCTCACTGGACTATTTTTTGTTCTCTTTTTCATAGAAAAATCTGAAAACTAGTTTCCTGGATTTCATGAGACAAATTCCTGACTTTCAGGAGGGACAGACTGCAAGATATACCCCAAGTAAGAGTTGCTGGGGGACGTAAATACAAAACCAATAAATAAATAAAGCAAAAGAATTTATTACAAGTGTGATCAGTGGTGTAAAAATAAAAATAAAATAAAATAAAATAAAATAAAATAAAATGTAACCCAGACGAATGTCTACATTCATTTCACGTGTCCTTTGCACCCACTTCAGTTTGACCATCAGTTCATGCTATAGTTGATTGGACTCTGAAATCACACACACAAAAAAAAATCACAGAAATAACTCTTGCAGAACATTGTAATAGAGAATCAAAGGATTTAATGGATAACTTCTCATTACATGGCCCTTATGAAAGAGATTTTAAAAAAGAGAGACCATAGTGAAAACAGTACAGAACCTAGGAAGCACCTTACAAAATGAGAGAAAAGGTTTAACCTAAGTTTGAACATTTTTATTAAACATAATATTAAATTCTTTACTTTTTACAAACATATTTGTAATTTTTCAGGTATTCTTTCTTAGCAAAAAAGTGAACAAATAGATTCAGATGAAGAAAAATTTCATCAAAAAATGAAAATTAGATGATGCCCTACAATGCTATTTCTTTGGTCTTCTCAATGATTGCCTAATTGAATTTAACCTCAACCTGCCTGTGTGGCAATTTCATTTTATGATTCTGTATTCCAATTTTATTCATTGTGTCTACATAACTCTTCTTTTTTATAATCTGCTTGAATTCTATGTTCTAGGAAATTATTTATGTCAAAATGGATCTACCCAATTCTAATTATTAAGTTCCTCTTGCATATTCTTTCTATCCATCTACCTACCTATCCATACATCCAGTAACCATCCATTTATGTGTCAAGGATTATTCTAGTCTCAGAAGATAAAACAATGAACACACAAATTATATACTTATTTTCCTGAAACTTATATTCCAGTCATGGAGGCAAAATTAATGACACAACTTGAGTTATCAGTTAGCAGCTATGAAGAAAAACCAAGCATGATGCTCCTCAAAGACTGGTCCAGAAAGGCCTGGCACGGACCCCTTTGCTGTTCTGCTGCCTTGGCTGTGTTTAAAAAGTGTCTGCCTGCCTTTGGTTAAACTTTTCATATTGTCTCATTTGCAGGCCTTTAATCTTCTGTTCTTTTACAATCTCCTGATCAGGCAATTTCTGGAATGATATTCTACACCCATTGATTACTGGTATTTCAGTTGGAATTATGTTTTAGATGAAAATTAAAGTAAGTATTTTAGGCATCATGTCTTAATGAAATCGCTTTTCTCATCCTCTTGGAAGATCCTCATTCATAAGACTAGCATAGAGACAATCAAAGAATAATAAAAAAAACGGTAATTATCTGGGGGCTCTTCAAGGATTTTTGATCACCTAAAGTTAAAATGATTGGGTCCAAATGAGTAACAAAGGAATCCAAGCAAGTTCTCTTCTCTAGTGAAGCCAGTAAATCACATCATTGGAAGAAAGTATGAAACTGGGGTTCACCCAGCCTACCAAGGTGAAATTCCACAGGTATTTGGTGTCTAGCAAAGGATCCTACAAAGCAGCTATAATGTTTTTGATCATTATTTTTCTTACAGGAATTTTGAAAAATGATCAGAAATTAAGATGGTATTTTAAAATCAGACTCTGTGTTGAGATAAAAGAGAAAAATTGCTTAGTAATCAGACTTGAATATTTACTTCATTAAATGGTAGCTGTGCTTTAGTAGCAGAAAGATATTGTTAAAAGAATATTACTACTTTTTTTATATATACCCTAGGACATTTTTTTAAAGTATAGAGTTGCAAAGAGAGGGAGAAGGTCAGAAGATAGACCAACTATAGAAATAGCTCTATAAAAATTGGTTATTACTATTCTAGATTTTGCTTAATTGAGCATATTTCATGTAAAATGGCTTTTCAAAGTAAGCCTCCATGTAAATCCTACTTGCTTTCATGAATGTTTTCAAACCATTTGATAAAATGAAGATTTCAAGTAATGATGTTTTTCTACTATAGTTGTCATTCCTAGGCTAAATTTTCATGGACAAATTAATAAACAGTGTAAAGGAAGGTAAGAAATTCATGCTTGCATAGAAGCTCCCTGGACTATTTTTTTATTCTCTTCTTCATAGAAAGATTTGAAAACTAATTTCCTGGATTTTGTGGGACAAACTCCTGACTTTCAGGAGGGACAGACTGAGAGATATACCCCCAAATAAGAGTTGATGGGAGAGTTAGCTACCAAACCAACAAGTAAATAGAGAAAAAGAAGTTACGAGTGTGACCAGTGGTGTGAAAAATCCAAAAAAATACATTGTAATGAGGACAAATGTCTATATTCATTGTTTAAATTTCTATTGACACCTGTATCAACTTCTAGTAATTATGTAGGTACATACACGGATATTATTTTGATTTAAAGGTAAACTACCAAAAACTGTCGAGGAAATTTCCAAAGTACCCTAAAAAAAATGAAATATACCTTTTTATTTTTAGTAACTGCTAATCAAAGATAAGGAAGAGCCTTAAAACAGACAAGCTGCCTCAGAAATAAAACTTTATTCATGACAATCACTATTTCATAAGAAATTAAATATTACAGTGACTTGACCCTTTCTCTTCTTAAAGGTTATTAATTAACTAACAGGTAATGCAGTGTTCCTTATTTCACATTTTCAATTTTAAAATGATAGTAAGGCAAAACAGGTAAAGGAATACTCTTATTTTGGAGGGAAAAAATCTTTCAAATTTAACCTTGAGGCACTTAGTTCATTCTTTTCCTAATTACCTCATAATTTGGATGTTAAAATGGCAATTGAGATCTGCTATTGTTAATCTCATGACTTCTTAATTTAAACATATATGAGTTGTCATTTCTCTTAAATTTTGACAAACAAACATCCTTTTCTCCACATCATGTTGAGTTAGTACCTAGTCCAGTAGTCCCTCTAGTACTGATAAGGCATTTTTGGAACATGAGCTGAATATCCCTTTTTTTTTTTTACTTACTTGAGCCAAAAATAATTTGGATTATTTTCTTCAATGACATGGTAAGCCTACATAATTTTATAATTTATTTTGTTAAATGTAGTTAAGATGGTCTTTAAATTCCTTTCTGGTATTTTCCTAATATGATCTAGAAATACAAATGAAAAATGCATCATTACAGTTTAGAAATTCAAAAATCAAATATTAAGGGTGAAATTACTGCTAAAGCAGGGCACCAACCCAAGACATGAGCAGTTCTAAATGTGTATGGCTAACAATGCATTTTTCTCTTACACCAAAGAGTCTTCTCAAGAATCTGGCTTAAAAACACTAACCATAATGGTGAAAAGCTTGTTACCTCTGAGAGGATTATAGACTAGATCTTAATAATTTTCCACAGTCAACAACAAAAGAGAAAGAAGGAGGGGTAAAGACAAAATGGGGAGGGATTATGGCAGGAAAAAGGCTGAAAGAATGCCCTCAAATCCACAATCCATCTTAAAAGAAAAGGAGACATAAATCCCTTACCCCAGCCTATCAAGGTGAAGCTCCACAGGTATTTGGTGTCGGAGAAGAATGCCACGAAGATTAGACTATGCAGGTAGAGACCTTCCACCAAGATCCAATAGTAGTTTGTAGCCAAGAAGTAAATAAACATTACAACAGCAATCTTGCACCCAATCTGTTACAAATAAACCAGAATTGTATCATGTTAGAACTACTGATTGTACTAGATGCCAACATTAGACCACCAAAAAGTGACTCTTTAGTTTCCTTTTTATAATCAAATATCTCCTGTACATAAGTAGGTCAAAACTGTTGAAAGAGACCAAAACAAAGTTGTTTTAATTTAGCATTTTTAAGACTATGGGTTTGATTCTATTTTTAAAATAAGGTATTTTTTTTCCTTGAGAAGTTATAAAACATCACTTTTTCTTAATTTTTCCTGTTTAAAAATAATACATGTTTCTCAAAGAAAAGTAGAAAAGTACAAAAAACTATAAAGAAGAAAATATCATCCATCATTCTACCACAGACTTATTCTATTCTAGGCTTTTTTATGACCCCAAAGGCAATGGTTTGAAACAATAACCATTTAATATCTTATGAATCTATGGGTTCGCTAGGTGATTCTGCTGAGCTGGACCCGTCTCAGCTAACCTTGTCTAGGCTCACTTATAAAGGCTTACTCTCAGCTGACACATCATCATTCCCACTTCATTCTATTGGGTAAAGTAAGTCACAAAGCCAGTCCAGCATCAGAATCAGCAGGGACTACAAAGTCACAGGGCAAAGGGCAAGGATACAGAAAGGGTATTAATTTGCACGATCAAAGCAACTAATCTACTCTACTAAATTTTCAGATATATTGCTTCAATAACCTAATTAACTGATAACTGGGTAATTCTATTTACTAAATAACATGAGGACATTTAAGAAGAGATTCAGGTACCATGGAATTTTATTTTGAAACGAGTCTTTGGGTCTACGATAAAGGAACTAAATATCATGTGTTTGTAAATCCAGTGCTTCTGGTTTTGCCACTAGGCTTTTTACTTTTGAAGTTGGTGAGCCATGATAGCTGCTGTGGATCACATATCAAATGCCAATCATGTGCTTTCTCAAGTTCCCATTCCAAAATGTTCTGGAGGAAAGAACCCAAGCACTTTTAATAATCCAAAATGATGAGTGATTAGGCATGAGATTTGAGGGCAGAATTGAAGTAGTAAACGTCATTATACAAACTGGTCATTATTTCAGTTAATTCAGAGATAAGCCAAAACAAGTTAACACATATTTAGTGCATTGTTAAGTTTTATTTATTTGTAATGGTGTATGACTCAGTAATGAGAGAAAATTATGAAAACACTTACGTATTGTGATTTGTCCACAGAAGGCACATCTATGGAATTTCGTAGGTCGTCCTGCATTATCAGGGACTGTTGCTCTTTTACTCCTGTGTGAGCATGCACCACTCTGTCCTTGACAAAGATGCTTGCAGCCCTCAGCATGAAAGATACAAATAAGTGCATGTGGATATAGTTCCTAGTGCAGTGCAATCGTCTATGGAGAGAAAATACCAGTATTTCGATCTGAATAAAATTAGAAATGGGGGGAAGGGGGAATATAAATGAGCCCAATCTCCTCCCAAAAAAGAGAATATAGTAAACCTGAACAAAGACGGAAACACATTATTATGTTTGCAGGAGAAACAACTGGGATCAAAAACTAAAATCTAACTTTTCAAGGGTTAGTAGAAAATTTATCCTGATCTATTACCACGTTTATATCAAATTTCCAGGGTTAAATATTATACTGCATTGTACTATAGCACTGTATTAAAGTAATAAATGATCAATGGAAAACCACTGAAAAGGGATATACATTGTTAGCACTGGAACTTTCACACTTTCAGTACAGTCTCAGAAATTTTGAGACTTCTGTGTCTTGGGTGGATAGGAAACGGAACCTGGCCTTTCAATGGAGAAAGTGATTGGCAGTCACTCACCTGAAATAGCCAATGATGAGAACAGCCACAGCTAAGGAACCGAAGGAGATGGAATACCCAATAGTGTACATGACATAGAGGCGCTCAAAGAACTCTTGCTGTGGGAGAAGAGATTTAATTAGAAAAAGAGGCTTAAACAAATTGGTTAATGCAGATAAACAAAACTCATGCTCTCACACATTTAGGAACACAAAATGCATTATAATTTTCATAATATATAGATGAGTTTTCTGGCCTTCCTTTTCTTTCCTAAATTCAAGTCAGGGGTAAAAATGTAGTAACAATACTCTGCATTTCTTGTTGCTTAAGTGAGGCCAAATTAAATGTTGCAATATTTACTTGCCATATTTCTGTACTGTTCATTTTAACTAACTGGATTGTTTTTTCTGTGATACTTGAAATAAACAAAACACACATTCCAGAACTATTTTAAGAGAAAATTGGTGAAAAGAATATGCCATTTTTGGAGTATTATTTCTGGTTTTCTTTAACTTTTTTATGGAGTGGTAATTTACATGACATAAAATGTACAGATCTTAAATGAGCAGTTTGATGGGTTTTCACAGATCAAGTTCACTGTGCCCTTGTTAGTCAAAAAACTACCCACCATTCACCCCCACGTAATTACTGTTCAAATTTCTGTCACCACAAGTCAGCTTTCTCTGTGTACTTCATATATTCCTTGACTATTCTTAGACTTCTTAGAATTATACACTACACACTCTTTTTGTCAGCCTACTGTTTTTGATACTCTCTGATACTGTTGCATGAATCAATGGTTCATTCTTATTTGTTTTTCATTTTAAAATAATTGTAGATTCACGAGAACTGTAAAAGATAGGAAAAGTCCTATGTACCCTTCACAAAGTATCCTCCAATTATACTAAAATATCAAAACCAGGAATTTGACATTTGTGAAACTTGTGTTTACAGTTCCAAGTTATTTTATCACATATGTAAATTTTTGTAACCATCACTGCACATAGGTACAGAAGTGGTCCATCACCAGAAAGATCTCTCTTGTGCTGTTCCTTTACAGTCACACCTACCCTCCTCCTCCCCACCACCCTAACACCAAGCAAACATTAATATGTTTTCTATCCCTATAATTTTGTCATTTCATAAATGTTATATAAATAGAATCATACAGTATGTATGAGATTGGTGTTCTTCACTCAGAGTAATTACCTCAAAATCCATTCAAGTTGTTGCACATTTTAAGTTTCTTTTATTGCTGAATAGTATTGCATGGTATGTAAATATGTCATTATACTAGAAATGAATTTCAAACTTTGTAGATAGCATACATTAAGTCGTGTTTTTTATAGACTCTTTCAATCTCTGTTACTTGGTATATTTACACTGTCTGTTTTTAATGTATATTGATATATTAAGGCTAAATCCATCATTTTATTTATTTTTCCTGTCATGCTATTCTTCATTTCTGTTTTATTTTTCCTGACATCCTGTGGATTACTTGAACATTTTGTAGAATTTCATTTTCATGTACTTTTTTGTATCATGCTTTTCATGGTTGTTCTAGGTATCACATTGTACGGTTTAATGTATAACCTTCTATCATTTTCACCTTTATTATCATCTAATTAAGCATTGAAAGGTATTAATCTCCCTCTAAGTTCTTCTCTAGCTGTTTCCCTCAATTTCTAACATATCAAACTTTCATATTTATTCAGTTCAAATTTTTCCATGGGTCATATATTCCCAACTATTTGTGAATTGTCTACATATTTTATTTTAACTGATTATCAATTAATTACTTTGTGGTCAGAGAATACACTCTGTATGATTTTAATCTTGAGATTTATTAGGACTTCTTTACAGCCAGGCATATATTCTATCTTGAAGAACTTTTGGTGCACTCTTTTAAAGAATGTGAACTTCATAGTTATTGGCTATAGTATTGTAAAAATGACATTTTAATCAAGTTATTTGAAAGAGATCATACAAAAGTTTTTTTCTAATTGTGATATCAATTACTGAAAGAAAAGTATTTTTTTTTTAATTCCAATACTATGGGATCTGGCTATATCTTTCTTTAGCTCTGACAATTTTTATTTCATGTAATTTGAATTTCCTAAATGCATACTTATTTAAGACTGCCATTTGTTTTGGTAAATGACACTTCTGTCAATCTAAAACATGCTTCCATCTTCATAATAGGCTTTTTCTTGAAGTCTGCTTAGCCACACTCACTTTCTTACACTTATAGTATGCACAGCATATACCTTTTCCTACCCTTTTAATTATAACATATTATCTTTACATCTATCTGTACCTTTATATTTAGAATACATTCCTCTTTTGTCCCTTTTTTATCAAAATATAGTTGATATACAATATGATATTGGTTTCAAGTATACAAGACTGATTCAAAAGTTATACACATTATTTTCTGTTGCATTTTGTTTTGTTTTATTTTGGTATCATTAATATAAAAATCACATGGGCAACATTGTGGTTACTAGATTCCCCCCATTATCAAGTCCCCACCACATACTCCATTACAGTCACTGTCCATCAGCGTAGTAAGATGCTATAGAATCACTACTTGTCTTCTCTGTGCTATACTGTCTTCCCTGTGCCCCCACACCCCACATTATGTGTGCTAATTGTAATGCCCCTTATTCCCCTTCTCACTCCCATCCCGCCCACCCTCCCCAGACCCTTTCCCTTTGGTAACTGTTAGTCCATTCTTGGGTTCTGGGAGTCTGGTGATGTGTTGTTTCTTCAGTTTTCAGTTTCTTTTATGCTCCACAGAAGAGTGAAATAATTTGATACTTATCTTTTTCTGCCTGGCTTATTTCACTGAACATAATACCCTCTAGCTCCACCTATTTTGTTACAAATGGTAGGATTTGTTTTATTCTTATGGCTGAATAATATTCCATTGTGTATATGTACCACAGCTTTGTCCATTCATCTACTAATGGGCACTTAGGTTGCTTCCATTTCTTGGCTATTGTAAATAGTGCTGCAATAAACATAGGGGTGCATATGTCTTTTTAAACTGGGGTCCTACATTCTTAGGGTAAATTCCTAGGAGTGGAATTCCTGGGTCAAAAGGTATTTCTATTTTTAATTTTTTGAGGAACCTCTATACTGCTTTCCACAATGGTTGCACTAGTTTACATTACCACCAGCAGTGTAGGAGGGTTCCGCTTTCTCTGCATCCTTGCCAGCATTGGTTGTTGCTAGTCTTTTCTATGTTGGCCATCCTAAATGGTGTGAGGTGATATCTCACTGTAGTTTTAATTTGCATTTTCCTGATAATCAGTGATGTGGAGCATCTTCTCATGTGCCTGTGAATTTCTTCTTTGGAGAAGTGTCTGTTCATTCCTCTGCCCATTTTTTAATAGGGTTATTTGTTTTGTGGGTGTTGAGGCATCTGAGTTCTTTATATATTTTGGATGTTAACCCCTTGTTGGATATGTCATTTACAAATATATTCTCCCATACTGTAGGATGCCTTTTTGTTCTGCTGATGGTGTCCTGTGCTGTACAGAAGTTTTTAGCATGATGTAGTCCCATGTGTTCATTTTTTATTTTTTTATCTTGCCCAAGGAGATGCATCCAGGAAAATTGCTCATGTTTATGTTCAAGAAATTTTTGCCTATGTTGTCTTCTAAGAGTTTTATGGGTTCATGACTTACATTCAGGTATTTGATCCATTTTGAATTTACTTTTGTGCATGGAGTTAGACAATGATCCAGTTTCATTTTCTTGCATGTAGCTGTCCAGTTTTGCCAACACCAGCTGTTGAAGAGGCTGTCATTTCCCCATTGTATGTCCATGGCTCCTTTATCATGTATTAATTGACCATATATGCTTGGGTTTATATCAGGGCTCTCTAGTCTGTTCCATTGGTCTATGGGTCTGTTCTTGGGCCAGCACCAAATTGTCTTGATTACTGTGGCTTTGTAGTAGAGCTTGAAGTTGGGGAGCATAATCCCCCTAGCTTTATTCTTCCTTCTCAGGATTGCTTTGGTTATTTGGGGTCTTTTGTGGTTTCATATGAATTTTAGAACTATTTGCTCTAGTTCTTTGAAGAATGATGTTGCTATTTTGATAGGGATTGCATTAAGTCTGTAGATTCCTTTAGACAGGATGGCCATTTTGACAATATTAATTCTTCCTATCCATGAGCACCACATTGTTTCCATTTATTGGTATCTTCTTTAATTTCTCTCATGAGTGTCTTGTAGTTTTCAGACTATAGGTCTTTCACTTCCTTGGTTAGGTTTATTCCTAGGTATTTTGTTCTTTTTGATGAATTGTGAATGGAATTGTTTTCCTGATTTCTCTTTCTGCTAGTTCATTGTTAGTGTATAGGAATGCAACAAATTTCTGTGTTAATTAATTTTGTATCTGCAAGTTTGCTAAATTCAGATATTAGATCTAGTAGTTTGGGAGTGGATTCTTTAGGGTTTTTATGTACAATATCATGTCATCTGCAAACAGGGACAGTTTAACTTCTCCCTTGATAATCTGGATGTCTTTTATTTCTTTGTGTTCTCTGATTGCTATGGCTAGGACCTCCAGTACTATGTTGAATAGAAGTGGGGAGAGTGGGCATCCTTGTCTTGTTCCCAATCTTAAAGGAAAAGTTTTGAGCTTCTTGCCGTTAATTATAATGTTGGCTGTGGGTTTGTCATATATGGCCTTTATTATGTTGAGGTACTTGTCCTCTATACCCATTTTGTTGAGAGTTTTTATCATGAATGGATGTTGAATTTTGTCAAATACTTTTTCAGCATCTATGGCGATGATCATGTAGTTTTTGTCCTTCTTTTTGTTGATGTGGTGGCTGATGTTGATGGATTTTCAAATGTTGTACCAGCCTTGCATCCCTGGAATAAATCCTACTTGATCGTGATGGATGATCTTTTTGATGTACTTTTGAATTCGGTTTGCTAAAATTTTGTTGAGTATTTTTGCATCTACGTTCATCAGGGATATTGGTCTGTAATTTTCTTTTTTTGTGTTGTCTTTGCCTGGTTTTGGTATTAGAGTGATGCTGGCCTCATAGAATGAGTGTGAGAGTATTCCCTCCTCTTCTACTTTTTGGAAAACTTTAAGGAGGATGGGTACTAGGTCTTCACTAAATGTTTGATAATATTCAGTAGTGAAACAATCTGGTCCAGAAATTTGTTTTGAGGTAGTTTTTTGATTACCCTTTCCTTGCTGAAATTGGTCTATTCAGATTTTCTTTTTCTTCCTGGGTCAGCCTTGAAAGGTTGTAGTTTTCTAGAAAGTTGTCCATTTCTTCTAGGTTATCCAGTTTGTTAGCATATAATTTTTCATAGTATTCTCTCATAATTCTTTGTATTTCTGTGGTTTCTGTAGTGATTTTTCCTTTCTCATTTCTGATTTTGTTTATGTGTGTAGACTCTTTTTTTTCTTGATAAGTCTGGATAGGGGTTTATCTATTTTGTTTATTTTCTCAAAGAACAAGCTCCTGCTTTCATTGATTCTTTCTATTGTTTTATTCTTCTTGATTTTATTTATTTATGCTCTAATCTTTATTATGTACCTCCTTCTACTGACTTTGGGCTTCATTTGTTCTTCTTTTTCTAGTTTCATTAATTGTGAGTTTAGACTGTTCATTTGGGATTGTTCTTCTTTCCTGAGGTAGGCCTGTATTGCAATATACTTTGCTCTTTGCATGGCATTCACTGCATCCCACAGATTTTGTGGTGTTGAATTATTGTTGTCATTTGTCTCCATATATTGCTTGATCTCTGTTTTTATTTGGTCATTCATCCATTGACTATTTAGGAGCATGTTATTAAGTCTCCATGTGTTTGTGGGCTTTTTTGTTTTGTGTAATTTATTTCTAGTTTTTTACCTTTGTGGTCTGAGAAGCTGGTTGGTACATTTTCAATCTTTTTGAATTACTGAGGCTCTTTTTGTGGTCTTCTATATAATATATTCTTGAAAATGTTCCATGTGTACTTGAGAAGAATGTGTATTCTGTTGCTTTTGGATGGAGTGTTCTGTAGATGTCTGTTAGGTCCATCTGTTCTAATGTGTTATTCAGTGCTTCTGTGTCCTTACTTATTTTCTGTCTAGTTGATCTGTCCTTTGGAGTGAGTGGTGTGTTGAAGTCTCCTAAAATGAATGCACTGCATTCTATTTCCCCCTTTAATTCTTTTAGTATTTGTTTCACATATGTAGGTGATCCTGTGTTTGGTGCATAGATATTTATAATGATTATATCCTCTTCTTGCACTGAGCCTTTTATCATTATGTAATGTCCTTCTTTGTCTCTTGTTACTTTCTTTGTTTTAAAGTTTATTTTATCTGATACAAGTACGGCAACTCTTGCTTTTTTCTCCCTATTAGTTTCATGAAGTATCTTTTTCCATCCCTTTACTTCAGTCTGTGTATGTCTTTGGGTTTGAAGTGAGTCTCTTGTAGGCAGCATATAGACATGTCTTGTTTTTTTACCCATTCAGTGACTCTATGTCTTTTGATTGGTGCATTCAGACCATTTACATTTAGGGGGATTATTGATAGGTATGTACTTACTGCCATTGCAGGCTCTAGATTCGTGGTTACCAAAGGTTCAAGGGTAGTTCCCTTACTAACAGTCTAATTTAAGTCACTTAGTATGCTATTATAAACAGAACCTAAAACTTTTTTTTTTCCTCCTCTATTTTCTGTATATTAGGTATAACATTCTGTATTCTTTGTCTATTCCTTGACTGACTTTGGAGTTAGTTGATTTGACTTTGCATCTGCTTAGTAATTAATTGTTTTACTTTCTTTGCTGTCATTTTATTTCCCCTAGTTACAGCTATTTAGCCTTAGGAATACTTCCATCTATAGCAGCCCCTCCAAAATGCACTGTAGAGGTGGTTTGTGGGAGGTAAATTCTCTCAGCTTTTGCTTATCTGAAAATTGTTTGATCCCTCCTTCAAATTTAAATGATAATCTTGCCAGATAGAGTATTGTTTTTTCAAGTCCTTCTGCTTCATTGCATTAAATATATCATGCCACTCCCTTCTGGCCTGTAAGGTTCCTGATGAGAAGTCTGATGATAGCCTGATGGGTTTTCCTTTGTGTGTGGCCATTTTTCTCTCTCTAGCTGCTTCTAGCTGCTTTTAAAAGTCTGTCCTTACCTTTGAGCTTTACCATTTTAATTATTACATGTCTCGTGTTGTCTTCCTTGGTTCCCTTGTGTTGGGAAATCTGTGCACTTCCATGGACTAAGATAGTATCTCCTTCCCCAGACTGGGGAACTGTTCAGCAATTACCTCCTCAATGATACTTCCTATCCTTTTTCCTCTCTCTTCTTCTTCTGTACCCCTATAATGCTAATATTGTTCCATTTAAATTGGTCACACAGTTCTCTCAATATTCTTTCATTCTTAGAGATCCTTTTTGCTCTCTGTGCCTCAGCTTCTTTGTATTCCTCTTCTCTCTGTGCCTCAGCTTCTTTGTATTCCTCTTCTCTAATTCTGATTCCATTTACCATCTCTTCTACTACATCAAATCTGCTTTTAAATCCCTCCATTGTATGTTTCATTACAGATATGGAATTTCTTAATGATTGAATCTCCATCCTAAATTCATCCCTGAGTTCTTGAATATTTTTCTGTACCTCTATGAGCATGTTTATGATTTTTATTTTGAACTCTCTTTCAGGGAGAATGCTGAGTTCAGTTTCATTTGGCCCTTTTTCTGGTGTTTGCATGATTCTTGTTTGAATCAGGTTCCTTTGACGTTTCATATTTGTATGTGGTGCCCTCTAGTGCCCAGAAACTCTAGTCTCTGGAGCTGCTTAGCCCCTGGAGTGATGTCAGGTGTTGCAGGGGAGCAGCACTGGTGCCTGGAGGGAGGAAAGAGCTGTTTCCTGCTTCCAGGCTGCAGTGCCTGTCTCCACTGTCAGAACCAGTGGGCCAAGCACACAGGTGTAAGCCTTTTTGTTTTGCGTCTGTAACCGCGGTAGGCGGGGCCTCCCTCTGGCTGGCCTGACAGCAGAGCAGGGACTGCCGGTTTGTGAGCTGGTGCAGGCAGGCCAGGAGGAAGGCTCAGCAGGCTGCATATCACAGTGGGGGGCCTTGGAGCTGAGTAGCCAGCCAGGGTGATGGAGCACCTGAAGATCCTGGAAGTTCCCAACCCGCCGGGCAGAGCACCCACAGACAACCTTGTCCACCTATCCCTTCTCTGTGCAGCAAGCTCTGTGCAAACCCTGCCCCTTCAGCAGCCTGAGAGGCTGCTAGGTAGCCTCTCAGACCACCCGCCATTACTTTGTCCTAGGGTGGCCAGATGTGGATCCCTGTCCTCCACAAATGGCTGGAATCTCAGTCTCTCAAGTATTCCGCCTGACTTAGCTTTCCAACCCCACTAATCTCCAAAGCACCATGCAATGTAGGTTTGTGCTCCAAAGCAGATCTCCAGGGCTGGGGGTTCAGCAGTCCTAGGCTTCCACCCCCTCCCTGCTCCATTTCTCTTACTCCCGCTGGTGAGCTGGGGTGGGGGAAGGGCTTGGGTCCCACCAGATCAAGGCTTTGGTATGTTACCCTGTTTCGTGAGGTCTGCTCTGTTCTCCAGGTGTATGCAGTCTGATGCAGCCTCTTTCCTGTTGCTTTTATAGGATTAGTTTTATTAAGTATATTTTCATATTATACGTGCTTTTGGGAGGAGTTCTCTGTGTCACTTCTCATGCCACCATCTTGAATCAGTTTTACTTGAAATAGCACATATCTTAGGCATATTACCTAGCTATTTTGGTACTTAGAATAGACAGTAATCATGAAGAGTGATTGTAAGATTAGAGTTCAGTGTAAATGAAACCATAATTTAATTTAATGGCCATTTAAAAGCTGTGAAAGACTTGTATTTTTCATCATTAAATACACAAATAAATTTATCAAAGAGTACACTAAGTATTATGAATATTGATTTTGGGCAAATAAATCAAAATTATTTTATATTAGCTATATAATTTTATATTAACTCACTGTTGAATTTAGTTCCACTATAGTACATAATCTTACATTGATGAATTTTATCTAAGAAGTTGTCAAGAATGAAATGAAAAACTGAAGGTCTTTCAGAAATGTACTGAAGAGCTCATTAAGGTGGCAGTGCTTTGTGTTAGAAAAAAGGAATGTTAAAAAAGGAAGTTCTGACTATTAATGCAAAGCAAATAAATCTTCCATGTACCACCTCACCTACTGCTCTGCATTCTGTGCCAAAAAAAAACATCACACATAAAGAAAAATGTGTAATTTGAGGAGACTGTATGTATGATTTATTGTTCTCAGGGTCCTTGTAAAAACTACTTATACATCAATTTATCACATTCACTCCTAGCATCATATACAGATAGCATCATGCATCTTACAAGGTCTGAGTAATATGAATTTAAGCATGACTTTAAAGCCACCACATACGACCTAAAAGTGACTATCTAGATGGGTCTTTTTTAATCTGTGTATGATTACTATACTAAAAACAGCACTGAAGAGGAATTTGGAGATGAGGGCTCTGCTTCAGGCCCTGACATCCATGGGCTGTGTCACTTTGAACAACACTTAATCTCTAGTTCCGTTCTGAGTTGACTCATGTGTAAAATTAAGGTATCATGCTGGAACACCTATAAGATACCCCTTGCTCCTCTTTAATTCTACAACTCTAATACACACACACATACACACACTGTATATACTAATGAAATCATCTACTGGCAAATCTTATGGTGGAAAATACATCTCTAAAATACACAGCTCCTCCAGGAATAGAGAGTGAGATGAGATGTAGCCATTCATAAGTAACCAAGGAGAAATCATGAATCAGGTTACTAACTACTTATATGGATTTTTATATATAATATAGCATAATACAATATATATGCTTATATATATAATATGTATATATATAAGCATATATATATTTATAAGTATGTAATTATATCTCAGCCAGGTAACTCTAACCTAAACAAAATATCAGAATGTTTCAGGTCCTAGACCTTTCCTTAACCAAATACCTGAAAAGATTCCAAACTTGCTTTTATCTGTTATGCTCTTATGTCATAGAATAAAAGAGTTGTTAAGTATAGTGGTTGACAATGAAGAATTACATAAAAACATTATTCTGCTCTTAGGGGTTCACAAATACAAAACTACCATTACCTTTCCTGTGCTGATATCTGGCTGCAGAAAGCGAAGGCAATCTGAATAATTAACCCATGTTTTATTTGAACTGTACATAAAATCCCATGTTCCATTGTGGTTACAATGTCGGAAAGCAACTCCTATAAAGACATATAGAAAAACCCTGAGATTGCTCAGTTCCCTTAGAGAACCCATTACCCCCCCACCAAAAAGTAAATTTATATTCCAAATTGATCAATTTCAGAAAAAGTTCAAAAGAATTCAATACCTTTATGATTAAAATCATAAATATAAGGAGGGCATGGCACAGCCGATATTTTCCCTGCTCTTCCTCTGGGCCAACAGATGAGCCCATCCCATTCTGGCAAACAATTTCCTTCTGATGAGAAAAAAATTGAGAATCAAATAAACAAAAATGCAGTTAGAACCAGAGAGTAAATACATTCAAAATACAAAATTTCAAGTTCCTGCCTGTAGCAAAATGTAAAGCAAACTGGTAGTTTTGTTAACAGAATGTGGTAGATATGATATAAATGTCCCAAAATTCATCCATCTAGTGTCATCAAACACCCATTAATAAAAATAATCGATTTACATAAATCAAAAACATTTTAGTGATTCAACATAGATGAGTTATAGCAATTAATATATAAAAAAACCACTGGAATTCATCGTGAACAACTTCTGCAGTGAAATTCTTCTATCATTGTAACTACATTTTTTAATCCTCAATTTTTTTAAATTGCTGTTAAAAAGTATAACACATGAAACAGATTGAACTTCACAGGAAAGCTCAAAGACTCGGGTTTGCCTTTTTACCAGTAATTTCTTTGAGTCTAACACTCATCTCAAATGAAAATCTCCTAAGCTCTCCGTATCTCCTCAAGATGCACCCAGAGCCCTATCGGTCACTTCCCCCACTGCCACACCCACGGTCCAAGCTCTATCTCCAGCATGAATTACTGCGAGAGCCTCCAAGGGGTCTTCCTATTTGCAGGAATAGCCCCAGATCCTCCAAAGGCTTCCCGTCTCACTCTGCACAAAGGCCAAGTCTTCACAGTGTCTGAAGACCCTCCAGGACCTGCTCTCCCCGCAGCTTCTCTCTCTGACCTCAGCTCCTGCTAAGGTCCCGAAGGTCCTCTTTGCTCTCCCTTGAATAAGTGCCTTTCCCCTGATAGCCTTAAGGCTTAGCCCCTGATCTCCTACAGATTTGTATTCAAATGTCAACTTCTGGGTAAAATTATCCATTTAAAATTACATCCCAAAACACTCTTATCCCTTTTCCTGATGCATTTTTCACCTGAGCTCTTATCACTTTCCAAACACTGTTATTTTATTAGTTTTCTTAAACCACAGGGTTTAAGGACCCTGAGGGCAGGGAATTTTGCCTGTTCTATTTCCTGCGTTGGCCACCCAGCACTGGTCGGGGCTTAAGTCCTCAGTCAGTGTCGACACTGTGTTCTTCAGGACCCCTCCCGGTTAGCTGTGTGTTGAACTTTCAAGAAGAGCATATCCACCATGTCATACCCCAGCTTCCCCAGACACACTACTTTTAAGGAGTTCTGTATTCATTTTTCTATTGCTACCATAATAGATTACCACAAACAAAGCAGCTTCAAATATCCCAAATTTATTATCTCTCTTGTTTCTGTAAGTCAGAAGTCCAGTGAGCCTAGCAGGATCTCTGCTTTCAGACTCACAAGGCCAAAATAAAGGGCTGGGCAGGGCTGCATCCCCTTCTGGAGGCTCTGGGAGAGAATCCATTTCCGTGTGCATTCCAGTTGTTGGCAGAATTCAGTTCCTTGCAGCTGTAGGACTGAGATCCCTGTTTCCCTCTGGCCACCAGCTGAGGGATGTTCCCAACTTCCAGAAGCCACTTGCATTCTTTGGCTCATGGCACCCTTCCTCCATCTTCAAAGACAGTAAGGCAGGTGGAGTCCTTCTCCCATGTCAAGGTTCTCTTCCACTCTCCTTTTCTCTGACTGACTCCTCCACCTTTCTTTTCCACCTTTAAGGGCCCATGTGATTACACTGGGCCCATCCAGATAATCCAGGATAATCTTCCTATTTTAAGGCCTGTAACCGTAACTTCATCTGTAGTGCCCCTTTGCCACATAACATAACATACTCAGGCACAACACGGTGGACATCTTTGGAGAGCCACTGCTCTGCTACCACTACTATCCAGTATAGCTTTCTCAAGTTTTTATTTACCAATTACACTAATCATAGCTGAACATTTTTATTCTAGCTAATATTCATGATGTCAAGTTGTTTTTCAGTTTTGAGTCATCAGCATAATAGAACCTCATGCAAACACTGATCTCTACAGAAAAGAATTCAGCGTAAACCTGAAATTAATGTCAGTGTCTACCATATCACATGGAAACAAATATTTGATTTGCTTTGTGGATTTGTTGACACATAAGAAAAAGAAAATGTCTTCTCTCACCCACACTTTTTCTTACAGAAGAGGACATTTTTTTGGAAACAGTCTCACTTTGCTCACATGATAAAAGCCTGAACTTCACCAGGCACGCCATGAACTCCATCAGGTTGGCTCCTGCTTTTGATGCACAGTTTCACCTGCTTCTTTCCACCATTACCTGCTTTTTGTTTGTCTTCCTTGTTTGAACTGAATACAATGAATCAATCTCTCCCATTAATCTTGCCCTAGACACTCTTCTGTATCTTAGAGCATTCCATATGGTTTTCCATCCATTAACTCCATCATCATTAAGGCATGCATCCTTATTTATCTAGACTGTCCAATCCTTTACCAGAAATCTACTTCGCAATCTAATTAAGTTGGACCTGGACATGCATTCCTGTTTTCTTGTAAATAACTGCCCCTTGAAAATGTATGTTGCAATGTCATATTAGATTTCCTGGCCAGTTAGTCACATAATGGAATAAGGTCTTCACACAAGTCAAAATCCAATGACCAGTTTCCTGTATAACTATACAGTTTTTAAACTGCTGTGGGAAACAATCTGCTATTTCCTCACACTCTAAAGGGCACAGTTTTCTAGCTCCCTACGAGATACCACCTCACACACATACACACCACAGACACACCCCAAATTTGAGAAAACCAATATCCAAAATGTTTCTTTACATCATGTTCATCTCTCTAGTGGCTCTTTGACTTAGGCAGTGGTTAATATTCACAAAAACTTGAAAAGGCTGGGGAAGCCAAGACCTCACACAGACAATAAACAGATCTTAATTAACATCTACACTTTGATCATCATTTCACATCACATGTGAGCAAATACTTTCATTATTTAGCAAGAAACTAATTAATTGCTTTCATTAGTGAAAGTTGTCAAACCATGGTATTTACACAGAACAATGTAAAATTTGAAGCATCTTTGTCTCTTATCAGATCTATAGTTACCCATAACAATGCGACCATACATTTGTGAAGTAGAACTGGGAACAATAATATTTTGGTTTTTGTTTTTAAATACTTGAATAGTTCTATAACTTGGCATTTGCATTTATACTGCCTTTTCTTTCATAGACTGGAGGAAATTTTTTATTTTCTTTTTATTATAAATTATTTTTCATAAATAAAACAGAGGCTATGATATATCAGTCATCTAGAATTAACACTAGTTAATATTTTATTATATTTTACTAGTTAACATTTATTTCATCTGGTTTACTTTTTGCTGTGTTATTTTAATGTAATTTGCGGACAACATAAGAGCTTACTCCTAAATATCTTAATTTTAGGAGAAGTTTAAAAATGAAAAATTTCAAATAAGCTAGTGAATTTGAAATGTCATTCTAGTTTTTGACACATAAAGTGAAGAACTCTGAGTCAATTTATATATTATTAGGCATTTTTACTGAAAGGTAAACCAAAGTTTGACCAGATTTAATTCTATCCTATTTGTATGGAGAAAGATCTCAAAGAAAGTATCTTTCCTCTTCTAATATTTGTTCATCTACATGTCTCATATGATTCACACCTTTGCAAATTTGGATGCTGATGCTACCTAAGTTTCCATCCAGATATTTTACTCTTTTTATATATAACTCGTGTGGCACATGACTAATTCAGACTTCCTTGCCTTTGCCCATCCTATTCCCTCTCCCAAGAGTGTCTTTTTACTTCTTCTTGTACACATCTAATTACTGCTCCTTTATTTTAAGATGTAATGATTTTTCTTCCAGAAAGCCTCCTCTAATCCCTCCCTGATGAATTAAGTTGCTTTTGCAATGGTTCGATAGTTGTGACACCTCTGCTGCTGCACTGACACACATACTGACAGGTGTGTGCCTCCCATACCAGGTCATCTCCTGGAGCAAGGACGGAACCTGATTCATTTTCTCCGGTGCTTACTATAGAAGCAACCCACGGTGGGCATATAATGTATTTTTGAACTGTTAAAACAATGCTGAAGATCATCATGTTGGCCTAGGTAACCTCTAAGATATCTTCCACCTCAAAATGGTGATGTTATTCCTTATTAGGAGACCTGCGTGTTTGAAATAGCAAGTCATTGTTCTACAGAGGTAGCATGAATGGTTCCCTTTTCTGACACTATTAATCTAGCCATTCAGAGAAGTCCTTCCTAATACACAATATCTACAAAGGCTAGATTAATATAAAAACCTTCTTTCTTAAAGCATGACTTAGCTGTCTATAAACCAAAGGACTGGAAATTATTCCAGAGGGCCAGTGGACACTGCATTTGGGGTTTACCCTGGAGGCCTCTATTCACCTGCTGGCTTAGAGTTTGGATTTTGACTGTGTTCAGGTGACAAAAGATGAGTGTCTCCTGATGAAGTTTTAAAATTGGACTGAAAACTCCTGTAAAAGGTCAGAATGCCCCCTAAAAAAGACTCCCTTAGTGAGTGAACAAGAAACAAAACTATGATTGGCTCATTTCACGATTGACTCCATTTACAGTTGTAATAGGAAACAATGGAGAAAAAATTCTTCTCTGATATTCTAACCACAAGCTCACATTTATGTGAGCTCTAAACTTAGTTTAAAGTGGACTTAGGTCAATAGTTCCTCTAGGTACCTTGTAGAAGCAAAAATAATTTTTTCCTGGAGGAAGGCAATTCAAATGAAGACCTCATGAGTTCTTTGTCATGAATCATTAGACATAGAAGGAAATAAGCCACCATGTGCAGTAGTCAGCACTGACAAGCAAAGTCTGTGGATATTATAATTATCAAATGCAGAATATAAAATATGTTTAGGAAAAAAAGAGAAGAGATTAAAACCATATTGAAGATACAAAAGACTATCAAAATTAAATATAAAGATTCCAAAGTGAAAATAATATAATAAAACTATCAGAATTAACTGAGTGGATGGATTAAACTACCATTAGACAAAGCTGAACAAAAAGGTGTCAAATGGGAAAATATATTTGAAGAAATTACCAAAACAGCAGTTGATACACAAAGAAAAGGAAAATATATGACATGAAGATACAAAGTATAGAGTGAAAATTTGCCTACTTTATTAAAGTTCCAGAAAGACAGAATAAAAGAATGGAAGAGAGAAAATATTCAAAAATAAAATAGCAAATCATTATCAGACTCTAGAGATCAAATGAATCCATACCTGGATACAGAATGAAACTGCAGAATGTCAAAGTCAAAGAAAAGCTCTTAAAAGGAGCCAGAGTAGAAAAAAACTAATCATCAACAAACACTGAGAACTGATTTGTCAAACATAATATAAGCTAGAGAGAAAAGATGAAATAATACTCAGGAGCTAAAAGTAAGTAATTATCAACCAAGGACCATATATCCAAAAGAGTGTCTTGGGAGATTGGGACTGAAATAAATACCTTTCCAGATAAACAAAAATTGATTGTTCACTATAAGCAGATTCCAACATAAAGAAGTTCTAAAACAGGCATATTTCCAGAAGAAGAAAAACTATAATAACATATTAAAACTGTATAAAAGTAAAATTCTATGACAATAACAAAATTTGGAAGTAATTAAATATTTTGAACTTCTTATATTACTTGGGAGGGGGAAGTCATTAATTTTAACCTTTATTGAATTAAATTATATGAAAATAATTTCTAGGTAAATCACTAAATTCAATATATATCTTCTAAAATAGTAGGGGAAGAGACAATGAAATAAGGAAAAATGTCCCAATCAATCCAAAAGAAGCCAAAAGAAGGTGCAGGTGGGAAGTGGAAGGGACACATAGGAAAAGCTAGTGAAATGAAAAGCCCAAATAAGATGGTAGAATTAAATTCAAGTACTGTATGCGAAAAATTAAAATCAACATAAATGGCTAAACTCTTTAGTTAAGAGACAAAGACTATCAGAATAGATAACAAGAAAAAAGTCCACCTGTTTCTTGTTTTACAAAAGACACTCCCAAAACAAAAGTATACAGAAAAGTTTAATAAACAAATGGGAAAAGAGAGGGAGTTGTTGAATGGATTTAGAGGGTCAATTTTGTATGATGAAAAATTTCTGGTGATTGGTTGCACAACAATGTGAATACACTTAATGCTACTGAACTGTACACTTAAAAATGTTTAAGAATGATAAATTTTATGTTATATTTTATGTTTTTTGTTATGTGTATTTTACCACAACTAAAATTTTTAAAGGATTAGAAAAGATATGCAAGGCAAATACCAAGAAAGAAACCAATTTATTAAATATTGTTATTTTTAATATAATAATTTTATATTGTATATTATTTACTATTTAAAGCAATGTAAACTAGAGGTATGGAGGGCTGCTTAATACAAATAAAAGGTTTAATTTACCAGGAAATAGAACGTTTCTAAACTTGTACATCCCAATAGCATATTTAAAAAATATATGAACCAAAAAATCCACCATCGTACTTAGAGATTTTAAAATATATATCTCAGTAAATAATAGGTCAAGCACAGATGAAAAATCATTATGAATACAGAATACATGAACCATATAACCAATAAGCTCAACCCAGTGGACACTATAATACACTCTACTCAGAAATTGGAGAACACATATTCCTCTGAAGACTACACGGAACATTTATCAAAACTGTCCACAATATAAGACATTAAGTCTCAACATATTTTTAAAAATCAGTATCATGCAGACAACATTCTCTGATCATACCAATTGAGAAATTAATCATAATTTTTTTTATATTTGAAGACTAGAATGAAGCAGATATCAAACTACATATTTGGTTATGAAGAACAGCTTTAAGGATCTTATCTGTCCATTCAGTTTGTTGGGATTTTAGGGGGCTCGGTTAATAGCACCTCCCTTTTAAAATAAATTTTCCTTGAATATATTCAACTATCAAAGCGAAGCATTTTCCCATATAAAACACTATAACTTTCCCACTACTCTAA
Organism: Manis javanica; assembly: GCF_040802235.1. NCBI lineage: Eukaryota > Metazoa > Chordata > Mammalia > Pholidota > Manidae > Manis > Manis javanica. The sequence continues at coordinate 25,551,565 of NC_133167.1, forward strand.
AGCAGTCCAATAAATATCTTCACCCAAAGACCCCAATGAGAACTCTGAGCGACCACCAGGTCCCAGGGAGCATAAGCCACAGGTCCCCGAGCAGCTGCAACAGTAGAGGCACCCACAAGCACCAACACTGCCACAAGCTCACCTGGAGTTTTGTGGTTTCATTTTTGTAATTTATTACTTGAATCTGGAACTAATTGAGAAGTTACATAAGGAGTGGAGCAGAGATAAAATGATCATTTTATTAAGAAGGAATTTTTTTGGAGAACAGTAAGTGCATGTAAATTGGCTTGTCTGCTCTCCTGATTTTACATACTACCCCAAACAGCAGCCAGGAGCCATAGGCGCAGAGCTTGCCCCTCCAAGTTCACTGCAGAGTCAAGGGCAAACCAGCATGCACGCTCTCTGCAGGCAGACAGATCCCAGGGAGGCGCCTGAGGAAGAGGCTGATGTGCACACGCCCAGCTGCTAATCCCAGACAAATCAGACAAATCACTCCTTCCACAGAGAGGGAAGAGCTTTTGGGCTAAAGAGATGCAAAGAGCATTACTCTGCTCTTTATTATTCCCTCCACATGGAAACATGGAATGACTGAAGAGGAACTCCCTAACACTAACTAAGGAGGGTGATTGGCAATCTCTGTGAAGACTCAGGTGGGCGCACAGGGGACATTAGCAACTTTACCTCCTTCCTGGAGCTGAGCTGTAATGTTGAGTTCACACTGTACTTTAGCTTCCAGCACAAGGACAATCTGCTCCTCTACAGTAATGGTACCATCAGAATCCAGCTGTAGAGGTGAACAAAATACAGAGAGAAAAACATATCCATCACCTTTTTTTTAAGCCACGGTACAATCTTTCATTATTTTACCTTCTAATATAATTGAAAATTAAAGTTTTGATATCAAGCTATATGTAGTAGTCCTTTACCTGAGTCAAACTCAAAGTCCATCAATGTATAAGATTTAGAATAATCATACTTTTACCTTATTAGCCTAAAGTAAAAAAAAAACCCCATACCAAAAATTATAATATAGTTAGGTAATTATATTATTATATTTTAGTTAGAAAAAATAATAAGCAGATTGAAAATTTCCTGGAATGTTATGAAGACCTAATATTTTATTAATTCTCTTGCATTATGTCAGTTATGGCCCATAAGAGGAGAAATGGACTAGATACTGTCACCTAGAGACTTGAGTGGGACTAAAGGATCCACTTCCAAGATGGCCCACTCAATGGCTGTCTGCAGGCAGCCTTCGGCTCCACAGTGACTGATGAGAGAAAGCCTCAGTTCAGTTCCGCACCAAATGGTTCTCTCCATGTGGGTGCTTGAGTGTCTTTACAACATGACAACTGTATTCCCAGACTGAGTGATTCCGGAGAGAAAGCAAGGAGAAAGCCACAATGTCTTTTATAGTCTAGTCTGCTGTCACTCATGTTCAGCCTCATCATACTCTATTTGTTAAAAGCAAGTCACCAAATCTCACTCAAGCAGAGAGGAATTAATCTCTACCACTTAAAGCGAGGTATCACAAATTTTTAAAATATATTTTTAAACCACCACAATTTTCTGCAGGTGGTAATCCCTTTTCTAGAAAGAAAATATTAAGTATTGTTCAGGTGCAAAGCTTTACATTTCTTCTTTCTGTTAGGGACTCAGAAGTTCTTAAATCAAATAAGATGATACAACCTGTCGATTACCTAAGTGACAAACTCCCAATAATACAACCTTTTGCAAATCCCAAGTCTTTAATTTCAATCTACAGATATGTTTATTCTCTAGAATCACTAAGGAAAATAGGAAAACAAACCTTTTTATGTTGTGCAAAAAGATATTATGGACTGTAGAAATAGAAAAACGTTTGTTATTGGCCAAAGAAGTACACTTAGAGATTACTGATAATTATGATTTTAAATGGCACATGAAATGACAGAATGGCAGAATAAACTGAAATGGACACTATGAAAGAATATCTATCATAACCAATTTTAGCACCAAAAAGTTATCTCATTTCTGAAAATTAGCAGTTCTTATTTTCTAATATATTTATAAATACAAGGGGTAGCTCAGGGAATAGTCAGGTGTATATATATGCAGAGATTTATGGATAACATTCATAGTTCAGTGCCCACATTTTCTTCAATTATTTTTATGAAAGAAGATAATAATCATAATCTAATTTTTTGGATTGGAATACACCTCACAATTTATCTATCAGATTAACAGAATGCAGATTCTGAGTTAAAAGCAGCTGCACTAAAAGTGAGCCATAAAATCTCACTTACCTAAAAGGAAGAATGAAATGGAAACAGATGAGTCATCAACAGGAAAATAGGCTTCTTCCCACTCTCTCCAGAACCAGTCAGTCACCACTCAGTTTTGTTTTTTGTTTTGTCTGACTTTTTTTCAGTTCATTAGTTACTTTCTTTTATTTCACTCCTAGAAAACACTGGGTAAATTGTGACCAAGTTTCAGAACTATAAATTTGATTCAGAGAAACCTGACTTCAATTATCCAATATGAACATCTCCAATCACCCCTTACATCACTTATACTTGAACATATTCTTTTTTTGTTTTCTTTTTGGCAGACATAGCCTTTTAATTGGAATAGACTTTTCAGAAGCATAAGCAGCATATAAACTTCAGTTTCTACCAATATTTTGCTCTAAAAAATGTGGCCAGTTTAAGTAGGAGCAAGTGTGATTAGAATGTGTTAAATCATGATCTTTTACATTGATCTATAGTCATTTTAAGTGAGAATAAGAAAACATTTAATGTCTTTTATTTTGCTTTTTCTTCCTTTGTCACAGGTACAAGTGTCTTTACCACAGAGGGACATTAAAATCATAGTGTACTTAAAACAGAAGATCCATTTTCATATTTAATGTCTATTACCCCAAAAGAAACAATCACATCCAAAACAAAGTGGTACATTTAGAAAAAAAAATGTTAGTAACTTTTCTTGGGCAAGTGATTATTTACAATTTGAAATAAAATGTTGAAATTCAGTCACATATCTGAGGACTGAAGAAGCCCTAGTTTGATAATGTATATTTTACTGAAAGAAGAGGCATATGTCAGCAATATGATGGGTTCAGTTCCAGACCATCACAATAAAGTAAATATTACAATAAAGTGATTTTTTGGTTTCCCAGTGCATATAAAAGTTATGTTTACACTATACTGTACTCTGTGAAGTGTGCAATAGCATTATGTCTGAAAAAACAATGTATATACTTTAATTAAGAAATGTTGCTACAAGGCGGAGCCAAGATGGCCGCATGAGTAGAGCAGCAGAAATCTCCTCCCAAAACCACATATAGCTATGAAAATATAACAAAGACAACTCTTCCTAAAATAGAGACCAGAGGACACAGGACAACATCCAGACCACATCCACACCTGCAAGAACCCAGCGCCCCTCCCCCCAGCTCCCTGCAGGTGGAGAGGAGTCAGCAGGGTGGGAGAGGGAGCCCAGGACTGCTGAACAACCAGCCCCAGCCATCTGGACCAGAGCACACACAAAGTGCATGCGCAGGGTCCTGGATACTACGGAAACAGGGCGGCAGGACCAGTGAGCAGGTGCCTGAGGCTGACGCCGGAGAACAAAGAAATGGGAGCAGCCATTTTTTTTTACCCTCTTTTTTTTTCTTGGCGAGTGCTTTTTGGAAGTCTTAAAGGGACAGGGACCCCAATACTAGGGAAACAGGGAAGCAAGACGGGTGAGTGGGTGCCTGAGACCGGCGCCTGAGGAAAAAGAAAATCGTGCGTTTTTTTTTTTTTAATTATTTATTTAATTTTTTTTTCTTTTGTTGTTGCTGTTGTTGTTTTGGCTTGGAGAGTGCTTTTTGGAAGTCTTAAAGGGGCAGGGCAAGACACTTAGTCCAGAGGCGGGGCATCTGGGGATCTCTGGGCACTCTAACCCCCTAGGCAGCAGGGAGCACAGAGGCCCCTTATGGAGATAAATAGACTCCTGGCTGCTCCCCCTCCAATGGGGCTCCACCATTTTGGAGGAGCAGCCCCAGCCAGGCCACACCCACAGCAACAGCAGAGATAAACTCCATAGCACCCAGGCAGGAAGCAGAAGCCCTGTCTGCACACAGCTGCCCAGCACAAGCCACTAGAGGTCGCTATTCTCCCATGAGAGGTAGACAACAAACCAATAAGAAGGAAAGCTCTTCCAGCTGTCACTCATACCAGCTCGGCAAACTGTCTCTATCACCATGAAAAGGCAAAACTACAAGCAGACAAAGATCACAGAGACAACACCTGAGAAGGAGACAGACCTAACCAGTCTTCCTGAAAAAGAATTCAAAATAAAAATCATGAACATGCTGACAGAGATGCAGAGAAATATACAAAAGCTAAGGGATGAAGTCCGGAGGGAGATCACAGATGTCAGGAAAGGGATCACAGAAGTGAAACAAATCCTGGAAGGATTTATAAGCAGAATGGATAAGATGCAAGAGGCCATTGAAGGAATAGAAACCAGAGAACAGGAACATATAGAAGCTGACATAGAGAGAGATAAAAGGATCTCCAGGAACGAAACAATACTAAGAGAACTATGTGACCAATCTAAAAGGAACAATATCCGTATTATAGGGGTACCAGAAGAAGAAGAAAGAGGAAAAGGGTTAGAAAGTCTCTTTGAAGAAATAATTGCTGAAAACTGGGGGAGGAAATACACAGAACCCCGAACAGAAAGGATCCAAGGAGGACAACACCAAGACACATAATAATTAAAATGGCAAGGATCAAGGACAAGGAAAGAGTTTTAAAGGCAGCTAGAGAGAAAAAGGTCACCTATAAAGGAAAACCCATCAGGCTAACATCAGACTTCTCGACAGAAACCCTACAGGCCAGAAGACAATGGCATGATATATTTCATGCAATGAAACAGAAGGGCCTTGAACCAAGGATACTGTATCCAGCACGACTATCACTTAAATATGATGGCAGGATTAAACAATTCCAGACAAGCAAAAGCTGAGGGAATTTGCTTCCCACAAACCACTTCTACAGGGCATCTTACAGGGACTGCTCTAGATGGGAGCACTCCTAAAAAGAGCACAGAACAAAACACACAACATATGAAGAATGGAGGAGGAGGAATAAGAAGGGAGAGAAGAAAAGAATCTCCAGACAGTGTATATAACAGCTCAATAAGCGAGCTAAGATAGGCAGTAAGATATTAAAGAGGCTAACCTTGAACCTTTGGTAACCACGAATTTAAAGCCTGCAATGGCAATAAGTACATATCTCTCAATAGTCACCCTAAATGTAAATGGACTTAATGCACCAATCAAAAGACACAGAGTAATAGAATGGATAAAAAAGCAAAACCCATCTATATGCTGCTTACAAGAAACTCACCTCAAACCCAAAGACATGCACAGACTAAAAGTCAAGGGATGGAAAAACATATTTCAAGCAAACAACAGTGAGAAGAAAGCAGGGGTTGCAGTACTAATATCAGACAAAATAGACTTCAAAACAAAGAAAGTAACAAGAGATAAAGAAGGACACTATATAATGATAAAGGGCTCAGTCCAACAAGAGGATATAACCATTCTAAATATATATGCACCCAACACAGGAGCACCAGCATATGTGAAACAAATACTAACAGAACTAAAGACGGAAATAGACTGCAATACATTCATTGTAGGAGACTTCAACACACCACTCACCCCAAAGGATAGATCCACCAGGCAGAAAATAAGTAAGGACACACAGGCACTGAACAACACACTAGAACAGATGGACCTAATAGACATCTATAGAACTCTACATCCAAAAGTAACAGGATATACATTCTTCTCAAGTGCACATGGAACATTCTCCAGAATAGACCACATACTAGCTCACAAAAAGAGCCTCAGTATATTCCAAAATATTGAAAATCTACCAACCAATTTTTCAGACCAGAAAGGTATAAAACTAGAAATAAATTCTACAAAGAGAACAAAAAGGCTCACAAACACATGGAGGCTTAACAAACATGCTTCTAAATAATCAATGGATCAATGAACAAATCAAAATAGAGATCAAGGAATACATAGAAACAAATGACAACAACAACACAAAGCCCCAACTTCTGTGGGACACAGCGAAAGCAGTCTTAAGAGGAAAGTATATAGCGATCCAGGCACACTTAAAGAAGGAAGAACAATCCCAAATGAATAGTCTAACATCACAATTATTGAAACTGGAAAAAGAAGAACAAATGAGGCCTAAAGTCACCAGAAGGAGGGACATAATAAAGATTACAGAAGAAATAAACAAAATTGAGAAGAATAAAACAATAGCAAAAATCAATGAAACCAAGAGCTGGTTCTTTGAGAAAATAAACAAAATAGATAAGCCTCTAGCCAAACTTATTAAGAGAAAAAGAGAATCAACACAAATCAACAGAATCAGAAATGAGAATGGAAAAATCATGACAGACCCCACAGAAATACAAAGAATTATTAAAGACTACTATGAAAACCTATATGCCAACAAGCTGGAAAACCTAGAAGAAATGGACAACTTCCTAGAAAAATAAAACCTCCCAAGACTGACCAAGGAACAAACACAAAATCTAAACAAACCAATTACGAGCAAAGAAATTGAAACGGTAATCAAAAAACTACCCAAGATCAAAACCCCAGGGCCGGATGAATTTACCTCGGAATTTCAACAGACACACAGAGAAGACATAATACCCATTCTCCTTAAATTTTTTCCAAAAAATAGAAGAGGAGGGAATACTCCCAAACTCATTCTATGAAGCCAACATCACCCTAATACCAAAACCAGGCAAAGACCCCACCAAAAAAGAAAATTACAGACCAATATCCCTGATGAATGTAGATGCAAAAATACTCAATAAAATATTAGCAAACAGAATTCAACAGCATATCAAAAGTATCATACACCATGACCAAGTGGGATTCATCCCAGGGATGCAAGGATGGTACAACATTCGAAAATCCATCAACATCATCCACCACATCAACAAAAAGAAAGACAAAAACCACATGATCATCTCCATAGATGCTGAAAAAGCATTTGACAAAATTCAACATCCATTCATGATAAAAACTCTCAGCAAAATGGGAATAGAGGGCAAGTACCTCAACATAATAAAGGCCATATATGATAAACCCACAGCCAACATTATACTGAACAGCGAGAAGCTGAAAGCATTTCCTCTGAGATCAGGAACCAGACAGGGATGCCCACTCTCCCCACTGTTATTTAACATAGTACTGGAGGTCCTAGCCATGGCAATCAGACAAAACAAAGAAATACAAGGAATCCAGATTGGCAAAGAAGAAGTTAAACTGTCACTATTTGCAGATGATATGATATTGTAGATAAAAAACCCTAAAGAATCCACTCCAAAACTACTAGAACTGATATCGGAATATAACAAAGTTGCAGGATACAAAATTAACACACAGAAATCTGTAGCTTTCCTATACATTAACAATGAACCAATAGAAAGAGAAATCAGGAAAACAATTCCATTCACAATTGCATCAAAAAGAATAAAATACCTAGGAATAAACCTAACCAAAGAAGTGAAAGACCTATACCCTGAAAACTACAAGTCACTCTTAAGAGAAATTAAAGGGGACACTAACAAATGGAAACTCATCCCATGCTCATGGCTAGGAAGAATGAATATTGCCAAAATGGCCATCCTGCCCAAAGCAATATACAGGTTTGATGCAATCCCTATCAAATTACCAGCAACATTCTTCAATGAACTGGAGCAAATAATTCAAAAATTCATATGGAAACACCAAAGACCCCGAATAGCCAAAGCAATCCTGAAAAAGAAGAATAAAGTAGGGGGGATCTCACTCTCCAACTTCAAGCTCTACTACAAAGCCATAGTAATCAAGACAATCTGGTACTGGCACAAGAACAGAGCCACAGACCAGTGGCACAGATTAGAGACTCCAGAAATTAACCCAAACAAATATGGTCAATTAATATTTGATAAAGGAGCCATGGACATACAATGGCAAAATGACAGTCTTTTCAACAGATGGTGCTGGCAAAACTGGACAGCTACATGTAGGAGAATGAAACTGGACCATTGTCTAACCCTATACACAAAAGTAAATTCAAAATGGATCAAAGATGTGAATGTAAGTCATGAAACCATAAAACTCTTAGAAAAAAACATAGGCAAAAACCTTTTAGACATAAACATGAGTGACCTCTTCTTGAACATATCTCCCCGGGCAAGGAAAACAACAGCAAAAATGAACAAGTGGGACTATATTAAGCTGAAAAGCTTCTGTACAGCAAAAGACACCATCAATAGAACAAAAAAGAACCCTACAGTATGGGAGAATATATTTGTAAATGACAGATCCAATAAAGGATTGATGTCCAAAATATATAAAGAGCTCACATGCCTCAACAAACAAAAAACAAATAATCCAATTAAAAAATGGTCAGAGGAACTGAACAGACAGTTCTCCAAAAAAGAAATACAGATGGCCAACAGACACATGAAAAGATGCTCCACATCACTAATTATCAGAAAAATGCAAATTAAAACTACAATGAGATATCACCTCACACCAGTAAGGATGGCTGCCATCCAAAAGACAAACAACAACAAATGTTGGCGAGGCTGTGGAGAAAGGGGAACCCTCCTACACTGCTGGTGGGAATGTAAATTAGTTCAACCATTGTGGAAAGCAGTATGGAGGTTCATCAAAATCCTCAAAACAGACTTACCATTTGACCCAGGAATTCCACTCCTAGGAATTTACCCTAAGAACGCAGCAATCAAGTTTGAGAAAGACAGATGCACCCCTATGTTTATCGCAGCAGTATTTACAATAGCCAAGAATTGGAAGCAACCTAAATGTCCATCGGTAGATGAATGGATAAAGAAGATGTGGTACATATACACAATGGAATACTACTCAGCCATAAGAAGAGGGCAAATCCTACCATTTGCAGCAACATGGATGGAGCTGGAGGGTATTATGCTCAGTGAAATAAGCCAAGCAGAGAAAGAGAAATACCAAATGATTTCACTCATCTGTGGAGTATAAGAACAAAGGAAAAACTGAAGGAACAAAACAGCAGCAGAATTCCAGAACCCAAAAATGGACTAACAGGTAACAAAGGGAAAGGGACTGGGGAGGATGGGTGGGTAGGGAGGGATTAGAGGGGGGGAGAAGAAAGGGGGTATTAAGATTAGCATGCATAGGGGTGTAGGGAGAAAGGGGAGGGCTGTACAACACAGAGAAGACAAGTAGTGATTTGACAACATTTTGCTATGCTGATGGACAGTGACTGTAACATGGTTTATAGGGGAGACCTGGTATAGGGGAGAGCCTAGTAAACATAATATTCTTCATGTAAGTGTAGATTAAAGATTAAAAAAAAAAAGAAAGAAAGAAAATGGGGGATTACTCCTTGATAGGATAAAACTAATGGTAAATCAATGATTAACACATGCTTTAAATATCCTTAATTTTGATCACTTAAAGGGTGTCAGATGATCGGCTATGGAGGTACACTTTTCTGATAATATTTCTTTCTCTTAAAAAAAAAAAAAGCAGTTCCTGTGTGGTGACCTTCAATGAGTTCTATATAATGGTATAAAGGGCATATCAAAGTGTGGGCAAAGGGTCCATTTGTGTTTATACAGAAGATCAAAGCCTAATTTGGCTACCCAGAAAATGAACTAAGATACAATATGAAGAAGAACTTCCAACATCAGCACTCTCTGGAAGAGTCATACCAGAAGATGATCATCAAACAACCCCAACAAAGATCCACACGCTGCTACAGGTGTAGATGCACTCATCCCACCAGTTCCTGGACTTGCCATTGGAATGAAGAAGAAGATATCTAAGCTGGCCTGTTCATACAGTAAAACAACAAATTTGACTGGATCTATACTGTTGGAACTCAACCAAGAATTAGAAGAAGTGCAAGTTGTAGCGCTCCAAAATCTTACGACTATAGACTATTTACAGTTAAAAGAATATATGGGATGTGAACAGTTCCCAGGAATGGGTTGTTTTAATTTGTCTGATTTCTCTCAGACTGTTCAAGTACAGTTGGACAATATCCATCATATCATAGACAAATTTTCACAAATGCCTAGGGTGCCTAACTGGTTTTCTTGGCTTCATTGGAGATGGCTGGTAATTATAGATCTGCTTTGGTTATGTAACTGTATTCCTATTATGTTAATGTGTGTACGCAATTTAGTTAGTAGTTTTAAACCTATACATGCTTAAGTTACTCTACAAGAAGATACGACAAAGAAATAATCTTCTCATGTTTTCTTCCATCTGCTACCTCTATAGCTTTTCTTCTTCCTTCCTAATTACAACCCTTAAATAGAATTCGTGCCTCATATCGAATTTACCAAGTATCATAATTCCTCCAAGTGGTAAAGATACCTCAAGACAAATGCTGGGCATAGAAGCCAAAGGGCATAAATCTGCAAAGAAGTAAAAAGCTAACCTTTTCAAACAATATGGCTTCTCTCTCACTTACCAACTTTACATTTCCCTGTATGGCCCCGGAAGATGACTGGTTAGCCAGAGACGGGTAAGATTCCTCAAGGGAGGAACAACCTAAGACAGGCACAGTCGCAGGGGGGCCATCAGGTGAGAAATTGGAGATCAACAGAGGTGAGGCTTAGAACCTCACCCCCCTGTTTTGAGAGAAATCTTCTGCATCCGTGGATGTTTTAATGCCCTTGTCTAGCTTGGATTAACACATACTCTACAGGCACACACCTGATCATCTACAATTGCTCTCTTAGAACACTAAACTATGTTTTCTACCTTTATCTTGCATCTACCTACCACTTCAGCATTATATTAAAAATAATAATAATAATAATAATAAAGGGAGAAATGTGGGATCCACATATAAATCAAGTATAAAAATCAAACGAATATCCATATTTGACCTGATTGTTTATGGTTCATGATGCATGATCGGAGCCAAAAGTTTCTGTGATGAATGCCCTTGTACTGTTCACCATATAAGAACTTATTCACTATGTGGGAATTTGTTCACCATGTGGGAACTTGTTCGTTGTGCTTCAGAAGATTGGAGACTGACAAGAATTGGGCTTGAGATGGATTGATGATTGTGCATTGAGCATTGACTCCCCTGTACAGAATTTTATTGTTGTTGACAACCATTTGATCAATAAATATGAGAGATGCCCTCTCAAAACAAAACAAAACAAAAAAGAAATGTTGCTAAAAAATGCTAATCATCATCTGAGCTTTCAACAAGTTATAATCTTTTTGCTGGTGGAGGGTCTTGCCTCAGTGATGACTGATGGCTGCTGATCAGAGAGTAGTAGTTGCTGAAGATTACGGTGACTATGGTAATTTCTTAAAATAAAATGGTACTGAAGTTTACCACACCAACTGACTCTTCCTTTCACAAACCATTTCTCTGTAGCATATGATGCTGGTTAATAGCATTTTAGCCACAGTAGAACTTCTTTCAAAATTGGAGTCAACCCTCTCAAACTCTCCCACTGCTTCATCAACTAAGTTTATGTAATATTCTAAGTCCTTTGTTGTGATTTCAACAACCTTCACACCATCTTTACCAGTAGATTCCATCTCAAGAAACCATTTTGTTTGCTTGTCCATAAGAAGTAACTTCCCATCCATTCAGGTTTGATCATAAGGTTGTAGCAATTCAGTCACATATTCAGGCTCCACCTCTAATTCTAGTTTTCTTGCTATTTCCACCTCATCTAGTTACTTCCTCCTATGAAGACCCGAGCCCCTCAAAGATATCCATTAGAGCTGGAATCAGCCTCTTCCAAACTCCTGTGAATTTTTATATTTTAACCTTTCCCATTAATCATGAATGTTCTTAATGGCATCTAGACTGGTGAATTCTTTCCAGAAAGTTTTAATTTACTTTTCCCAGATCCATGAGAGGAATCACTATTTATGCGAGCTTTATCCTTTAAACATGTACATTTCAAAAATTAGACTTGAAGATTGGAATTACTCCTTGACCCATGGGCGACAGAATGGTTGTGTTAGCAGGCATGAAAACAACATTAACCTCATTGTACATCCCCATTGGAGCTCTTGAGTGACCACACGCATTATCATTGAGCAGTAATATTTTGAAAGGGATATTTTTTTCTGACCAATAGGCCTCAACAGTGGGTTTAAAATATTGAGTAAACCATGCTGTAAACAGATATGCTGTCATTCAGGCTCTGTTTTTCCATTTATAGGACATAGAAAAAATAGAGTTAGCATGATTCATAAGAGCCCTAGGATTTTCAGAACGTAAATGAGCATTGGCTTCAACTTAAGTTACCAGCTGCATTAACCACTAAAAAAGAATCAGCCTGTCCTTTGAAGAATTGAAGGCAGGCATTAACTTTTTCTATGAAAGTCTTAGATGGACCATCTTGTTCCACTAGAAGACTGTTTCAGCAACACTGAAATTCTGTTATTTAGCATAGTCCCCTGCATTAATTATATTAGGTAGATCTTCTGCATAACTTGTGCAGTTTCTTCATCAGTATCTGCTACTTCACCTTGTGCTTTTATTTGGGATGGCTTCTTTCCGTAAACTTCATTAACTAACCTCTTCTGCTACCTTCCAACTTCTCTTCTGCAGGTCCCTCACCTCTCTCAGCCTTCATAGAATTGAAGAGAGTTTGAGCCTTGCTCTCAATAGGCTTTGGCTTAGGGGAATGTTGTTACTGGTTTGATCATCTATCCAGACCACTAAAACTTTCTACATATCAGCAATAAGGCTGTTTCACGTCCTTATCATTCATGTGTTCACTGGAGTCGCACTTTTAATTTTTTTCGAGTACTTTTTTTTTACATTTACAACTTTGCTAACTGTTCGGCACAAGAAGCCAAGCTTCCGGTCTATCTCAGCTTTTGATATGACTCCCTCTCTAAGCTCAATCATTTCTAGCTTTTGATTTAAAGAGAGAGACATGTGACTCTTCCTTTCAACTGAACAGTTGCAGGCCATTATAGGGATATTCACTGATCTAATTCTAATATTGCACCTTCACCTGGCAGTAACAAGGTGCCCCTCCATCTCCCTCTCTGGGATAGTATCAGAGAAGACATAATGGAGAGTCAGCCTAGTTACAGTGAGGCCACCCTATTGTGGTGTCAGTAAATTCACACACCCCCAGACATCAATAAAAGGAGCTCCCCACCTTGGTGTCAACAGCAGCTGTCTGGGAAACTTAAACTCCTACTTCTACTAAACAGTAACAAAGAAACACTCCCATTTCCCCAGCTATATTAGTACCAGACAAAGTAGACTTCAGAGAAAAAAAACAAAATTATAAGAGATCAAGAGGGCCATTATATAAAGATAAAAGAGTCACTCCACCAAGAAGACATAACTATCCTAAATGCGTGTGTATCAAAAAAAACCCAGAAAAATATAAGAGGCAACAATTGATAAAACAGTTATAGTTGTAAACTGCAATACTCCTTCCTCAGCTGATAGAACAGACAGAAAATCAACAAACTATAGAAGAACTCAACAACACCATCAACCAAGAAGATCTAGTTGATATATACGGGACACTTCACTCAATGACATAGAATACACATTTCTTTCCAAGTGCTCACAGAATATATACCAACGCAGCCACACTATCCTGGGCCATAAAACAGATCTCAACAAGTTTAAAAGAACTGAAATCATACAGACTATGTTCTTAAGACCACAGTGGGCTGAAACCGTAAATAAATAACAGAAAGATAACAGGAAAATCTACAAACACTTGAAAACTAAACAACCCACTTCTAAACAATCCATCGGCCAAAAAAGAAGTCTCAAGGGAAGTCAAAAAATACACTGACCTGAATGGAAATGAAATAAAACATATCAAAATTTGTAGGATGCAGCTAAAGCAATGCTGAGAGAAATGTACAGAACTATCTACATTAGAAAAGTCTCATTTCAGTAACATAATCTCCCACCTCAAGAGCCTAGGAATAGAAACACAAACAAAAACCAAAGCAAGTAGAAGGAAGGACCTAATAAAGATTAGAACAGAAATCAATGAAATTGAAACAGAAAACAATAGACAATACCAATGAAACAAAGAGCTGGTTCTTTGAAATGACAGTAAAATTGGCAAACTTCTAGCAAGCAATGATAGAAGGAGAGAAGGCACAAATTCAATTACAGAAATGGAGAATAGATTAGTGGTTGCCCCCAGCTGAGGAGGAGCAAGAACCAGAAAGGAAGTGAGTGTAGCTCTGAAAAGGCTACAGAAGAGATCCTCTCAGGGATGGAAATGTTCTACATCCTTACTGTATTAATATCAATATGCTGGGCGTGATATTGTTTTATAGTTTTGTAAGGTGTTACCACTGGGGTACTGCACCGAACAAAGACACAGGTTCTCTCTGCATTATTTCTCACAACTTCATGTAAGTCAACAATTATCTCGGTAAGTTCAATTTACTAACAGAAGAATTCTGTCCTAATTTGAAAAACCACAACATATTAAAATATTACCTCGGTCTAGTACATGCAGATTTGCTACAAGGTGGCTGTTAAAAAACAAAGGCAAATAAGAATCATTAAATATGATTATTTTATGATTTTTCAAAAATATATCCTTCATCAAGTAAAGTTTCTTTGATGTACATAATGCCCACTTAGAAAGTTATTATAATATTCATATATCAAATTTGACTTTAATTTGGAAAGGATTAAAAGAATATGTTTAAGGAGAATGAATTCTCTTTTATGTTAGACATTCTATTTTTCATAGTCCAAGAGGAAGGTAAGGTGGTCTACAATAAGAATTTTGCTTGGAATTCAGATTTCTCATACAGTATAGTATTGAAGAGCCAAATAATAAATCAGGTTTATTAACTCTCTACTTCATGTTTTCACACAGGCTGCAAAAGAGTTCTTATAGACATATTAAAATATTTTATTTTACTTACATAATAACATCACTCTCAAGAGTGTGATTCCCTTGCGAGTAGCCAAACTTTTAATATTACGAAGGGAGTTTGCAAATGAAATATCTTTTCAATTATTCAGAATTTATTGTCTGCAATATTGTGTTAGAATAGAGAAAAGGAATCTGTTACAATAACAAATTATTTTATTAAAATATTCTTTAAAACTGGAAAACATTATTGAACCATCTACCTTTAATTAAAC
Organism: Manis javanica; assembly: GCF_040802235.1. NCBI lineage: Eukaryota > Metazoa > Chordata > Mammalia > Pholidota > Manidae > Manis > Manis javanica. The sequence goes on from NC_133167.1 coordinate 25,566,765, forward strand.
CACCAACTATGAAATTGTTTCTCCATTTGTCCTTTTTCAATTCAGAGTAAAATAAGCTATATAGATAAAATACAAGGAATAACACACACACACACACACACACACACACACACACACACACACACACCCCAGAAGTGTGTACTTCTCAAGTTTTTTAATCCTTTCACAAAGTGACCTTAACCCAGAACTAAATCTGAAAACCAGTCCATTTTACACATTTGGTTATGAACTATAAAACTTATGACCCTGTTCATGTGAGAAGCAAATTGAAAACAGTTTAAGAATAAAATGTATCTAATTATGGCATGTCTCATAAACAGTTAAAATAGCATTAGGCTATTTAGAACTATCATCCTTCATACCTATTATTCACCCTTTCCCTTTCACTTTAATCACACAAATTTATTATAGTAGGTATTCATAATTAGAATAGTTAATATTTTAAGAGTCACACAACGATTATAAAGATGGAAAACTGTTAAGTTGCCAGGTATTGGTGAGAGCGGGGCCGAGGAAAGAGAAGGAAGCGACTGGCTATAACAGGATAGCAGGAGGGACTCCTTGTTGAAACTGATCTGTATCTTGACTAGTGGTGGTCATATGCATGTACACATGTGATTAAATTGCATAAAATTAAATAAACAGACCAGTAAATGTAAAACCACTAAGATCTGAATACATTAGGTGAATTGTAGCAATATCAATTTCTGGCTTGGGATATGTACTATAGTTATGAAAGATGTTACCATTGGGAAAAGAAGTACTGGGTGAAAGGCATACAGTGTGACTGTATTATTTCTTATAATGCATGTGAACCAACAATTTTCTCAAAATAAGGAGTTTTTTAATTCATGTAATAAAGAGTTTTCCATAAATTATTTAGTTTAATGACTATAACCATAAGAGAGAGAGACCAACTAAATTTTAAATTAAGCATATATTAACTACAATATGTATAATCTATTAATCTGAGCTGAATTAAGCTCAAGAATATTAAGACTATTTGGCAAAGAATTTGAGGTTAAAAGAAATATGCATTCACTGGTTCCCCCTAACATACAGGCTTTTATAAATATGAAAGATTCCCTGTATTCTCAGAAAACAAGAACACCAGTCAGAACTGAGAATTTTAAATTCTCACCTAATACCAGATCTCTTAAGCAAGCTCTATTAATCACCAACCACTTTAAAATAACTCCCTTGTCAGTTAAATGCAATAACTGTCTGTATCTTCCTCAAAAAGTAATTTACTTATTTTACAAAAAGTTGCCTTCAAAACACAAATCCAAAATCAGCTAAGTTAAGAATTATGCACACAGGATCAAAAAAGTTTGGAAACATTCAGTTCTTAAACATTCCATTTTCCTATCCTAGCAAATTTGGCCTGAGACTTTTAGTTCTTATTTAAAAACTGCTTTATAAACCTAATTAGCTAGTACATCTAAAATAGCATTCCAAACCAACCCATGATAAGAATTTGAGGGGTTTTTTTTGTGAAGATAGAAAAACTAAGAATTTGCTTTGAATGGGGTCCCTGCAATTATGCATAAATACATAATTTCAAATATTACTGAAATAAATGACGAGGTTGGTGTCACAGCTTCCATTCCACATGATAAGGGTGTTTATCCACATGTTTAATAGAGGATTAGATCAAGATTGTGCGATTACAATTGCCTTTTCTTTAGGGCACAGCAAAAGAAGCTAAAGCAAAATAATCCACCTGTCTTAAGCCAAGTGCCTGGGCTCTATGGAAGAGAATGGCAGATTTGCTTTCCCAGATTTTGGAAAAGAGAACAGCATGGTAACTAAGAACATGTGCCTTGATATCAGGCAGACCTGGATGTGAATTTTTATTAGATGTGAACTTTGGGAGAGTTTTTCCATTTCTCTGAACTTGACTTATCTCATTTGTAAAATTAGATAAATATTTGGTCCAGATCTTGTTTTATGGAGTGAGTGTATGTGAAATACGTAAAAACAATTCTCAATAATTTGCAGTTGCCTTTTAACATTTCTTATTGAGACATAAATAACGAAAGTAATAAATAAATTAATAATAAGATTCTTAAGCCTTCGGTTTGAGTTTTAACAGTCTTACACACATTTCCATCACTCCAGAAATTTCTCTTGTGCCCTTTCAAATCAGTTCCCCTCTTACCCATTCCCACTTCCAACCCAGTCAGAGGCAACTACTTTTGTCACCTCAGATCAGTTTCATCTATTCTTGGACTTTATGTAAATGGAATCATACATTATGTACTATTTTACTTCTATCTTTTTTCATATAACATTGTTTTCAAAATTTATCTATGTTCTTGCATGGATCAGCAGCTGGTTAATTTTTATTTCTGAGCATTTTTCTATTCTATGAATATATTATAACAACTCTAAACAAAAAGGGTAAAAAGAGAATATTCCTCAACAAAATAAAGGGCATGAAGGACAAACCCACAATTAATATTATACCCAATGGTGAAAAGCTAAAAACTTTTCCTCTAAGATCAAGAACAAGGCAAGGATATCCACTCTTGCTACTTTTATTCAATATAGTACTGGAAGTCCTAACCAGAGCAATTCGGCAAGAAAAGAAATAAAAAGCATCCAAATCAGAAAAGAAGAAGTAAAACTATCTCTATGTGCAGATGATGTAATTTATACATAGAAAACACTAAAGACTCCACCAAAAACCTTAGAACTAATCAACAAATTCAGGAAAGTTGCAGGATATAAAATCAGTGTACAAAAATCTGTTGTTTCTATACACTCAAAATGAACTATCCAAAAGAGAAATCAAGGAAATAATCCCATTTACAATGGCATAAAAAAGAATAAAATACCTAAGTAATAAATTTAACCAAAGAGGTGAAAGATCTGTACACTGCAAATTACAAGACATTGATCAAAGAAATTCAAAAAGACACAAATAAATGGAAAGATATTCCATACTCATGGATTGGAAGAATTAATGTCATTAAAATGTCCATGCTTTATGTCCTGATTTCAAGCTATATTACAAAGCTACAATAATCAAAACAGTATGGTATTGATTGGCATAACAAGAGACACATAGATCATTGAAACAGAATAAAGAGCCCAGAAATAAGCCCATGCATAAATGACCAATTAAATGACAGAGGAGCCAAGAATATACATGGATAAAGGACAGACTCTTCCATAAGTCATGTTGGGAAAACTGGGTAGCCATATGCAAAAGAATGAAACTGGACCACTCTTACACCATACACAAAAATCGACTCAAAACGGATTAAACTCTTTAATATAAGACTTGAAAAAGACTCCTAGAAGAAAACATAGGGAGTCAGCTCCTTGACATCAGTCTTCTCAATGATTTTATTTGACACAAAAAGCAAAGGCAATAAAAGCAAAAATAAGTAAGCGGAACTACATCAAGATAAAATGCTTCTGTACAACAAAGGAAACTCTCAACAAAATGTTATGCCATCCCTACATATATGTTTTTATTTTGTATGATCAAATGACTTAGGAGAAAGGTGTAGAAAGATGCATGTTACCTGAGTGTGATTAAAGATGGCGGGATGGTGGTGAGAAGTAAGAAAGAGAAAAAAAATGTGTAAAACAGGAAAAAAGTTGTAGGAAAATGGAAAAATATGGTCTGTATGTCCTGTGAAAAAGTAACATGTAAAATTTCATTTATCACATAACTAAGAGTATGTATTAACTGAATATGTACATAGACAAAGACTAAATGAGAATGGTCAGTTTTTGACTTGGACTCATGTTTACATACATCTTTCAATAAATTTATTTTTAATACAAAAACTGTATTGATAATCTCAAGAAATCTGAATTTCTAGCATATACTAGAGATCAAAACCTTCTATTCTTCATGTACAGAGAAATGAGACACAGAGTTTCATATATCTATGGCCACCCAGCTCACTTACAGTGAAACATGGACTAAAAGCCAGGTCTCTTGTCTCCCAGTACAATGTTCTCCCACAGTACAGCCTCTATCATTCAGGTAGAACCACTGCTTTATAATGGAATACGTTTCATGTGGAAAGGAAAGTGGACAATGATTAGTGCTGTCAAAACTGTGATGACAGAAAGATAAATGACCTCATATATGTGACCTCATATGTTGATGAAAGAAATTGAAGAAGACACAAATAAACAGAAAGATGTTCCATGCTCATGCACTGGAAGAATTCATTTTATTAAATGATGATTTTGCCCTGTTTGGGGGTATTGTTGATATACCCATCACCAATATCAAAATCAAAATCACACATAATGTATGACCTTATATGAGGAACCTAAAAAAGTCAAACTCCTAGGACCAGAGAGAGACTAGAACAGTGGTTGCCAGGAGCTCAGGGTGGGAGGAGTGAGGAGATGTCTGTCAAAAGGTGCAAACGTTCAGTAATGGGATGAATGATTCCTAGGGATCTAATGTACAGCACCGTGACTATAGTTAACAGTACTGTACTGTATATTTGAAATTTGCTTAAGTGTTCTTATGACCAAAATAGGTAAGTGTATGAAGTGATGGATGTACTAATTACCTTGATAGTGTAATTATTTCACAATGTGTATGTATATTAAATTATCACATTAGACGCCTTTTAAAAATCATGTTGTACATCCTAAAAAGTCTTGAGAATAAAAAGTAAATTCCTCTAACCTCCCCACCCCCAAAAAAGAAAAACCAGTGTTGACCTGTTTGGGGATATAACAAATCATCAATTAGACGATTTCCTTCAGGCAGTTGGAAATTTTGAGATTACAGAATATCAGGCTGTGGGTCAAAGTTCAGTGCCCAGCATTCCACCCATCTGCATCTAGTGTCACCACCACGGGCAGCACATCCATCATTTGGCACAGCTGTGGGATCCTGGGAAAGAGTGGCTGGGAAAAATAACGTTGATATCCATCAGCAACGAGGAGGCTAATTTTGAGCAAAAGCAATGAGGTAAAGTCACCATTAATAATAAGGTCAACAAGCTATAATGTAAAGTTTCACATAGTTGAAATTCTGTGCACTCATTCGCTGTAACAATATGCATGTATACTAAGAGGATAAAAGAAAATCACTATGAGAAGTCGCAAATTAAACAATTTTCTATGGCCTCTCAATGAAGGGGTGAATACTGCAACTCAAGTTTGGTTTCCCTAATTTCCGATGTAAAGATATGGCTATCAGATAACATTTAGCTTTCAGGATGAAAAAGTGGAGGCCAAGGTGTAACTGTTCTTAGATGATTGAGTGAATAATAGGAAAAAAGTCATAAATTGTAAGATGTAGTGAGCAATTTGGTCAATAGATCTCAGAATAATAGAGAGATTCAAAATGAGTAAGAAGTGAGACTCTATATGATCTTACTGGAGGCAAAGGAAAACTTAACCTATTATAGGGGGAAGGTGGGGAGGGGAAAGGCTATATTTGACAAGATTGTTTGAGATCAGTGTAACTTGGGACCCAAACTTTTGGATAGATGAGGAAGAGACACAAGAAGCAGCAGGTTGATTTCCCCTCTCCAAGGAACCATCGTCACTCGGATGTTTTTTAAATGTTAATTCAAATTCAGAGACATTTCTAAAAATGCTGAATGTGATCTTCTTGAAAACGTGAGCATGTGTTTTACTGTATTTGTACTTCCAGTGTTTATCACAGTGTCTGTCACAAGAGAGGCCCTCAACATACTTACTGAATTGAATTGTCATGAAAAGAAGGTTAGGAGATTTGGGGTGTTTTTTTGTTGCTCTTGCATTTAGTTGAGATATAATTGGCATATATTATATTAGTTCCAGATACACAACATAATGATTTGATATATATATATATATATTTTATTTTGGTATCATTAATATACAATCACATGAGCAACATTGTGGTTAGTAGTTCCCCCCATTATCAAGTCCCCACCACATACCCCATTACAGTCACTATCCATCAGTGTAGTAAGATGCTATAGAATCATTACTTGTCTTCTCTGTGTTGTACTGCCTCCCCCGTGGCCCCCCCCACCTACATTATGTGTGCTAATCGTAATGCCCTTTACTCCCCTTCTCTCTCCCTTTTCACCCACCTGCTCCAGTCCCTTTCCCTCTGGCAACTGTTAGTCCATTCTTGGGTTCTGTGAGTCTGCTGCTGTTTTGTTCCTTCAGTTTTTGCTTTGTTCTTATACTCCACATATGAGTGAAATCATTTGGTACTTGTCTTTCTCCACCTGGCTTATTTCACTGAGCATAATACCCTCCAGCTCCATCCATGTTGCTGCAAATGGTAGGATTTGTTTTCTTCTTATGGCTGAGTAGTATTCCACTGTGTATATGTACCACATCTTCTTTATCCATTCATCTACTGATGGACACTTAGGTTGCTTCCATTTCTTGGCTATTGTAAATAGTGTTGTGATAAACATAGGGATGCATGTTTTCTTGAAACTGGGCTCCTGCATTCTTAGGGTAAATTCCTAGGAGTGGAGTTCCTGGGTCAAATCATATTTTTATTTTGAGTTTTTTGAGGAACCTCCATACTGCTTTCCACAATGGTTGAACTAGTTTACATTCCCACCAGCAGTGTAGGAGGGCTCCCCTTTCTCTGTATCCTTGCCAGCATTTGTTGTTCCTAGTCTTTTCTATGTTGGCCATCCTAACTGGTGTGAGGTGACATCTCACTGTAGTTTTAATTTGCTTTTCCCTAATGATTAGTGATGTGGAGCATCTTTTCATGTGCCTGTTGGCCATCTGAACTTCTTCTTTGGAGAAGTGTCTGTTCATTCCTCTGCCCATTTTTTAATAGGGTTATTTGCTTTGTGGGTGTTGAGGCATGTGAGTTCTTTATATATTTTGGATGTTAACCCCTTGTTGGATACATCATTTACAAATATATTCTCCCATACTGCAGGATGCCTTTTTGTTCTGCTGATGGTGTCCTGTGCTGTACAGAAGCTTTTTAGCATGATGTAGTCCCATTTGTTCATTTGTTATTTTGTTTCCCTTGCCCGAGGTGATAAACTGGCAAAGTTGCTCATGTTTATATTCAAGAGATTTTTGCCTACATTGTCTTCTAAGAGTTTTATGGTTTCATGACTTATATTCAGGTCTTCAATTCATTTTGAGTTTACTTTTGTGTATGGGGTTAAACAATAATCCAGTTTCATTCTCTTGCATGTAGCTGTCTAGTTTTGCCAACACCAGTTGTTGAAGAGGCTGTCATTTCCCCATTGTATGTCCATGGCTTCTTTATCGTATATTAATTGTCCGTATATTGTTGGGTTTATGTTTGGGCTCTCTAGTCTGTCCCACTGGTCTATGGGTCTGTTCTTGTGCCAGTACCAAATTGTCTTGATTATTGTGGCTTTGTAGTACAGCTTGAAGTTGGGGAGCATAATCCCCCCCAACTTTATTCTTCCTTCTAAGGATTGCTTTGGTTATTCGGGGTCTTTTGTGGTTCCATATGAATTTTTAAACTATTTGTTCCAGTTTGTTGAAGATTTGTCCTCTTAACAAATGTTGGTATTTTGATAGGGATTGCATTGAATCTGTAGATTGCTTTAATGATATCTGTATATATTGTAAAATGATCACATAAGTCTAGTTAACATTAGACTTATGTGGGGTGGATATTGCTGGGACAGAGGGTATGCGTTAAATTAAATACGTAATTTAACTAAGCAGTGTCCAAGTGATCTATATAACAAGGGCGTCAATATGAGGGGTGGTTGCAGAGTTGAAGCCGGAGTGTGAATCATGGCTACTCTACTTGTTAGCTGTGTGACTTGAGAACATTATCTAACATCTCTTAGCCCCATTTTCTCCAATTAAAGTGCCTAGCTTGTAAAGTTACTATGAAAATTAAATAATAATAGATTAAAGTGATTAGCCCAGTATTTGATACTTAGTAGGTTAGTAGATACCATCACTGATTATCACCACCTGCCACCAAGAGATTTCTCATTTTCCAGTCGACTCTGAATCAACGCTGGAAGCTCATCATCCTCACTGCACAGATTAAGAGTAGAAAGGTCAAGTTTCATACCCAAAGAGTTGCATGTCACCAAAGAGATCTTTAAAACAGTTGATGAATACTAGTCTATATTATCTTCTTTGTGATGTGATCCAATGTTTATTGGATATTAAACATATATTCTACACAAGCTACTTATATGAGTTCCCTCTGTTTTCCTATTAACAAAATTTTTTAAATGATCGATATATGTATTAGCTGGGAATGAAGATGAAGAAAATGAAGATCAGAGGCTTCAATGTATTAGTGTAAATCACTTTAACTTTCAGCTTGTGTTTAAATTGCCAAAAATGTAATATATATCACAAACTGTCACTTCATATAATTCTTAATCTACAAACATAAATGGAAGTCAGTTTAAAACAGTGGATCTCAACCAAGGGCAATTTTGCCTCCCAAGGGACATTTGGCAATATCTAGAGATAGTTTTGGTTGTCACAGTTGGGCAGGAGGGGGAGAGCAGGTGTACTGCTGGCATGCAGTGGAAAGAGGACAGGGAAGCTCTTAAATAACCTACAATGTACAAGACAGTCCCCACAACAAAGAATTACACAGCCCCAAATGCCAATAATGCCAAAGTTGTGAAACCTGGTTCATAATTATAGAAAAATTGTTCAATGCCCTGACTGTCTTACTGAAAGCTAAAAGGAAAGGAAATACTCTGCACACAACCTCACAGTGATTTTTGTTTCTGTTGTACTAATCAATATCTTCCCATCTAGAACACAGAATAAAATTAATGAGTGTTCATTTGCCCCTTATACAATGAAACAGTGTTTTTAAACATATTGCCCAAATATCTAATGAGATAGAAAATACATGAAATACATTAGAGATCCCAGAGTTATGTTACTGTCACCAAATTCCTAGGTTCGTTGGTTTGTTTTCCCCACTCATTCAATATTCTTTCTGCTAACTTGGTGAAATTTTCAGGTTTGAACATACCCTACTTTTACTCATCCTTTGCTAATCAACGTGTAACATACATGTCATTTGATTGTTTTAACAGAATAAATTTACAGGAAATATCCTAGTCATGGTAGGTAAAGCCCAATATTTAGCAGGGCAATATTTAATTTATGTGATTAGGTGGTTATGTGATTAAAAACAATTTTGCTTTTAGAATAATTGAAATTTAAACTGGTCATCCGAAAGACAAGAACATAGTATTAAGTTTAGGTAGTATCAGTGCATAAATCAATGCCTTAATTTTCTCATGGTGAAAGAATTCAAAAAGCAACAAAAACTAACCCCACTTAGGGCTTCGTAGGACGGTCACGTTGCGCCCCCTACTGAACAGGATAGAGGAATAACGTTGATTGAATTTAAATTCACACAGCTCTGAAACTGCATTACATCCACCACTACACACATCTCTTTCAAGCTCATCTGAAAAGCTGAGTGCAAACCCTACATTTTATTAGACTCAAATAAAATGTGCAGAGGAAGTATGGCTTGACATTAAAGAGGCTCCGTTGTGAACGATAACCCAGAAATCTCTAAACGATATCAGCAGTACAAAATGACAACTACCACTTATTCTTAACAACTGAGCTTTATTTAACACAAACTTTTCGGTCTAGTCTTTTCGCTTTAGCGATAGGTGATTCTGTACGGGGAAGAGCCAGTGATCCTTTCAGACCGTGATCGCCATCCACCCTGGAAGTTTTATGTGCTCAAAAATGGCAGTAAATTGTCAGCAGACAAAAATAATTCGGATTAAATGGGGACCAAGGAGTCTAAGAGTAAGAAAAGTTCCTTCACCTCCTTGTCTCGCCCTCCTGATCCAGAACCTCGTTGTTCATAAATATTCCCCTACTTTGTAGATGCCGAGAAGCCGGTCTGAACGGTGCCCACCCCAGAACATCACTCACCTAAAGTGTATCTTTACAGCAACACTAAATGCCTGTTAAACCCTGCCTGCCGGATGCGTGCCCATGTGTTAGTGTGTGCGTGTGTTAGTGTGTCCGTGTGGGGTGTTAGTGTGTGTGAGTGGATGTTAGTGTGTGGGGGTGTTAGTGGGGGTGTGTTGGTGTGTGTGTGGGTGTTAGAGTGTGGGGGTGTTAGTGAGGGTGTTAGTGTGTGGGGGTGTTAGTGGGGGTGTGTCAGCGTGTGGGGCTGTTAGTGGGGGGGTGTCACCGTGTGGGGGTGTTAATGGGGGTGTCAGTGGGGGAGGTGTCAGCGTGAGGGGTGGCGTGACCGCCCCGCGCCCTCCTCTCCTCTCCAGCTCCCCGGCCCCCGGCCCGCCCGGAGGTTCCGGGAAGCAGGGGCGCGGGGCGCGGGCTCCTACCTGGGCTCCGGCGAGGACGCAGCCGCCGAGCAGCAGCCACCCCCAGACGCGGGCCGACGCCCCCGGCGCGGCCATGCCCGGCCCGGCCGGAGCGCGGAGCGAGGGAAGCTCCGCACGCGCACGTCGGCGGGCGCGGGGCGAACTCGCGGCGGGGCCGCGGCGCTGCGGGGGCGACGGGCGCGGGGCTGGCGGCCGAGGAAGCCGGGGCCGGGCTGCCAGCGCCCCCGCGCCTGAGCCCCGCGTCCTGCGCACCGCGGCTCGGGCGGGGCTCCGGGGCCAGGGGCTCGGCCGGCCTTCGAGGCGGACCCGAGGGCGACGGACTCGGGGCGCCGCTGCCGCCGCTGCCAGCCTGCACGTCTCTCCTTCCCGGCTCTCTGTCCCGGGCTGCTGGGCTAGCGGCAGAGTTGTTCCCCTGGGGTTCCCCTGGGGTCATCTGGCAATGTATGGAGACATTTTTTGGTGTGTCACATTGTATGTTACTATCATGTAGTGGGTAGAAGCTAAGGATGCTGCTAGACATCCTACAGTTCACAGGATAGCTGCTTCTGACAGAAATACCTGTCCCCAAATGCCACAGCGACCATGTTGAGAAACCACGCACTACAGCAAAAAGGATAACCCAAACAATTAGATGTTTATTAACTAAAATAAGCCATATACTGCAACTTATGATCAATATTTTTAAATTTTAGTCTATTTAAGTGATCTATCCATACAAACAGGTATAAAACCACTGGCTCTACACTAAAACATTACAAGTTTTAAAGACATTAAACTAAGGAAAGTGAAAAAGATAATATTAAATATAGTATTGCTGTGATATCATCAGAATGTTTGTAGCTCTTGCCATAAAATACATAATTGCTTGTAATACAGGTAAACTTGGAATAATTAATTAATATTATTTATAAACTAGTAACTTAAAAAATTATGCAAAGATAAGGGACTCATCCACCGAATTTCTTTGCAAATGAGATCATGTCAATACTTAAAACCAGTGAAAAGTGACAGTTCTGATCATTCGCATTCACAAATGAAAATTAGGATCTTGAGGATAAAGAGACTAACTCCCAAGTAAATCATGGCCCCAAGGAAATTAATCTGGTTATTTCTGGCAAAGTTTTGTTTAGGTTCTTGCTGTGTTTTATTCATTTTTGAGTTTTATCATTTGTAGGTCTACCGTGTCACACAATGACATTCTGCATCAGAATTAGTTGGCATGTATGTTAAAATGCATATTTACCTCAGAACTGCTGAATCCCAGTCTCCAGGGCTGGGTGTTCAGAAATCTGCATTTGTAACAAGCTCCTGGGGGACTCTCATATAAGATCAAGTTTGGGTACCACTAGCTAGACGGACTGGTACATGCAGCTGGGGTGGGCTTCATGGGAGGTTGGGAGATCTGTTAGCCCAGTATTTCTCTTCAATGAATAGTGCGTTATCCTTTGCAATGAAGGGGCAGCAGGGTGTCAACAGGCAGCTTACTTTGTAAGGTCAAGATATGAGGACAAGCAGGCAGCTAGGCTGACCACCCCACAATAGTTCATGGACGACCTTACTTTGAAAAGGACTGCTTTTGTTTCTGTGGTTGTTTTTCCATTTCAGAGTATAGGCATTTTTCCTCATTTTAGTAGTGTGCGTCTTGTGTCTTTCTCTTTGTTGGGAAGGACTGAAGGTCTGAAGCTCTGCTATGCTTCATTCTAGCCAGTACTCCCTGTTGAGCTTATGTTTGTTAAATGAGTTAACAAACATAAAGCTGCAAGAACAATGACTGGTCCAAGGAAACACTCAAAAAAAAGTTGGCTATTAAAAGTAGTATTGTTTTCCTATTACCATCATCATTTTTATTCTTATTTTAGTCTTGTGACCATAGTCTGTGAGCAGGCAAAGGACCATGGTGAGTTTGAGTATTTCCTATTTATGTAGAAAAGCACTGTCTGTATTTATAATATGAATTCTTTTTCTGGTATAAATATGAAAATATTTTTCCAATTTATTTTTAACCTGATTTGTACATTTAAACCTTTGTAATGTCTAATCAGTACAGACATTTGTAAAATTTTTTAGGTATCTAAATTTATCAATCTTTTCTTTTACAGTTTCTTCCTTAGCTTTATGCCAACAGAAAAAATTGCACACTAAATATTAGAATACCTTTTCAACAGATCTTTCCCTAATTCTTTCCTACTATTTCATAATTTTACATTTAACCTTTTTTTTAAAGTGTTGAATTGTTTTTAATGGCGATTTGACAATTTTCCAAATACCTAACCAGTTCACACAGCATCATTCATTAAAGATTCCATCTCTTTAATGGGAAAATATTTTAAAGGGAGGTAGAGGATGAAAGTTTGCTGATGGCTCTAAAATCACATCTCCAGTTCCACATAAGGCTGCCATGCTCGGAGAGGTTTAGAAATTAAAACAGAGTTTGCTGAAGGTTTAATAGAACAACTTTCCATTTTACCCAGGATGGAATCCCATTCATCAAACCCAGAGGTCAAAGGCCCATGTCAAACTACTGGCAATGTTTCTGCTGAGTACCTGACTGTTACACTTGGAAAGCTGGAAGAAATTAGGCCTCCGAAGCTCAGTCCCGAGGGCTTTGTGGCTGGAACTTGGGAAGTAGAGGCAGATAGCAGCAGGGAAAACCTGGCCACTTAAACACAGGGATTAGTCAGTTACCACGGAAAAGAAAAGGTGCTCTGTAAGGACAGGGCTTCTGTCTGGGCCCCAAACTGATGTGCACTGGCTCATACACAATTGTTTTTCTGTTTTTTCTGGAAGGGTTGTTATTAATAATAACCTGCCTACTGTGTGTTTGTGTGTGAATTAAATGAGATAATGACAAAAGCAGAGGAAGTTTTATCAGCTATACAAAACTGCACAAATGACAGGAAGTTAGGCATTTACAGAATACTTTCATATATACTACTATCACATTCACTTTATAATTGTTAATATGCAAAGTCTTATAAAATACTCAGTAATTAATTTGTAGCTTAAGGGAAAATAATGAAAAGGAAGCAACAAGAAATTTTTAATTTTTCCTACTGAGGATTAAAGAAAATAATTAATAAACTCAAGGCCCACCTCAGTCAAGATAAAGCCTCAAGAAAATTAAGAGGTTGGATAATTATGTGTTTGGTGCTGTTCAGCTTCCTCTTTCTTAAATCTTTATTTGCCCTGGCTTGTTAAATACTCAGTGTTTTTCATTTGTTTCTTGAGTAATTAGTTAAGAACTTCTTCCCTAATAGCCAACACCCCAGTTTGACCTTGCCATCTAAGACTTCTGCCCTTTGTTCTCTTTTTATATTCTCTATCTGCAGAGGTTTTAAAATATGTCCACAAAATTATTTGACACTCTTCCCATTTGAGAAGTACAGGGGAGTCTCCTCTCCTTGATTCTGGGGTCTATGACTGCTCAGCCTATAAAATACATGGACATGAACTCTAGCCTTAAGTAACTGGTAACTTTCACTCCTAGGGACTCACTTTCACTCTTGGAATTTGGCCACCCTGCTCTGAAAAAGTCCAAGAAGCCTGTAAGGAAACTCACACAGGGACAACTCTGAGTCAGCTCCCAACCCCAACTGATATTCCAGGTTAACAACCAGCACCAACTCGGCAGATAAGAGTGAACCATGTCAAAAATGGATCCTCTAGCCCAACTGAGCTGCCTCAGCTAATGCTCCACGGAGCAGAGATGAGCCCTGCCCAGTTATAGATTTCTGAGCTAACAAATGGTTGTAGTTTAAGTCATTAAGTTTTTGCACTAGCTTGTTACGTAGCAATTATAACTGAATACCATCCCATCATCAAACTGCTTTTCCTGTAGTCTCAAGATCCCATCTATTAAAGTTTATATAGAGAGGAAAAAGACCCAGAATAGCCTACACAATATTGAAGGAGAAAAAATAGTTGGAGGACTGACATTCAACTTTGAGACTTAGTATAAAGTTACAGCAATCAAGACAGTGTGCTATTGGTGAAAGAACAGATGAATAGATCAACAGAACAGAACAGAGAACCAAGAAATAGACCCCAATAATACAATTAACTGATCTTGGACAAAGGAGCAAAGGTAACACAAGGGAGCAAACAGTCTCTCAACAAATGGCGCTGGAACAACTGGACATCCACAGGCAAAAAATTAATCTATTCAATTTTTATTTTATTTTATAAGACATAGATTATACAGCCTTTACAAAAATTTACTCAAAATGAATTATAGACCTAAATGTAAAATGCAAATCTATTAAAACTCCTAGAAACATAGGAAAACCTGGATAAGCTTGGGTATGGTCATGCCTTTTTAGACACAACTCCAAAGACATGGTCCATGGAAGAAATAATTGATAAACTGGACATAATTAAAATTTTAAAATTCTGCTCTCCAAAAGACAATATCAAGAAAATTAGAAGACAAGCCACAGACTGGGAGAAAATATTTCAAAGACACATTTGATAAAGGACTGTTACCCAAAATACACAAAGAACTCTTAAAACTCAACAATTGGGAGTAACCAGTTAAAAAAATGGGTCAAAGACCTTAACAGACATCTTGCCAAAGAAGATAAACAAATGAGCATATGGAAAGATGGCAAATACGCTTATGAAAAGATGCTCCATGTCTTATGTCAGAAGGAAATGCAAATTAAAACAAGATATCCCTACACACCTATTAGAATTGGCCAAAACTGGAGCACTGTACAAACTGAGGCTCTGCATGCATGAGAAATCACTGTACCTTCTTCCCAAGTTTGCTGTGAACTTAAAACTGCTCTTTAAAAAAAAAAGTCTTCTAAAAAAAAAATCATCTTGTCTAGCTGTTGGCATAGGATAGGAGGATAATTTGTTTGCAACATTAGGTCACTTTTGACCAGGAGTCAACCCTGTCCAAATGTTGACTGGGCACATAGCCCCTTCTGCCCTTATAACTGCAATTTTGTCCTTCCAAAACTATATGGCTTTCTCAGAGTTGACTCATTCTTCTGTCAAGAATTTCTGAGAACTTTGATTATCAAAGTTTGATTCTCAAGGAACGCCACAGAATTTTATTATTTGAAAAGTCTTCCAACTTCTTCCCAGTACTTAATCACCTCTATAAATCTATTGCCATGTTTCCTCAATAAAAGTAATTCTAGGGATTAAAATAACTACTTCAGTAGGTTGTGAGATTTACTTGGGAAACATCTGATTGAACTAGCCAACACCATGGATTTAAGGGCTGACTATAACAATAACTCATATTTTCTAAGGATTTATACTATTTTTACAAATTTTAAAAATTTCTTTAATAAATTCACAACTTCCCAAATACTTGTGTCAGCAAAATATCCTCATCCCCCAAACAACCCTAACATAGGAAAACTAAGCCACCCATTTTAGCAATGGGGCCTATTTAAATGAGGAAACTGCAACACAGAGAAGCTAAGTGACTTGCAGGACACACAGCAGCAAGTGGACACTTCAGCTTGGGTTGTCTGTTTCCACATCTACTTTTCCTACTACCCCCTGCTACCCTTATAGATGCACTTTAGCATTTATATAGAACATCACAGATCTACTAAGCACCTTCTCATTCATTTTCTCATTTCTCCCACAAAAATAACTTCCTCATGAAATTACATTTTTAAGAGAGATTCTTGTTATACTAAAGGATTGTTCACATTGCAGGCAGTATGAAATGTCTATGGGTGATTTACTTTGAGTCTTTCAGCACAAGGAGCCATATGCTCTCAAAAATGGTCTAAATAACACTAAAAAAAGAAATATAACCTAGATAAGGAAAGGAATGACACTAACTTGGGGATGGGTTAGGGAAGAACATTGAAAACTTCAATGTATTTGTTTATCTCTTTAAAAAAAGAAGTGCAAGAAACCTTGAGAAGATTAATTAAGATTTGGAATACTTCAGGAGCCACGACAGTTTCTTAAGAGGGGAAAGTGCAGCTGCAGCCTCCAAAGATGATAATATGTAGGGAAACACACAGGAAGGAACAAAGCTTAGAGAAAGTGTGAAGGAAAATATTAACAGGAGTTGGTCACTGATTGGCATTGGGAGGTAAAAGGGATGACAGGGTTTAAACCATTTCTTTATGCAAGTCTTGGGGGCCAAAAGAATGGGAATAGTGTTGGCTGAAATGGGAAGGCAGGGAAGGGTACTGTTTTTGGAAGGAGAGATGCTAACATTGACTTTTCATATTCCATTTCAGGGAACATGAGGACATACTGGTGAATTGGGGACTGAAGAGAACATGAAATTAGAAAGTAGGACTAAGATAAGTGCTGAAGACAAATTTAGGAGTAATCAAGGTACAAGCAGAAGCTAGACCAGCAGCGGATGAACTAGTTGAAGAAACTCCATGTACGTGAGAACATAAATGATTTATTTGTACAATTTGTATACACACATCCAATATATCCAAGCATGACATAATCCTATTGCACACCTCCTTCAGACACTTGGAGTACAATTAATGAAAGAGCATAATTTTGCTAAGCTAGATCTACTGACTCTCATATCTTATCAGTTGGTTTCTATTCTGGAACTATGAGGCCAACACTTGTCAAATATGTGTTAAGGTCTATTATGCAATTTGCTTTTATTTTCTGAACAAAACTTTTTTGCTTGCACAGAAAAGTTCAAGGAATACAAATAGATCTGGTAAAATATTTGTCTAGACATCAAGTATCTTTTGATAAAAGAATATCTTGATTGGTCGAATATAACATATATACATCATATTTCCAAGGAAGCATGAATAGGCTTTGGAAACTAAAGAAACTATTCTTAGCAATTATATATTGAACTCTCACTGGCCTAATCTGAAAAACATTTAAATCAAATTAGTATCTGATTTTTTTCATGTCTTAAATAATTTACTCTAAATTAAATCAATAAATAGAATCTGTAGAAAAATTTTTAGATAATAAACCTAATACCAAAGTAACCACACATACAATTTACTGTGAACCGTCCCATTGTGACCTGAGTAATGTTGCTATTTTTGCTATATTACCAGGTTAAACTAGACATTTAAACACAAGGAGGTTCTAAGAGAATTCAAATAGCTCTTGCTATTCCTAAAAAAATAAGACTATCCCATTGCAAAGAAAATAGTGGCCACGAAGATAGGTACTGATGATTAATTTAATAACTGGGTAGATTCTTTTGGTAGGTACTTCTCAAGATACTATAATATCTTCAAGGATCTTAAAATTTTGCTCGTAGATGGTTTACAATAAAACATCAATGTTGTGCACACTGTTAGAGGCAATGGAAAAATCAGTTTAGCCATGATTCACGCATGAATTCCCATGTGGGTCACATACTGCCTAGACTCAAGGGAAGGTGCTACTCCAGAGTCTACACACTGCCAATAACCTGAAAACTAATACAAGCTGAATTCCACTTAGAGGCTAGAAATTAAAAGATGCATTTAATTATCAGTCCTCCAGTGCTTCTGTCATCTTTTGGCATTTATGAGTTAATAAACTGCCATGGTTTCTGCAAACTAACTGGCAGTAACACACAACTGATTGAGTTAATTAAGCAGAACAATTGTCGAGAGCTAAAAATGATGAAAAGGAAGAATTTTAATGTAACGGTGCATAATGCTGTGGAGATGCACCAAGGAGTCTAGAGAATCCAGAAATTTTCCCTAATAAATTTGTGTGTGTGTGTGCGCATGCATACACATGTGCATTTTCTTTTAATGTAGCACTATAAAGTACAGCATATTCCTTATGTTCAGAATAATAAAAATTCAATCTTGTCCAATACCTTGAATGTATTCTTAAATTCAGATGTAATGAAAGCACCTTCACACTGAACACCCTATTATTGTTAACCAGAATCTCTTGATTTTACAAGGGGGCAAAGATGTTGATGCTAAGGTTACTTTTATTCAGCATATTCATGAAAGGTTCAAATACTCTTCTATTGCTTTTTCATGTGTACTATGCTCCAAGGAGTCTGGACTATAGGATATTTCCTGTTTACACCTATGAATACTTACTGGATACCAGACCCTGTGTTAGTATTCTCATATTCATGAAAGGTTCAAATAATCTATTGCTTTTTTATATTTGTGGTATGTTCCAAGGAGTCTGGGCTACAGGATATTTGCTGTTTACATCCATGAGCACTTACTGGATACCAAACCTTGGGTTAGTATTCACTCCCATGTTGTAGGTGCCAGCCAAAAATTGTATTTGAAACTCCTGGGGGAGAAATTACAACCAAACATCAGGAGAAGCAGAAGTTCAGGGATATGGGCAGTGAATTAGTGTGTCTCATATTCTAATAGTTTGGCCAGGATCTTTGACAGCTTTCTTTCTAAAATCATGTTTATTTCACCACTTCTACTTTGCCTTATGATTCTAATCTCAACATGTCTATATCAGAGCAATTACTATTAGTTGGAAATTCAAACATAAAGATGCATTGTATGCGAAGAGCATTTGCAGAGTTACAATATCTACACAGAGCAGGTAGATAGGGAGATAAATACAACCTAACAGATTATCTCAAATCTGTTGATGGTACGGGATTCAAGAGTGAACACAACAGAAGAAAAACATTTGTGGCAGTGTTGAGAAATGGCATGGACTGTCACCCAAGCTGAGACCTTCCAAATATATGTGGAATCAAAGCTTCGATGGCGTTGGGAATGATGCAATTGAAGGGTGAAATCTAGAGCCGTTGTAAATTCATTCATGACTACATCCATGACTGTGTAACCTATCTTCCGAGGAACATAATGCAATGTTATGGACAGGCCTTGAGTGAGAACCCAAATTCAGGTTCTGCCACCACCAGGATCATCTGTAATCCTGGAATAAATTATTTAACCCTTAATCCCCAGTTTCCTGCTCTTTGTAAAATAAAAGGTGTGGGAAGAGGTACCATTGTACCAAAGTTGTTGCAATGACACAATCGGAGATTGAGATGGATGTGGCCACTCCCCCTCAGAGAACAGTCCAGTAAAATGAAGATTACAATATTGTGACATCCTCTAGGTAAAACAGTATGATGGGAGAATAGAGGCAAAGTCATCCCAACATTATTTTCCCCCAATCATTTTCATTGTGGAAAATGATCATCTAATTGCAAAGAACAGAGCACACTTTAAAGGGGGATAAAAATTCTATGGTGATTAAGTGGCTCTTCATTTCTGAGGCCCCAGGAACTTTTCCTAAAAGAATCAAAGCAGCAGAGTAAATAACTTCTGAGACTGGGAAGATGGGAACAGAGTATAGGAGGGGGAAAATTTTAGGAGGGTGTGCCATTTGATAGGGCAGTGTTATAAGTCAGGAACTGCCTGTTGGATTGACATGATGTAATGTAATGTCATGTCATGTCATAGGATGAGGTGATATGTGGTATGTGATGTGGTGTGATTTGGTGTGGAAACCTAAATGTGCATTTGGAAAAGCAGTACTGTTTATTTAGGATTTAGTACCATAATGTTTTAGCTGTATAATCTAAGGTACCCCAGATTCTCCTACAGCTTATTTGTAAAATAAAATAAATGTCCTTATTACCTCACAGAATGTTTTTTGAAATACCAAAAATATGATGCTACACATAAAATCGTTTCTGATAATATAAAGTGCTATCTCTGGAAACATAAGGCTATATATAGGATGATCACAATGATAACAGTGTATATAATATTCCAGGTCTCAAAAAGTAGAGAACATTTACTGAGATTGTTGTCCCTTTGAAAACCAAAATAAAAATTTGAGAGAGAACATAGACTAAAAATTGCCATTTTAACTTAAAATTCTGCCAATTATTAATGACATATTCTTACATAAAATTACAAACTCTTGAGATATTGTATCTCACCTGTCATGATCTGAATTTTGTGTCTTCCCAACATTTATATGTTGGAGCGCTAACCGCCAATGTGATAGAATTTTGAGATGGAGCCTTTGGGGGTTAATGAGATAATGAGGGTGGAGCCCCCATGATGGGATTAGCCCCTAGAAGAGCAAAAGACAGTTGATCTCTCTCTCTGCAGCTTAGGATACAGCAAGAAGGTGGCTGTCTGCAAATCAGGAAGGGGTCCTTCACCAGCAACTGAATCTGTTGGCACTCTGATCTTGGACTTCCCAGGTTTTAGAACTATGAGAAATAAATGCCTGTTGTGTTCATCATCCATTCTGTGGTTTTTGTTATAGCCCAAACCAAGGCATTGGTCAAATACATTATGCTTATTAGCAGGTCCTGTCTGTCTCTCTGATGGTCTCTTTGACTAATTATTGGTTGATTGCAATGGGCCAAGTGCTATGCCAAGAGCTTCACATATATCAACTTATTTATGCCTCATAACTCAATAAGGTATGATGTACAGTCCAGATGTATGTGAAATGTAAATTTAATTATATAGCTGCACTGTATCTATATCTATACTACATAGCCATCTCTATCATGTGTCTACTTACACCTAAATCCATCAAACACAAACACAACGTGATATATGTATACACTTACCAATGTGAATTATGTGAGCATAACTCATCAGGGCTTAACTTACCATGTCCAGAAGATGAGTGTGATGGCAAACCTAAGTCTAAATCTGAGTTTCTTCGGCATAAGGTAATTGGGGCACCTTCTTGTGCCAGATATATGGACAAATTGAAGATCTGATGACTCAAATATTTTCTAGGGCATTTTGTATCTGAAGAGACATGGGAAAATTGAGAGTGCAGAACAGTAACCTAGCTGCTTAAAATACTCGCAGACTATGTTGAAAAGGAATGCCCAGATTTCTGGGTCTCTAAGTCAGGGTAGGGGTGGGAAGTTTCTTAATAAGTGTTTCAGGTGAGGACAGCTGCTTTGTTTCATAAGAAAAAACAAAGGTTATTTCTCAGGTTAGTTCTACTGGCCTTATAGTAATTTGGCAACAAGTCATATGTCAAACTTGGGTTGTTTGTTTTTTATCTTTTGTGTCTGAGCCTTCCTAGGTCTTTGACTATGAAGTTGGGAGAAACCATGTTGAGACTAAGTGCCTGCCTACAAGTAAATTTGACTTTGGCATTTGGTTGGTAATATGTAGTTGAAAATTAGAAAATGAACTACCACAAAAAAAAGAGTACAGCTGAGGAGAAAATTGCAGTGTTTCCTTGACTTTATATTGCTCTCATACCACTGCATCTGCTAGGTTTTCTCTCAGATGACCACAGGGCTTTCTGCACCAAAGTCTAGATATGGAAATGCTGGGTCAAAGCAGAAGAACAGTTTGAGAGTTTCTATGATGTGCATCAGTTGCCAAAAGGTGTGTTGATTTATAACCTTATCCATAAAATTTACTCAATAATTTTCAAGGAATTGAGAGGCAAAATGTATCTCTAATTTGTATTTCTTTGACTAGAGTGAGGGAACTTTAGTTAACATAACAAAACAAGTGGTTTATTAACCACTTTCACTGTTTGTTTTTTAAATGATCTATTCATGTCCTTTACTCAATAGGCCATTTGAAAAATAGTCATAGCACACATACAACTAAAGGACAGTTTCTTGGAATAGATTGTTTCCCTGTAATTTTTAAAGAAAGATACTAAACAAAAGTATTGACACTATCAAGTAGCAATTGTAACTTGCAAAATAAAATTTTTCTATCCAATATTTTAAAGAACAAACTTTTATTTCTGTTCTAAAAAGTGGTGGAAGGGAGATGGGTATTTTTCAGATTCTAAGGCTATGTTTGCTCATTCTCTTTCATTTCAAGCCAAACACTGAAACAGTCTGTTTGCTATATACACATAACAATCATCTCTCCTTTTGGGGTTATCACCCACATGCTTCATTGTTTTGTGGGACTATGTAACTTTTTAGTTTCAATAATAATTTATATATCTAATAGAATAGAAACATTCTCAAAAGAAAAATGTGTGCTTGTATGTGTTTCAAGCTCATTCAGCAGCAACACTGATTCAATAATCTTTTTTGTGCTAAATTGTTACCGGGGTACTATTCTTGGAGGGGGAGGTAATAGAATGGTGAGACATTTGGGGGTTACCCATTCTGCTTACCACAGTGATTTTAAAAAGCTTTCATTATCTCTTTCCAAATCTCCAGAGCTCCTAGTCAACATTTCTCAAAACAGGTATCATACGCTTCCAAGCTTTGATGGATTTCTCTACATTATCATGTCCTACTCTTACCGGCTTTTCTGACACAAGTACTCAAATCTCTTCAAATCCCCTGGCACGGCCTGTTTTGGGCATGAAACATCCACCCTGTGTCTTCCCATCAATCCACATCCTTAAGTGCTGGGTCAAACCCATCTTCACCAGAAACCTGCCCTAACCGGTCCAGCCTACACCGGGCTCCCGCTTTGCTGAACTGTTGTTTGCAGTTGTGTTCTGTACCCTACATGCTATTGCCTGCTCTTATGCTCGTTTCAGTTTTTAGCTATTTTTCACATATCTTCTCTTCCAAAAACAACTTAAGTAGAAACACTTATTCCCTACTCCTAGCTTCTGTGTGGAGGGTCCTAATCAGAGGGAAAAGCCAGGTCCCCACATCCCTTCTCTCTCTCCTCCCACATTCTGATCTCTGTCTTGGCAAACAGACACTCAGAATGGAGATATGTCTTGACCAGAGTATGAAGAGCCCCACTGAAGCTCGCTGCAGTTTGGGATGACACGGGAATCTCAGCAGGGATGTGATAGGCAACTGCTTTCACTGCAGATCAACATCAGTCCTCACACTGATACATTATGTTTAAGTTCAGCTTTTGGCAATCTATATGAGCCCCATTCATCACTTCAGTGAAATGTTCTATTTCTATATTGCTTTCCTGGGATTATTTGTAGGCCAAAAGAAATTTAGGTAAAGAGTCTAAAAATACGCATGTTTTTCTATGCTGCACATATGGCCAGGATAAATCAAACTTTGAAGAGCTGAGTTGTCACATAGTATATGTTTCACAAGAATCTATTTAAACATTCAAGCATTTCTACCTTTCACAACAGTTCTACCAGAAAATTTAAGGAATTCCTTCCATTTTCTAAAGAATTTGGGGGTCCCCAACAATGTTATTTCTCCTTGTCTGTATATGCCAATCCCCTAAATCTCTGCCTTATAGCTACATGTGAGCAGCTGAGCAGAGATCCCAGATGACCCTTAAGCAGGACCCCAGCAATTGGACCCTCATCCCCTCACCTGTCCTTGGAATCTATGCTCTGTCCCTTATTTCCACAGGTGGGGCACTTTCCAGGATGCAACCTTGAGAGTGTAATGTGTTGTTGAAACCATGTGGATGGTATATTTGACTGAATGCAGGTTAGGACCTCAATATAAACTTTTAAGATTCTGGTGGACAGGTACAGAGAGATATACTCATCTTGTGGCTGTCCAAGCTAGGATTTGTATGTAAGTTCCCTTGCTTATTAAACCTGCCACCTACCAATCTGAGATGGTCTCCCTCTTTCTTAGGTCTCTCCTTATTCTCTTGTAAGGGGACCAGTTTCAGATTTCACCTAGGGAACACTGGAGGTTTCCAACCAACACAGATACACCCTTATTTCACATATCTGTGCTCCTTAACACATTTCTGCCCAAGGTCTAAGAATCAATTGGTATACATTGTACAAATAATAAATGGAAAACTGTCCTTGCCTTAGATCCAAATTACACTTAAAAAGAAAGAAAAATATTTAGTACCTTACATTCTTTAACTCCCTCACTGATAAATTTCTAGACAACCTAACAGTGTTACTGTGAATGACATGGTACAGAAATGGAGGGCTTGGGCCAGCCCTAGATCTGCCCATTTGGGTGTAACAGAATGAGTTAAGGGTTAGTACATAGGTGCAGTTCTTAGGCAGAACAGACTAGTAAGAACGATAAGCCCAAGCCTGCCAAGGGGCCGACAATGGGAAGGCAGAGCAAGGAGCTTGGAGTGGGAGCAATGCTGCAGGCCCAGCCTTATGACCCAGGACTCACGGGTAGCAAGAAGCAACCCTTAGACACTAACGGGGGTACTGGTCAATGCAGGCTACAAACCTCATGTTGACTTCACACCTGGTGTGACCTGTTTAGCCATCCTGGGATCCATAAGTATGGAGTAATACCAAAATTTGCCTGGCATAGCTTATGTTCTTCCTGCCTCTGTTTGATGGTTCAGTAACTAGAACAAAAAATGACCTAAAGGCTGAGAATCCACTTGTGAGGAGTAGAGATCAGACTGAGGAAGAAGGTGGGAGGGACAAGCTAAAGCAAAACTCAACCCAAGTGCCCTGGGTACCTGCTCCGTCCACACTCTCCCTGTATCACCTAGACAATTTCTACATTTGATTCTCTGGGGTTGTAGATACAGAGCACCAAAATAGCTAGTTTATTTCTTTTTTTTAAATGATAAAAGCATTTTGGAGAACAGTATGGCAATTTCTTATCATTTTAAACATACACTTACCATAGGGCCTGGCAATTCCACTCCTTTGTATTTACTTAATATCTATTATTGCCTGTATTTTATAAACAAGTAAACTGGGGCTCTATAAAGAGTAAGTGATTTGCCCAAGGTTACAGAGTTAATGTGCAGTGGAACTGAAACAAACTCAGAAATGTCCCCCATTCCCTACCAAACCTGGCATTCCATTATATCATGGCACCTCCTTAAAAAAAAAAAAAAAATTTAAACCCAAGGTTACCTTAAAAAGTAGAGAAATGTAACATCTTTTTCAATACTTCATTATTAAGCAAACAGTATTTTCCGAATATTTTCATCATAGCACTTTTAACACCATTCATGTTTTCTTAAAATATTTGAATATTTAGTAGGCCCAATCAATTTCCTATAGTGCTGACTTCATGAAAATGGGGGCTGCACAATTTTAACTGAAAAAATTTTGCTAGAGCTTTATGGAGACCAATTTCTCACTTCAAGTCCGGTTTGGGAAAGAATGAAACATGGCTGGCCAGTTGGTAGATGCCCTAAGTTAAATGAGATTTTTTTTTCTAGACATAAATATAAATCTGTATAGAAAAGAGAGAAATTACTAAAGGTGGGTTCTAGAGATCTATAATATTATGCTAGCAAACAAACTGGAAATGAAAATTGTTTTCCAAGAAGAAAACAAAACAGTTAAACACTTTAATAAAACGAGGCTAGGATTTTACCTCTCATTTAAGAAGAAAACCACACACGGCTTGCAAAGGCTGACAGTCTGTCAAAAATAATCATCTTGACGACACCAAAGGAACTTCTTACATTCTGTGTGGTAACAAACAGCTAGAATCCAAAGAGAATAGTTGAGAACAGGTGTCTCTGTCATGTGGTACTGGCATTACTTCTGTTTGAGAGGAAGTGGTTATTACTGAATTTTATTGAAACAGAAATAACTTTTCATTGGAAAAGAGGGTCTTCTTTACATGTGTGTCATTCTTTCCAGTAAGTGAAGGTCTGCCAACTCCATGGATCAAAAAAAGAAAAGAAAGAATAAACAGAAAAGGAGAACCAGTAAAATTTATACAGTCATAGACCAGGCTCTGTTTATAATTTCCATAATCTTTACTTAGTCATCAATGCTTGCCTGTGGATTCAGGTCTTAAATAGGAGCCTAATACACATCCAGCAGCAATCCTTAAACTTGGCTACTTTCTTGCCTTCCTGTATTTTTCCATGCCCTTAGGAATCTTCAAACTTTCATGAAGAAGTCATTATTATTTCTAATGTGTATACTTTTTTTAATTCATTATAACACTTGCATGAAAGGTCTGGGTTTAACAAAAAATATTATTTGCTACATGCTTTTAAATCCGCAGAGCCATGGGAACTAGGAAAAACACACACATTGTCAGGTGCCCTGCAAAGTCAGTTCTGCCTGGGAACCCCTGAATGGCCTGGCCACTGAGTTAGCTTTATAATGTAATCAGATTAAACTAAAACAGGTCCGAATTCTGTTAAAGCTCAAGTCAGTCTTAGGCACTAGGTAAGGATACTATCTCTGTCTATGACACCAAACATGTTGGAAAATCTAGTTTTCCTCCATCTTAATCTGAATTTCTGGTTTTATGTGCACAGACAACATATTTTTTAAAAAAAACAAAAACCCCATTTTCTCAAACCCCTGCGGGGGAAAGGAGTCGTCAGGTGCTGAAGCAGTTGTCTATCAAATGGACCTCAGAAACCTGAAAGAGGCATTTTTCATTAAAAGGGGAGTGGGCTCACATAGGAGGGAAAGGGGACTGGAGCACTGCAGGGAGTAAAGACCACCTATGTGAATATGACCAAGTGCTAAATATTATGAGATCAAGAAGTAAAATGTGGTCATTGAGTGGAACCTAGATTTCAATAGATGACTCATGAGTGTTTTTTTTCTTACTCTTACTTAATTGCATGTGTGGGTTGGGCAGCAAGTCCAAAAATAATAGCTAAAACCCTGTGAGTACTCTACAAAGCCATTTACACATTGTAAATGAGCTTCTGCTGATCAATTCTTATGGTAATATGAAATTTCAACTTCAGACAAGTTTTAGAAAAATACCTAATCTTCAAACAAAGCCTATCTGATAAAAATTACATTTTTCCTGATTTTATTTATATGTACAAAATACATTAAAATATAAGTGCAGGCATTTTGATTTAAATAAGAACTATTCTAAAATAGTACGGATAATATTCCTTCTCAAGTTTACTTGGTTTGTTTTTTTTGTACTGCTTTTCAAAGTGCTGGTTTACATTTAAAAAAATAGTATTTCAAGCAATACCACTAAACACTATATTTTCTTGGCAAAAATGCAAGCATTACTGATTGAAAAACACCATAAGGCTAAATGGTGAAGTTGGCATGCTTTTATAATGTGTGATACGGCAAAACAAGCATTAATAATTACCTTAGAATTATTAGTTGCCTAAATACTGTGTTAAAGTCTCACAGGAGGTATGGCATAGGCTGTGCCCAAGTCACCTGATGGGCATATATTTCCCACATATGAAAAAGAAAACCCTAGAACCTGTTTGGGCCTTATGGAGAACCAGAGAAGTCACTCTGTTCATGAGAGTGACAACTCAAATATGCTGGACATATATGCACCTCGCCATCCCCTCAGAAGCCAGCTCTCCTTACCCCCCATTCTACTGAGCCCACTCTACTTACGACTCCGCTTCTCTCAGTTTCTCCCACTGCTATCTCAGCTTACACATGCAGCCCCTGCTTCCACAACCTTCCCAGAAATCAAAATGATCAGGAAAGAATCTGAGTAGATCCACTAGGCACCATCAATCATGGAGTCCTTCTGTTGGACAGACCACCTCATAGACTGGTGGGTTCTGTACATTTAGCTATGCGGAGAGTTGCTTTGGGCACAAAAAAGATTTGGGTCAATTAGTATGGGTCATAATAACCAAGTTACATGACAAAACACATGAGGGTTTACACAGAAGAATCTGTGGCTTCATAAGTAGTAGCATTCTGTTCCTAGAGTGTCATGTCCTTGTATTCGAGTTCAACTATGCAAAGAACAAAACACTCAACATTAATCATCCAGGAAATGCCAATGAAAACCCTAATTAGGTTATCACATCACACCTGTCAAAATGGCTAGTATCAAAAAGACAAGAATTTGTGTTGGCAAGGATATGGAGAAGAGAAGCCCCATGTGTGCTGTTGGGAATGAAAACTGGTACAGCCCTATGGAGAACAGTATGAAGGTTCCTCAAAAAATAAAAAATAGAAATACCAAACTATCCAGCAATTCCACTTCCAGGTATTTAATCAAAGAAAACAAAAGCACTAATTTGAAAAGATACATTGTTTTGCCAGTGGGTTTCAGGCGTAGACAAATTGGCTACAGATTCAGTGAGACTGAGGAATGCCAATGGAATGTTCTTGGGGTAAAAGGGTTTATTACCCAACTTGTCCTCCAGGCAATAGGTCAAGCATCCAACAGTCAGGTCTGTAATCTTCCTATGTCTCTGCCTCTGCTCAGAGCACTAGGCAGAGCTCTTCATATAGTGACTCAGTCAATAATAGCTTATTGCCTACCGGTGTGGAAGCAGTACCCTAGGCCTTGAGACTTCATAAGCACACTAAACCAAAGGTGACTTTCAAAGGAGCAGTTGGTGGCAGTAGAAAACCAACTGCAATGGGTGAGGTGAGGTTAGTGTGAGTGGTCAATGAACATGGCATAGCCCTTCTCAAAGCTCTGTAATAGAAGGAAGATGAAAGAGAATTATTGCATCATGGAAGGCTGAGGGAGAAGGCTGTGGCTGTGACTGGAAGTTCAGCAAGCCAATATATTGAAAGAAAAGAGCAAATGAACAGGAGAAGCTAAAGGCACAGGAAACATAAGGGTTACTTTTGGGAGGAAAGCTCCAGCAAGAGACAGGAGAGTAAGGGATCAGAATCAAAGAGGAGAGAGGAGTTATCTTGGAAAGGAAAAGAAACACTTCCTCTTTCAAGATGAGGTTGAGAATAATAGAGAAGCATTGAGAAACTCATCTAGTCCACACAATAGATAAATTAAAAATATTATATAAATGTAAATAGACAATACTGTGATACTCTTCAACCTGAGGCAGCATCTGAGGTGAGCTCTCTTTGTCCCAGATTATGCCCACAAAGAAGGCCTAAGGAGGGGCAGCTGAAGAGGATCCTGTTTCTGTTCCTTGGGGTGAGGAGACAGAGCTGAGAGCCCA
Source organism: Manis javanica (assembly GCF_040802235.1). Classification (NCBI taxonomy): domain Eukaryota; kingdom Metazoa; phylum Chordata; class Mammalia; order Pholidota; family Manidae; genus Manis; species Manis javanica. Next base: position 25,595,734 of record NC_133167.1, read on the forward strand.
GAAGACAGGCAACTGGGCTCATAGGCCAAAGTACTGAACAGAGATTTACAGAGAGTGCCCAGAGATGTGCAGAGCATGGGTGTCCAGCGATCACACACATGCGAGGACACTACCCATGGAAAGACAGCAGGGAAACAGCCATTGAATAGAGGTATATCCTCTTTTCACTTGCCTTTTTCTAAACTTAGTTGGTTCATTGAACTGGGGAAGGAGGAAAATATTTTAATAGGATAAAAAAATAAAAGACAAAAATACTCTCCAACTTAATTTCATTAAAATCAACATCTTTTGTCTGTTCACTTGTTTCTTACGTATTTTTATTGAATTATTGATATAGAATATTATGTAGATTTCAGATGTATAATATAATGACGCAATAATTACAGACATTACTGAGTGCTCACCACAGTAACTGTACTTACCCCATTATCATACGAAGATATTATACTATTACTGGTTATAAAATCAACATCTTTAAAGTGGGGCTATTCCTATCTACATAAAATCCCTCTTGTTTTTTCTTTTTTTTTTGTTTCAGAACAGTTTAAAGACAGTACAGGTAGTTTCCATATTAACTACACCCAGTTTCTTTTACTATTGACACATTTAGTAAGGTACAATTGTCACAATTAATGAATAATATTGATACATTGTTAATTAAAATCCAGTTTACTGAGATTTTCCTATTTTTTCCTAATGCCTTTTTCCTGATAGTCACTCATTTGTACAGCCATGATGTTACTGTTTCAGTGGTATGGACAGCAAAGTTATCAAGGGTATGCTCTTTCAAAAGAAAAGCTTTTAGTGCTACCCTCATCTGGAGAATTACACTTCTGAGTCAAAAATATTAAAATATTTCTAATTTAAACATCCATCTGAAAACTCTTGTAAAAGAATAATTTAGAAGGCATTTAGGACTTTGGTAAATGTCTTTGGACCTGGGTTCCCCTACTACCAGTGGTCCCTCTAGGGCTTTCTACTACCCTGAAGAGCAAATTTGGAAACCTTAGAGCAAAGTACTTTAGGGCCCTCTACTGGCCACTGCTCACCACTGCAACCTCATTCTCATATATTCTTCACCCCAGCCATCTTCCTGAAAAAACCTTCCTCCCCCAACTACATGAGCAGGGGCAGCTTTTGTGACACACTGCGAAGTTCTTTATATGTGCAAACAGTGTCCTAAAGGTGAGAATTTATAAGGTTAAAATTTCCTCTGCTCTGTCACACAGATTCTGGAAAATTTGAACATTTTAAATGTAATCAGCAGCAACCAACCAATGAAATTCAAGACAAATTCAGAGCCAAATTCAAGAGTTAACTCCAAGGATACATTAAAGGATATTATGACAGTGGCTTTTACTTTCGGGTTAAGAAAAATAGGAATAGAGATTTTAAAAAACACACCTTTTTTCAATAGGAAAAAATTTCTAGGGCAACAACTATTTATTTACTAATAAAACTCACTCTATGACATTCAGTTTCAAGACACTTTACTTGGATTTCTGCCTCATCTTTCTTCTCTCTTGTTTAGTCTAAGGCATCAGAATACATGTTCTAAAACAGAAGTTTTCGTTGGGGAATAAATTTTTCAGAATATTGAAATTATACCAAGTATGTTTATCAACCACAATGGAATGACACTACAAATCAATGCAGAAGGAAAACTGGAAACTTCACAAATACATGGAAAGTAAACAACTCACTCTTGAACAACTGAAAGGTCAAGGAACAAATCCTAAGAGAGATTACAAAACATCTTGAGACATGAAAACCTGAGCACAACATACCAACACTTACAGGATGTAGTGAAAGCAGAACTAAGAGGGAAGTTAATAGGTGTTAAATGTGTACATAAAAAAGATCTCAAATTAACAACTTTACACCTCAAGGAACTAGAAAAAGAACAACAAACTAAACCCAAAGTTAGCAGTTGGAAGGAAACAATAAAGATTAGCGAGTACTCTGGGAAAAAGATGGTGGTGTAAGAAAGCAAGGCAGAAACCTCCTCCCAAAATAACACAGAACATGAAATAGAGCAAATACAACTAAACCTGAAAAAAACCTGAACATTGCAGAACTAACTACCTACATCTGGGGAAAAAGAGAAGACCCTGCAGTAAAGAGTGACCTGGCAAAGCCACACTCAGGTGGGACCCAAGTCATCCCCCAACTATAGCCCACATGCGGGAGAAAGAAGAATGAAGTGGGGAGGGAGTAGGAGCCCTGGCCCACTGAACACCTGGCCCTGGAGATCTGCTCTCGCGAACCCACATTCCACAGAGCTCTGGTGATTGGTGGGGCTGGACAATAAAGACAGGCAAAACACTGAGTGAGGATGAGAGTCCAGATGCTTGTGGAAAACAGGTACACACTACAGGCTGAGAGACAAAAGCAAAGTGGACAGTGTGAAAGACTTCCCAGAAGCAAGAGGGGCACCAGAGGGGCATGGGATACGCAGTGCTCTCTGCTCAGGAGAAAGGTCAGGTGGACAATACCTTCCCAGTCTGCCCTTGGCCCAACAGGTTAGGAACTCTCAGGAGCCCCAGATGCTCCATCCCCCTCACTGGTAACAGAGCACCAAGGCTCCTCTCTGTGGTGCCCAGCCTACTAACCAGCAGTGAAATCAAACTCTGCTCCTGGGTAGGTGAGGAAGACCCTCCAGGCCCTGTTTCGGGACATACAGGAAAGTGCCTGTGGGAGCTAGTCCCCAGAGCTCCTTCCTCCTGGCAGGCACCCAGTCCCATTTGCCTGCGGCCCCTGCCATTGCTGCAGGCCTGGCAGAGGGCAGCTCTGCCCAGAGCAACTCGAGTGGCACAGCCCCAAGTATTTTCCCTGCATGTGTGATCAGCTGATGGCCCACACAACCCACCTGAAATCAGATCACTATAAGCCAGACAGAAAGGCACCACACCACTGCACACCAAAAGCTGGGGCTCCCACACCGGCAACTGACCTTCTGGGCACTAGAGGGTACCTCCTACATAAAACTGTTATTCCATAGGAAACACTAGAAAAAATGAAGAGGCAGAGGAATTTTGTCCAAACAAAAGTACATGACAAAACATGAGAAAAAGGGCTGAGTGAAACCAAAATCAACAGTCTTATTGGAAAAGACTTCAAAGTAAAAGTCATAAAACATGCCCACAGATCTACAAAAAATACATTCAAGATCTCAGGGTGGACCTTAACAAAGACAGATGACCTAAAAAAGAGTCACTCAGAGCTGAAGAACACAGTATCTGAAATGAAAAATACAATGGAGGAATTTAATAGCAGCCTCTCACAGTTTGAAGAACTTGTAAATGATCTGGAAATTAGGGAGAAAGAAAATAATTAAGCCTAAAGACAGAAAAGAGGGTAACTAGGAATGAAAGAATAATAAGAGAGTTGTATGACTGATCCAAAGGGAAAAATATTCACATAATATCGGTACCAGAAGAAGAAAACAGAGAAAAAGAGATACAAAGTCTCTTTGAGGAAATAATTGTTGAAAACTTCCCCAAACTGGGGAAGGAAATAGTCACTCAGGTCATAGAAGCACAGAGAGCCCCTAACAAAAGGAACCCTAGGAAGACACCACCAAGACGTAATAATTAAGATGGCAAAGATCAAGTTCAAAGAGAGTACTGAAAGCAGCCAGAGAGAAAAAGATTACTTATAAAGGAAACCCCATCAAGCTATCAGCAGACTTCTTAGCAGAAACTTTACAGGCAAGAAGGACGTGGCATGATATATTTAATGTAATGAAACAGAAGAGCCTCCAACCAAGAATACTCTACCCAGCAAGATAATCATTTAAATTTGAAGTAGGATTAAGTGATTTCCAGATAAGCAAAAGTTGAAGGAATTCACCACCACCAAGCCAGCTCTAGAAGAAATTGTAAAGGGACTGCTCTAGATGGAAATGCTCCTAGAGCTAAAAAGCTGTCACCAGAGAAAATAAACCCACAGTAAAGGTAGAAGACTACTTAATTACTAAGCAAATACAAAATTAAATCAACTACTCACAAAGTTAGGCAAGGGATACACAAAGAGTACAGAATATGACACACAATATATAAAGAGTGGAGGAGGAAAAAGAAGGGGGAAAAAAGCAAACCTTTAGATTGTGTTTGAGATAGAGAAATCAGTGATTTAAGATAGACAGCCAGATAGTAAGGAAGCTATCCTTGAACTTTTGGTAACCACAAATCTAAAGCCTACAATGGCAATAAGTACATACCTATCTATAATCACCCTAAATGTAAATGGACTGAATGCACAAATCAAAAAAATACAGAGTCTCAAAATTGATTAAAAAACAAGACCCATCTATATGCTGCCTACAAGAGACTCATCTCAGACCCAAGGACATACACAGACTAAAAGTGAAGGGATGGAAAAAGATATTTTGTGCAAATAATAGGGAGAAAAAAGCAGGAATAGTTATATATCAGACAAAATAGATTTCAAAACAAAGAAAGTAACTAGAAACAAAGAAGGACATTACATAATGATAAAGGGTTCAGTCCAACAAAAGGATATAACCATTATAAATATCTATACCTAAGATAGAAGAACCTAAATACGTAAAACAAAGACTAACAGAATTAAAGAGGGAACTGGACTGCAACACATTCATTTTAGGAGACTTCAACAAACCACTCACGCCAATACTCAGACCCACCGGAAAGAAAATATGTAGGGAAGCAGAGGCACAGAACAATACGTTAGAACAGATGGACCTAACAGATACCCACAGAACTTTCCACCCGAAAGCAGCAGGATACAAATTCTTCTCAAGTATATATGGTATATTTTCCAGAATAGATCACATACTAGGCCACAAAAAGAGTCTCAATAAATTCAAAAAATCAAAAACAGAAATACCATTTGACCCAGTAATTCCACTCCTAGAAATTTACCCAAAGAAAACAAAATCCTTGATTCAAAAAGACATATGCACCCTTATGTTTATCACTGCACAACTTACAATAGCCAAGATATGGTAGCAACCTAAGTGCCCATCAATAACGAATGGATAAAGAAAATGTGGTACATATACACAAAGGAGTATTATTCAGCCACAAAAGGAAAATAGATCCTGCCTTTTGCAACAACATGGATGGATCTAGAGAGTATTATGCTCAGTGAAATAAGCCAGGCAGAGAAGACAAATACAAATGATTTCACTCATTTGTGGAGTATAAAAACAAAGCAAAACAGAAGGAACAAAATAGCTGTAGAGTCACAGACACCAAGAAGGGACTAGTGGTTACCAAAGCAGAGGGGTTAGAGAGGGTAGGTGGGGAGGGAAAAGGGGATTAAGGGGCACTATAATTCACAATCACAGTATAGGTAAGTCACGGGAACAGTATTATAGCACAGAGAATACAATTAATGACTCTAACATCTTACTATGTTGATAGACAGTGACCACATAGGAGGGCGTGAAAACTTGATAGTATGGGTGAATGTTGAAACACTGTGTTGTGTATTTGAAACCATATTAAGATTGTGTATCAATATACTTTAATAAAAAAAATATTACAGGACAAACATAATAGAGAAAAAAATATATTAAAAAATCCAATGAAATTAAAAGCCAATTTTTTTAAAGATCAACAAAATGGACAATTCCTTGCTTAGCTGAATTAACTGAGAAAAAAAGAAAGAACACTAAAAATTGAAAATGGAAGAGGGAACATTAGAACAGGATGCCAAAGAAATAAAAAGGATCATAAGAGAATACCACAAACAGCTGTAGGCCAAAAACCTGGATAACCTAGAAGGAACAGCTAAATTCCTAGAAACATACAACCTACCAAGATTAAATAATGAAGAAATAACAAAGTCTGAACAGAACTATAACTAGTAAGGAGATTGAATCAGTACTCAAAACCTCCCAACAAATGAGAGCTATGAAACACTGGCTTGAGGAAGGCAGAAACACAGAAAAATCAGGAGGGTAGAAAAGGCTTAAGTCCTCTTTATTTACAGTCTCCAAAAGTTCAAGGCAGTTTTATCTCTTAAATAACATGTCAATCATATAAAAAAAACAGCTGGAACCAAAGTAGAGAAATATATACAATATAATACATTAAGTATTTTCAATATTGTTAACTGAATTTTTCATATTAAGTTAAAAGAGGCTATTATGATTTACAATGTCATTTCTCTAGTTAAAATTAAAACTGTCAAAAGACATAATGTACATTTTTTTACAAAATCGGCACACAGCATAATAAAACTGCTCATGATTATAATTTTTGTTTTTCTATAATACACTGCACCTGTGTTACAAAAACAAACAAAGGCATTGCACTAGATGGTTTAAATACTGCATAAATCAGTATGTTAAATTAACACTTGGGAAATAATGAATGGCCTGTTCACTATAAGGCTCATTCACAACAGTTTTCACTCTGCTAGTTAAGCAAGCTTTCTACAGGTAGATTACTACCCTTGGCAGTTTTACACAAGCCCACTGCTAATGGGTAAAACGCCAAGGGGAAACTGCCGCCACAAAAACCAACACAACCCTACTATTTATAATACCCAATAAAAGCCAAAGCTAGAAAACCCTCATTGCTGGATCAAGGAAAAAATTATAGAAAGGACATGTTGTAGGAAATTTTGAATATCTACAAATTTTAAATATTCAATAGGCTTGGGTTTAAAAAAAGTAAATTCTTTTCACTTCTTAATAAAGTTTTGACGTTATCAAAAAAAATTTCATTTTTGTAAATAAGACTTTTATACAATGCAACATGTACACATAACTTTCCTGTGCTACTTTCAGTTATTCTCAGTATTCATATTTTACTCTAAGAAAGAAAGTATTAAGATTTCTTCCTCATTCTCCATTTTTCAGCATTACTATTCTCCAGGGCTTGAAAGGGAATTTAAGAGAGTTAAAGCTTAACAATGAGTAGCACGATATTTGAAACACCTTACATATGTGGTAGTGGCCTAACCAAAAGCAGCAAGGGGCCAGGGATATAGTTGTGCCACTCACAAATTAAATTGTATATTTCCCTTTCATTAAGATAGTTGTAAAAGGACAGATCCCCCTTCCAAGGCAGCAAGTATTGCTTCAGATTAGACTGGAACTGTTTTTAGCCACAAAACTATCTAAGCAGCACCACTACTTTAAAAAACAGTTCTTCAAGTTCGGGAAAGGAAAACAAAATCAACCTGACACATTATTGTCAGGAGCTATTCCAAAGGAGGACTGACCCAAGCTAGTCACACAGTATTAAGATTAAAAAAAAACAACAACCTTAACAGAGCTAGGGGAAGACACTTCCTGCCAGAAGTATTCATGACTGGGGTACAGGAAATGGACAGGATAAATACCCCTAAGCATCTAGATGGAAAAAAATGAGCAGAGACAAAACAGGGTTTGCATTCAAAATGAGATGCAAAATCCATTGTTCTTGGACACATATGAATTCTAAAGAATGTTGCACATATTTTTCACTCCTGTACAACTTCTTTACTGGTCTTTAATATAAAAAAAAAAAATCAGTGTTTTGTAGGTTTTCAAAAGGCACACCACATCTTTGTTTTTTTTTTCTTAAAAGAAGTGCTTATCAGATCATTCATAAGTCCTTGGTCAATTTGGGTCTAATTCAAAACAAACCACGTTTCTAACACCAAACTAATACTTCCATTATTTAAAGCAAAACTTTTCAAAATATTCCTGTTTCATGTATTTACAGTGTCTGTAACTGGAATGTATCCATTTCTTTATCTTACTACATGAAAGTTATCATAGAAATGTGCTATATAGGAAGCCTGAAAAAAGTAGAACTTTAGAAAACTTTATAAATCCCCAAATTATCCTTGTTAGGGAAAGAGGCCAAGAGGAAATATCTGGGGTTACAAGGTTTTCCTCAGAGAGACTTTAGTACTTCTGATCACTTTTTAAACAAATGAAAACTCTATCAAACAAGAAGTTCCTTACTAAGAATATTCTGTCTTTTAGTATTTCTCAACAGTCAGAACTTGCCTAGAAACTGGTACAGACAGTTAAGGGATGGATGTCCACAATGGAAACTTAATTTTACAGATGCCACTTAAATTGCTGGTTATATTGAAAAAGACTTTACCTTTACCAAAAAAAGCAAGCAAGTGCTTCCCTCTCACCCAATGTCTTTAATCGGGTCTCATTCATTTTTAACATTAAGAAAAATCCCTCATTAATAATTTTCCTTTTGCATATTTACTCACTGGACTCATATACTAATGTTTCCCTGAAAAGTGAGGGAAAAACCCTAGAATATGAGCATATGCAGGTAAGTGCAGTGTAACATATTAAATTATAAACAAGCTTAAAAAATAGCTCCAGAAAAAGGCCTAAAGTTAATGACTATAGTCTCCTGTCACCCACAGACAAATAAAAACAGAACTTGAAAACATCAAACATACTCGAAAACAGCAAGAAACAGAACATGACAGGATTTCCAATTTAACTCGAATTCCTCAATAAAACAAGAACAGGTTGTGTCATGCTGTTCAAATGGCCATTAATAGAATAATTCAGAATTTTTTCAAGGTTTCAGAAATTCTACCTAGGCAACATTAAACTGCTACCTAAGAAATGCAAAACGAATCACCAGCTCTATAAATGCTAAGTAACGAATGTGACAAACATCATACCAAGAGAGCCACAATCTGTGAGACTGTTTTCATAACAGGATTGTTAGCAAATATGACAACCTATTTTTCACCCTATCTCATCTCTAACCATCTCTTAGGCTTTTAAAATGTGTCTGTATTTTAGCTTAAGTGAAAAAATGTTCAAGCAACTTCCCAGCCTAGGGATAGCTAATTTGTAAGTATCAAAATCAAAGTACAAATCCATGGCGTTTTAACCCTTCAGTTACAGACCTACACAGCCACAGAATCAAAGAGCCTGGCATACAGTGGTGATGTGATGAAGAAAGAAAACATGTAACTTGTTTTTGGTCCTTTGTTCCAGCCCCCTTCCTTCATGGTCCATTTCAAAATATGTGCTTCATTTCAGCAGTTCAGACCTAAGCCTGTCCAGTGGTCTGGTACCATCAGGAAATACTTGTCCATTGCTTCACAAAATCTAGTCCTGTACAACTCTGGAGAGACCACAGTTGGCATTTTACCTAAGATTATTAAATAGAAAAGGGAAAAGAAAGCTGTTACATAACTGAGCAGGCATCTGACTTCAACGACTACTATCTTTCATGTAAACTGCCATAGACACACACCTCAGCAGTCTCCGAAAGGAGGCAAGGGTGCTCATTGTGCCACAGGACACGGGACATGGCCTTCCTGGCAGGAGTTTCTATTTTAAAAGACTAGCCCTTGACTTGAGATGAAAATTGTAGGAAAGCACAAATGGGGCCAGCAGTGCTCAGAGAACTTAGATTTCGAGTGTTAATCAAAGACACCCTCTGGCTTTTTTATTTTTGACTTTTCATTTTAAAAATCTCTGGCATTTTAACACAAATTTAAACCCAAGATTTCCCCAAGTAAACAATTCCCTTTATTATTTGATTATTTTGGAAATAATAAAATCAGAGATAACCACTTTAAAAAATATATATATATCCATTTTTTAGGATTCATTGTTAAAATGTTAATAAGGAAGACATGAGAACAGCTGGAAGGGTAAACAAAATGAAAATTCTGCTCACCTTGTCCTCCTAAAATCCCTGTTGATTTCACAACCATCTCAAGCTTTTTGTCCCACGTAAATGTTCGAATATAATCTGTTGCAGGGGACAGTATTACCAAAAGCTATGTTAATAGATATAAACAAATGACAACAGTAACTACTATTACTTCTATAATAGTTAACATTTCCTGAGTGCTGACAATATGCCAGGTGCTCTCCTAAGGGCTTTCACCATAGGCATCCATTTAATCCTCACAGGGTTTCATTTATAAGTGACTTTTTGAACATATTTTTGCTAAATATGATAAAAATAGGAATGAGGAAACTGAATGGAAGGTACTAGAATTAAATAATGATTATTTTTTAGTTTTTAAGTGAAGTTGGTGAAAATATTCTATACTAGTAATTGAAAATATTCAACTACTAGACCAGGTTCAGTATAATCTTCAAATTTAATCCAGTTTTTAATCATGAACTCTAAGTAAGGTATGCTTCTTGACTTACCTATAATTCCAACTACCAGCTCATTGCTGGTATCATCTCGCCCAACCAGCAAAGAATAATCTATAATGAGGTGGCTAGAAAGAAAGTGAGAGTCGCTACGGATCGAGGCTCTCAGCACAGCCTTGGAATGAGAACGGATATACAGAGGGTTGTCACGAACCATCTTTAAGAGATTTTCATCCAGCAGGACTACATCACAACTCTCTTTCCCGGTATCAGTTTTCACATTTCTATTTCTAAGTGAACCCTTCAAATCGAAAACCTACCAGAAAGAAAATTCTCTGTCATTCACATGAGAGTTGCTAAAAATGATTAATTAATATAATTAAATCGAAAGAGGCAGAAAGATTCCTTGTAGCCACTATCATTACATATACCTTTAAATTTAATTTAAAAACTTAATCATAACATATGAGTCATAAAATACATGCATTATAATTATATAATACATAAAATACATGTTGATATAACTGTAGTACATGAAATTAACACTTAGGACCTCAATTACTGAAACATTTCAGAGATTCACTGACCCATTTAATCAACTTTAAGAAACATTAACAAGTAACTCCACAAACGTACCTTTGGGTCATATCAAAACTGTGTAATTACTTATGGCAATGTAGAGACAACAGCAATTCTAGGAAGTTTGGGGCAGTAGGAAAACAACACACTCAAAAGTCAGGGAACTTGGGTACTAGACCAGTGTGACCTGAAGTGTATTCCACAGACCAATGCTAGTCAGTTGTGCCTGGCTCATGATAAAGAGCAGGCACCAGAGTGTAAAACAATTCCATCATTAAACACACTCCTAACTTCAGCTTATGTTTTTCTCACAGCAATTCATTTTCAATGACAATAGCAGGGCACTGAATTACATTCTAGCACAAGCTAGTTATGTCACCACAGACTGAAAACAGTTTATGGACAGCACTTTGAAGAGTACTGTTCTAGAATGCAGACCAACCTGAGTGCTAGGAACACCTGTATGACTGCCCTAATGTACTTAATTTCTCTAGGCCTCAGTGCCTTCATCTTTAAAACTGAAATGGTAGGAGATCTGCCTTCTAATTCTATAATTCTGTATTTCTAGAACATTGGACATGTTCAATTTTAGGAGTAGTCTGTATCTTCTTCATTCTTTCCCACAGGGATCGTAAGTCAAAAGTAACTTTGGCCTAAGAACCCAAGTTTAGTATTTACTCTCCAGCACGATGTTATTTTCTGATTTTCTCAATTCAGGAACCAGAAGTGCAAAGGGTTCTAGAACAAAGCTAAATGCTTTGCATAGTCCAGTATCCTCACCTGTCCCATCTTTCTCCCATAAAAAAGGTTTTCCATGACAAGAAGATCTAACTTCTTCTCGGTGTTGTTCTGAGAATTCTTATAACCAATTCTGTAAACTCCAAGAATTTTGGCCAATGCAGTGGGCCTCTAATCAAGAAAAGATGAAAATAAACTTTATCAAAAAGGATTATTTATAATTTAATACCAGTATCTGGATTATCTGTGTAGTATCCAACATGATTTTCTATTAATATGGCAAGTCAGAGAAACCCTTGAATCTTGGAAGCAGGTAAAGCAGCAATGCCAGTAAAAATGTTAGATCCATCACATTCTCCCAAGGGTTAATCCTTTCCCATTTCTCAATTTATGAGTCTTATTATGACATGTAATTTCCCCATTAACATGCAATAAATCATAAATGAACAAAAAAATTCATGTGACTCCTTCATACTCTTACTGGAGTCACTGCTCAATGACAAGTGGCAAATTTGAGCCTCTGGCTTCCTCTCTTTCTACCTAAGGGACCCATTAGCCTCATTTCTCAACACATTACAAATTTCTCAATAAAATTATAAATTATTAAATGTGCAACTACTTTCAACCAGTCTCAACGTTTCTAATTGACTTTTATATATACACTAATTAAATGCAGCTTGCTCGAGATTGAGCCCTCACTGGCAAAGGTAGGGAAGAGAGTTTGAAATCATTGCATTCTATTACACCTAAACAGAATAAAAGAGACCCAGTCATAGGTCCAGTCATCTTACCGCAGAGAAAACTGCCATTGGGACTAACTCTGGGGATGTGAGAAAGCCCTGGAATCTCTAATTATATACCCAGGTTCAGGATTTCTACCTTTTGTTGAACAGCATTTGTAATATAAGTGAAGTAGTGAGGTGCGAAGTCAAGGAAAGACTGGACTTCCAGACGAGGCATTTGCTTCAAAATGAATCTATCATCTAAAAGGCAGAAAGTTCATGTGTTTATTCAATCACAATTATTTACTGAGGGAATCTATAATAAATCATTCCAAAGACCCCAAATGATTTGCTTGCTTCACGTTTTTTAAGGGCTGTTTTCTGATGTCACAGAGAAAAATTTGATCAAAACAGTCTTCAAATAATTGAAGGGCTGGAAGGGCTCCTGAGGATTATAGAATAAAGACCCAACCAGTTTTGACAATATCAGACCTAAATTCATAGCTAGATGATCTACTTTTTATAACTAAAAAGAATTTTATAAACTCTTTTGTTAACGATCCAGTAAGACACAGCTATTATAGTTATTGAGTAACCTCCTTCCTACTGCATTTTCTCAAATAATTTCACTCAGTGGGCATAGAAAATGGAATGTGAAGTACAAATGGCCATGATCTTCTGTAAACCTTCATAGGTTAAGAACTTGGCCTTCCCATTTTCAGGTTAAGTATTTCTACTTTTATCTTTCTCTCATCAGCTCTGAAGTACCTTTTTGACTTTTCTAGAAGTGTTCTGTTACTATTTATATTTGGAGAACTCAGGACTGGAAAGTGTTTGGTAAGGATTTGATCATGTCTGTCTCTACTTATGTACCACATACATGTACATTGTTTCGAATATTTTTATCACATATTCTCAAACAAAAATAAAACAGAAAACTTTGCCAACCAACAGCAGTATCATACTACTTCACTTCAAGTGATTCATAAATTATCTGAGGGAAAAAGATGGATATTACTCAATCGGTAAATGATTACAAAGACTTACCTTCAGTTACATAGAAGGCAGCTCCTGATTTGCCTCCTCGGGCCTGCCAGGGCGACGAGTGGGAAAGAGAACGAATAAAATCTTCCTCACTGCTGCCCAGAATCACTTCACGCATCTTATGAAACTCTCCCGCATAGTAGAGCCGACAGTAAAACTTGGCATTAGCATCAGAAAATTCTATAAATAGAAGTGTTTTTTTTTAAAAAATCTTTATACATCAGAAATCTCTCTTCCTTCTTGCATACTCCCCATCCTCCGACAAATGCAACCATTTACTTTTCTCTATGATAATATTTTTCATGTTAAGGCTACATCCCTATTTATCACAATACTGCTCAAGGTGATCCTGAGGATTAAAGAGCACCTTATGACCCCTTATGCATGTAGAGAAAAATCAGACATTAAATAAGATCCATTTCTAATTGTATACTGGTTACTGCATTTTCATCATTGTATTTTCACATATGTTTTACTGAACATTATATTATTCTGGATGATAAATTTTTGGCACCCACATACACACACACAATTCTAGATGCCTTGGCAAGGTGCTGTGGTTCTAGATAATACAGTAAGTAATCATTTAAACATTAGAAATTAAATCACATTGTAATTCATAACTATATAGTTTCAAGTAAATTTATGAATTAATCACATTGTATTTCTTTGTAAATTGATATTTACTTATATGAACTAAATATAAATTAAATAAGCCTTATGCCAGTACACAGACTTACTACTCATTTCAAGAAAAAGGATTATCAAGTATGAAGCTAGAAGCCTCAAATAATAGAGTTTTTGCTCAAAGTCCCTGTTCCCAAACCAACAATATTTTATCTCATACGTACGAAGCTCCACATGAGGATTTGTAAGTTGCTTCTTTTGTGTATCTCCTCCATCCACTTCATCTAAAAGTTTTAATATCATTAGTAAAGCCAAGGTTTTACTCATCAGTTCATTTTGTCTCTTCTTTTTTCTCTGATATAACAATAAAAACTAATAAGTCAACTCTTGCTATCCAGTCAAGTCACTCTCAAGCAAACATTAGGTATACGATGAAACTGTATACTATTACAATGAAATGTAGGAACCTTTTGAAAGATCAATTTGTTGATTAAAAACAAAGAACTCAGGTTGAAGAATAATTTTTCTCATATTTAAGTGAATCCTATGATAGCAATATACTAACTCAACTTTTACATCCAGTTTATGACCAGCTTTTCCATGTGTAATACCTCCCTCACAATATGAGATGCTCTATCATATACAAAGATAAACATAATATATAAAATATACTAGTGTCTACTTCAGAGCCATTTTTTATATTTGATTTGTCCAGCAAACCTACTATCCACTCTATTACTACAGATTTAGAATACATTTTAATATCTAAAAGAATAAGCCATCCTCTGAGTTTCACATTTCAAAGTTATTTTTTTCCAAAGCACCAGTGCCTTCCAAGGATCACAGACCAATAGCAGCCTATAGAATAGTAAATTAATTAATAATGAAAACTTATGCACTACTAATTCATGATCTACCCCAGGAACACAACTATTTCTGTAAAGAGTCAGGGGGTAAATATTTTACTCAGTCATCAGGCACAACTACTGACCAATACAACGTGAAAGCAGCCAGACAGTAAGCGAATGGATCTGTGTGCCTGTATCCCGATACAATTTTATTTACAGAAACAGGTCATCAGTGTTTGCTGAAACCTGACTAGCCTCATACTCAAACACAATCAAGTAGACATATTTTTTAAACACCAAAATGAAGATGGACATTAACAGCCTGAACCTCACAGAGAATGGAAAAGAAAACATCTGAGGGAGTAGAACAGTGAAAATATTTTGAATGTATACTGTGATTTACATGGTGAAACAGATGTTTTACATGTGTTACATCAGTTAGTCCTCAGTACACCTCGGAAAAAATTGCTTCTGCCACTTTACAGATATGGAAACTACGGATCTGTGATTCTACCACACAGTAAGTGACAGCAATGGCATCCAAAATAAGCTGGACTCTCCAAGCACTGCACTTTTTTTCCCCACTCTACACACTGAGGTGTGAGAAGAGGGGATGCCCTGGTTTCAGAAGTTAAGAATTATCTGCTTAAGGATTTAAGGAACATAAGCAACTAAAATAAGTAAATGAAAGCCTAGGAGTACATATGGTCTCCTTTCACACACCTTGAGGCTCAATGCCTTGATTCTCGGTCCCCTCCTTGCCCGTCTGCCCAACCTGGTAGTAAGCACTATCTGCTCCACGTAAGGTCTCTCTCTTCTGGGAAGAGAGATCAGGGCTTCTCCCTGCTGTCCCTCGGAAGAAGGACAACATTCCAGAAGCCTTTTTGGCTAAAAATAAGAGGTGACATATTAAGTACAGGTCACTGCAAGTGGAAAAATCAAACTTTTCAACTCATTCTTTGGTTAGCAGTAACCATTATATGAGGGTAAGAAATATGAGTAATACTGATACTTTCATTTATACAAATTATTAACCCACACGTTTTATTTATTGCACGTGGGGGCTAGTCAAGCACTCTTACCAAAATCATAGAAGAGCAGTGTAATGTTCAGACAGCTAAAAATCAAAATGTGAAAAGTTCTATATAAAGTCTGCAAAAATATCTTTCCAAGGCAGTCAGAATATCTTAAGCAACATGATTAAGGGCTGAGGTCTTGCAGTACTGCAATACAGTTAATTAATTAAGCTAATATAACACAATATTAAGCTATAAGTATTCAGAGTTAAAGGTAGTATCTTTACATTTTTGTACTTACATCTTAAAACATCAAAATATAAGATTTTGTGTCTAGTGTTGAGAAAATAGTTTAAGATGGCCAAAAATACTACTAAAGCTTTCTCTCTACTTTCATTCTTAGTTTTGATCCTAATATATATGATCTATGTATGATCTGTGAGCTTAGTATATATAATTCTAGTCTTGTACATTTAGCATTAACAAAATGTAGAAATGCCATCTATAAAACATCAATCATAAAATGCTTAGTTAGGACTGGCAGACATCAGCATGGCCTCTTTAATATCCAATCCCACCTTGTTCCCTTCTAAAAGAACTCCAAATTTTGGGGGGGCAGCAACGTTTAGAACTTAAGCATGAATCATGCTCTGTATAAGCCAACCAGGACAGTGTTGCTCACTACCCTCCCAGTCTCCTTTGCAGGGAGGGGTGGCCATGAGATCTATTCTAACCAATGAGACTGAAGAGAGGCTTTCCCTATAAAAGTGAACAGCAATAGTTTATACTTCTTTCTTTCTGCCTCAAATGTATACAGAAATGGAACATCTTGGCCGTGAGGAAAACATAAGACAATCATAGAGAAACTATCCTGTATTGTCATAACAATACCAACTAACTGAATCAATGTCAGCAATTGCCTGCCTCTAGACATTGCTATTTTAGAAAAAGTCTATACCATCATTTGTTTAAGCCCCAGTGTAGTCACTTAAGTTTTCTATTACTTGTAGCGAACACATTCCTAACTGACAAAGTCAGAGACTCCATAATCCTGAACAAGTTCCTTAATCTAAGCCTTAACTTCCTTTCTAAAAAATGTGGTATGTCATATAACTCTCATGTGGTTATTGTGGGCATTAAAGGAGGTAATGCATGAAAGGTTCTTTTTCACAATGTCAACAATACTGTAAAAACTTCTTTTAAGAAGTTGCTCTTAGGTTGTACATTTTAAACTGAGAGCTCTAGGAAGACATATTCTGCTTCTTTTTGCAGAAACCTATGAGTATCTAGGAGTTTCAAATTCAGTAATAACTTAAGGTTAGAATCAAAGAAAAGCAAAATACACATAAGAGTATATATAAAATTTTTCAAAGCATATTCTATTTCAAAGACCAGAAGTAATAAATTTTTGCCAGATGGCATTTCTTATTTAATAGGTTTTCTTCTCCAGAGCACAATCAAAAATAAAACTACTAATAACTACTACTCCATTTGTAATCTTACTTGGCTGTGGTTCTGTTTCTACTGCACGGTTTGTCTGTCCTCCACTGATCTCAGGTAATCTTATAGGACTGCTACTCTTTGGTCTGCTGTCTAAAATACTAAAATGAAGAACAAAGGAAAAGTTAGTTTAATACTAGTCAGACAGAAATTAGGAAGTACTCTTGATTCCTACACTAATCTACTCCCCACATGACCCCAACCACAATATGAGAAAACGGATTCATAATTTATATTAAAAAAAGTCACAACATGGAAGAGAGTCTTGAAATGTCTACTGAATTTAAGAAGAAGAAAGCAAAGTGTGATAATTATAAAAGTGTATGGAAAATACATGAAAGCAGAGGCTTTTATAGTATTTTCCCCAAGCCCACTAGAGCTATATTGGCACCTATAAGTCAAACAATTTCAGAAAACAATCAATTTCACATTTCTGATGTTAGTTACCACAGTAACATATAATTCAGATCAAATTTTATCATGTTAGTAAAGTTAAAAAACCTATTTCAGTAAGAATCAAAATAATGAGCCTATGACAATTTCTGTCTAAACTTCTAAAATACTAAACACACTAAAGAACTGGGTTTGGGGGTTTTGTGTTGTTCTTAACTATTAGGATCTTTAGTTAGTATGGAAAATTCACAAATACTTTAAATCACAAAGGTAATAAGCCATAGCTAATTTCCTAATGTTACTATTTTTTGAAGGAAAACAATAAAAAGTTAATGAATCTACAATATACATTGAACTTCTACGGCAATTCTCAGAAAACAGTATCCAAAGGGACTGATACAGCTTTTTGCTATATGTGAATTTTGTTCTATCAATTACTGACTAAAATATGACCACCACTGTCAATATCCTAATTACTTTTCATACTGATAATATGCTATGATAAAACCGAAGTATAAGTATTTCAAAAGTGATGATACAGCTAAATTAAAAGAAATTCTACTCAATCACAATTCACCTGTTCACTGGAGGCCCTTCTTCCACACTGTTCCGCAGAGTTACTTTGGATAATTCCTCTAAGGCATTTCGGTATTCTTTACAGCTAAAGGCAGAAATAGGTTGAAAAATGTTACAATAAGCTCTTCTTTTAAAATAAATCAAATGCTTAAGGATAAGCTTTGCATTATAGAAATACAGTCATTTTAAGTGTTCAGAATTAAACACATTTGAGTTGAACCAACAGAAGTTATCAAGAAGATTCAAGAAAAAGGTCATCCTCACAGAGAATACAAAATACGATCTGACAAACCAACGAGTATCAATATCCTAGGCAATGACTGTGAAAGCCTATATACTAACATTAAGATAAAATATCTTCAGGGGTTGAACAGGTAATTTAAAAGTATGAAACTTCAGGTTTAGTATAACAGAAAAAGAACTTGAGAATTCTTTTTTACTTACAGGTACTGAACTGTAAGGAAAAAAAATTTTTAATGTTCCATTGGCAAAAAAAAAAAAAAAATCAACTCTTGGACTAGCAGTCTGTGAGCCCTGATCTAGACAAATCAGATGTCAGAGAACAAGAGGAGCCCAGCAGAGTATATTACTTTCCCAAGACATTAAAAAAAGGTAACCTCTACTAGAATACTTACTTCCTAATAGTACAAAAAAAATTTTTTATTTGTCTTGCTTTGCTATCTTTCTTACCTACTCATGTAGTATGACTAAGCAATAGAGTGAAAAGAAATACTACCTTAATAATGGCCAAAAGCAAAGACAAAAAATTTATCACATGAAATCTTCTAAAGGAAAAAAATTTCTCATTATACAGTGAACTCTAAACTCCATAAATGCTGAGGAATATAAATCTACATTGTTCACTCCTGTATATCAAATACCAAGTATACCACATATTGTAGACATTTAAAGATTCTTTAAATAAGTAAACTACTTGCAACTAACATATAAAAAGAAAAATTTTAATTTAAATGCCTTCCAAAAGAAAAAATATTTTAAAAAATTAAACATCTTAGATTCTACTTAAACTAAGTTCTAGCACTGCCAAGATATGGTAAAAATTAAAAAGCTCTGTTCTTGTAGACATAATATAAAAATATTTGAAAAGAAGGATGCTTCTTTAAGACACATGATAACTTGTGTGTGTAAGTGGATTAAGGCATAAGAATGGCATTATTCTAAGTCAAAAAACTTTACCTGCTACGTTTAGGAAGGAAATTAAGAGTAAAAAAAAAGATACTCAGATGATAGAAGGCAGATATGTTCCAAATATTATGTAAGTGAATGGAAGGAAGGGGTACAATGAATGCAGAGCATAATACTGAGATACATAATTACAGGATACAAGGATTAGTAAAAAAAAATGTGCCTAATCAACTTAGTTATTAGAACTTGCATAAGAATCATCCTGTAATTATTTGGGTAAGAATACTTATAATTATTGGGTAAGAAAAAATAAGAGAACAAGGTATTATACCCAAAGAATATATATATTTGCTTATACTTAATCATTTTGCTTTACTCTGTGTAAAGGTCTCAACAACAAGGCAGTTACATAAAATATAAAGATATAAGCATAGGTGAAAAAGTCCCATGAAGAATACCTGAGAGCAAAAGCGATGATGGAGCTGGGTTCCTTCTCACAGACTGCAATGGGCACCCGTTCATGTTCATACATTAAGTAGTGTTTATCTGGATCGCTGTTCAAAAATTTTAAATACATAAATGAATAAGAACAAAATTAGCAGAAAGTGCAAACAACTGACATATCACAAGCAAATCTCAATTTTAAATTAACAAATGCACAATTATAAGAATATAATTAAGCCAAAATGTACACAGAACTTGAACCAAACAGCCAAGGAAAACATATTAACAAGTTTTTGAAGGCAATTGAAAATTATCAGAATTAGCTTTCAGATCAGAAGGTTTGGAATTGTCACTCAAAACAAGGCTTTCCACAGTGCTAAGACTTTAAACCATATTCATCTCAAACAGGATTTACAATGAACAGCAGAAGTATAAAAGATTGTTGTTCTACTATAAGCTTGAAAGGAAATTCTAGGAACTGTGGAAATGTACTACTAGTCCAACAAGAAGTAGCATAGCACAGCTACTCTCCTATTATCACATGGAAGCTCAACAGTGTTGAGTTTTAACCCAAACTTTGTTCTCTCAGTTTCCATTCATTTGTGGAACAGCAATTTATTAAATACCTAAGATGCCAGAGACATAATATTAACAAAAAACTACTAAGCACCTAACATGTGCAAGATGTTAGCAATACAGTGGTGAAAAAGACAGGCATGGTATAAAGTACAGCGGGGTAAAGAAACAAATAATCCTACAAATAAATATAATCACCTTCTGTGACAAGTGCCATAAGAGAATCATGAGAGGATATAACAAGAGAACTAATCTGGTTGGGGCAGGGAGCTAACAAAGTTTTCCTTAGAAAGAATGCAAAGCAGTTAATGATGAAGCAAGTGAGGGCATGTGCAAAGGTGCTGAAACAGGAGGGACCATAAACCAGGCAAGATACTAAGATACTCAAGTATCAGATACTCAGAGAAAACAGGGTTTTACATGCTACTATCATAGAATGTATCACATACTACATATGGTGTGAGTCTAAACTGTCTCCTCCTCAAGACTGTGAGCTCCTGAGAGCAGTGATTTTTCCCTAATTATCTTGTCCTACATCCTGGGGCACTAGAACTGCCTCTCAGTAAGTTTAAATATTGACTGAATAAATAATTCCATAAGTTAGTCAAGAACAAAGGTCCTAGTGACTGTAATGGGGTAGGGGGGGGACTTGATAATATGGGTGAATGTAGTCACCACAATGTTGCTCATGTGAAACCTTCATAAGATTGTATATCAATAATACTTTAATAAAAAATACTAATAATATAAAAAAAGAACAAAGGTCCTTATTAACAAATGTCCAAATGGACACACTTGTACCACTGTATCAAGCATCTGACGGTTCCACAGATCAGCCAATAGAAGAAAAACAAACTCTCACAGCCAGCCTATTTTCTTTCCTACTCATCGAGCCCAGTATAAACGAAACCACATGAAAACTTGTATGGGTCACTGAAACTCATCACCACTGACAGAAAGTACCATGTCCCAATAAATTATTAGGTCAGTAATAGCATCCTCATATATATAAGCAATTATTTTCAGAAACACTAAACATAAGCATTAAGCAACATTAGTTAATGCTTTTTTTCCCATCCTCATCTACTATATAATAAGGATTACGTATTCTCCAAATTACATTACACCAAAAGATATCTTTTACCATGATGAAGTGTAATTTAGGATTGAGAAATATATATACACAGTTAAATAAACATATTTAAATATGTAGAGAATAAATCTACATAGAGATTTTTTTTAATTAAGTGAAAATAAAATCACCCAACAGCCACTGGTTTTTATAATACTTACAAAGGAAATGGAATAGGGTTATAGCTATTTCCTGGAAGCAAATTTGCAAAGATGGCTTTCATGGTTGATTTCTCCTTCACCTGACTGTCTGTGGATCCCAGTAAATGTCCATCAAAAACATCTAGGATGAAAAATATTCTACATATATGTTAATATTCAGGAAGAGCAAAAATATATATATATATATATATAAAGTATCAACTTTATTTCTTATCCTTTTTGGACACAGACATGCATAAGTACCAATTATGGTATTAAATTTCTGATCTAAAAATGACCCATGGGATGAAACATGAAACAATAGTGAAGCATACACAGCACTGACTCCAACAGGCACACTGTTTGATATTTTACCCTCTCTGAAATTGAGATCATGCTACAATTGACAGTTCACCATCACAGGGGCCAGGCAGCAGCCATTATGTAGTTACTGCCTGAACACACATGAACTTAGTCACAGCTACTCATGTTGTCACTTCACCTGAATTGTTTGCACCAGAGCTATTACATTTGAGTTGAATTGTAATTAACAAGTTTTCCCAAAGTTCACATTACAATTTAGTGACTACTTAAGCAGCAAGAACAGAGAGAAGCAAGGCATAATTTTGCTGTTAATGAAGCAAATATTGGAGAAAGGACTGCAATTTCTCTTATTTTCTTATAAGGAAATAATGTGTTTCATGGGATTTAAGAAAGTAATGAGACCCCAGAAAGTAGATGAAGCTGAATAACATTCTGTTACTGAGAAATTTATCTGTCAAGTAGAACTGACGAAGTGAATATGATAAAAAGTTATAACTAAAACAACATTTTTAATAAGCATAATATTTAAAATTCTAAGGGATAAGAAAGCATTTTGTCAAAGTATTCACAGCATTTGTCTTCTTTGCACCTGAGGTATAGTAAACTGACTTAAACTGTACCTTCAGAACTGCTGGCTGTATCAAGCTCAGGGGGCCCTCCCACCGCCTGCTCAGGCATGCCCTCAGGTGGAGTAGGCAACTGCAGATGAGTCGAACTCGTGGAGCTCTGACTGGACAGGGTCGTTAAGAAGCGGTCCTCTGAAGAAAAACAAACTTAAAGGCATCATTTAAAAACCGTTAAGTTCATTTCTACCTAAGAGCAATGTTTTTAAAAAGCCACTTCATATTTATACCGCTTAAGTCAAAGAATGTTAGCTTCCTGAAAATTATATAGGCCATTTTGGTGCACATTCCAGAAATGGATACAAAAACCCAAACAGGTTATATATGACTTGACTACAATCAATTCTCAGGGACAGCAATGTGACTGGCAACCAAGCCTGCCTCCTACCCAATACTCTTTCCACTAGACCATAATGGCTACCTAAATAGTAGTTCATTCAATTTAATAGGGAATAAAATTGGGATACCATTGGGGGGAAAAAATCACATGCTCATTCTTGGAGGGAAAATTCACTTAATTATAATAGAGAAATGCCAAGAATTATGAGATAAGCTCTTTTCTACAAAGACAGTCTAAGTAAATTTCCCTACAAATTTTCTAAGACAGCACCAAGTCATTCCAAGAAATACTGTGAAAGATAGCTTAAGTGTAGAAAACATTTTAGTGACATAAAAATATAAACTTCCTAAGATTTTTGCAGTGAAACCTGGGAGCTGACTTTGGAATAAGCAAAAGAAAAATTCTATTTCCTTTTTTCTGTTTGTTCTTCCCCTAGCAACAGTCTTCTCTGTATATCATGTGTTTCTAATATTAACTTATCTTCTTCAATATACTTTATAATAATCTGAAATTAATGGTGCTACAGTGCTCTGCTGGAAGCAGGTGAAAAGTTTATGAATAATTGTAACAGAAAAAAATTCTCAAAGTTAACAGTTAAAAACAAGTTATACACTAAGAAATTCCTTTAAATCCAATGGCAAATGATCCCCAGACTCAAGGACCAAACCTTTTTCTCCATTTTGAAGTCCTGGAGAAACATTCCGTGGAGCCGTATCCATTGCACTTATCTGTAGGGAAGTAAATACTTTGTAAGAAAACATTAAAATCACATTAAAAAAAATTTTAACCCAGGAGATCTTAAAATTTTGGTCTCAGGACCCCTTATCCTCTTAAGAATTATTAAGACACTCAGATAGCTTTTGTTCATGTGGGTTATATCTTCTAATTTTTACCTTATTAAAAATTAAAAAAGAAAATTTTAGAATTTGCATTTATTGACTCATTTAAAAGATAATAAGCCCATTACATGTTAACATAAATAACATTTTTAAATTAAAAAATAGCTATTTTACCAAAAACTAAATGGTGAAAGAGTAGGATTGTCTTAAATCTTTACAAATACTTTAATGTCTAGTTTAATAGAAGACAGCTAAATTCATCTCTGGCCTCTGCATCTAATCTGCTGAGCTATATAATTTTGATTAAATAACATTTTTAAATTAAAAAATAGCTATTTTACCAAAAACTAAATGGTGAAAGAGTAGCATTGTCTTAAATCTTTACAAATACTTTAATGTCTAGTTTAATAGAAGACAGCTAAATTCATCTCTGGCTTCTGCATCTAATCTGCTGAGCTATATAATTTTGATTGAATAGTACCAAGAAAATCTAGCCTCACACAGGTATGTAGTTGAAAAAGGGAAATCTTACAGAGCCTTTGAAAGAGACATGGACCCTGAGGCATCCTTGAACCACATTTTGAGAATATTACTCTAAACAGTAGCTCACTTCTTAGTATTAAAACATCTAGGAAATACTTTTGACTGATTACTCACTAAGCCTAGTAATCTTGTATTATTATCCACTGGATTTCCAGAAGCCCCATTATTCACAGATAAAATATATGACCATAAGCCCCATGTAATGATTTGATTACAAAATACATGGCTACTCAGAACGTTCTGAGATTTGTTCACCATACTAGATACACATTCCTGGCGATCCCATATATAAAATCACCCACCACCACCTACTCCCTTGGCAACAATGTCCATCTCCCTTATTTTGATCTTCATAGATTCTTTTTAGTCGTCTCCTCATCAGACAAATATTCCATGGGAACCATGGCCTTTGTTCCTAACTGTAAGTCTTTTACTTAGAATGAATACTAACATAAAATCTAATAAAAATTAAGCCCAGAAGTACTCAAGAACTACCTGTCAAATGAATGAAATAAAAGTGTTATAGGAGAGAGGTGGAGCCAAGATGGCGGCATGAGTAGAGCAGCGGAAATCTTCTCCCAAAACCATATATATTTTTGAAAATACAATAAACACAACTATCCCTAAAAGAGAGAACAGAAGATACAGGACAACAACCAGGCTACATCTACACCTGCGAGAACCCAGTGCTTCGCGAGGGGGTAAGATCTAAGCCGCGGCCTGGCAGCACCTGAGCGCCCCTCACCCCAGCTCCTGGCAGGAGGAGAGGAGTCAGACTGGGGAGGGAGAGGGAGCCCAGTAATGCTAAACGCCCAGCCCTAGCCATCCACACAGAAGTGCAGACACATGGTGCGTGGTGTGCTGGATACTAGGGACACAGGACAGTAAAACCTGCTAGTGGGTCCCCGCAGCTGGTGCCCCTGGGACAAAGAAAAGCGAGCGCTTTTTGAAAGACTTAAAGGGACAGGGACCCCACAGCTGGACAGAAATGTCCCGGGACACTTAGCCCAGTAGCTGGGAATTCCGGGGAACTCCGGGTACCCTAAACCCCTGGGCAGCAGCACAGCTCGGAGGCCCCTCACGGAGATAAACACCCTCCTGCCCATTTCCCCTCTGAAGCCACTCTGCCATAGTGGAGCAGCAGCCTGAGGCCAGCCACACCCAGAGCAGCAGGGCAGCTTCTTTCACAGCAGCCAGGCAAGAATTAGAAACCCCATCTGCACACAGCTGCCCAGCACAAGCCACTAGTGGGTCGCTGTTCTCCCAGGAGAGGAAGGCCACAAACCAGCAAGAAGGGACGTCCTCCCAGCCAACACACGCACCAACTTCCCACAACTACCTCTATCGCCATGAAAAGGCAGAAGAATTTGACACAGACCAGACTAACCCAGACATTTTCTCCTGAGGAGTCTGGGGAGATAGACCTAACCAATCTCCCTTAAAAAGAATTCAAAATAAAGGTCATAACCATGCTGATGGAGCTGCAGAGAAATATGCAAGAGCTAAGGGATGATGTACGGAAGGAGATTACAGAAATGAAACAATCTCTGGAAGGATTTATAAGCAGAATGGATGAGATGCAAGAGGCCATTAATGGAATAGAAACCAGAGAACAGGAATGCAGAGAAGCTGACGTAGAGAGAGATAAAAGGATCTCCAGGAATGAATCAATATTAAGAGAATGGTGTGACCAATCCAAACGGAACAATATTCGCATTATAGGGGTACCAGAAGAAGAGAGAGAAAAAGGGATAGAAAGTGTATTTGAAGAAATAATTGCTGAAAACTTCCCCAAAATGGGGGAGGAAATAATCATTCAGACCACAGAAGAACACAGAACTCCCAACAGAAGGAACCCAAGGAGGATAACACCAAGACACATAATAATTAAAATGGCAGAGATCAAGGACAAGGACAGAGTTTTAAAGGCAGCTACAGAGAGGAAAAAGGTCACCTACAAAGGAAAACCCATCAGGCTATCATCTGATTTCTGAACAGAAACCTTACAGGCCAGAAGAAAATGGCATGATATATTTAATGCAATGAAACAGAAGGGCCTTAAACCAAGAATACTGTATCCAGCAGGATTATCATTTAAATATGAAGGAGGGATTAAACAATTCCCAGACAAGCAAAAGTTGAGGGAATGTGCCTCCTACAAACCACCTCTACAGAGTATTAGAGGGACTGCTCTAGATGGGAGCACTCCTAAGGCTAAACAGATGTCACCAGAGAAAATAAAATCACAGCAAAGAAAGCAGACCAACCAAATACTAACTAACAGCAAAAAATAAAATCAACTACACACAAAAGCAGTTAAAGGAAACACAAAAGAGCACAGAATAAAACACCCAACATATAAAGAATGTAGGAGGAGGAAAAAGAAGGGAGAGAAATAAAGAATCACCAGACAGTGTCTATAATAGCTCAATAACCGAGTTAAGTTAGGCAGTAAGATACTAAAGAAGCTAACCTTGAACCTTTGGTAACCACGAATCTCAAGCCTGCAGTGGCAATAAGTACATATCTTTCAATAATCACCCTAAATGTAAATGGACTGAATGCACCAATCAAAAGACACAGAGTAATAAAATGGATAAAAAAGCAAGACCCATCTATATGCTGCTTACAAGAGACCCACCTCAAACCCAAAGACATGCACAGACTAAAAGTCAAGGACTGGAAAAAGATATTCCATGCAAACAACAGAGAGAAAAAGGCAGGTGTTGCAGTACTAGTATCAGACAAAATAGACTTCAAAACAAAGTAACAAGAGATAAAGAAGGACATTACATAATGATAAAGGGCTCAGTCCAACAAGAGGATATAACCATTCTAAATATATATGCACCCAACACAGGAGCACCAGCATATGTGAAACAAATACTAACAGAACTAAAGGAGGAAACAGAAAGCAATGCATTCATTTTAGGAGACTTCAACACACCTCTCATTCCAAAGGATAGATCCACCAGACAGAAAATAAGTAAGGACACAGAGGCACTGAACAACACACTAGAACAGATGGACCTAACAGACATCTATAGAACTCTACATTCAAAAGCAACCGCATACACATTCTTCTCAAGTGCACATGGAACATTCTCCGGAATAGACCACATATTAGGCCATAAAAAGAGCCTCAGTAAATTCCAAAAGATTGAAATCCTACCAACCAACTTTTCAGACCACAAAGGTATAAAACTAGAAATAAATTGTACAAAGAAAGCAAAAAGGCTCACAAATACATGGACGCTCAACAACATGCTCCTAAATAATCAATGGAGCAATGACCAAATTAAAATGGAGATCCAGCAATATATGGAAACAAATGACAACAACAACATAAAGCCCAAACTACTGTGGGACGCAGTGAAAGCAATCTTAAGAGGAAAGTATATAGCAATTCAGGCATATTTAAAGAAGGAAAAACAATCCCAAATGAATAGTCTAACGTCACAATTATTGAAATTGGAACAAGAAAAACAAATGAGGCCTAAAATCAGCAGAAGGAGGGACATAAAAAAAGATCAGAGAAGAAATAAATAAAATTGAGAAGACTAAAACAATAGCAAAAATCAATGAAACCAAGAGCTGGTTCTTTGAGAAAATAAACAAAATAGATAACCCTCTAGCCAGACTTATTAAGAAAAAAAAAGAATCAACACACATCAACAGAATCAGAAATGAGAAAGGAAACATCAGGATGGACCCCACAGAATACAAAGAATTATTAGAGGATACTATGAAAACCTATATGCTAAAAAGCTAGAATACCTAGAAGAAATGGACAACTTCCTAGAAAAATACAACCTTCCAAGACTGACCAAGGAACAAACACAAAATCTAAACAAACCAATTACCAGCAAAGAAATTGAAGTGGTAATCAAAAAACTACCCAGGAACAAAACCCCTGGGCTAGATGGATTTACTCCGGAATTTTATCAGACATCCAGAGAAGACATAATACCCATTCTCCTTAAAGTTTTCCAAAAAATAGAAGAAGAGGGAATACTCCCAAACTCATTCTATGAAGCCAACATTACCCTAATACCAAAACCAGGCAAAGACCCCACCAAAAAAGAAAACTACAGACCAATATCCCTGATGAACATAGATGCAAAAATACTCAACAAAATATTAGCAAACCTAATTCAAAAATACACCAAAAGGATCGTACACCATGACCAAGTGGGATTCATCCCAGGAATGCAAGGATGGTACAACATTCGAAAATCCATCAACATCATCCACCACATCAACAAAAAGGACAAAAACATGATCATCTCCATAGATGCTGAAAAAGCATTCGACAAAATTCAACATTCATTCATGATAAAAACTCTCAGCAAAATGGGTATAGAGGGCAAGTACCTCAACATAATAAAGGCTATATATGATAAACCCACAGCCAACATCATAGTGAACAGCGAGAAGCTGAAAGCTTTTCCTCTGTGATCGGGAACAAGACAGGGATGCCCACTCACCCCACTGTTATTCAACATAGTACTGGAGGTCCTAGCCATGGCAATTAGACAGAACAAAGAAATACAACCAATCCAAATTGGTAAAGAAGAAGTTAAACTGTCACTATTTGCTGTACATGATACTGTACATAAAAAACCCTAAAGACTCCACTCCAAAACTACTAGAACTGATATCAGAATACAGCAAAGTTGCAGGATACAAAATTAACACACAGAAATCTGTGGCTTTCCTATACACTAACAATAAACTAATAGAAAGAGAAATCAGGAAAAAAATTCCATTCACAATTACATCAAAAAGAATAAAATACCTAGGAATAAACCTAACCAAGGAAGTGAAAGACCTATACCCTGAAAACTATAAGACACTCTTAAGAGAAATTAAAGAGGACACTAGTAAATGGAAACTCATCCCATGCTCTTGGCTAGGAAGAATTAATATCATCAAAATGGCCATCCTGCCCAAAGCAATATACAGATTTGATGTAATCCCTATCAAATTACCAACAACATTCTTCAACAAACTGGAACAAATAGTTCCAAATACCTCAAAGACCCCAAACAGCCAAAGCAAACCAGAGAAGGATGAATGAAGTGGGGGGGATCTTGCTCCCCAACTTCAAGCTCTACTACAAAGCCACAGTAATCAAGACAATTTGGTACCGGCACAAGAACAGAACCATA
Source organism: Manis javanica (assembly GCF_040802235.1). Taxonomy (NCBI): domain Eukaryota; kingdom Metazoa; phylum Chordata; class Mammalia; order Pholidota; family Manidae; genus Manis; species Manis javanica. Next base: position 25,625,142 of record NC_133167.1, read on the forward strand.
GACCAATGGAACAGATTAGAGACTCCAGACATTAACCCAAACATATATGGTCAATTAATATACGATAAAGGAGCCATGGACATACAATGGGGAAATGACAGTCTCTTCAACAGATGGTGCTGGCAAAACTGGACAGCTACATGTAAGAGAATGAAACTGGATCACTGTCTAACCCCATACACAAAAGTAAATTCAAAATGGATCAAAGACATGAATGTAAGTCATGAAACCATAAAACTCCTAGGAAAAAACATAGGCAAAAATCTCTTGGACATAAACATGAGCAACTTCTTCATGAACATATCTCCCCAGGCAAGGGAAACAAAAGCAAAAATGGACACGTGGGACTACATCAAGCTGAAAAGCTTCTGTACAGCAAAGGACCCCATCAATAGAACAAAAAGGAACCCTACAGTATGGGAGAATATATTTGAAAATGACAGATCTGATAAAGGCTTGACGTCCAGAATATATAAAGAGCTCACACACCTCAACAAACAAAAAACAAATAACCCAATTAAAAAATGGGCAGAGGAACTGAACAGACAGTTCTCTAAAAAAGAAATACAGATGGCCAACAGACACATGAAAAGATGCTCCACATCGCTAGTCATCAGAGAAATGCAAATTAAAACCACAATGAGATATCACCTCACACCAGTAAGGATTGCCACCATCCAAAAGACAAACAACAACACATGTTGGCGAGGTTGTGGAGAAAGGGGAACCCTCCTACACTGCTGGTGGGAATGTAAATTAGTTCAACCATTGTGGAAAGCAGTATGGAGGTTCCTCAAAATGCTCAAAATAGAAATACCATTTGACCTAGGAATTTCACTTCTACGAATTTACCCTAAGAATGCAGCAGCCTAGTTTGAAAAAGACAGATGCACCCCTATGTTTATCGCAGCACTATTTACAATAGCCAAGAAATGGAAGCAACCTAAGTGTCCATCAGTAGATGAATGGATAAAGAAGATGTGGTACATATACACAATGGAATATTATTCAGCCATAAGAAGAAAACAAATCCTACCATTTGCAACAACGTGGATGGAGCTAGAGGGTATTATACTCAGTGAAATAAGCCAGGTGGAGAAAGACAAGTGTCAAATGATTTCACTCATATGTGGAGCATAAGAATAAAGAAAAACTGAAGGAACAAAACAGCAGCAGAATCATAGAACCCAAGAATGGACTAACAGTCACCAAAGGGAATGGGACGAGGGAGGATGAGTGGGAAGGGAGGGATAAGGGCGGGGAAAAAGAAAGGGGGTATTACGATTAGCATGTATAATTAGCATGTAGTGGGGGGCATGGGGAGGGCTGTGCAACACAGTGAAGACAAGTAGTGATTCTACAGCATCTTACTACGCTGATGGACAGTGACTGTAATGGGGTGGGGGCGGGGGACTTGGTAAAGGGGGAGCCTAGTAAACATAATGTTCTTCATGTAACTGTAGATTAATGATAACAACAACAAAAAAAAATGTTACAGATTTTCAAATCAACTTTCCATTCTGTGTCTACATATTATGTAATTAAAGGCCTATAACAGAGTTTCAAATCAACTGTCAATTCTGTGTCTACATATTATATAATTAAAGGCCTATACCAACTAGCCTTGCAGTTTCTTTAGTGGACAGTGGGAAGGCCACCAGTAGTCTGTGCTATCCATTAACAGCCCTAGACTATTTGGAAAATACAATGTGTAAATCGTCTTCAGAACCTTTACTCTTACTCTCTTCTATACTTTAAGGAAAAGTGATTCCTACACAATTGCTTATGAGAAAAAGAAAGATTTCATTTATATATTACTAAATAACACAGAGTCTAAGGTACTTGGGTTCAACATTCTATGAGAATACCCTTCTACAGATCTTATAGCCATACAAAAAGAAAATAGTCTCCCAAAAGCCCTCATGATATCAGAATAAGTCCTTATAATATTTTGACAGTAATTCATCTGAAATATGGTTCAGTATGGTAGGCAGAATCCTAAGATGGTCCCTAAGCATCCCACCGCTGGTATACGTACACACACCACAGTTATTCAAACACTAACCTATATACTGCTGTGAAGGGATTTTGCAGACAGATTTAAGGTCCCAGATCAGTTAACCTTAAAATAGGGAGATTATCTAGGTAGGCCTGACCTCAGCACATGAGTCCTTTAAATCTCTGTCTAGAGGTCAGAGACATCAATTCAGAGAAGTGAAGCAGAAGAAGGATTCTATGCATTACTGCAGGTTTTGAAGATGGAAGGAGTCACACAGTAAGGAATGTAGGCTGCCTCTAAGAGTTAAGGATAGCCCCTGGTCAACTGCCAACAACAAAATGGAGATCTCAGTTCTACAACCACTAGGAATTAAATTCTGCCAACAGCCTATATGAGCTTGGAAAATGACTCTAAGTCCCAGATAAGGTAACAGCCCTGGCCTAAACCTTAATGTCAGCTACGTAACACTGATCAGAGAACCCAGCCACATCATGTCTGAACCCTGACCCACTGTAAAATGATAAATTTGTAGGCCACTAAGTGTGTTTGGCAATTTATTTTGCAGGCAGAGAAAACTAATAGTTAGGTAAGGATAATTAAATCAATGTGTAGAACTAACCCAGTGCAGAGCCCTTAAAAAAAAACTTCTCACTTAAGCATAGAGATAAAGAACACCCAAAACTGTATAGTAAAATAAATTAGGACTCTGCTATACAGTGCATCCACAACTTCTCCTTTATAGCAGCTACTGTGACCATGATACTGTTCCTAGTGATGCCTATAAACAGTAGCTTTTGATATATGTTCCAAATGAATGAATTATAACATATTTTATTTCAAGCTAAGGTAAAAATTAGTCCAGTTCATGTCTCCTTGAAACCTCACAACTTCAAAATGAAAAACCCTATTTAGTATTATCTGTGTATTAATTATAATATATTAATATATATGTTAAATAAAATAATACACTAATATTTATATAGAAAACTGCCACTTCTAAGTATCTTAAATTAATTATGATATTTATACCAATGGAAGACCCAAGAGAAGACTGCATTTTACTACCTTGCTTTCTTCCCCTTGTCTTAGTCTTCCAGGACTTGGAGGAACTGACGGTCGCTTTCTACCCTTTTCCTGCTGGAAAAGGTCCTGCAACCTGTAATAAAAGGGTGAAGCGGAGACTATGGCTTTGTTTCTAATATCCTGAATAATGTTTACAAATTTTTCTCTTTATAACTCTGAAACCACAAAATTAGATTTTCCTATTTTGACTGAAATAGATATTAAAGTTGTACATAGCTAAGTTTTATCTTCTTTCTAATCAACTAATCAAGAGCTGTCACTGATACATCTATAGTTAGAAAAGAATATGACATAATATAAACAACAAAGGCTTTAGAGACCAACAGACCTGGGCTCAAAACCCAACTCTGATAATTAATAGCTATATAATTTGGGCAAATTCCTTAGTCTCCTAGAGTCATAGTTTTCTCCTCTGTAAAATGGAAACAGTACATACACTGTAGGACTCTTTAAAGCAAATAAAGAGTGAATGTCCATTGAATGGCTTTCTTAGCCTAGCATAATCTAAGTGCTCCAAATATAAATGTTATAATAACCTAAATAAACTTTTAAATAGGCATTAGAGGTAAATATTTCCCTAAATAAAAATTTAATAAAGGTATAAAATACACATAAGTAAATATATGAAAGTCCTGGCCTAAAAACCAATAATTACTCCATGATGGACAATTCAGTTATAATAGACTCAATAAGCACATAAGTATTTGAAATAGCATTTGAAGGCTGTTCTCATCTTTGCTTTTATCTTTAAAAACTACCTAAAGATTAATATATACATTTTATATGAGGAAGGAGGCAGGTGACAGAAAAATAAAAGCTTCTATAACTTGAGAGTAAAATGAAACATCCATAATTAATAGACATTTAGACTTAAAACATCATGGCACACAGGCGGAGAAAGACAAGTGCCAAATGATTTCCCTCATTTGTGGAGTACAACAATGAAGCAAAACTGAAGGAACAAAATAGCAGCAAACTCAGAGACTCCAAGAAGGGACTAGTGGTTACCAAAGGGGAGACGTGTGGGAGGGTGCATAGGGAGGGAGGCAGAAGGGGATTGAGGGGTATTATGTTTAGTTCACATGGTGTGGGGGATCACAGGGAAAACAGTGTAACACAGAGACGGCAAATAGTGAATTTGTGGCATCTTACTACACTGATGGACAGTGACTGCACTGGGGTATATGTGGGGCCTTGATAATATGGGTAAATATAGTAACGTACCTTAATAAAAAATTTAAAAGAGAAAAAAAACATCATGGCACAGCAAATTTTGCAATAATATTAAAGAAAGACCAGGCTGCAAAGATATACCTGTTATTCCAAGCTTGTAGCACTTCACAGAGGCTTTGTTTCTTGGCAATGAGTGACTCAAAGACTGACTGTAGTTGTTGAGGGGTATCTACCGAGGAAGACATAAGCCTTGCTTGCATCTTCTCAATCCAGTTCTTGAACTCGCCTTCTTCCATCTATAGAAAAAGAAACAACTCCAACAGTAACAGAAATTTCTAATAATTTTAATAGTTAACTTTTGGGTTTCTGTCAAAGAAATTAATTACCTCTTTTTGTGCAAAGATATCTTCCATTTTTTCCTCTCTCGTTTTGCTAAATGTATCGGTTTTTAAAGATGCAAGCCTTTCATCAACAGCAAGATACACCTGTGAAACTCTAACAATAAAACCATAAATATTAAACCCTAGAGAAGGTGGAATTAAATGTTCTAAGCTCCATAAATAGAAAAAAGATGACAGACACAAAACCTTGTTTTATCTAATCTCTAAAAATATAATTTTGCAGAAAAGACATAAAAAAATGTACCTCAAAATTAATAATTGTTATATCTAAGAGGATTTTTTACTTCTTTTTTTAATACTTTTCTGCATTGTCTACATTTCTACATCAGGTATATATAAGATACAATTATCCAAAATATACAAAGAACTCATATGCCTCAACACCCGAAAAACAAACCCAATCAAAAAATGGGAGGAGGATCTGAACAGACACTTCTCCAAAGAAAAAATACAAATGGCCAACAAGCACATGAAATGATTCTACACATCACTAATCATCAGGGAAATGCACATTAAACCACAATGAGATATCACCTCACACCAGTTAGAAGGGCCACTATCCAAAAGACAGAAAACAACAAATGCTGGTGAGGATGCAGCAAAAGGAAACCCTCCTACACTGTTAGTGGGACTGCAAATTGGTGCCACTATTGTGGAAAGCAGTATGGAGGTTGCTCAAAAAACTAAAAAAAGAAAATGCCATTTGACCCATTAATTCCACTCCTAGGAATTTACCCAAAGAAAACAAAATCCCTGATTCAAAAAGGTATATGCATCCCTATGTTTATCACCATACTCTGTGCAATAGTCAAAATATGGAGCAACCTAAGGATCTATCAATAGATGACTGGATAAAGAAAATGTGGTAATGGAATATTACTCAGCCAAAAAGAAAAGAAATCCTGCCATTTGCAACAACACAGATGGAGCTACAGATTATTAGATGAAATAAGCCAGGCAGAGAAAGACAAATACTACATGACTTCACGTATTTGTGGAATATAAAAACAAAGCAAAACAGAGGGAGCAAAACAGCATTAGACTTGTAGACACTAAGAAGTGACTAGTGGTTACCAAGAGAGAGGGGAGTGGGTGCGAGCGGGAGCAAGGGGAGGGGGACTCTTGAACCACTGTGATGTACATTTGATAATGAAAAATAAAAATTAAAAAAGGGGATACAATTAGAAACATACAATTATTTATGTTTTTAAAGAAACCTACATGAACAAATCTGGTATTTTAAAACAGCTAAAGACTACAGACAGCACTAAACAAAGAAAAATGATTAAAGAAACTAAAACTTACTTTTGAAAGAAGTCCTTCAGATCCTGAAGAAGGGACACCTTTAATGGGGCCTGACGTTTAATGAATATTTTGGGGAGTGGAACACATACTTCAAGAAGCCGAATGGGAGAATAACTGAGAGAAGAAAATTTAAGTAATAGAAGAAAAGTGAAAAATGTTTTAGCATCCTGAGAAGAGGTGTATCATTATGGTCAACTAAATCCTATGAAGCATAAAAAAAATTAAGTTTCTATGAAATGGCATTTTAAAACAATTATACTGAAGACAATGTTCAACCATTATAAATATCTTCCCAATTTTGGAAGGATTTTGTTTTTTTGTTTTCACTGTGCTGTGATGTCTTCATTCATCCTCAAGGCTATCCTCATGTGCTTTGTTATGAATGAAAATGACATGGATATAAACCTGTATGAATAAGGAGAGAAGTCCCTTCCTTCCTACAATTAGCTTAGATGCAAGCATTCATCATCTTCCCAACTCCAGAGGATTCTTCATGAGTCTTTATTTCCTTTCCACCTGAGGGTGTGTATTGTCCAGTAAATGTTAAACCCTATCTAGGCCTTAAGTTCATGGTTAAAAGCACATGCTTAAAAACAGCAATCTGCTCTAAGTATTTCTGAAGTATCAATTTTGTGTCAGATGCTGTTTTTAGATGGTGAGGATACAGCATTGAACAAGGGTCAAAACTGCTTTCGTGATTCACCACAACACTTAAACAATAAAAACAAATAAATACTTAGAATATATACTGTATCAGACAGTAAGCCTAGGGAGAAAAACAAAGCAGGAAAGGGAAGCAGGGGGTGCTGAGGTGAGAGGGAGTCAGGGCAGTTGAAATTTGAACACACCCCTGAAGGATGTAAGGAAAGCAGGCAGCTCTCTGGGGAGGGGGCTGTTCAGAGAGGGAAGAGCAAGCGCAAGGTTCCCAGCGGGAGCCCACCTGGTGAAACTAAGGCCCACCTCAAGGCCCACCTCGGAGGCTGGGGAGGCTGCAGCTCGGGAAGCAAGGAAGCGGGGAAGAGGAGTGGGTGAGAACAAAGAGGGACTGAGCAGCCAGAGCAGGGAGGGGCTTTTAGGCCCATGAAAGGAGGCTGGCTTTCACCCCACGTCAGACAGACACCAACTGACAGGTCTAGAGCAGAGGAGCAGCCTGAGCTGATTCTCACTTAACAGGGTCGCTCTTACAGCTGCACTGAGAGCAGGCCGCAGGGGACAATGCCAAAGGGAAACTGCCGTAATCCAGGGCAAGGTAACAGACACTCAGTCCAGAGCGCTGGTGGTGGAGGTGGTGAGAAGTGGGAGGACTCTGGATATATTCTGAAGGCAGAGCCTGAAGGATTTCTCCAATCATTTAGTGCCACAGTACAACTGCACGTTCTTTCAACTAGTGATCTTAGCTCTATTTGAAATATTCAATTACTGATTATCGTCATATGAGTCAATGTCTTAGCAAAAATTCTGACAAACTCTCAGATATAAAAACAATGGTTAAGAGTAACACCTGCCATAGCAGATCTACTAGTTAGTATCATGACTCCCTCACCTGCTAGCTCTATAAGTGAGTTATAAGTTCTGTAAGTGAGGGTAGTTAATACCCAGTTCTCAGGGTAAGGATTAAATGAAGTAACAACACCAAAACCTCATGGCAGAGAGTATGAGCCTCTGCGTTTGCAAGAGTGGGAATGGGGAACATACATACACCACAAACTAATAATCTGGTGATCACAGCAATGTTACAAAGCCTTCCAGAGAATATATGATTGTGCACAAGGTCTCTGTGACTTCTTACCTGAACGACGCCACCATCTGATTATAGGAAAAATACTGGTGATAATCATGGTGGATGGAGTGACCACATGGCTCAGCGTTGGCTCTGCGAGTATACTGATGCCCATAAAACCTAAGTTCGAGGTATTTTGCAAATGACATAGACCAGGACTCATTGGAAAGAGCAACAACTGGTGTTACCTGCAATTCAACATAAATCATTTATTATCTAATCACATGTGGAGAATCCATTCTTTTTTAAATAATGTATTTTCTTTTCTAATACAAATCAAATATGTTCTGACTTTAGAAAACTGGAAAAAGAAGGAAATGTTTAAAGATGGGTGAAGTTAGGGATGGCTGGGGAGAGCAGTACCACCAGTAATCTCACCACCACCATCAACAGACTAGTATACATCCTTCCTTTCCATATATGAATACATACATCCCTATCAGTGTATTTCTAATTAAAAACTCTTCCCTAAATTAGTTTCCTAACCTTCTATTTTTTTTACTTAGCAATATGTCATATATATTTTCCCACATATAATATTCTTGTACAACTTGATTTTTAATGGCTACAGAATATCCCATTATATGAACACATTTAACCAATCTATACTGATGTGCATTTAAGACATTACAAGTTTTTCTTTATTTTGATGATGCTCTGACGAACTTCCTTGTTTACATACACTTACAAATACCCATATTTTCTTGGAATAAGTTAATAAATGTGGGAATTGGTAGGTCAAACATTTTCTTCCAAAACAGGTATACTGGTGTACATGGTCTCCACAGTATCTGAAAATACCAATTACCCCATTTTCTTATAAATCTCAGGTATTGTAAAATCTTTGAAATGTAACTTCTTAAAAAAAAAAAGTAAAATGCATTTCACTGGTTTTATTTTTAGTTATTTAACTACTAACAAGTAAAATTCATTTACACATGTCTATTGGCCATTTCTAATAAACTGTTTTGTCATTTTTCTATAATGCCCTTTGTCCATTTTTCTATAATCATGACCCACAGAAATTTAATATTAAGTACATTAATGTTTGGCCATATGTAACTTTTGATACACAGAATTTTTAAATTTTTCTACAACAAAAACTGTTTACCTTTTCTTTATAACATAACCCCAATAGTGGAAGTTTTTGTTTTAAAGTAAGGTACATATACCAATGCATGCAGGATATAAAGATCAAATTCATATTATTTATTTAATTCACTGATCAGTCTATGGAAGTTCACAAATCCCGCAACGAAGTAGTAACAGTTGTCTAACAGGAACTGAAGTCCCATAAGAACACCTATAGAAAATAAGCCTGATAATTTCAAGAAATGATTTCATGACTGTATGTCTGTTACTGCAGAAGGAGCTAACTTTGATCTTGCCCTCCTGAACCCATGATATGGATACAGGTCACACTATTATTTTATCTGTAATTCCCATATGTGCCTTCCAAAAGCATGACAAAATGAGCCTATTAAGATAACAATTTAATTGTAAATTGTTACCTTGAAGTTAAATTTGGCATACGCTCACTGCAAACAATATTAAAAACATAATATTGGCACCAAATATTTTCTCTGGAGTTAGAAAAACACAGAGAATAGAACAGATGGTCCTTTTCTTAAGGATGTACATGAAAACGAGTAGAGATCAATTTAAATATGGCCTGATCTGTATCTCTTAAGATAGAAATATTGATAAAGGCTCACTTACACAAACACCCTAGCATACTGCATTTACTGTCTTACAAGTTTGTCTCCTCCCCTCGAAAACAGAGCCATAACTTGTTTGTTTTTTTTTTGCTTTCATTCCTAAGGCCTGGCACATAGTACCTGGCACATAAATGGTGCTAAATAAGTATTTGCTGAATGAATAAACAAACATAACTGAGAACTGTCAAGATACAATCTCCTTATGTTTTACTAGGCAAGGTAACTCTATTCTACATAAGGACTGGTAACTCCAAAAATGGCATCTTCAAGAAACAAATATTAAATGGAACATACAGCACTAGAAGGTAAGTTTAGAGCCCAGTGACAAATAACAAATCCAAAATAATATAGACTACTCTCCTCCTAAAAAGGAACTATCTGAGTAAAGGTACAAATGATATTTATTATGTAAACTATTATAGCCACAATATACATTTACTTGTTTGCAGATTCGGCACCAGGAATAGGTGAGAATTGTATGTTGATATCCAGGTACTGGAGAATCCAATTCCTTCAGAATTATCTGCACACAACCTTGGCCATGAACAAACCGCCGAATGTGATGCACCATGGGGGTATCACAGAACATGCTAGGACACTGATAAGAAGACCTTTGACAAAAAGAAAGTCCTCATGTTAGCCATGAAACTGAGGAGCAATGTATAATGAATACTGGATAACCAGAACCACTGTCAAGCATCCTCTCTATAATTAATGATGATCAATGGACAGGCTGTGCAGGGTCTCATACTGCCCAGAACTTGCAGCTGAACATCCCGTCTTCAACTTCTGCACAGTGATGGGCTCTGCTTGCCTAGCACCTTCAATTTACTGTGCATTTTTAAAACATTATTTCATTTTACCTATTAAAATCCCTGATGTTTCTGGAGATTATTCCCCTTATAAAGGGGGCTGGTAAAGACTAAATTACTTGCTCTTTGTCGTGTAAGTGGCAGGTGACAGTTCTAGATCTTGAACCGAGTTCTAGCTGATTCCCATGTTTCTCCCGCCTCTTATTTGAATCACTGTAAAAACAAATACCCTAAAAAAGTTAGAGATGGCAGGGCATTCAAACAGGCAAAGATTGGAAGAATGAACTGGATAAGACACCCCAGGTTGAATATGAAATAGATTTCTTCTTTGTATGGTATTCTCTGACATGGTATTAAAGTGAAGGCCACCCAACATTCCACCTTACGTTTATGTTTTATGCTGAAATTCTGGGAACCAGAAAAGCATAAATGGAATGAGAAAAAATTATTCTTACCTGAAACAGTATCTCTCTAAAAATATTCCTAATGTAAGATCATTCTTTCCATAAAATTCCATTGTCACAATCCTAAAAGATGAGATTTCTTAGTTACATATTATAAGAATTACCACACAGCAAAGACATTTCAGGAGACTACAAATTAATTACCTGTTAGTTATGCCTCTAATACAGTGTTAAAGCAGGCAGTGTTCTGTTGCTGTTACAGAACAGGTTTTACTTCATCTGATAAAGCGAGTTTAGACTAGCTACACACAGCTTCGTATCCACTCCCAGTCTAGTAGTATCTTATGAAACTATTTAATCAGTATTCATAAACTACAATATAAATGAGTAAAACTGATCTGAGTTAAAAAGAGGTGAAAGTTTCCTTTACAAAGGCTTAAACCCTGTCAATATAAAGTGGGACTCTTGTCTCCTGCTCTCTAGCCCACACCTATACTAAGAATAGAAAACAGTTCAGATTCTTCTAGGAGAGCCAATTCTTAACTTTATAACTAACTTATAAATGCCCCCAAATAAAGAGAATTTTGCTATAGCCCTACTGTATTCCACACCTCATTCAAGCCTTGAATTAAGGGATCCATAAACTTCCAGAGACAGTTCCTGTTAGCATCCCCAGGCCCAAGTCAGCCTGCCAGAAGAGTCCCTGATCTCACTGGTAGAAATGAGTGTTACTGGTATCCAAAATTAAAATATGGGACACATTTTGTCATGGAACAATGCTCCAAAAAGAAGAAACTTATTCCATAGTACTTTTAACACTAAAGGTTAACTATAAAACAACTAAGCCTTTATGACCATCATTTAAAACATTTTATAACACTATCAAATGTTTCCATCAATCTACTTAGAATTGTCTTAGGATAAAGCTTATAAATAAGGTAAAAGACTGGCTGCTTTAATGAAAATGATGCAGAATGGAAAACCTGCCTAAACTATACATGCTCTCATCAAAGTGCTTAACACTAGCTTTCTTGTATCAACTTTCTCCCTTTCCTAAGTACAAATTTCTCCTCCAACCCTCTCATCTTTCACTCTTACTTCAAGTACTCTCATTTATTTCTATTCATGAATAAACACAAATTTCATACTCAACTCACAAGTTTAAAAGTTTTAACAATTCATATATGACCAGCAGCATACCATGTACCTCAAAACGGATACTGATGGCTAAATTTTATTTATAGTTGCTGGAATTCTGTTCATTAACGTAATAGCGTGGGAGGAAAAGAGTCCTACCAAGGGCTGACACAGGCACTGGGGGCGTTGCTGGACTGGGCAGAGGAGCTGCTGAAGAGCACGCACAGTCTCTGGTGGTTATCAGGCTTCAGGCAGTCCACCTGAAACGCAGGGAACCATGAGCATGCGCAAGTCAAACACTAGCCAAGCCAACCCCACCCCACGCTTCTAACATCCCACACTTTACACTGGAGTTTTAAAGCCTCCCATCATCCACAAAGGGTTTCTGCTGAAGATTTAAAACTACAAGACATTAAAAGTAACGATGAAGAGCAGTTAGTTGTTGAGGTAAAACAATCCAAACAAACATCTATGTAGATGTCTGCATAGACTTTTCTTAACTTAGCTTTTTTTTTTTAACAAAACTAAATTCTTTTGGAATTAAATAGTTACATTAAATATTAAATAGTTGCATTAAATTCTTTTGGAAGTAAATAGTTACACAGATATATCATATGAAACAGTCTGATCTGATTGCTGGATATAACATCTAAGAATTCTAAATTGTAAGCATTTTATTTTCTTGTGCTTTAGACCTGTTTCTGATCATTATAAACGGAACACCTGCTCTCTGCTGAAATTTAAATAGTACAGCGGTACACAAAGAAGTTCATTAAGTCCATAAAGACTCTCATCCTTTGAGGCCACCCACCTCCCAAGGTGACAAACTTGACTGGATGATCAAAATCCACGCACTCTTTTTGCCAGCTCACATACACTTACACGCAAAAACACCTACCTAAGTATGTATACACAGGTGATGTTGTTTTAATGAAAATGAGATGATGCTACATATATTAAAATACAACTTGCTTTTCAACAGCTGAAAACATACCATGAGCTCTATCAGGGTTATTAAATGAGATCCAACTCATCCTTTTAACTGCAGAAACTATAAATAAGGTTTCAGTAAACATCTTTGTATGTATATTCTTATAAAATCTAAGCATCCTTATACAAAATGCTTACTTACTTATTTCTGCAGAAGTTATAAAACTAGGAATCCTGGATCAAAGATACATATATACATGTATGTGGAAAATAGAGACTTCCTTACCACTTTCTATAAATTCACATAAATGGATATAAACATAAATTTATATAAAATTTTTTATAATTTTCCACACCTCACTAATCAGGGCTCTTAACGACTTTCTTTTTTGCCAGTCTCACAAAAAAATAATGCACCATTATAATTTTGCTCTTTCCTACTAGTGAAATTGAACATGTTTTTACTTGTTTGATTAAAGAATTGCATTTCCTCATTTAAAGGTGATTTGTTCCTTAGTTTTATTATCTCTACTACAATAATGTGTCCATGAACAAATCTTCCTTAATTTGCCCTCAATTTCACTTTAAAAAGTAAAGGGCACTGACATAAATAACAATGTAAAGTGTTTTATGGTAAACAAATCTAATATTTTTTTTAAAACACATCATTTCCTACAATAAGCTTCCATCTCTCATTCTCCCCATCACTACCATAAAAAAGATCAAGGAAACATCACACCACACCCAAGTCATCATGTCAGAAATTTTAAGTGGCTTTACACTTCCCCGACCTCAGAGCTCTTCCTAGTTTAATGTGAGTTCAGCAAGAAATCCCCCAAACCCAGTTTAATTACCTTATTCTCCTATTTTACACATTTTAAAGCCATACATAAGCTGGTAAGACTCGAGACAAGAAAAGGCAAAGGAGAAAAAATATTTAACAAATGTGCGTGTGACTCGTGCTATTTGATTTTTTTACCCTGCCCTTGGCAGTTTCTGAAACCATCCTAAATTTATACCCCTACAGCGGTCTGCCTCACCTTTGCCGACCACACAGCATCACTGGGAATCAGCCCTTTCTCCTCCTCACCCTCAGCTTTGCTTCCTGATTTGCCACTTGAAGTGCCTGATGTATCCTTTGAATGAGCAAAAGGATCTGAGTTTTTTTGCTGAATTCTTCCTCCTCTGGCCCGATAATCAGCCAGCATTCTACCCAAGCTGCGGCTATCACCTAGATGCTCAGCAATTCTAGTGCTCAATAGCTCATGAGAGGGCAAGACTTGAATAGACTTGGCCTGAACACTTCCATTCATGCCCTGAAGGCCCGAGAGATCCCTTAGCAGCTGTTTCTTCCGCCTGCTCTCCATTTCTTTGAACTCCTTATTGAGGAGAGGAGACCAGTAAACCTGCTCTGCAAAATAATCTCGGGTGGAGCATTTCAGCCCCTTTTCAGTTAAAAGGAAGGGCTCCCGGAATGTGATTACTGGGGAGACACAGAGGATCACGTCTTTTAACTCCTGTTTGAAGGCCAAAGAAAAAGTCTTCCGTTTATCTTCGGAAGAGGAAACCTCCTCAGTGACATACAATCCAGTGTCGTCCTGTAGAGGGTCTCTAAAGGCTCTCATCTGGCTTTTAGGATCCTGTAGCTCATCCGCCTGTTGCAAGGTCTCCAGCTGCTCCTCACCTAGGGCATCGTGTTGGTCGTCCACATGGAGTGGCAACAATAATTCTGGGGCGGACGGAAGGAGTGCACGGGGGATGCCTGCCAGGTAAGCTGTTGGGGCATACTCTTGATGCTTCAGAGAGGCAACATCCTGGGGAACACTTTTATTTTCCTGGTCACCCTTCTCGAACACAATCCTTGACTCCAGCAAACTGCCCTCGTCGGAAGGCAGAAACTCTGGAGGGAAGTCAGGCTCCCGGAGGAGGGGACTTCCGCTGAATGGCTCCTGTGCAGCCCCTTCACCCTCCCGCCCCTCAATCAGAGAATGGAAGGAACGGTTTTGCGCCAATGTAGGAGGCATAGCAAATTCATCCATGAGGAAGGAGATTTCCAGTTGCGAATGGTAAGCTACACAGATCATAAATATTAGGATCTCCTTAACTCGAGCCAGCTCATAGTCAGAGCCTCCTCTGAGCTTGATGGTACAGCCTAGGTGCTGTGGACAGCCTTCGAAAAACATCAGTGTTTTGGTTTGTTCTATAAACAAACAAACAAAAGGTTAAGAAAGCTTAGGTGGCCATCCAGAAATCCAGAATTGTTCACAAGCTTAACATTTACAACAGAAAAATGCTTAAGTGAATAAGAACCACAGTTGCTGATGCACATTTAACCACTGCTAACAGATATTTCCTACCAAGTAAATGCTATAGTACTGATGAGTTTACTCATTTCCTTAGTCCCTAATTTCAGGTGAATCTATGCTAAAGGTCACTCACCATTGGGCAACTGAAACATCTGCATATAAAATCTGTGACAGGTACCCAGGTGGGGTTTTGTAAGCAGCTGGTCCATTGACATTACTAAATCACCTTGGGTCATCCGACTGATTCGTTCTAAAACTTGCTAGAACATGAAAAACATTATATTACAAAATTAGACAGAGAAAAATAAAATTCTTAGTACATTTCATCCAGAAAATAGGAAAAACTTTTTAAATAACCTCACAATTAATTTCCTTGATTTTAATAATCATGACAAATTTTTTTTACTCTAGATTTGTTTACACATAGTTGCTTAATAATCAATATGTGCCCACTAAAGTATACCATAGTCATGTCAGTAACATTATTAAAAGGCATTTAAGCCTCACTCGCTGACAAAGAATACTGGAGGGTAGCACAGGGTCGGCAGGGGGAGAGTCCTAGAACTGGCCTCTATTCTGATGAGGAGAACTTTTCAAGAGAGAACATTTTCTTCTCATACATTTCCCCTAGCAAAATGAAAGCTCAACAAACAGTACTTGTTAACTAATGTCTCTTGCACCTTTGGCCTTATACACACCTATAATGAGTGCCATGTAATTACTCACACTTTCTTCCAGCCTGAGATTCTCCAGTCTTAAATAATCAAACAGCTGCCATGCCTCTTGGCCTACTTTCAATATATACCGCACAAAGAAATAATCAAAGATCCCTGCATATCATCCACACATGCATAGAAATTTAAGAACTGAGATTTATAAAAATGATACAAAAATAAAAAATAAGAACACTCACTGATTTTACATTAATGACCAAAGTAATGCCATGTTCCAGCAACATGTCTTGGGCAATCCGAGATACTGTTTTCTCAACGAGAACCAATGTGGGTCGAACATCAACTATTCGCTGAACATAATTCTTCAAGAATTCCCTTTCCTAAGGAAAAATATATCAGAAATAATATAACTGGTACAATTCAAGATCTACATATATGAAAGTATCAGGACAGTTTGACTATTAATATTAATCTCAGCCAAAGTTTTCTTCACCTATAGTAAGGCTGTAAGTGAATTAATTCAAACACAACTAAGAATATTAATCATTATTCTGAACTCTTGATTATGCTGAAAGGAATTTTTGAAGAAATTACATTATTTAACTCACTAATCTTACTTTGAAGAATTTTTAATTCTTAATAACCCATAATATAAAAGCCAACAATCCAATTAGCCAGCTTTAAGAGGTTAACCAGAGGTTAATCTCACAACTCCTCAAATGAAAGCAATTTCTAATTTTTTAATGTAATTATGGGTTCCCTTTTTCATTCTGAGACTAACCATAGTATCTCTTCTTTTGGATATCTGAATAAGTAACTCTCTAAAAGATGCTATTTCAGCTCCTTCCTAATTTCAGTCTCCCAACAGATCACATTCTACCTAGAACAGCTTTAAAGATCTGAACATAATGCCTAATACAATTTCACAATGAAGGCTTATTTTGAAAGCAAATGACTATTGTAAATAACAGAGTTAAAACAATCCATTAACTGTTACATTTTATTTTAACTTATTACAAAATAAAACAACTCATGTTTCATAGAATTTCTGGGCTCCAGACAGGAAACAGCTGAATGTGCGAGTGTGTTTGTCACTTCTGCTCCATATGCCCAAAGTGCTTTCTGAGCAAGATTGTATCATGGGCAGTGCCACCAGCAATGGGCAAGCCTATTCCCTGCATGACCCTGCCTTGCTTTGGGGCATCTCTCTTCTCACCTTTCTCTCCTTCACTAATAAACTGCACATTTTCAAATTCTTCCATTATTAACAAAACAGATTTTCCCTAAAATGTGTTTATTTCCTACTCTGCTTACTAAATTGTAATTTAATGACACAAGACGTTTTTATTTGTACAGCTCCAATAAAGCATAACTAGAATCAGTTGAATTTTTTTAAGCTTCTGGCTTCTGGTATAGGGAGGGCAAACACATTTCCCTCTCAGTTCCAACTCCAAACAACTATTATGATGGTACATAAAGCACCATGTTACTGAGGAGGCCTGGGCCAGGCTCAGCAAGGA
The DNA here is from genome assembly GCF_040802235.1 of Manis javanica. Taxonomy (NCBI): domain Eukaryota; kingdom Metazoa; phylum Chordata; class Mammalia; order Pholidota; family Manidae; genus Manis; species Manis javanica. The sequence continues at coordinate 25,642,384 of NC_133167.1, forward strand.
GAGACTATCAGGAGGCAGGACAGGACCACAGAGTGGAGGAGTGGCAGACCATCTGACCCAGTAGGGCCAGCCTTGTCAAGACAGTACAAAGCCACAGGCTAAGTATCTCCTTGCCCTTTGTTCCCCATCCTCTTTTCCTTGACTATCTACCTTTCAACTTCTTTGGTTATTCCACAGGGAGTGGACCCAAAGAAAAAAAAGGAGAAAAAACTCAAATCAGCTGATGCTTTCTATGGATTCAAAGTAAAATTTTAAGAGGCCAAGAGTTAGAGGTAAAATAAACAATGTTTTAAAGCACTGATGAACAGATTTTGTTTTAGGGTACATAAATTAAATCATGTTTCTTAAGTACATATGGGCCCAAAGCATACTTCTCTAACATAAAGACTTTAGTCTGTTAACCTGATTGCAAGAATGGAGTTAAATAAAATAAAGTAGATAAATTTAAGTCAACTGATTTGTACGTAAGTATCTGAACTGGATTTCAATTCCAGATTCATAGTTCATCAATTCCAAGACCTGCAACTTACACACTTGAACATCTCCACAATCTGGATGATTCTTACAATCAATGTGTATGATCTAATGCTTTAAAAGTCTTCTGTAGATATCTTCAGTGAGATCAAGAAAACTCTCAGCATCTTCAATTCCATGAACAATAACCATGTTTCCCCTTATTCTTTATTTCAATTCTCCACTGACAAGTCCTGTAAATCAGCACTAAGAGGGAGGGTGTAAATAAGGTCCAACCCCTCATTTTTACTGATACACAGCTGAATTCCAAAAGGAAACAGACCCAGGTCAGAGTTCAATAAGCAGTAGAGACGTTTCATAAACCACAGTGCCTTTCACCACAGCTAAGTTTCTTTGCTGCTGGCTATGCACTCTGTAAAAAAGGGATTCATCCTACTACTTGGAAAAATGTACCTCTCACCTATGAATTTTCAATAATGCTTTTTTTTTAGATGTTTCTGGAACTGATTATGTGTTTCTGCTATAATATGATATAACCATTACTAAAACATTTTGAACTGTAAATTAAAATTAATAGCATTTATGGGAGATAAGGGGTTGGAGCAGAAACCTTTAAAAACTATACAACTTCATATCCAAACCACTAACAAAAATACTAATCAGTACCTTGAGAGACAACATGGACAGCCCTCAGCATGGAGGCTGCCTCAAGGGAAGTTTAAAATGTACAAAGGCAATGGCAACAGTGCAATTGGAAACGGAGCTCCAAGCAGAGGAGCCATGGAGAGCCACTCAGGGCTGGGGGTGCATCTCTCTGGGGAGAGAGCACTTAAGAGCAGAAGCTCACATTTAAGTTCTTAAAATAGGGCCAAAAGTGCTCCTGCCTGTGGAGCAGCTGAATTTTTCCTTCCAGCTCAGGGTTATAACCCCAGTGCATCTACTCTGGGCTCCCTTACTGAAGAAAAAACACACAGACACAAACACAACTTCCATCTGATGTTATTCCATTTGCCAACTGCGTTAGCTAATTTGCATTCTAAAAATGTGCTTAAGTAAAACAGAGTGTGTTAAAAATACCAGGTGTTACTAGAACTAGCCCTTACCTGAAGTACAATAGGATCAATGCAAGTAAATTTGGTTTCTTCTCTGTAGAGATACTCAATGGAACACTTCAACAGAAGAATTTTGGGGTTTTTAATACAAGAATTCATCTACAAAAAAATAAACAGTTTATTAAAGCTTTTAACATTTGTACTGTATAAGCCTCATTTAATCATGACTATAAATTCATACTGTTCATAATTCCTCTTACATAGATTCTCTATTCACATTAAAACACTCTCATTTAGTTCTGTGATATTCTCCTATATTTTTTCAAAATAATTCAGAGCAATGCAAAATTCTTCAAAATTTGGCTGCTTCACTGAAGCTACTTTAATCAAACCCTTTATAATCTTACCCAACTTTTTAAATTTCTAATATTGCAAGGAAAAGATACCAAGCCCTGAGAGAAGGGGTGGGGCTTAAAGACAGGTTACTTCACAAACTCCCAGAAATGAGCAACTTGAAAGCATAATTTAACTTTTCTAAAATTCAAGGATAGAAAAAATAATTAAAATGCCTCCCAAATATACATTTTAATAGAATAAATTTCCAAGCAGTCATAAATTGATAAGCCAAATTGGGTAACAAGAAATTAAAAGACAAAATCTTAAGGCATAGCCTGAAACAGAGACTCAGCAATACACGCTGACGACGCAATTAAAACCACAGGCAGAAAAACTTGAGTCTGCAGTGAAAGGTTTAGACTGACCAATCTTAGAGACTCCAAACTGGCCAATGGTCCAGAAAACAGTGACTCATCAGCTGGCGAACTACATTCAGAAATCTTTCAGTGGGGCAGGACATCATTCATGCATGTTTCTACCACACCCACACAGAATTTTCAGTTCTGGAGATGAGTACAATGTATTTTCCTCTTAATTCAATGATGATCATTAATTTGGTTTACAGTACTGCTTTGATGGGTAATGTGCTATTTTAATAAGAACTCTATGTAGATAGAAATACTGACTTTGGATCGTTGCTATTAAGTAAAATCATATCCAGACATACATTATTTATCTATGGTCACTAACAATTTTCAGGAAGCTTAATGCCTTGCTAAAAATTAATCAGGCTCTGATTAGGAAAGTGTGAAAACAGCACTATGGTTCATCCATCTAGTCACTCAGCCTAGAAATCTGCCTAAGCTCTCACTGTGACTCAGTGAGTATCTCCAGAGATGGGGTTAGGTATCGCTAGCTCCAGTAAGTTCCCTTAGTGATCCTGATGCACAGTAAGGTTTGAGAGCAATGGTTTCTCAAAACATGAGGACCAACAAAGGACATTGGAGACATCAGCTTACTTTAAAAGGAGCCCCATCCCAACCCACCCCCACACTCCCACTCCCCTAAACCTACTAAATGAGAACTTCTGGGTTGGGCTTAACAACTTAAATGCTGAGCAAGGTCCACAGGTGACCCTGATGTACACTGCACTCTGATGATTACTGGCCCCCAGAATAAAGTTCAAGGCGCTTAGTGAGATAGAAAGCCCTGCCTGCTTCCTCCACCCTCATCTCTTTTCCCATCCTGAGCCTGGAATCTCAGATTCCTTAATGTACCAGGTTATTTCACCCCACATTTTTGCACTAGCACTAGAGAAAGGCCTCAGGCCTGAAGGCAGAGACTGAAGGTAGGAAGGGTAACAGAAGACCAGTGACAGTTCTGCAGCTCAATCCCAGAAGAGAGAACAGAGTTTTAAAACGCTAGGCCTCTGGAAGGACTCTGATCTGTTAGAGACCTTGTCTCTCTGAGATGATACCAGTCTCCTATCAGTCTGTTGGTCTGGAAGGCCAGTCCTCCCTCAACCTTCCTTCTTTAATGAATTCCCACTATACAAATCCCAGTCATCATCAGCTCTGGGAGACTTTCCCTGAACCCAGATTGTTGCCGCTATGGCAGATACTGCTAATTCCTCCTCAATGTCCATTCTCCTTTTCTCCAATGATTAGGGTACCCCAACTTATTGGCTTGCTACAGTGTCATAGTTTGTGGAACTTCACTGTTAGAATCACGTTACCTTCTTGTGTGCGATATTCTTGGTACAAACAAATCCATTGACAACCACAGAATCAATTTTCTTTCCACCTGGGATCTAATAAAACAAAAAAAATTCACTGAATGATCCAACCTTAAATCCAGACACATGGATACTATTATGTATTTCCATGTACTTTAATTATTATGCTATCAAATCATAATAAAAAGTTTCAGGACATACTTCTTCCTTACAACCAATAATGAATGGCATCTGGCACAACTGCCTATTTTCCCACCTCCCACTCTCTACTCTGAAACAGCCATTCGACTGAAACTGCTGATGTCATCTGGGAATTAAAACCACTACTACATTAAATGTCATAGGCAAAAAATACATATAGGGTTCCATTACTATCTAAACAAAGCAATTACCACAATTTTCCCTAAGAGCAGTGACATATTTTATGAGATCAGACCTTCCCATAGATGATGTGTCAAGAAGAGGAAGCAAGAAAGAAGAAACTATTATTTATTTGGGTTTCCAACTCACCCCCTCCTCTCACCTCTCACTTCCTGTGAGTGATTTCCATGACTCCTGAGTGCACTGCTAAAGAGCAGAGCAGACAGAAAAACTTCCCCCTTTCCCGGCACAGCTCCCAGTAATCACCGTTAAGAGACAACATACTATCAATCAGGCCCACTCATCACGTCCCAGCATTAGGACACCGTTAGCAGTGCTCACTTTTTTGATGTGGACAAACTGACGGATATCCATGTCGTCATCCCGGTTCTTGACATCAGGTCGGACTGTCTGAACAACCTGACAGACTAGTGATACAATGACGTCCCTCCAAGATGGTGACAATGACTCATTATGAAGCAACTGTTGGAGTAGTGCCATCATGTGGTTATGATTAGCTGAGCTACAAAAGTGTTAAATAAGGAAGTGTGCACATTAATACTGCCCAAGACAATAATTGTAAAGATGTAATAAGCCATCTACAAAGAAATAAGCACATGATTTATGGCTCCCAGATAAGCTTTCTTGGCCAATTTTATACTTTCATTTTATCTGCACCTTAATGATTTTGCACATAAATGAAGTCTGTGAACATCTTTAATTAGTATAACCCCTTTAATCTGGTGGATTTTAATATATAAAGTACACTGGGGGCTCTCTCCACCTAGAGACAGCCATTAAAATCCCTTGCGTGGGTCCGTGCTTCCGATTTGTTTCAGGGTAGGGAGGGTCGTGGCGAGATACCTTTCAATGGTGCCGTGACTCAGATTGAGCTCTCCCATTAATCTTGCTCTTCCTTCAGGGAATTTGAGATGCCTTGGGAGCCCTCACTCCCCAATCCTCCTCCACCAGCCCACCTTCCATCTCCCTGGTCACTCGATCTCCCGCCCAACACCGGCCTCTGATTTGTTACTCCTCCAGGGCTATCAAGGCCTTCTCATGAAGAATAACTAAATGAGATATGATGACATCATGAATCATCTCAAGAGGCCCGCCCTTCACCAACTCTACAGCAATGGCCTTGCCAACCCCAGAATTTGCATCCCCTTCCATCAGAAGTAGCTAGAGAATGAGATTCTATGCCCAGTTCCCCAGAGGCTCTATTAAGAAAAGAAAAAGATGGGAATGAAGGCAAATTCTGGAGCGCTAAGACGCCCCACCCCTTAGGATCAAATCACCAATGGCTAGATGGTCACACCACCCCTTAAGATCCAATCACCAATGGTCAGATGGTCGCACCGCCCCTTAAGATCCAATCACCAATGCAGAACACACCCTACCCCTACTCCTTAAAAACGCACTTCCTCACCCAGAGCTGCTCTCTCCACCTAGAGACAGCCATTAAAATCTCTTGTGTGGGTCAAGAAAAAAAAAAGTACACTGGGGCCAGACAAGAACAGTTTAAGACTTTTGTTTTATAAGATATTTCATCAGAACAGGCTTTACTTCCTCAGCTACCTTAGTATTTTTTACTGTATAAGGAAGAACTATGCATATACCTATCAAGTTACTGAAGATTATAAAAATGGAAAATTAAAATTAAAAAGCTCACGGCCTTACAGCAACCTCTCCATGGCTTGTTTCTCTCCATTCTCCTCCCTCAGCAGCTCCAGGTTGTTGTGATGCCAACCCAAAGGTGTGAAAGGCAACTCTTTAGACTTTTCCTCAACTCGACGGTTAAATAAGGATTCTAAGGAAAGTGTAAAGAAAGAAATTATACTTCATTGTCATGTTTTATACCATCCACTCGTAGATTTAGAAACTGTCAATTTATCTTATAAAATGTTTTAAGTTGGCCAATTGCTGGTGTAAAAGAAAAACAAAGAAATATATATATATAGAAATTAAAAATAAGTTTGAGTTAAATCATCAGTATTTGCAATAGCCAATATCAGAGACAAAATTGTGAAAAGCAAATTTACATAAGCAAGTAGGACTCTCAAGCCAAGGATTATAAACGTCTTCTGAAAAGCAAACAAAATGAATTTTGACAGTTCTTTTATTTACATGGGGATATTAAAAAAGGAGAGGGTTAATTTTCCCTATGAAATCACAATTTCAAGAGAAATCTGAATGCTGGCAGAACATGTAATAGTGTGGGCACTGAACTTTAAAGAGAAAAGCTCAACGTGGTTACATCTGAATCAGCACATGACAGTTAAGAAAGTTTATTCAGGCACTCCTTAATAGTGTTTCTCTTTCAGTATTGGAACAAAGGCCTTTTTTTAAGCAAAACTTTTAGAAGTCAGACTCAAAAGTTAACTATAAACAAATATTAAAACACGATAAATAGCAATTTATGTAAAATTTTGTAAAGCCCTGTTTTTAAAAAGAAAAATGGATCAAGACAAAAAATAAATAGGTAATATTAAGAGCTTTGTAAAAAATGCTCACTAAAGAACTGTTGAAAAATGTGACTGAATAAATGGAAAGAATGGAAGTGTTACAAAAACTCGCTAATCCTTCCCTTCCTAAGATAAACCAATCCGACAAAAAAAAGTTCAAATAAACAGCCCAGCAGACTACACAGTAAAGCATGTGTCCATGACATGCAAACTATACTATAAGAATTGCCTATTACAATTATATAAAGGGCTGGTCTATAAACTTCTAGCTGAACCAGATGCTTGGAGGTGAATTTAGAAACACTGCTAAGTTACGACATCAGCAGTAAGTGACCCCCCTTGTATCAGCTTGCCCTATTTTCTCTCATTTGAAACCCTCCCATTATCTGATGGGACCTGTGGAATGTCATGGACCAATTAAGTATGTCTTTACCCCATGGTTAAGCTAAGTATGGAAGGTGTAAGAAAAGGCTTGTATTCCTCTGTACTTCCTTTTGACCCCAAGAAATTGATCAGCAGAGTTCATTCTTTATCCCCTTCTGCCTACTTCCCTCCCAACTCCACAGGGCAAGCAGTATCCTCAACTGGATAAGATCTGTCTGTGGGCTTTTGGCCAAGTTTGACAAGACCTGATGACACGTATACTAATACTTACTATTACATTCATCATAAAGGAAATCATAAACTACGCCTTTAAAGAAGACAATTCAAATAACATTTAAAAGTTTTAATCAGTACTTTTCAGGTCAGAGACCACCTTCTCTCAAAGTCCAAGTTTATATTCTTGGTTCTCAATATTCTCAGTTATTACACATATAAAAAATTGATACAATAATATCATGATACTAAAATAATCAAATTTACTTTCAGTGCCTACTCTGTACCAATCCATGTGCTAAGCCCTAAGTATATCCCCATGAGTATTCTGAAGTATATCCCATGTACAGCTTTTGATAGAATTACCTTTGATGAAGGCGTCACTTATTGAGAGCTGTTGTCCTCCACTGTCAGAAATCAAATACTCTGCATACCAGGGAAAGAGCAGAGAGAGGAAGAATGGAAAGGAGAGACTTATGACTATAACAAGCCAGCGTAATTATACAGAGAGCACTCCTACACACAAAGTATTACTCATAGCAAACCCATCACTGCCTGGCGAATCAAGAGAGCTTTAGGCTAAAATGTGTCTTTCTACCTATTCCTTACACATATAAACATAACAGACTTGAATTAATAACAGCTCAACAGAAATCCAAAACAGTAATGTCAGATATCTTTAACAGATCATTTTTCCCTTATCAAAACAGAACCAGTTTATGAAAATTGAGATCTTTAGTATAAATGACAGGCTCTAAAAAGTTACTCTATTTTTCTCATTTATAGTTGTTTTAACAAACAATGACTGTCTACACACAAGGTAGTTCTCAGAGAAGCCACCTGACAAGTTTTTTTAATTTCAGAATATAAGCTATAAAATAACAAACACAAAGGTGGCATTGGGAGGGAATAAAGACAACTCATCAGGACTTTTACTGGTTTTTGAATTCGTTTTAATTTTTCAAAAATTCTAACCCAACACTACCAAATGATTGCCATAACTGCTGAACACACTCTGAATGTATTCTTTCAGAATTTTTGAAATATTAAATATCTTCTTAAAAATGAAACTTATTCTGTACTTTCCCTTGAACTTTCCTCTACGCCTTGGACAAGCATAGCTCAAGCAGGGTTCTTTCTAATATGCAAAGTAAACCACAATGCATTTTAAGTCCTTTAAGGTTAAGGTTCACCACAGAATTTTTTCCAAGTAGATTTCATTTATAAACAAATAACCCTTAAAAGTCAATATGTTAATAAGCCAATGTGGTCATCCTTCAAACAAGAAAGCAGAGAAAAAATTTTGTTTACGAAATTGAAGTGCCATGCCAAATACAATAAAATCAAGTAAAAATAGACGTTACACTTATTTCTACAATCTCTCTCACAAAAATGAATAATGCCAACTCATCTGTTCAGCTAATGTATCGGCTTTGCAAGGCTTAACTTTTCATACCAAAGCTCAAATAACTATACCTAAAATTCCAGAAGTGATGGATTTTTCCCCATTTATTATGAAAAAATTTCAAACATACAGAACATCCTATATAACCTACCCCTAGATTCAACAATTGTTAACAACTTGCCATCTTTGATTCATCTCTACATATATGTATGCTTTTTTCACTGACCATTTACATATCATGAAACTTTACCACTAATACTTCAGCATGCATCTCTTACAAATAAGGGCATTCTTCTCTGTAGACACAATACCATTTACATACTTAAGAAAACTGACAGTATCTTAATATCATCAAATTAGAGATCATTCAAATTTACCTAAATGTCCCTAAAATGCTTTAAGTGTGTTTTCCCTCAAACCTGAAATCTAATAAGGCTCATACATTACAGTTGCTTCATTCTTTTAATCTGAAGCAGACCCCTATCTTCTTTCTATTTAATGATACTGAATTTTGAAAAAGCCTAGGCCAAATGTCCTATGGAACATCCCAGATCCTGGATTTGATCAATTGTTTCCTCATAATGCTATTTAACCTACTCTTATATTCCATATTTTCCCATAAATGAGAAGTTAGATCTAGAGGCTTGTGGAGGCCATGATTTTCACTTTCTTCTCTAGGTTCTCTACTAACTTTCCAAAAATGACTCAGAATTCTGCTTGTAATATATAATAAAATATATTTTAGTTGTTCAGTTCTACAAGACCAAGGGTGAAAATTAATCAAACCAGAAGATCACATTGTATGTTTTCCAAGTTTCTGAATGGTTTACTTATGAAAGATAAAAAACAGATTTTTTTTAAGTACAAGTATTTCAACTGATTTAGTAAATTTGAATTTCCTTAGCCTTAGAAGATAGAGGGTGATCACTAGAAAAGATTTAGTAAGTTTTACCATTAACTTCAATGGAAAAATAAAAACCACCCATTCCCGTTTGTGTTTAGGGAAAATGAAAACCAGAGGCAAAGTCTATTATTCTTTCACTTCACCCCTAGGTCACTAGTATTTACTTTCTGATAATCTGTGTTTATCTTAACTACAACAAAGAAAAAAACAAGTTATGTATTTCAACTTCACAAGTAGAAAAAGAGTAATTCTTGTTAGTATGCTAAAAACTAAGAGAGAACTGTGTAAACCAAAAACAGTAAAGGATTTATAAAGTCCCTAAATTATAGACTCTCAAGGTTGCAAACGACCTGAGAGGTCATTCTAACAATTACCTGCTTCCTAATGCTGGAACTTCCTCTGTTATATTCTTGGTGAGTAGGCTAAAGGATTCCTTATATTCCTTGTAATTCTTCTAAAATTCCAGATGTGGATTTTCACTTTAGAGACTCAGAATTAAAATTCCACTTAACCTTTCACCACTGTGAGCACTGATTCTCAGTAACCCTGAAAGATAGGCGTTAGCACCGGGACATCCCTGCGCACAGCAGCCACAGCACACTACTCCTAACTAGTGAGCCTAGTTTTCCCTTCAGCCTTTACAAAATAAATATAATTTCCTTCAGCAACTCTTCAGATACCTATTTTTCAGATACTCTTCAGATCACAGGAATTATTAAGGATGGCTTTCTCCAGAGTATTAGTAGTAAACTTGTTAAGCCTAATTACATTATTTTATTTTTATTGTTAGATTTCACAGACTAGTTTTAGATTTCAAAAGACTTAAAATGCATTGTTTCAGTCTAGTCTCAGCCTATCACTTAAGAAAACAAAGATCTTTAAATTCCAATTCTGCTCTCCAACATGCCAGCTATTCTTTCCATATTTTAATGATCTGTGAATCTAACAAACATTTAATATGAAAAAATGCTGTCCAGAAAAGTCTTTGAACCTGGATATAGACAGACTAAGCCCTAAAGCATGACCTAGGGGCATAGCCTTCTTGTTGACAACGAATTACCAGTTACTCTTTCGATATTTGACACAACCATTAAACAAACCGTAAACCTGACAATGGCATTACTAAGTTCTTGCGTTTGCCAAACATAACAAGCTCTTTATGTGTTTTTTCGAGGTGCATAGACTCCAGAGCCTGCGCTTTTAACAAGTAAGTATGACCAACTGCCTGTAACTACCTCTGTAACATATTTCAAGAGCAAAATTGTCCTCTTCGTCATCCACAGAACTACTGAGAGACCATTAAATGTCTTATAAACATCGAAGAGGACAGAATCTTTCAGTCTCCTTATCTACCAATCTCATATCACCATAAAAATGTAAATGGGTTGTTCTGGAATGATTTTATTTTAGTTAACCAACACCTGTGCCCAGTCACCTCCAATCCCTTTTTCTAAATACAATAGTACATTCTGTTCATAAAACTTTTTCTATAATTTTGCCAACTTCCAATGTCATATCAAGAACTTACCTTTTTAAAAATGTAATGCATCTGTCATAATAGTCACCTAACCCCTTTCCTCTTCTTCACAATTCTGCAAAGGTAACAAACTCTGACCCCATGATTAAAGCTCCAAATTATTTCAATAACCTGGTACATAGTTTGCCTGAACCTGGCAACAGATACATTTAAAAGAATCAGGCATTCTCTCTCTCTTATCTTGGACTTCACTTTCCTCTTAGTCATGTGTGTTCTCTCCTGATAAGGTTATCTTGAGAGAAAAACCAGCTTCAATTAATATTATACCAACTTCCCCAAATAAACGGCCTAATTTTGCTTTTTCTTTCTTCACATCACAATTTTAAAAATCTTTTCTAAGATATCCCTGGCATTTACTTCAACCTTCAGTGCAATCTGGACTTCTGCTATCTTGCCATTTTTTTTTAAAAAGTGTGATCCCTCTTTCAGAGAGAACCCTCCCAACTTTAACAGACAATTTTTTAAAGAGCTGATCAGAGAGGAGTCTGCAGGTAGTTTTCCTCAGTGATAGAATTTGAGGTTGTACTATATATAAAAACATCACTATTGGAGCCTTAACCTTTTAACAATAATTTTGCAGTTACTATAACATAATGAAGTCCCACAATTATTTTGCTTGTGTATTTTTTATTTATGTATTTTTACATACTCTTAAAATTTAAATTGGCATTTAATTACATCCAGAGTAATCCTCATCACTCATTTTAAAAAAGCACTTCATTTCTTATATAGTGCCATGTTAGATTTTAGTAATGGTCTACTTTTTCCTTTTATACCAAGTGAGTCAGTAAACTAAGTTTCAAATAAGATAGCTATAAACAAAGAATTAATCCCTTTTGTTTTAGAGAAGAAAAATATTTTATAAATACAGCATATACATAGTAAGCATTTTAAGTTACAGTAGAAAGATGTTTTGGAATGTGGGAATGTTTCTCCCCCAATTTAGTTCAAGCATGTGAAATGGTTTAGTGAAATACTATGCTACGGAGTAACAGCATAAGCAAAATAGGCTTTAAATGTTAAATGAAGAAAGAAAAATGAACAGAGCAGAACATCCATGTTATAAATGCAAAGAAATGCCACCTTGGAAGTTGCACATTATGCTAAGGGGAGAGCAGTCAGATGTAGTTCCTTTGAAAGACTACAAGCTTTAGACTGGGTGTGGTGGTACTGAGGGAGAAAGGAAGAAATAAAAAGAACCAACCAAAAAAGGTGTGGGGAGGAGAAGTGGGGAGATGAGAAAGGGGGGGAACGAAACCCACACCAAATCCCCTCAGCCATATGGACGGGAAAGAGGAAGCCAGAAGTACAGGCTGGGATGAGATCCTGTGGCCCAGCTCTCCTGCTGTGCTTGGGTTCCACCTGGTGACTCCCTCCTACCTTTTTGGTCAGCAGGGTGAGGGGGCACATGTGGGTACTTGGAGGGCTTCTTGATATGGAAGTTCACGTTGTCCAGCTCCATGTTCAGGCTGATAGAAGCGGCTGAGTCACTGTCCACTGTGGACTGGAAACTGCTGACTGATGTGCGCTTGCTAGGACTGGCAGAATCTTTTAGTGTTGGGGAGGGGAAAGAAATATAGGGAGAGGAGGGGAGTGAAAATGGGTTTCATCAGGGTATTGGAGGAAAGGAGAAAAATGTTTTTTTAATATACAAGCCCAATGTGCAATACCAAAATGGATACAGTATTTTCATGTCCTTCTGTGTAGGCTTAATAAAATTTGAACAAGTTAAATACAAAATGAATTTTTTAAATGAAGAAAGATATTGGAGGTTCTGCAGAGAGAAAGTCTGATATCATAGTGAAGAGGTGAGAAAGTCATCTGCTGCGATATTATTAGCTCAGAGTTATTTTTAAGCTGCTGCAAACTAGAGACTATGGCAAAACCTGAAAACGCCAGTAGCCTATGTCAGTTTCTTAAGAAAATACTGTATCTAGGACAAGGATTGCTATCAGATGTTTACATTTAATTGGAGCCATAAATCTTAAAGTGGATTGTTTCAACTAAACAGGACACCCATGTTATACATCACAGTGAATCCATATAAACTAAAAATACTGGAAAGTTAAACTCACTAGTCAGATTATCGTCACCTTCTTCAGCTATCTGTTCTGTGTCGCTGTCATCAAACTTGATGTCTTTAAACCAGGATGGTTCAGAGTGTCCTTCCACAGAGTTCACTGAGTCACTGTCAGGAGAAGGGGTCTCAGAAAATTCTGTACTCTGAAAGGATCAAGACAGGAGTCAAGCAACTGACCTTCAATGAAAATACCACTGAGGTGATCAATCTACAAATAAATTCTGGCCTAGTATTTCCCCAAAGCTAACCACTGAATAAATTTATATAAAAATAAGCAAATCAATAGAAACTAAGTTGTAAACCAACATCATGCTGACAATTCCACTCTTAAAATTGTAATTTTCATTAATCACTTGGCTTTGGCAGCATATTATAAGCAAACCATAACATAAAGATTTTTATTTTAGAGTGCTGCATTTCAGCCTGTTCTAACCCTGTACAGATGCTAGCACACATCCTGGAAAACCTCAGTTAGGGTTCAACAAATAACACCAAACCAGTCTTTTGGGTCATCTGTGTTTTCTAACCACTGAGGAAATTATAGTTCACAAAGATGTTACTAAACATTATAAATGTCAAATTAACATAAACCAAAAGTGAAAGTATATCTTTTAAAAAAGTTTCATCTCTCATGTAATTGTAGATTAATGATACCAAAAAAAAGTTTCATCTGTAAATAATTTCCCCTTCCCTAATTAAAGCAAAAAAAAGAGAATAGTCATCATTTTACCATTGCTGTACAATACTGCTAACAAGTCAAAATCCATTGCAAGAGTGACATTAAATTTTTTCAATCATTTTATTATATATACCTCCTTAGTCCTAAAAACACATAGTAAAACTGAAAGCCACTGAAAGTAAATGATAAGCAACTACAATATAAGCCCAAACTTAAGAAAAGCCACACCAACTGTTTAATGTTTGACTCCAATAGGTTTCTCATCACCACTACCTACCAAGTAAAAATATTTTGTCTTTCCTCAAACAGCAGAGAAAATATGTTAAAAACATGTATCTTTGGGCAATTCAGCTACCTTAATTTCCCCCAAAGAAAGACTTCACAACCAGCTAGTTCTATTCTCATTGGTAAAACTACCTGCAGGGGTCTGTACAGCGCATATTCGTCCCTGAAAAGTTGATCGTGATGACTGACACAGTCCAGCCAACGGCCATCAACCATTGCTTGTCCAATTGCTATAGCTTGTGCCCTGAACCAAGATCAAGAGAAATGAAAATTTTTAAAAGTCAGAATAATTTTACGGGTACAAAATGAGACCAAAAAAATCTGAATTTTTTTCCATTCTGATCAGAGTTAGAATTTCAAATAGTCCACGGGTGAGTGAGGGATAAAAGAGAGACCTGAAGCTAAATTAAAAGATTTTTCCAGGTACCATCACAAAGGAGAACCTACCAGTAAGGCACTCCTAACAAAATCTAATCTTAATTACAATGCACATTTATCAAGTACTCCAATCATGAATATTCCTGGCCTTACTATAGTAAAAAATAATGTTGAGAATAGCATGGCTCTTACCCTCAAGGACTTTACAGTCTTGATGAGAGGACAAAACCAAATACAGATATAGGTACAAAATGTATATACATATATATATGAAATGGACACTCAACACACTGCATTCATATGGCATTTCACAATTTATAAAGCCCTTTAGCCCATATTACTTCATTTCACCCTCAGAGCTTCTTCAGAGGACCATGTATTTTCTTCACATTGGAACTAAGGTCCAAGTCAAAAACAGATTGAGTAATTGACTGAAAACAAATAGAGCCAACACTGGCACCTAGGGCTTTACTGCTTAAGGCTGTTTTCTCTCTCTTCCTGTATACTTGTTTCTTCCCATGAAAGGTAGAGTAGCTAATCTAAAAAAGTAGACAAGTTAGGACATGTTTCCTTGAAAGACAAAAGAACCTGTCTCTTTTTCACAAAGGATTTGTGAGGCAGACTATAATGCTCAGGTGTGGCTTATGCACCCAATTCTCAAGATGGGTCACAACATCCAGATTAGGAACAGCATTAGGAGAACCCACTGCAGTCTTAGGCTCTAGTTCCCTTCCCCTGTCTTGCTTTACAAGAGCACTCTGTGTTTGGGGAAGCACCGCACATTTCTGCTTTTCATAAACACAGTAAATTATAAGCCCATTTGTCTCGTTGCATCTATTCTTTACTGATTAAAACCCAGAAGGGGTATGGTTGAGTAATTAACACCCCAACACCAAATGCAGAAAACAAACAGCACCCTACATATGATGAAATCTGATCCCCTTACATTAAAACAACATAAATAAATTATATCAAAACATTTTTCTTAAGATCACATTACCTTGTAGCAATGTGCCCATTTCGGATTAACCAGTTGACTAACTCCTTTCCTACAATGCAGTTGGGATGTGTTCTCAGCCAGTAACGGTGATCCTGAAACTCCATTCCACTACTGTGATGGCAGATTTTTTTCCACAGGTCCTTTAACTGAACACTGTCCTGAAATCACATTATAAGCAAGTAATCATTCCTGAGAAGGATGCTACTTACCTTTTCAGATTTTTTCCTGTGATTTCCAGATTTATAAAAAGCATTTCTCCTCGTATTTCTTTGTCATAGCTAATTTACACAATTTAACAGAAATGACACTTGTGGGGGCGACAGTTGAACTCAGTTCATCTAATGCCAAACATTATTTTTTTCTCTTGAAAACCAACTATTCCAAATAAATTTTTTTCAGTCAACGGCACACATTATCAATCTCCTTGTTATCGAAGTACAAAATTTCATATTCTTCTTCGGAGATGGGGCCAAGGACAGGGAGAGAACAGTCAATTACACTCATCTGAGGTGACTGTTCCCAGTAGCCTTCATTCCACCAGACTCTCACCATTCTCACCTATATCCAACTGCCAAGTAAAATTTCCTAAAGAAAGGCATTGAATGAATTACTCCTACCCCAAAATAACTTAAATGTTGCTCAACACCTACAGGTTCAAATCTCAACTTGTAAAGACTGAATTCATCATCCTCCAGCAGGTAGCCCCAACAAACTTTCCATTCTCATTGCCCCCAAACTCCAACCTCACCTCTCCCAACCTCTCCCAATTAATAAATCTGGCTTCAGTCCATGGAAAACACCATGTTTATCTTCATCTGTATACCTTTCTTCATACCTTTACATAGGACTTACTTTCCATGATGTCTCCCCAAATCCATTCCATCCTTAAAGGTCCAGTCCAAGACTTTCAGTTTAAAGCTTTTCCTGACTCCCTCACTGCTAATCTATTTTCTATTAAGGTATTACTTCTTTTACTCTTAAAGACCTGCCTATTAACCTAATTTCTACCTTTTAAACTATAAGCTTGAGGACAGACGCTGAATCTTCCATTTCTCTGAGTCACTGAGGGCTGAACACAGTACTTTAACACAGATAAATTCAATAAATAACTGATTATCTCATATAAACAGATAGTATTAAATAACCAAAAAATATTCCATGTGTATGCGAAACATGTTTCAAAGGTAAGACAGCAATTAAAGACCTAACTAAAAGTTAAGCTTTCTTATTATGCAAGCACCTGAATTCTGATTTTGCCAGAGTGAAGGGGTCAAAAAAAATATTATGAAATGTATGAGCATGGACTGCTTGACCAATTTCTCAGGTGATCCTAATAAAAACTTACTCTAATTATGTTCTCTATGTAATGTATATGCTAATTGGCTATTTCATTTATATGTTTCTTAAAAAAAAAAAAGAAAATCAGAGAGGTAAACATTCTTTATGCTCAAAAGTAGCAATGGGTCAAAGATACTGGACGGTACCAGAAGAATTTTGCGTTCATCCTCAGTGGTCTCTGCTCTAACATACGTGCGACTAGCCTGGGGACTGACAGATGTCTCATACGAAGGTACCATGGGAGAACCAGATCGATCCAGTGACAAGTTAGTAATGCTGGCTGATCTGGAAATAAAAACAAAAAGTGAAAACAGTTTTAAAGTCTTTATCAATAAACAGATTTACAGTGCGAATTCATTTTTAAATAAATTCCTACTTGCCAATGTTAAGGACACTTTTAAAAGAAGTTACGATGGTTATGTATATTATTGCTGAGGGAAGCTGAGAGACTATCCAGAAATTCTCTGTACTATATTCCTAACTTCTATGTTAGTCTAAACTTATTTTAAAACAAGTTTAAAAGTTGCTACAGAAAGATTACAGGAAAACAATTATAAATGAAGTTCATATAACAGTAATATTTCAAAGAAAATAAATACAAACTCTTATTTAAATGCTGAAAATTAGTAAGTTTTTTTTTACTGATGAATACAAAGAATCACAGTCTAAATGCAGAAACAGTCTTTCAGATCAGGGACAGGAAACTTGGCCCACAGGCCAAAGTTTTTGCAGTGAACTAAGAATATTTTTTTAGCTGAACATCTATAATGTTCTGATGACAGGAAATGCTAACTTTGAACCCCAGTTAAGCAAAATGTTATCCCCCAAAAGAGAATTCCTTTCTTCTCAATAGTACACCTATATTTAAAATACTGTCCTTCTTACATTTTGAATTTAGCCAATAAAAAAATTAGTGAAAAATTATTTCCTCTCTTGTTATATAAGTATGTACTTAATATCCCTAATTTTGCCTCTTGGCAAAGTTACCAGATAAACAGCTTATAAGTGGAGTATCAATAGCACAAAACAGGCTATTTATTTATAAAAACATTTTAGCTACAAATTTAGCTAGCTTCTACCTAGAAAAAAATGAAACCCAATTTTAGCTTCTATATAAAGGATAAAAGGCAGTAGCATCTACAATGTGTTAGACACTACATAACTCATTCAGTTGGGCAATATACATATCTTCCCTCATTTAATCCTTATATCACCTTGTGGAGTAGGTACTGCTAGATCCATTCTATAGATAAAGAAATCAAGAATCAGAGATTAAGTTGTCTAAGGCAATTCAGCTAATAAACAACTGGGCTGCCATTCAAAACCAGGTCTCAACTGAAAAACTTTGCTATACCCAGCATGAAAATAAAAATACTTTTAAAATAATTTAAGGGAATAGAGAGTCCAAATATTAACCCAAGCATATATGGTCAATTAATATACGATAAAGGAGCCATGAATATACAATGGGGAAATGATAGCCTCTTCAACAGCTGGTGTTGGCAAAACTGAACTATACGTAAGAGAATGAAACTGGATCACTGTCTAACCCCATACACAAAAGTAAACTCAAAATGGATCAAAGACATGAATATAAGTCATGAAATCATAAAACTCTTAGAAGAAAATATAGGCAAAACTCTCTTGAATATAAACATGAGCAACTTCTTCATGAACATATTTCCATGGGCAAGGGAAAGAGAAGCAAAAATGAACAAGTGGAACTATATCAAACTAAAAAGCTTCTGTACAGCAAAGGAGACCATCAGTAGAACAAAAAGGCATCCTACAGTATGGGAGAATACATTCATAAATGACATATCCAATAAGGGGTTGACATCCAAAATATACAGGAGTTCATGCACCTCAACAAACAAAAAGCAAATAATCCAATTAAAAAATGGGCAGAGGAGCTGAACACACTTCTCCAAAGAAGAAATTCAGATGGCCAACAAGGCACATGAAAAGATGCTCCACCTTGCTAATCAGAGAAATGCAAAGTAAAACTACAATGAGATATCACCTCACACCAGTTAGGATGACCAACATCCAAAAGACTAGGAACAACAAATATTGGTGAGGATGTGGAGAAAGGGGAATCCTCCTATACTACTGGTGGGAATGTAAATTAGTTCAACCATTGTGGAAAGCAGTATAAGGTTCCTCAAAAACTAAAAATAGAAATACCATTTGACCCAGGAATTCCACTCCTAGGAATTTACCCTAAGAATGCAGGAGCCCAGTTTGAAAAAGACAGATGTACCCCTATGATTATCACAGCACAATTTACAATAGCCAAGAAATGGAAGCAACCTAAGTGTCCGTCAGTAGATGAATGGATAAAGAAGATGTGGTACATATACACAATGGAATATTATTCAGCCATAAGAAGAAAACAAATCCTACCATTTGCAACAACATGGATGGAGCTAGAGGGTATTATGCTCAGTGAAATAAGCCAGGTGGAGTAAGACAAGTACCAAATGATTTCACTCATCTGTGGAACATAAGAACAAAGCAAAAACTGAAGGAACAAAACAGCAGCAGACTCACAGAACCCAAGAATGGACTAATAGTTACCAAAGGGAAAGGGACTGGGGAGGATGGGGGGGGAAGGGAGGGATAAGGGGAAAAGGGGCATTACGATTAGCACACATAATGTAGTGGGAGGGGCATGGGGAAGGCAGTATATAGCACAGAGAAGACAAGTAGTGATTCTATAGCATCTTACTATGCTGATGGACAGTGACTGTAATGGGGTATGTGGTGAGGACTTGATAATGGGGGGAACTAGTACCACAATGTTGTTAATGTAAGTGTATATTAATAATACCTAAATAAAAAAATAAATAAACTACCTTTTGGGTAGTGGTTGCACTACTATATATGTAAAAAAATGATAATTTAAGGAATTATTCAGCATTAGCGGAAACTCATTCTTAACAGTTAATGAGAAACCACTGATACTAAATATAGTCTATAAACAAGATTTTTTAAATAATCAGTTATTCATTTTTTGGCATTATCTTCTAGTGAAAAGTTGTCACTATGACTTAGTCAACTAATTAAAGCTCCTTCTGGTGTATGCATTTGTCAATACAGGTGGCTGCTCTAACATTCTAACCATTCCTGAACATACTCCGATAGAGTGGCAACAAGACAAAAAAAGAAAATTAGTCAATTTTGTTGTCAAATACTCTAGCAAATATCCTGTGGTAAGAATGATGACTGAAGTTTTATTTAAGATAGTATTAACTAAATTGTATTACTGACCAACAGTATTAACTAAATTACATCTTTCCTAAAGACTTAACTCAGTCTTAGCATAGTGTATGCATTTGTCAGTCTTAGCATAAACTCTAAGCATAAGGAGATAAATTGTAAATTAGCATAGTTTATCTCCACATTTATGCACATCACTAGGAATACTGTAATTTGAACCATCTTTTAAAAAAACTGTCCTGATTCCACATCCCTCTGCTGTATTTCCCTCCTCAACTATTGTGAAACTCCTGTCTCCAATTTTTCTTCCATTCTCTCCTGAACCCCCAAAAATCCACTCTAGTTGCCTTTCAAGGTTGCCAGTATTAATGTTAAATCCAATGGCCAGGTTTCACACATCATCTTACTTGACTTACCAGCAAGAAAACTCCCCCTTACTTGAACAACCTTCTTTGCTTGGCTACTAAGACAACACCTGCCCTGGTTTTCCTCTTGCCTCATCACTGGTCTCTCTTTCTCAGGGTCCTTTTCTTGATGCTCTTCATTTCCCCAATCTCAGTCCTTCGTCCTTATTTCCTCACATTCCACACTCACTCATTTGATGGTCTCCATCCAGGTGCACAGACTTACATACCACCCACATGGTGACAACACACAGTTTTTATCTCCAGCTTGTATCTCTTCTACTAAACTCTAGACTCACAGACCAACTATCTATTCGACATCTTGCTTGGATGTCTAGAAGGTATCTCAAATTCAACATGTCTAAAACCAAAAGCAAACTGTTCTTCCCAGTCTTGCCTGCCTCAATAAATGACAACTCCATCCTTCCAACTACTCAGGTCAAAAACCTGAGTCATCTTTTACATCCAGTTGGTTAGCAAATCCTGTTAGTGCTATAATCAAAATATATCTATAATCATTTATCATCCACCCCATTTCTCCTACTCAAACGTGAGTCAATTCTCTTGCCTAGATTACTGCATCAGCTTTCTACATGGTCTCCCTGCTTTTACTCTTATGTCCTGTAATTTCCTCAATAGAGCAACCAGACTGCACCCACCAAACATAACTTAGGTCATGTAATCATCCCTAACTTCTCACTCAAAACTCTTCTATATGGGAAAGCTTTCTTAAGAATGTCAACTAATAAATATTGAAGAAATGATGGAGTTAGAAAGTCACCATTTTGCAATCATCCCAGTAACATCTGTGTAAGAATAATAAATGGATGCTAAAATATTGAGTAAAAGATAAGGAACAGGATATTTACACAGATTCAAAATATTTCCCCATATATTATTTATTCATTACAAGAGGCAAATAGTAACTTTACAGTGGAAAACACAGAATGCTACTTTAACTAAGAGCTCAAGTCAGTATTACCAATAACATAAACTTGTATAACATCCTGACATGATAGACTAATAAGGCTATATCACTTATAGAATTCCTACCCCAAAAAACAGAGAATAGCCTAAATCTAATTAAGAGGAGTATCAGACAAACCCGAATTGATGAGCATGCCACCAAATAACTGGTGTGCCCTCTTCACAAATACCAAGATCATGAATGATAAAGAAAAGCTAAGGAAGACCATAAGACGTGATAATTAAATGTAATGCAAGATCCTGGATTTGATGACAGATTGGGAGGAAAATTACTACAAAGGATGTTATTAGGACAAATGGCAAAATCAGAATACATATAGTATATCCAGTAATAAAAATTTATCACTTAAATTTCCTTAACTGGTTATGTGTTTCTGAGAGGTAAAATGAATGTTCTGAGAAAACACACACTTAAGATTTGAAAACTAAAAGATGACAAAAGGCAAGTGTTAGTGAAGATGTGTAGAAAAGGGAACCCTTGTGCACTGTCAGTGGGATGTAAATTATGGCTACGACTATAGAAAACAGTATGGAAGATCCTCAAACAATTAACCTCCACATGATCTAGCAATCCTACTTTTGAGTATATATCCAAACGAATTGAAAAGGGATCTCAACGAGATATCAGCGTTCCTACATTTACTGAAGCACAATTGACAATAGCTAAGATGTGAACACAACCTAAACATGCACCAACAGATGAATGGATAAAGAAAATGTGGTAGACACATACAATGGAATACTACTGAGCCTTTAAAAAGGAAATTCGACAACATGGATGGACCCTGACAACATTGTACTAGGTGAAATAAACCAGGCACAGAAAAACAAATATTGCATGATTCTCCTGGTATGAGGTATCTAAAATGATCAAACTGATAAAAATCAAAAACTAGAATCATGGTTACCAGGAGCTGGGTGGATGGGGCAGAAGATGGGGACTTATCAATCAACACACATAAGGTTTCAGTTAAGTAAGATAAGCTTTAAAGATCTGCTGTACAACATGTACATATAGTCAACAATAATGTACACTTAAAAGTTAAGAAGACAGATCCTGTGGTTAAGTATTCTCACCATAAGAAAGCAAAATTTTTTAAAAAGAAGAAAAAGATAAGATCTCCATCCTGCTAGAAAAAGCTCAGTCCTAACAGCAAGTAAAAAGCTGACAGACTGAAAAAATTCAACTTGTCTTAGGTCAGTCATAGAAGTGAAGTGAGGGGGCAAATTACTGCCCCCCTAAATTGGACAAACATGAGATGACAGAAAATCACCACTTATGGAAAGAGAAACCCAAAAGCAAAACCTCCTTGGCAACCAGAATCAAGTAGGAAAAATTGAACTGTAATAGACAAATTGCTGCAGGCTCAATGTGGGCAATCCTGAGAGATAAAACCAGAGTGGGGGAGATACTCATACTTATGCTAATTTTACCTCAACATGAACTACAAGTGATTCACAGTGAATATCAGAGAAAAAGCCCATAAGGCTTTTGGCAGGAGGGGAAAAGGAATCACTTTTTAACAGCCAGAGCACTCTGTTCTTTTTACAAGGCACAGAGAAACTATTTTATCAGTGCCTGATCTGCTGGGCTTATCAGAGCCTAAACTAGTTGAGTAAGGGAAGTACCCAAAGCCAGCCCACTTCTGCCATCCTATGCCATCTAAGGGGGAACAAAACTGAGAAGCACTTGTGAAGTTCATGCTTCAGAGGAAGAGGCTCACTGAAAGACTGAGACCTAATCACAGGACTACAGAGGATTCCCCTCCCTCCACACCTTACCCCTACATTACTAAAAGCCTATTTACCACAAGGCCTTTGGCCCACCCAGTACACCATGTCCACCCTTTCAACCAAAAATGACAAGGCATACTAAAAGGCAAAAACAGTTTGAAGACACTGGCTAAATATCAGAACCAGAATCAGATATGGCAAGAATGTTGAATTCTCACACTGAGAATCTTTAAAAACTATGATTTCTATGCTAAGGG
The DNA here is from genome assembly GCF_040802235.1 of Manis javanica. Taxonomy (NCBI): domain Eukaryota; kingdom Metazoa; phylum Chordata; class Mammalia; order Pholidota; family Manidae; genus Manis; species Manis javanica. The sequence continues at coordinate 25,665,613 of NC_133167.1, forward strand.
CTTTAATGGAAACAACAGACAACATCCAAGAAGAGATGAAAAATGTAAGCAAAGAGATGGGATATTCTAAGAAAGAATCACAAAGAAATAGTAGACATCAAAAACACTGTAATAAAAATGACAAATTCCTTTGAAGGGCTCATCTCTAAGCCAGATGAGTTCACTGGTGAAGTCTCTCAAATATTTAAAGAGGAAATTATACCAATTCTTTTTAATCTCTTTCAGAAGATAAAACAGAGGGAATACTTCCTAACTCATTCTATGAGTTGAGCATTACCCTAATACTAAAACTAGACAAAAGACATAAAAAAACTATAAATACTCTCATGAACACAGATGCAAAAATCCTCAGCAAAATCTTAGCATTCCAATCCTATAATGTATAAAAAGAATTAATTATGCACCATAACCAAGTGAGATTTATCCCAAGTATGAAAGACTAGTTCAACAATTGAAAAATCAATGTAATCCATCACACCAACAGGCTAAAGAAAAACTATATATCATATCAACAGACACAGGAAAAGCATTTGACAAAATCCAAAAAGCATTCATGGAAAGACTCTTGCCAAACCAGGAATAGAGGGCAACTTCCACAACCTGATGAAGAATATCTACAAAAAACCTACAGCTAACATAATACCTAATAGTGAGAAACTCAAAAGCTTTTCCACTAAGATCAGGAACAAGGCAGGGATGTCCCCTCTCACCATTGCTTTTCAACATAGTGCTAGAAGTAATAGCTAAGCAAAAAGACATGAAAAGGAAATAAAAGAAACACACATTGGTGAAGAACTAAGACTTTGTTCACAGACGACATGACTGTCTATGAATAATGAATGCTAAAGAATCAACTAAAACTCCTAAAACTAATAAACAATTATAGCAAGATTGTACAACACAAGGTTAATGTACAAAAGTCAATAACTTTCCTATATACCATCAATGAACAAGTGGAATTTGAAATTAAAAATACACTGCCATTTACATTAGTACCCTCCCAAAATGAAACAGTTAGACATAAATCTGACAAAAGATATATGAGATCTATATGAGGAAAACTATAAAACTCTTATGAAAGAAATCAGAAAACTAAATAAATGGAGAGATATTCTGTGTTTATGGATAGGAAGACTCAATATTGTCAAGATGTCAGTTCTTCCTAACTTGATCTATGGATTCAATGCAATCCCAGTCAAAATCTCAGCAAGTTATTTTATGAATGTTAATAAACGGATTCTAAAGTTTATACGGAAAGACAAAAAACCCAGAATCAACATAGTATCAAAGAACTAAGTCAAATGACACACCCAACTTTAAGACTTACTATAAAGTTACAGTAACCAAGACAGTGTGGGGCTGGCAAAAGAATAGACAGACGGGTCAATGAAACAGAACAGACCAGAAACAGACCCCACAAATACATACAGTCACTGACCTTCAGCAAGGGAGCAAAGACAACACAAGGGAGCAAAGACAGTCTTTTCAACAAATGGTGTCCTGACATGTGACAAAACAATGAATCTAGAGATAGATAATTAATCACAAAAATTAAATCAAAATGGGTCACAGACCTAAATATAAAGCATAAAACTCCCAGAAGAGAATATAGGAGGAAAGCCAGATGATGCTGGGTATGGCAATGACTTTTTAGAAACACACCAAAGCATAATCCAGGAAAGAAAAAACTTGGTAAACTGGACTTCATGAATATTTAAAATTTCTGCTCATGTAAGACAATATGGAAATATGGAGACCAGGAGAAAGTATTTGCAAAAGACATAACTGATGAAGGACCTATCCAAAATATAAGAACTCTTAAGACTTGACAATAGAAAACAAACCCAATTAAACAAATGGGCAAAGACACCTCATCAAAGAATATAAACAGGTGGCAAGGAAGCCTGTGAAAAGATGTTCAATATCATATGCAACTAGGGAATTACAAATGAAAACAATGAGATATGATTACACAACTAATAGAATGGCCAAAATCTAGAATACTGACATGACCAAATACTGTCAAGATATGCAACCACAGGAAATTTCACAGCTGGCGGGAATGCAAAATGGCAGACAATCTGGCAACTTCTCACCCAAACTAATCATACTTTTACCATATGCTCCAACAGTTGCACTCCTTCATATTTACCCAGATCAATTAAATGCATGATCACACAAAAACATGCACAGAGATGTCTATAGCAGCTTATTCATAATTGCCAAAACTTGGAAACCAAGACATCCTTTAGTAGATGAATGGATGAACAAACTGTGGTACATCCAGACAATGGAATGTTATTCAGGGCTAAAAAGAAATGTGCTATCAAGCTGTGAAAAGACATGGAGGAAACTAAATGTCTATTATCAAAAGACATGGAGGAACTGTAAGTGCCTATCACTAAGTGAAAGAAACCAATATGAAAAGGCAACATACTGTATGATTCCAACTATATGACATTCCGGAAAAAAGCAAACTATGGAGACAGTAAAAAAATCAGTGGTTGCCATGAGTTGGGGGAAGGAAGGAATGAAAAAGCAGAGCAGAGGATTTTTAAGGCAGTGAAACTATTCTGTACTAAATGGTGGATACATGTCCTTATACGTTTATCCAAACTACAGAATGTACCACACCAAGAGTGACCCTAATGTAAACTATGGACTTGGGGTCCATAATGATGTGTCACTGCAGGCTCACCAACTGTAAGTGTACTGCTCTGGTACAGGATGTTACAGTGGAGCAGGCTGTGATTATTGGAAGCCGGGGTAGTGGTATATGGGAATTCTCTGTACTTTCCACTCAATTTTCCTGTGAACCTAAAACTACTTTACAAAATGAAGTTTATTGATTTAAATAAAATACAAAGGATGCTGATGTCTGCAACTTACTCTCAAATGAATTAGAAAATAAAAACCAGTATGTACATTATATAAAAAGAAACAAAACAAATGGTCAAAAGGTAAATTAGTAAACCCTAATGAAGAATACAGGAAAATTTATTTTATCATTCTTGCAATGTTTTCCAAGTCTGAAATATTTTCAAAATAATTAAAAACTTTTCTAAAAAAGTCACAGCTGGTGGGAATGCAAAATGGCAGACAATCAAACCTTTGCAAATACTTTCATTTTTACAGACTTAAGTGGTGGAAGTGGCTGTTAACCTTAAGAACTAGACTCCTGAATAATCATGGTAAATTTTACACTTTACAAAAAATGTAAAGCACAAAAGGAAAAGCATAAAGAATAGGGGTGGAGATGAGAATTTCCCAGGAGCTTCCCTCTAACCCAGAGTAAATGACAGTCCTTATAATTAATTGTGTAAACACTCTACTCCAGATACACAGGACCTCTTGTATTTCCTTGTCAAGTGTGTTTCCTCTCAAGAATGCACTATTCCGTCTACAGAATGCCCACATGGCTCGTTCCCTCATATCCTCAGGTTTTTGCTCAAAAGCCCCCTTCTCAGTGAGGTATTCACTGACAACAGTATTTAAAATTCTCATCTCCACCCCTATTCCTTATACTTTTCCTTTTGTGCTTTACATTTTTTGTAAAGTGTAAGTTTTACTATGATTATTCAGGAGTCTAGTTCTTCAGGTTAACAGCCACTTCCACCACTTAAGTCTGTAAAAATGAAAGCATTTGCAAAGGTTTGAACATAAGATCTGGTAAGCTGAAAAAGAAGGAAGTGTACATGTGTAGAATAATTACAGGCAAATATTTCAAGGAATTTGGCTAAGAAGAAAAAAAATAATTGAGAATATAGGTAACCAGAAGTGAAACAAAAGTGAAGGGCTTTTGTTTGCTTGTTTGTTTTTAATAGGTGACCTGGGTTTGTTTAAATGTTGATGGACAGGAGTCAGCAGAGAGGGGGAAGATATGAACATCAATAGGATAACTAATAAAAAAATGAGAAGGGACAGGAACCAGAATACAAATGGAGACTGGGCCATGGTGAAGAGGAAAAGGATGAGCTGCAAATGTAATCAAGTTGGGAAGTGGTGGTAAGAGTTGAGAAAGTTCCCATCTGTCATCTCTTTTTCTCACTATATATAAGTAAAGTCCTTTACTAAGCTAGAAGAAAGGAGGGTGTAGGTTCCAAGATCTGAAACAACAGAGAACAGTGGAAAAGGGCTGATGAGAGATGGAAGCGAGCACTGACTAGCAAAAGGGAAATGACAGTTTAATTCAGTATATAAGAAAGTATATAACAATCTCATCCATTTGTATCTGTTCTTCTCACTAGTATGAAGAGAAAAAAAATCACACACAGAATACAGTGTTTTCATCTGGCAGTTTACCTATTACGAGCAGGAGATTTCCCAGCATCCTCTTGAACAGATACGAGTCTTGTTGAAATAGCAGTATTTGAGGAGTCTGGATGAATCAAACTATAAAGAAAACAGGAAAATACTGAGATGATTTGGGACAGTAAAAAGCAAATCCAATTTCAGTGAAGTGCTTTAACATTTAAAAGCAGATTGTTTTCCCCTACAATAATGAAATTATGGAACATTTTTGTTTTCATCCTTTGATTAAGGTGAAAACAGTATGGTTTTTATCTTAAGTTTATCAAATGCCAAAAGACTGATAAGGAGAGTTTATTAAATATATGGGATGTCATTAAAATAATAAAATTGGTTGGCAGGGTACTTACAGAACTCCTCACATCATGAGACTGAAATACTGAGTTCAAATATTTGAATCTCAGTCCCCATACCCCCTGGAATAGTACAACAGAGTCAGACAAACACATGTACAAGTGCAGACTCTACCTCTCAATAGCTGTGTGACTGTGGATATATTACTTAATCTCTCTGAACCTCAGCATCTACATCTGTCAAAAGGAGAACACAGTGGTGGCTACTGCAGAGATATGATGACTCAAAGAATAAATTATCAAAAAATAAATTATCAAAGAATAAACAATTATCAAAGAACCTAAAATTATTCCACCTTTGACATCTCTCCTACATCTCTCAGAAACCTTTCAAACCTGGTTTGTTTTATTGTATCACACTTGCCAATCCTGGGCTTACACAACAGGGCCAGGTACAACTAAAAGACATTGCTAAAGTAAGCAAGAACTGAGAATCACTATTTTTTTATTGTTTTATTAAATGTAGAATCAATCTTAAATATTTATATAATATACGGAACATATAGAGAATGACGCCAAAAATACCAATGCACCCATGGAGCAATTTAAGAAAAAGAACATTACCACTGACTCCAAAGTGCTTGTGCTTCCCACCCAGGCCCCTCCCCTCCCTCAATGGAACTACCTGTAAATTTTGTATTTATCATTCTCTTATTTTTCTTTAAGTTTACCATGTTTGTATCACTAGACAGTGTATTTATCTTGTATATCTTTTAACTTTATATAAATAATCTCTGGATATCTATGTGACTGTCTTCTCTATTCTGCATTATGTCCCTGAGATCCTTACATGTGGAATGTAGCTATAACTCACTCACTTTTGACTTCTGTTTAAATTCATTGGTTACATACTAATTCCTTACTTCCTTAAGGGGTAATTAATAAAGTAACTTATCATGAAAATGTTTGTTAAAACTCCAAGCTCTTTGATATGGCCAGATTTGGTATTATGCATAAGAAAATAATTTAGCAAAAAAAAAAAAAAACAATCAGAAACTAATGAATCTAGGATTCTAATTCAAACAATTCCAGGTAACTTCCAAGAAAAAATTAGTCTAACATCCTCCACTACAAGGCAGTGTAGCTATACTTGGACATATGGGGAAACATGAAATTCTTCTTAGGAAGAAAAAAAAAACTAATTTCATTTGCAAATATTATGAATACAAATTTAATAGGAATTCTCCTTCTCTAAGAAGGCTACATTAGAAATTATTAATCTCAGTAACTTCCATTGCCTACTCAATAAATATTATCAAGATCATATATATGCCGCACCCTATTTTTGGTCCCAGGGGTAGAACAGTGAATAGACAAGATATAAAATCTCTCTTTGTACAGCTTACATCTACTTAGTCAATATATACACTACTCGTATACATCTGTGATCCTTCTGGACGCAAGCTAAAGAAAGGGAGAAAATGGGGAATTTGCAGGAAACAATTCAAAGGTAAAGATTAAATAAAAGCACTCAGGTCACAAGAATAATCAGTATTTCTCAAATTTAAATCAAATTATATTTAAGTGACAGTACCTTTGCCAGGCAAAATCATCCTCTAAAAATATGTTGCGGCTGGCTTTTCTACTCCCAACAGGGGTTCGGGGTTCACTTGGATCAAGTACAGACACAGAGGAAGCAGAATCTGAAAGAGCATTCAAGTCTTCCCCAATGGAATTACTGTCTGTGGAATGAGCGTAACTTAAAGCTATTTTTCTACAATATGTGCAAGCTCGGAGGTCCCCTAGGAGAAAAAAAGAGAAAATGAAGTAAAAGATAATAATATATTACTTAACAGAACCTATGAAATCCTTGGTTTAATGCTTAATCTAATAACAGGGAACAGTCTCTAAGCAAGCACTACCAAACAAGACATTTTTAAAAAGTGAAATAACTTTGTTTAGCTCAGTTACACATTTTAAAAACCATCATTATGATAAATTCATCCAGGTATCCAAATCCCCTCAAATACTTAAAATGAGTTAAGAAAACATCATTCAATGATACCGGAAAACTCTGCCTAAGAATATTTTTCAAGTTTCCAGAAGTGAAATAAAGCACAGTAGGTTCAAAAAACAAAATTTAAGTACAGTAAATAAACCAACACAAATAGAAACAGTATTTCCTAGGTAAGAAGTGAGGAGGAAAATATTGTTAGGTCTCTATTGTGAAGCCCTGAAAAGCTTCTTTCTTTGTACAGCTTTGTACATCTTCCACAAGGGGGCACATTTCAAAAACAAATAGAAAATGCACTTTCACAGACAATATGAAATACGGGAGGATGACTACTAAGGAAATTCTCACAGTGAAAGTTAGGATGGAAATGAAGTATTCTTGGGAAGACAAGCTACAAGATTACTTAATGCTTTTAAACGTTGTAATTTCTTTTAGGATGCAGTCCTGCTCAAATCTTAAATTTTCATTTCTACTCTGTTCTTCTGTACCAATTATTTACATGACTGTAATATTTCAGTGTACTAAAAAAGGAACTAAGGTAGCTGAACTTTAGTGACAGGTTATTTAACAACTCTAACTTAATTTTTTTTCCATTAACATTAGAAAACTGAAGTGACAATAAAAGATTTCTTGAAGTCAACCATACTATTACATAATTACTACCAAGTATAATTGGTATATAACTATTTTATAACACTCCTTTTTATTAAATTATGCACATATTTTAAGCAAAATTAACTATCACTTGTTGCATTACTTATTTCTGACACAATTCAACAGATGAAATCAATTAAAATGCTAAAGAAAACTGTATCTGCAACTATCAGAACCCCAGAAGAAATGAACCCCAGTCCAGGATGAAGGAGAGTACTAAGGACGTGCTGCCACCAGCGGACAGAAGTAGGATTGCAAAAAGGAAGTAAAATTACTTACTGCAGTAAGGTCTTTAAGTTACCACAACAAGGCTTAGTTTGTTTCTTAATGTAAAAGAAATCTCCCTTAACCTGTCAGCTATTAGGATGAAAACAATCAGGTCAATAAACTGATAGAGCCAAGCCTGACCTGAAAAGTTTTCTTCTCAGGAAGGACCTTCATCACCAATGACTTACTGAGTACATGCCCATATTATGTGATTGGCATAGACCACTGAGACACAGCCCTGCTATCACAGAGCCCAGTCCACTGGAGGTGACAGGCACACATGTAATCAAAATTCCATTGACGGATACAGAGCTATTACTGCTACTACCACCAAAAACAGCTTAATATTCATTGTTCCGTTTCTATGTGCCAGACATTATTCTAGGTATTTTACGCTTATTCAAGGCCACAATATACAATTGTGCCCAGCATGTATTATCCCATTTGCAATGGTTAATTTTATCTGTCAACTTGGCTAGGCTAGTTGTTCAGTCAAGCAATAGTTCAGTTGTTGCTGTGAAGTCTTTTTTTTTTTTTAACATATGATTAACATATACTACCTATACACTTTAAGTAGATTACCCTCCTCCAATGTGGGTAGGCCTCATTCAATCATTTGAAAGGCCTTGAAATCAAAGACTGATAATCCCAGAAGAAAAAGAAATCCTGCCTGAAGTCTGTGAGATTCCTGCCTGAGCTTCCAGCCTGCTGGCCTACCCTGAGAATTTCAGACTTGCCAGCTCCCAGAATCAGTTGAGCCAATTCCTTAAAATTAACCTCTTTTTGCGTATAAATGGAGCGGGGGGGGGGGGGGCAGGGAGTGTAAACACCCTATTAGTTTTGTTTCTCTGGAGAACCCTAATACAAATTTTGGTACCAAGATTGGTTCTAAAGCAAAAGAATCTTAAAGATGAGTCTTCTGAATTGGTCCTTGGATTTCTGGAATTGGTTCTCTGATTGGATTTAAAGGCACTAATGACTAATGAATAAGATGCAGTTTGCTAATGCAGTGTCATATAACTCAAGGATGATCAGTACTTTGTAAAATGAAAACTCTCATACTAATAAATTAGTAATCTACTCTAAGTATCTTGTCTAATAAATGTTAACACTCCTATGGTTTTGCTAGCATTTGTGGAGACACTATCTTTTACTCTACTTTATTATTTGACTGTAAAGTCCTAAGAGCAAAGCTGTGCCTGCCTCCCTCCCATTCATGTCCCCCATGTTTCGCACATAAGGTCCAAATGAAAAGATATCTTAACACCGGTCCTGTATTACAACTATTTTATAGTTAGGACTTTTTAAAATTTGTAAAATCGTCAATAAAACGCATTTACCTGTATAGCCCATAAATTTTCCGGGGATTTCTTGATTACAACAACGGCTGCAGAAAATCTGCCCACACAGTCGGCAATGGTGTCTGCGCCTAAACGTGGTAAACTTCTCACTACAGTCATAGCACTCTTTACACTGGCTATCCGGCATCCAATATTGCTTCAGATCACTATCCTGTAACAATAATAATATGTGAAGGCACCTTGAAAATAATGATTATTAAAATACAATGGCAAATGCCATGCTAATCAAAATCCTAGGTTCCTTTGGTAGAAATTGACAAGCTATTCCTAAAATTCAAAAGGGAATGCAAAGGGCCAAAATGACCAAGAAGATCAAAGTTGAAATACTTACATCACCAGTCATCAAGACGTTTTCTAAAACTATAGTAATTTAAGACAGAATATTAGTTCAAGCATAGAAAAAAGGGGAGCTATGGAACAGAAAGAGCTCTGCTACACCCTCACACATATATACAGACTTATGGCAAGATTTAAAATGCAATCAGTGAAAGATGGTCTTTTCAGAAAAAATAATAATAATGGTGTTGGGTCCAGCTGAAGAACCATGAGGAAAAAAAGTAAACATTGCAAAAATAAAAGCTTCTTGAAGAAACAACAGAAGACTATTTACTGACCCTGGGCTAAATACTTCTTAAACAGAACACAAAAAGCACTAACCATAAAGAGGGGAAAATTGACAAAATTCAGAACTTACGTATAAAAATATGGTGTTCATAGCTAGAGGAAGTATTAATAACTTTTTCAAGTGGCATTATGCCATTTTCAGTTATGAAACTACAGGCATGAGGCCCGTGTAAGTGCTTAATAAGTAATCTGCTAAAGCTCCTAGGAAGTACCTGGCTTTTCCCCTCCATGATTTCCTTGAGACGTTTTAATACTGTGCTGAGACTTCGAAGCTGAACAGCTGTACGAGGGTCATGACCTCCAAAAGTAGGTTCTGCTTTCCTTCTTGTGTCTGAGTAAGATTCACCAAAAAAAAATAAAACAAAAAAACTTGTTAATAATCTCTAGTATCTATGCAAAACAAAGCCCCTTACTGTTAGCATATACTGATGTTCTCCCAGATAGAGGTAAGAGATTGTTCAAAATGTTTCAAGGCTGTATAAGACAAGCACAATCTGACACCAGCGAAGGTTTTGAAGCCGAGGACAGGACCACTGATTAAATTAAGGCCCAAAATTCATTAATGATTTCTTAAGCCCTTTCTGTCAAACTATAAAAATACTGCTACAAATTTAGCAGAAGAAAAAGCAATCCCAGTGATTTAACCTGCTTAGTCTTTACAGTCAGCCAGCAAGAGTTGAACACTTCAGCTCACTCTGCAGACCATATGTCCAAAGTCTCCTGGAGCAGATGATCAGAAAAGAATTTAACAGCCCAGTTCCCAAAGACTGACAGACTTCAGAACATCCACGATGGTAATTTACCTACAGACTTTCCTTCACCAATGTCTAGGCAGATTAGAACTGCTAAAGAATTGCTGGAACTTCATTCCTACCCTTTCCTGCTATCTTCCCCCCAACTCCAGATTCAAACTTGAAAGGATCACTTACACCTGAAATAGCAATACTGAAGTGAGTCTTATCAACACTAAAACAAGCCCAAATTTGGCTTTGGGGCCAGAATGGCGTGTGCCCAGTAAAGCTGTCATATCTTATTTCCTTCTTTTACATAATAACTGATGTTTCCACCTGTTCCTGGCTCCAGCAGTTACAAAACTTAAGGACGAAGCCAAGGTGGCTTGACAAAGAATGAACATCCCTATTAGCTTAAACTCATTAATCTAATAACCCATGGAAAAGCAAGATAGAAAATATTCCACCCTAACTCCTTCTAAAACTCACTTATTTGCTAGATTTGTTTTAGGTTCTTTGTTTTTGATTGGGTGAGAAAGAAAGGATTACAAAGAAATGAGGTTGATTATCTATAAATTAACAAAGAACTTCTCAAGATAACTGAATTATAGGAATAAACTAGCTAAATGGCACCTACATTAGAAAACTGAAAATTTTATCTTTCTACAAATATTAATGTCCTAATTTCAGCAGATTCCTCAAGTGTTGCTACTAGAAAATAAAAACATGCATTAGAATGACCATAATTTTTTTGAGTATCACAATGTAAGGCAACTATCCATGATTTATGAATTGAAAAAAGAGAAAGATAAAACTGTTGCATTCATATGGCTGTGCTGCCACAGCCTCGGCACTGGTTAGTTGTGAGGCCCCTGCACTTAGCCCCTTAGGAGTATAAGAGAGTCCTGACAGCATTATGCACTGAAAGAGGGAGAGCAAGACGGTTCGGGAGCCAACAGAATTACAGACCTCAGGTGAAGAGGAAGAGACCTGAGAGAAAATCTGGCCCATCACTCTGCCCTTAGGCAAATAACCTCAGTTGCTTTTCTTAGAAAATGGGTATTAGGAAATTAAATGACTTTCCTAAGGTCAAAGAACTAGTAAATTGTGGAATTACAGACTTTTAATAGGAAAAGGAACTTCACTGGTCAAACAGCTCCAGGCTCCTGAAGCTCAAGTGTCTCTAAGAGCTATGAGAGTCAAAGAATCAAGTGAACTTGATAAAAGGCAATAAGGAACAGTGGGGACTACAGCAAACTAGTCATTACAATCTTCACTTACGGTATTTAAATCTGAGTTTATCAAACCACTAAGGCAAGGTTTGGTAGGCTGTCAGTTTATAATCCCTAAAAAATTAGATTCTAGTCTGACTCCTCAATTTTACAAATGAAGAAATCCTATGCTTAATTCAGCACAGGATTTACTAAGAGCTCCCTCAACAAAACCTGAGTGTTGTCATGGGTCTGGTTCAAGAGCTAGGGAGTTTACTAAGGATGAAGGTTAAGGTGGGGCTGGTTTCTTCCTTCCACCCATTTGGAGTAAAAGGAGAGGTCCTTTCTCTCTCTCTCTCCCCTCTGCCCCTTCTGATTCTTCCTGCCAAGTGGGCCAACCCTCATTGGGCTAAGAACCTTCAGGGGTGGTGCTGCCAGCTCTGTTCCCATCCTTCAAGAGAAACTCTTCTGCCTAGTTTCTCCTCCTCCTCTGACCCACTAGAAGGAGCTTCTGACCCAAAGTCTCAACTGGCGATCATACCCTCCTGACAACCACCATTACCTGTGGCTGCCTATGTTTTCACCCAAGGATCTCAGGGAAGACTGGCCAGACAGGAGAGAATCTTGTGTCCAGGGACACTTGATTTCCCCTCTATTATGCCACCTCTCACTGCCTTTCTTCTATCACCTTGAGTTGAGCAAACCACTGTGGTTTAATAATCTAACAGAAATAAAATATAAAATAACTCACTTTATCCAGTCTCTTAATTCAAGCACCAATCCCCAGCCTACACTCATCAAAAGAGTATGAAAATGGAAGAGATGACTGTGCAGATAGGACAGAGAAAAAACAGTCAAGCTCAGCTTATCCAGCCACACTGACAGTTTGCACCCAAACGAGGACACAAGGCCAAGAGCAAGTGGCAGCCCACCATGGCAGTGACAGAATTCTGCAGCCAGAGGCATGCACATCACATTACACTAGCCATCCCAACAACAGATGCAGAATTCATTCACAGGGTTGAAACTAACCTGTGTTCTCCTGTAGGTGTTGCAAAGTGTTATCTGCTAAAACCCAAGGAAGTAATTAATAAAAAGACAGTCAAGAGATCTCTGTCTGGCTTAAAGTTTAATAAAATGTTTAATTTTTCTAGGTATCAATAAACTTTCACTACCTACATACAGTTTCATTAATTCTGAAGAGTACCTGACTATTCCAAACAGCAGAGAAGCCAAGTCAATAAACAACCTGGCAAGCACAAGGACTGGAAAATCTCTTACATTGACGGAATGAAGTAAGAACACTGTCTTACCTAATACTGCTGAAGATTGCTGCTGGAGTTCCTCATTAAGCTGTTTTTTATAAGGTGTAGGTGACCGCACAGATTGCGTTCTTGAGGGGAGCTGAGGGCTGGCCCAAATTCCACTCAGAGACTGCTGCTCTCCTTGGCCCCCTTCTGCTCTCTCTGTAGCAAAGGAAAGCTTGACATCATTTGGAAAACCAAGACTCAGTTCAGCAAATAGAAGGAAGTAGATGAAATTTTTCCAGAAAAAAATGTATGTACGTATTATGAACATAATTAAAAATTAGGCTTTAAAAAACAATTCAAAGAAAGTGGCAAAATTACAGGCCAATAATCATATCCTTGGTATAGGTGATCTTCAATTTGTTTTACTTTTCATTAGAAATATCTTGAACACACTAAAGGAAATCAAATGCAAGCTTCACATGAAGGCTGAGGGGTTTTTTGGTCTGTTTTGTTTATGGAAAGACCCCCTGCATTATTAAAATAGTAGACAGCAGGCACTCAGTAAACATTTGCTAAATAAAATAGATTGTTATCTTATGATGACTACATATAATGGGGTATCCTGGATGGGATCCTGGAACAGAAAAAAGACATTAGGTAAAAAGCGACAAAATATGAATCAAATACAAACTTTGGTTAATAGAAATATACCAATAATGGTCCATTAATTGTAGTAAGTGTACCACACTAATGTAAGATGTTAATAATGGGAAAATGGGTGTGGGGGCATAGGAAAACTATTTGTGTTATCTTCCCAATTTTTCTGTGAATATAAAACTAAACATAAAAAGAATTATATTAAAAATGGACTACAGGAGTTTTCATAAAACTTTAAGTATGACTAATAAAAGTTAATACTATTAAAATTTCTTCTTGGTTAAACTATTAAACCTCCAAATTCCTTACAAGAGGGATTGTTTTCTAACGCATTCCGACTAATACAGCCCAATATAAAGCAAAAGATGTAGGCCAAGTTTTAAAACTTTTTTCTCCCAAGTAAAAAAATAATTACTTAAAAAGATCTGACGTAAAAACTATCTTTTTATTTGTTATCATTACATTTACACTTTATCCTAATGGGTTTAAGTCAGCAACAGGCCTGCTGATAATCTCAATTTTTGAAAAAATAAGAACTTTTCCACCCACATGCTGATCCTTGTAGTTTCCCGGCTTTAATTAAAATTTTTTGGCTATTAACCCCTAAAAGAACAAAGTCCATTCTGTGAACTAAAAGAAGGTAAAACATATTAAGAAAGGGAAAAAAATAAAAAAAGAATGCTAACTTTAAAAAAGAGGACTGCCTTTTAACATTGAGTTTTCAATTAAGATCTTCATTACCAATAAGATCATAGCAAAAATTCTAGCCTTCTCTTAAGCAGTAAACCCTGAGACCTATAATTAAAACTATTTCCTTGTTAATATTTCGCTTTCTTGAAGCATGAAAGCTGAAAATGAGAATTTCTGAGGATTTAAATTGTAGGTTCTCGGATCTTTAAGAATGTCTTACCTTTGTTAAATCGAAAGAGATTTACAAAAGAACTATATGCTGATTTAAAAGGAGGTTCGTCCTGATCAGGAGTCAAAGGTTTAAAGTGGGTGAGATGAGAAGGACTAGTAGGAGATCGAGGCAAATCATTAGCAGAGTCCAATGTTGGGGAAGTCTTATCATCTGTGGCCATTTCATGAGTCTAAAAAACCAAAGAAATAAACAAAAGATGTAAGTTCCTCAGGAAGTCCAAAAGTTGATTTCAAACAGCATCCCTAAATATCTGGAAATCTGACTGAAAATTCAGACCTCTGAAAAACCAGAGTAAATCCTTTTAGTTTAGCATATACTCCAAATTAAGTCTTGAAAACACATCAGTCTAGATCATAAAGAAGAGTCTCAATCACCTAAAACTATTACATAAGTAATCTTTCAACATTGCTATTCAGATTACAGAAAATATCAAAATTACTAAAAATTTGGAGGTAAGGCATAAATGTGAGCAGTTGAAAAGTCTTCACAAAATTTATATATTTTTCATTTGAAAATTTTCTGATAAAAGATACACTGAGGGAGGGGTGTGGGAGGGCAGGTGGAGAGGGAGGGAGAAGAGGATTGAGGGGCATTATGTTTAGTACACATGGTGTGGGGGGTCACGGGGAAGACAGTGTAGCACAGAGAAGACAAATAGCAAATCTGTGGCATGTTACTACACTGATGGACAGTGACTGCAATGAGGTATGGGTGGGGACTTGATAATATGGGTGAATGTAGTAACCACATTGTTTTTCATGTGAAACACTCATAAAAGTGTATATCAATAATACCTTAATAAAAAAAAAGATACACTGTTATAGGGGAAAACTGGTTTTTCACAAGCATATAAATTGCTCAAAAGTTTTTTTACTTATTTCAATTTTTTCCTTTTAAAAATTATCTTCAAGGAAAATGCAACAAGCATCCCTTGCCTGTGACACTTTCATGTAACTTCAAAAATTACCTCAAGCTGTGCTTCATCACCTTGAGAACCATCCAAAGCAATAAGCTGTTCCCCATTATCTTTCCTCCTACATACAAAAACCTGTTTTTTCTCCTTTCACACCTAAATGCATATTGACATTAAAATTAAAATCTTACAGGACTTTTTGAACAGCCAAAAATCATAATTCAACCAAAGCAATAAAATAACCATATCACCAGATGGAAGTTACGGAAAAGCAATGGTGTCTATCTTCTGCCATACTAATACTTCAAATAAAAAAGAAGAACCGTGAATTAGGCATAACTCTAGGCATTAAATTCTATATTCTGTAATCTAACTTACATCTCAAAACTGCATGTACCATTTCATTTATGTTTACAAAAATCCTGGGAGGCACACAGAACTGGCCTTATTACTACATCTTACCTTTGAAACAACCAATGTACACTGAAACTGAAACAACTTTCTTCACGGTCATACAATTAATCAGTGGTAGAGCTGTAACTACTCCTGAAGTTTCACCCCAGAATTCTCCTTTAGATCAAAATTATTTTTGTAGCTCTTTACAGACTTCAATTCTAATCTATCTGAATTCTAACTACTCAAGACACTGTGTAATTAATCATTTAATTGATTAACTAAACAAAACAGAAATGAAATCACTTACTTGGAACAGTACTTGAGCAATAAATGTTTACTGGAATGGAGGAGGGGAGGGGGAAAGGAAAGGAGGAAGAAAAAAAGGAAGGAATGGGGTAACAGGGGAGGGAGAGAAGGAAAGAGAGAGGGAAGGAAGGTCTCTAACACCATCTTCTATTGGGGAGGACAATCAAGAATCCTTACCAAAGTGTCATGACTGTCCATATTCCAGCAAAAAAGTTGGGAAATAAGCTGGTAATTGAGCAAATGTAAACTCAAAAAGGGAAAGAGGGATGGGGGAGTACTAGTGAGAAAGGGTAATGTGATGGCAAAAACAACCCTCAGGCTTCAGAAAAACATCCTACATTCTACTTTGACACAAATAACATTGGAAGCAGAGTTAGCAATCTACCTACGGAGTCTTAGCATTACTTCTAAGGGTCACCCATACACAAAACTTACTGGGCTTTGGGGATGTGAGGATAAAAATTAGCACGAAAACACTAAGCAAGTTAAGTCTCTGAAACATAAATATAATCACACAGAGTTAATCTTAAAAATTACATAATGATGCCAGGATCCTGAAAAAACTACTTTAATAATTCTTATTCTCTTGTAGCTTATAAACTAGACCTTTTCCCTGATACATAGTTAGAAGTATTAACCTACTCATCCAAAGACCAGTACTTTTCCTCTTCTCATTTGAAGGCTAATCAGATATTAAAATGCAGAAATAAGCCTGATCTAACAGCCATACCAAAATTTTAGCAGGTGAAAATATCCAAATATCATCCCAGTCATTTCTAAGTATAGTTTTTTAAAAACAGTCAAAATACATCTAATCATGCAAGCCAGCTGAATACCAGAAATGTTAGTTTCCATCAATATTTTTCATTCAGTTTTTGATGAACCTGCCAACAGAAACACTAAAGGCAAACCACACCACTATAGGTATTAACTCTTCCCAGAAAGAAAAACGCAGCACACAGAAAAAGTAGCCTGGCTCTACAGAAGAGACTCAACCCAATCTTTGTCACAAACCCAACCGAAAATTTTTATTTGTAAGAATCCTGATAGAACAGGAGTTTTGAAGTGGCAGAAACGAGATTTAAACAAATTAGAAATGACTCAAATAATATTCAAGAACATCAGAAGAAATAAGAGCGCAATACAGCAAGCAACTACCTCTACTGTCAACAATGCACTAATTTTACAACAGATGTGCTGAATCAATACATAATTGCACACACATATCAGATAAACTAAAATAACATGCTTTATACAGAATCCTGGCATTTCTCAGTATTTCTGGAATGCCTGATGAATTATGACCTTTACATTGGACAAAAAGGCCTTAATTCCTAAAAAATGTCCATCACATTCCATTCTCATGCAAAGGGAAAGTATTAATTGGTAAATCTAGTCTCCACCTTAAGGGACTTTGAAACCTAAGTAGAAATGGAAGAGCCTCAAATAGCAGAAGCAAGAATTTAAGGAGGTATAAACATATTTGAAACCCCTGTATTGTAGTTGTTTCTGTAGTTCACGAACTTTCTTTTCGAGTCAATGGATACACCTCTGACACACAGAGCTCATCCATCAGAGGGAAGAATTGGGCTGTGCACCTCCGAAATAATAAGCTCAGGCACACAAAAAAGAGAGGGGCAGGGGAACCTCAAATATTTCCCAGGAAACCTCTTCAGGAGCAGCCCCACGCGCCTCCCTTCCCCACTCGCCAGACCAGAGGCAACCGTGCAGAGGAGCAGACTAACTGCGGGTATAGGTTCTCTGTCGTCCCTCCCCAGCCTCAGCCGCAGGCCGGCCTCCAGGCGCGGTCACAGAGCCCAGCTCTCGCCTTCACTTCAGCCTTCCCCTCGGCTCTGGCCGCAGAGTTCCCCAAACCGGCCTTCTCTCCCCGTGCTCGGCCCCAGCCGCGGCGCGCCGGGCCCCCCCTTACCTGCGCCTCCCGCCCCGGCCCCGCCGGCCACCCTTCACCCCCGCCGTCGCTGCAACCCCTCCGGAGCGCAAGACACCGGCTCCTGAGCGAAGGACTGGGGATCGCCAGTAGCCGGCGGTTACCGCAGGAAGCAAAGCTACTTACACGGTTGATGCGGTTTCTCACTTCCCCCCAAGACTCCGCCCCCTGTTTCTAATGCCTTCCAATCCTCAGCTTTCCCTGACGCCGGCTCCGCCCTCTCCTCCCCGCCCACACGGCGTTCGCCTCTGATGCTCAGGCAGAAGGAGTACGGCCCAGATAGAGTCGTCCTCACCAATTTGGCCGCGATTTGGCCGCCTCAGCTTTGCGAGAGGAAGCCAGGGCGACTGCGCGCGTGAGCGTCAAGAGTGCGGGGTCACCGGATGGGTGTGGGCTGAACCGCAGGCGGCTACCGTATGTGTTCGATGAGATGGGCACTCATAATACGTTACCGCGCTCAGCCTTCTAATGGAGTGATAACTCATTTCTGTAATACAGAGAACTTGCGTTGAAAGCGAAGACTGTTCTCAGACTTGAGAGAAGAGACTCCGCCAATAATTTTCATGTGACTTTAAATAAATTACTAACTTCCTTAGTCCCCAGACCTATCTGTGAAATGGAAATAATAATAATACCCACCTCACAGGTAGTTCTTTGAAGATGCAGTAAAATTGTTTGTCAAGCATTTGGTAGTGTCTCACCGAGAGCTAGTGATGTCAGCGCTATAGCTAATCTTTTCCTTCAAGGTTTGCGTTGCAGAGGCTGCTGCAAATAAAGTTACCAAGCCCCATCTTGTTCGGCTTGGCTGGCATTATCCATCATTTTGTCCTGCTTTGAGAATTGCGCGGATAGGTGAGAAAACAGACCAAAACCTGCTGACTGCAATTGGGCTTGGCAGGGGCGGTGGGAAGAGAGATGAACCTCTCCGTGAGGTGCTACTTTAAATTCTGCACTCCCTTTCCTCAAGCGTTTTGGCAAACCCCAAACCCCTACCCAGTTTCCCCTGTGAGTTGGTCTCAGCCACTGGAGAGTAGCATCGAAGCTTGAAGGCTGATATCAGTACAAATTCTGGTCACCATCCTCAGCTGGGCTCCACAGCAATCATCCTGGAGTCAGTAGTCAGCTTCCAGTTACAGTCCTTACCACTGCTGTTCCATACCAGCACCCATGTACCATGGCTATCATTCTCAGCAAAGAACTCATCTAACTGAGTA
Source organism: Manis javanica (assembly GCF_040802235.1). Classification (NCBI taxonomy): domain Eukaryota; kingdom Metazoa; phylum Chordata; class Mammalia; order Pholidota; family Manidae; genus Manis; species Manis javanica. Next base: position 25,684,682 of record NC_133167.1, read on the forward strand.
AAAAAGCCTAAGTTATTGAGTGTGATCCTAAAAACCTACTCACCCCCACCACAACTACCTGCATCCTCATCTACCCTAGCCTGCCTCCTGCACTCATCTCTGGGAGAAGGGCCCTCTTCCTCCCCAGCTCAATCCTCCCAGCCCCCAGTCCACCCTCTCCTGTCTCACCTGAGAGCTTGCACCTTATCTTCAACTTCTTTTCCAAGAATCCTTCCTCAGATCTTGAACATGCTCAAGTGTCTGCCTTCTTAAAAAAAAAAAAAAATTCTCTCTTGTAAAGCATGCCATACGTTAACATTTCATAAACCTACAATAAATTATAAATCAGACCCAGAGATCATATGAACACAATAGATAACCCTGTCAAGACCCTAATGTATCTAGAAACTTCATATATGTTGTTGAAAGATAAGCTGAGACACATTAAAAATTTTAAGAGTTCAAATCCATTTAATAGGACAGTTCCAAACCAGAATTGGGTAGGAGTGCTCCACCACAGGAGCCAGAGGAAACACTTTTATAGAAAAGAGGCAAAGCAAAGCAAGAATATTATTTGATTGGCTGCAGCTTACTGCGAAAGCCTTGGTGGCTGTTTGTGATTGGCTGTCCTTAGGTTTCAAGTTCATACCCTGAAGGCTGACAGGTTTAGGCCTTGGTTTGCTTACATAGGCTACTAAGGCATGAGAACCACTTCAGTCTAACGGCAAAACAAAATGGCCATTCAACGAACATTTTTTGAGTGACTAATTTGATGAGCAATGTGTTAGACACTAGGGATAAAACTGTGAACAGAACATAGTCCATGTCCTCAAGAAGCTTATGGTCTAATATCTGTATTAGCTTACTGTTTATTTTCTGTGAAAAAGAGATGGAAAACACTTGGGGGGGAAATAATTTTAGATTTTACCTCATACCAGATGTCAAAATCAATTCCAAATGAATTTTATCTGTGGATACTTTGTGTAAATATCCTTCTCAACACTTTTGTCAGAGCTCATATTTATGATCCTGGCTGGGTCAATTATTGTAATGATGGTGCTATTTATGCCGGGGTTCTTGTCTGCGGAGTCAAAGAATGAACTTAGCAAACACCCAATATAGGAGAGCCAGGGAGAGGTTTTTATTTAGAAATAAAGTGAGAGGAAAGAGCTCCTGGCTTAGGCCAGGAGGGGACAAGAGAGCTCAGGGTGGTGCATTGTCTAGGGGATTTATAGGCAGTTGAGAATTTGGGGGAATTGAGGGCTTAGGGTTTGGACTTGTACCACCTGCCCTGCCCTCAAGGTGGGCTGGTTTGTTGTCTGTCTGCTAGGGCAGTTTACAGGGAAGTCACCGGTTATGCTGAGTATCCTTGTGGAACACTCAAAACATTCTAGGCCAAGTTGCTCCTGGCCTTTTGACCTTTAACTGATCTCACTAAAGATGTCTGTATTCCTAGCTAGTATCTTTACCCTAGAGAATTAGTGTGACCTTTACTTTGCATGATGCTGAACACAGAGTTTAGATAGGAACTTTACATAGTTACATTGCTTTGACTGTAAATATCTTGCCTTGCTTTTTCCAGAGGCCCTCACCCTACTCTGTCTAAGTCCATGGTCCCTGTCTCACTATGCTTATCTTCTACATGTATTAATTGCACTTGTGCTGAAAATAAATAGCTTTTCCTTCTCTTTCTTCTTAAGTATTGATTAGTATTGTTGAAGTAATTAAACAAGGAGCCTGTTCAACTAAGATGGCTCTAATTCCTTAGTAGCCTATGTAAGCAAAACAAAGCCTGTAATGCCTAAAGACTATGAATTTTGAAACCTAAGAACAGCCAATCACAAACAACCACCTAGGCATTCCCAAATAAGGCAACTGCTTAAGATGCAGCCAAAGAATTTCTTTTCTTCACCTCTTTACTATAAAAATGTTTCCCCTAGCTCCTGTTAGTGAAGTGCTTTTAACCACTTCAAATTTGGTGATGCCCTATTATTGCTAAAATAATTTGTAATATGTCTCGGTTTATCTTTTAACAGTATCGATAGTCTTACGATTTTTTCACAAGGTGTTATACTTCATTACTGCCACTACTCATTTGACAGTCAAGTTCCTGATTTGCCCAGTGAAAGCGTCTGAGCGCTGGCTCCTGAATCCACTTGACATGCCTCCGTAACTTCCCAATCACTTCCTTACTTTCAGACACAATAAAATATCTTTAACTAGCCTTGCTCCAGGCCTAGAATCAGTCAGTTCTCTAAGGAGCCCTGGTTCCCTTTAGTAGGGAGCACAAAGATGTTTTTAAAAATCATGAAATTCGGTTTCTGGCTAGGAAGTAATGAAAATGGCACTCCCACACTGCGTGGGAAAACGTGAACAGGTCTGTTCCTCCTAGAAAATGATTGATGGATCTAACAAGCACGTGAAAAATGTTTATACTCCTGACCCAACAATATCAATTCTAGCAATCTAACCTAAGGAACTGATTTGAGTGCAAAATAAAGTATCTTTAAATATGTGCATCAGTTATTTATTAAATAAATAAATAGGAAAATGTCTAGCAACACAAATATGAAATACAGTCAAATGATGGACAATTATGCAACCATCAAATAGTATGCTTACTAAAACTTTGTAAAGCTCTCTTCCTTACTTCATAGTTGACCTTGAAAAAGGTTTCTTGTCTCCCTTTCCCTACCTCCCATTCACACTTCAATCCCCTACAGTATGGTTTCTAGCAAAATTATTCTGATAGAATTATTCTTCTTCAAGTGCATTCATGTGGTCCTTCCTGATACCAAAATTATTTTTAAGCTTTGTTTTCCTTGCCTTCTTTGTAGTAACCCCTCTCTTCAGGAAATTTTCTCTTCCTTTGGCTCCCATCAGGCTCTGCAGAGTCCTCAGCTATCCCCCAGAGAGTCCTTCTCATTCTCTTTTGGGGGCTCCTTTTCCTTCATCTGGGTCTTAGAGATGTTTAAGTTCCACAGAGTTCTTGCAGAGGCAGACTTTCCTTCTCACTGTGCACCTCTAGTGTAACACACTCCATGGTTTCAACTATTATCAATACATGCTTTATTGATTCGCTAGGACTGCCATAACAAAACGCCACAGACTGGGCAGCTTAAAGAACAAAAATTAATTTTCTCACAGTTTGAGAGGCTGGAAGTTCAAGATCAAGGTGCTGATTGGGTGAGTTTCTCCAAGGCCTCACACCTTGGCTGGCAGATGGCGACCCTCTTGCTGCGTCCTTGCTTCTTCCTTCTGTGCACACACATTCTGTGCGTCCAAACTGCCTCTTAAAAGAATTCCAGTCAGACTGGATTAGGGCCCATTCATATGACCTCACTTATTCTTAATTACATGTTTAAAGGTCCTATCTCCCAATACAAACACATTCTGAGGTAATGGGGGCTAAAGCTTTGACATAGAATTTTTGGTAGGGACACAATTTTGTCTATAACAATGCTGAAGATTCTCATATTTCTCTCTCCAGCCCAGACGTTGCATGTGGACAGCAACATACAAGCATACTATTATTCTACAAATGACTATCTAAAATAGACCCTCTCCCCACATGTTTTCAAGAGTAAGAAATATGCAAAAATAATTTATTGCAAGGGACATAATTTTTTAAAAATCTGTTTTCTGAGGCTTCACAAATTTAGTACAGTTTCACTACAACCCAGATAATAATCTCATTATCTTTATCTTCCTATGCAAACAATTGGACTTACTCATAGTGTGTATAGGTACAGCAACTCTAAAGACCTAGTCATAGTCATTGATGGTGGCGAAAATTTACTGTGCATGACTGTTTTAGTAATTGTTCAATCCTCTGCATTTTAGCTGCGCATAGAAACCCCCAAAGTAACCCCACTGTCGCCCGAGTACTCTGCCTTTTGCCAAAGACGCGTTCCAGTCTACACTTCCGGGGCGTGAGAGGAGGGGAAACTCACCCCCTCCCGACCCTAGGTTTTTATAGAGCCCGGGACGCCCCTGGAGGCATGGGTCTCAGAATACGTACTCCTCGCCTGCAGGTGGCATCCGCGTCCTTCCTGCGCGGAGGGCTGCGCCCAATCTAGGGGCCCTGCCCCTTCCTCCCGACCGCGAAAGCTGGAAACACCGCGGCACTAACTTCGGCGCAGGGCCCCTGACCCTGGCCACGCCCACCTCGGTAGACCGGCTCCCGATGATTGGAGGCGAGGCGGAGGCGGGGGCGAAGGCGGGGCCCGGGAGGTGGGCTGAGGGGGCCGGCCCGGAGCGGACAAAAGCCAGGGAGCGAAAAGGCCCCGCCCTCCGGGCCGGTCCCTAGGTTATTGCAGAGACGGTGTGAGAATCCGAAACAGCTGGGTCCGGCTGGGATTGCCGGTGTACGCCCTAGCGAGTCCAAGCGTGAGTGGCTGTGGCGCCTCTGGCTCACCAGCGGCGTGCCTTTCCTCGCAGGTAACCGCTGGCTTCGAGGGGCAAACCTGGCCCCTGGCTTTTGCGGGGAGCGTCTGAATCCGCCCATGACTGGAGTGAGAAAAGAAAAGTTCAGCTCCTGGGTATAGAGGGAGGAATTTAGCGGCGGGTCTCGGTCGCAAGGAAAGGCGGGGAAATCCAGGGGCGTGGGAAAGGGACCTGGGGAAGAAAAGGGTGCCGGATGCCTGGATGTGTAGAAGGCCCGCTCTTGGGCCCGGGGTAGTGAATTTGGGCGGCGGTAAGTTGCATGCAGTGACAAACAGAAGCCCAGGTCTGCACGCAGAAGGAAAATCGAGCGGAGGCAAGCTGCAGGGACAAGTGGAAGACTCGACCGTGGGTTTAAGGGGAGAAAACGTGCGGCGGTGGAAGCCGCGGACTCGGACGTGTGCAGCAAACTCAGGTGGTCCGATCAGCTGTGCGGCCAAGTGGATGCGTCCACCTTGGGGCGTGGAGGGGGCAGCGCTCTGGCTGAGTTCCAGGGGTGTTTGCGAGGCCACCCGGAGGCTGTCAGGGGCGGTGGAGACACTGATCTCGAGCTCCGGGGAGGCGTTCCTCGACCCGCTCCGGGTGCTGCCCGGGGTTAAAGGTGCAGGCACCGGTGAAGGAAGGGGCGGGCGTGGAGACCTGGAAAAAGGAGCCGGACTCAGCTTTGATTGTTGCATCTCTCTTGCACAGTGGCCACTGGGACATAGGTAGGCCAGGAGCCTGCTGATCACAGTGTCACTTAAGGGCGTACAAACCCTAAGACCTGCTAACGGACTACGAACCAGGGACGCGCCCACTGACGTACCTACAGTGTGTACCGAGAGATTTGTGCTTATCCTTTATTTAGAAGGTGCTTGCGGTCGTAAACTGCCCTTTGCCCCTCTGGGTACACTCACTCAGCACTGTCCTTTTAAACCAGATAAACTGGGCCGTCCGGCTAATATTAAAAACAGCTAAATCCTCGTGACCGTAGTGTTTTGTACATTGTCTTTCTATTCCTTGTTTTGTTTCGTTTTGTTTTTTAGGAGTTAAACTGCGCTCAGTTGAGTCAGCAAAACTGCGAGGAGGTGGGTGATTAGAAGTTGTAAAAGTAAGACTCCTGTTTCTCCCCATCTGTACCTTCTTTGCTTGCGGCAGTACTGCATTCACTTGGTCTTGGAGGTAGGCGGAAGTCTGCAAACAGCTGAGTCAGGACTATTTCCAAGAATGAAATTCAGCTGCTTCCTTGTTCCATTCAGTACTTATCTTCTTTGCAGGAGACTGTTTTCATTAGCCCAGAAATTATTGTAGTTCATGAACTCAGCTGAAAAATAAAATGTGGCTACAAATCTGAGGTTCATGAAAATAAAAATAAACAGGGCGAGCAGCTCTTTTTTCTTAAACTACTCTATGTTAGTCCAGGTTTATTTTCTGGAATTGCGCAAGCATATCAGGAAATTGGAATTCAACTGCTTTCAGACTAAATTAACTGACCGGTGGGTAAAGTCCTTCCTTCTGTAGTTAAGGTATGGATGGAGACAGCAAATCTGAGGGGCAATGGTAGAGAAGTGAATCCAGCAGGGCCTAAAGCCCACCCCATGGAATTCAAGTCTAGAAGAAATAACGTCCTACAATGTAGGAAGCCAGAGTCTATGATAAAGCTCCACTTTAGTAGTTAAAGGTGTAAATTTTAATGCGTAAGTATTTGAGGAAAACCTGAAATGTTTCAGTTACTTATAAGATGTAGAAAGATGACTGCAGAAAAGGTTTGCTTTCAGCCAAGAAGAAAATACCTAAAAAAAAAATCACTATTACTCAGTGTTGAAATTTCGAGTATGGTATATTGCCTTCTTTTAACTATATTTGCCATCAAGGAAAAATAGCCAAGTCATAACTCTTGGTTAATGCTGTGTAGGAATACAGTCATGGAAATGTAGTATCAAGACCTCTTTGCTGCCTCTTTTTTATTTTGTTTTAAATACAAGAACAGAAGTAATAGTGGGATCACCATGACTGACTCATACTTTAAGCTGTACTGTAAATGTTATTTGACATTACAGATGGGAAGTAATTGACTCATCTACACCAGTTTGTCCACTTTTATTCTAATTGAGTTCCAGTAATGGTCTAGGGAACCTCCTAAACACTAATAAGCAGGATTCTAGAATTGCAAATTTGGGAAGTAAAAATGGGCCTGGGGGTTAGGAATATGTCATCACAAGACACTGAGGCTTAGCATCTACATTACATTTTTTTATTTACAGGCCAAATTACTTGAACTCAACATTTCAAGAGATAGTGTTTATAGGCCCCTTAATTTTTTTTAAGTCAATTGTCCTGACTTTTCCAGTTCTTAGCTATTACATAGGAGGATAAAAGCAATTCGCAGTTGTGTTGCTGGAGAAAAAAGGCTTGCATTAGACCCTGATGAAAGGGAGCAGATAACCCGTAGCAGGTTCAGGGCTTTCTCTGCCTCTCAGGGAACATGCCTAGGTTGTGGTCTTTCCTGAAGCCTAATAGTTTCACTTCTTCCAAAGCGTGCACCCCTGCCCTTTCCAGGAGGCAAATTGATTTGTATCTGCTATCCCCACATCCCAGGAAGACATCTTTTCCTGTAACAACTCCGTTTCCCGATCCCACCCATTGGCAACTTACCGTTGTCCATGTATACCCAGAAGAAGAGTCCAGGAGGTAGGATACTGAGGAACAGGACCGGGACATGCTTGGGTCCTGGGTGGTAGGTTTTCTATGAGCAGATTTCTCTAGTTAAGAAATCACTTTTGTGTTTAGCATGACATTCCCAGTATCTGGCACTGACTCTAGGAAAACAAAGTTGGACTAGGAATTCTTCATCTTCCACTTTTAGGCTTAATTGAGCTTCCTTAAATATGGGTCTCAAGAACTTGCCCTCAAAGATAGTTTTTGTTGTTGTTTTAACCAAAACAGCCTCTTAAAAGAGGGAAAATACTAGCACACAGCATTGTGCTCATCTCAAGGGCCTAGTAAATGAGGAGCTGGACAGAACTCTTCAAATAAAAATGATATTGTGGAAGTCATCTCATTTCATAAGATAAATGAACAGTCAAGAATAATGATGACATTACTTAGAGTATGTTATAGGGTCAGGCATCCCCACCTCTACTCTCTAGCCAGATGGTCTTGGGAAAGCTATTTTTCTTTTATCAGAGTAAAATGGTGTCTTGCCAATAGGTTTCAGCCCCACACAAGTTCGCCATGGATTCAGTGAGACCAAGGAATGACAATGGAACGTTCTTGAGGTGAAAGGGTTTATACCCAACTTTATTCCCACAGTGGCAGGTCAATCACTAGAATCCCATCCACCCAGAGCAAGTCTGCATGCAGCAAGCCAGTGTCTGCCTCTGGGCCTCTCTACCCCTACAGTCATCTCAGTCTCTGTCCTCAGTGCTGCCACCACTCCAGCCTCTGCGCTGCTGTCCTGCAGCCTTGTAGCCAGGCCACTGTGTAGCCCAGAGCACTGGGCGGAGCTCTTTATATAGTCAGTAACAACGTATTACCCACGTGTGTGTAGTACGCAAGCCGACCAGGGCCTGGTGAGAATCTTGGCTGTAGGAACCTTCACTTTATCCACAAATGAGAAAATAATTTCCATTTTACAGAGTTGTTGTGAGAGCTGACTCAGAAACCACATATGAAACAGTGCGCTTTATACAGAGAATGTGGTCAATTCTAATGATAAATGTAATTGTTACTATTAACTTTGTATGCAATTATGCTATTATGAATTGCTTTTACACTGTAATGAAATAAATGACAAGGCATGTGTCTTATCATTCGTTCTTTTTAAAGGTTCATTGACGTCAAAATGTCTCAAAAAATCCATGGTGGTTCTGTGGTAGAGATGCAAGGAGACGAAATGACACGAATCATTTGGGAGTTGATTAAAGAAAAACTCATTTTTCCCCATGTGGAACTGGACCTGCACAGGTAAATGAAATTACTCTTCTAAGTAGCAAACTCAGAAAGCATAATACAAGTGATATCAGGGTATAACTAGATTTTTTTACCTGGATGTAGCTATATCTTACGAGTAAAGCTTTTGAAGGAGGGGTGCCTAAATATGTGGAAAGGGAAAGGGAAATCATAGAGGTGCATTCTCTGTTAAATAGTAAAGTAAATGTAGTAACGCAGTTTTGCTCTTTCAAGCTCTGTTTTCTATTCACTCTCCTTAACTACTCAGTGGACCTTTTCCCTTTTCATTCCTTGCCTTTATCCTTTTTGTACAATTGTAACACAGAAAACACTCTTAAATAGAACCCCCACCTTTAAGACATTCCCTTCAATCCTTTAGTCCTGAAGATTTGAGCCTTTGCCCTCTTTTGAAAGTGTCTAGAGGCAGGTAAAGTCTCTACAGAATTCTGTCATTTCTTTTTTATAAGGTTGCTCTTTGTATGTTTGAACCTGTTCGAGATAGAATTTGTACAACAGTGAAGTGGCTGAAGACTTGGATGGTAAAATATTGAACAGTGCATTTCAGCCTAAATATTGGCGATGACTGTTGACTCTTTAACAATGCAGGGGTTAAGTAAGCTGATACTCCTACCCCCAGAACCTGCAATGGAAAATCTTTATATAACTTTTGACCCCCCTCAGAAACTTAGCACTAATAGCCTACTGTTGATTTTATGGTGGTAAATGATAAAACAGACTAGTATCTACATGTATTTTTTTGCATTCATGATATACCTAACTTTTTCATAATTATTGGGTATTTTTAGGCTTCATAGTTCATCTACCAAACTATCACAAATATCCAAAAACATTTCCGATACATTCATTGAAAGAAATCCATGTTTAAGTAGACTCTCAGAGTTCAATCCCATGTCATACAAGGGTCAACTATATAAGTGTGTTTGCCTTAACCCAGAATTATTAATCACATTGTATTCTGAGGACCTCTTATTTGCTTGGGTATAGACATTTTACTTACGTGGTGTCATTAGACATCCTTTTTAATTATTCTAAGTCTAAGCTATTGATAATGTCTATATTGCAACCATGAGAAGGTGGAAATACCTGCAGAGATCAAGAAACAGGAAATGAGGCATATAATTCTAAGCTTCATCCAAGTGGGTTAAAGAAGCATTTTACAAGTTTCAGAACTTTATATAGCAATAGGTGAATTTGCAGAGTTCTTGCCAGTATAATGGCTAGAAAGAAGTGTTGAGCCTTTTTAGCCTAGATGCATAAGAAGATTTAAAGGACAGTCATTATGCCCAGAGGAAAAAGAGTCATTGGCAACAGACTAAAGAATTTTTGGAAGCTCAGGCAAGTTTTAATTTTTTCCAAAATTGCATAATTGGTTCTTTTTGAGGGAAGTGAAGCAATTCATTTGTTTTCTGTAGGCTTGACAGTGGTCCTGGCCATTTATTCACTTTTTTCTCATAGAAATGTTGAGAAGTAAAAATTCATTAATTTGCTGGTAGGTTCTTCTGATGAAAAATGGTTCCTACAAACATGAAAACTGCTCACCACACTCCTTGTTTGAGTTAGGGTAAGACATTTGAAGATACTCCACATTTCTTATGCCAAAAGATAAGAGAGTCAGTGGCCTTGTTAGACTTAACGTGAATTATCTAAGGTTAGGGCAGTTTGGAATTTGGAATTATTGTTATTTTGAAATACATTGAGATTGCCACTTTTGGATTTGCATCATGAGTTGTGATATCTAAGCAAAGAAAGATACAAGAACAGAAAAGAGAAATCTGGAGGGTTTCAGTTTTGAAAGCTGAAATACTTTTTTAAAGCCTGTGAGAACAAAAGTAATTGTTACATTACTGTCCTGTTTTTCCTGTTTTTTGAGAAATCATTGCATACTTTAGATAAAGCTTTACAATCATTTTCTATGCTCTGTGGACAACCAGCATTCTTTCCAGCTTGAAATAACTGCAGTAGAGGTGTTGGTGTGTGTTAGGCTATAACTCTCTGGGACATATAAAACTGTTGCTGGATTCCATTACATATCTGTAGGCTTTTTTCCAGAACTGAGAAACTTGCCCAAGAGCCAGGGGAAGGTTCATCATATGACTAATGAGCATTAATGAAGGAGTCCTTAGCATTTTGGCCACTGACTGTCACATCTACAATTCCTACCATTTTAATGTCATAATACAAAAAAGCCTTTAAACCCTCAGACCCCTTAACTTTTTTTTTTGTTTTGTTTCTTTTTTGTTGTTGTTATCATTACTATACACTTAGATGAACAACATTGTGGTTACTAGATTCCCCCCATTAGCAAGTCCCCACCCTTAACTTTTAGAGTAAATATTTACTAAGGGAAAAATAAGGTTGTGCTTAGGCTTACATTTTTATGCTAATTATATGGAAGGCAGTCTGCAAAAGGGTTGTGCCTGAATTGTTACTGCCTCTAGCTGGTGAAGAGCAAGGAAAGGGGCTGAGCATGATGATTTCCATTCAGTTTCCTTCTAGAAGGCTTCCCACAACACAGGGAGGCGTGACTGAGCAGCTGGGCCTCAATGAGTGCTTTTTTAGTTGGCAGCCATCTTCTGTATCTATGGGGGCACTAGTGCTAAAACTGGGCAGATGGAGGTGTATTTGGAGCTAAACTTTCTGCAGGCAGGCTCTGCATGCCACCCCCAAGCATGAAATGGAGCATGGTGATAGAATGGTGGCACACATGCTCAGTCACCTGGAAGTTTACCTAGAAAATTACACTTAACAATTTTTTCCCTCCCAGCTTTGATTTAGGCATAGAGAATCGTGATGCCACTAATGACCAGGTCACCAAGGATGCTGCTGAAGCTATAAAAAAGTACAACGTGGGTGTCAAGTGTGCTACCATCACTCCCGATGAGAAGAGGGTTGAGGAGTTCAAGTTGAAACAAATGTGGAAATCACCAAATGGCACCATCCGAAATATTCTGGGTGGCACTGTCTTCAGGGAAGCAATTATCTGCAAAAATATCCCCCGGCTTGTGAGTGGATGGGTAAAACCCATCATCATAGGTCGTCATGCTTATGGGGATCAGGTTAGTCATGGTGGCATAATTTGATTTTCCACATTCTTTTTTCATGACCTTTGGCCCGCCAGCAGTACTAATTTATATGTTTTACTCTTTTCTTTTGGTATCTACTCCCATAAGTGAAATGCAAAACCAAGAAATACCTATGTATACCTGTATGTTTACATACATTTAGGTATCAGTGAATAAGGACAAACTTCCAGATCAGCACCTGTCTCAACATAAATGATTTTTTTTTCAGACATGTGTTTTTCTTCATCTTTTCATTGGGTTAAACCATATGATAATGCCATTTTTGTATAGATAATTTCCTGTGGTTCAGCCAAATCAGTGATTTTCAACCCTGGCTCTACAATAGGATCCTTTTCCTGATTTTGGGGTGCTTGTTTTGCTTTTTTAAAAAATTTGTTTCCTTGTTTTAATTACAGTATCTGAGCATTTCCCTATACCCGCTGAATCTGAATACCACAGGGGTAGGCATTCTAAAGCTCTCAAGTGATTCTAATATGCAGATAGGGTTGAGAACCGCTAAAGATTATATTTAACATGATCACTTCGTGAATAAAAGGGAAAACTGACTCTGGTAGAAAGCAGTCTCTTTAAACATTCCTTTCCTACTTGAAAAAAGCCTTGTTCTGTACTTTTGTGCAAGTAGGGTCATTGCCAAATTAAACAGAAAAACGGCCAGCTAAATAACATCAAAATCCTGTGTTGAAACTAAGGTTGCAGACTTTCATAAAAAGCAGCTATGACTTGAAAGAGCCTTAAAAACAAGACTCCAAAGGCTAAAACCCAGATCCTTAGAAGCATTGTGGCCAGGGCAGACCATTCTCTGTTGCTGGAGACAGGGTCACTGGGCCAGTCCTGGGGGGTCAGTTCACTTGGTTCTGCTCCATGGCCCAACCTATCCCTTCATCCTGGCCAGTCCTACACAGGTTCCTCCCTGAGGCCCAGGATGGGGGATGTAGACGATAGGGCTCCAAACTCGCTGATCCTGGGAGCTCCATACTAAGTTCTGATGAGTTCCATGGTATCTTTTTGTTCTTTTTCCTTTTATTTTGATATTTTAGAATCAGTCACTTGGAGGAATGGTCAGTCCATTTATTAAAGTTCAGACTGAAAATCTCAAACCTTACAGCGATTCCATCCTGATCATTTAAATGTGCATAAGTCTCTACAAAGCATTTCTGGTGCTTCGGCTTTGGTGCCTCAGTTTCTTCTTTCGAGAAGTGAGCAAAATTTGCCATCCATAGTGAAGAACTTTGTATGTCAGAAGTGTTCTGCATAGAATAGATATTTAATCTTTATTGTTGTTTGACAGCCTTTTTACCAGCTGTCAGTATTAGTCTACACAAACATAAATAAATAGGTATGGCCGGCATCTGTTGGCACCTGACACTGAAAGTATTCTAAGTCATTGAAGAAAGTACAATGCAGCAAAAATTTACAAATGCCTAGTACAGATCAGGCATGTTTTTCCCACTAGAGTAGCTCTCACCCAAGAGAGAGGTGACTGTCCTCAGCCAGCCCTTTTCAGAGGGCATCAGCCAGTCACAGCTGCTTCCACCTTCACTGCTTCATTTGGACGAGTCCTGGACTGGGTGGTAATAGCAGTGATAACCAAGAGGCTGAGCCCTGAAGGTCAAAGGACTAGACCCCAGAGTTCCTTGTAAGACTGATGTACCAATCAAATGAGATAATGAGGTGATTCAAGTTAAATGCTCATAGACTCTGTCACATAATGAGGACAAGGCACTGCCCTCTCTCATCATCCTCATTGGTGCTGCAACTAGGATATTATCCTCCCCCTGTAGGAAGACGTCCCTGACATCCAGGTCAAGGTCGCCTCTCTTCCTGTCATCTTGTTGCATTTTTTTAGTCTACGCCTTTTGACATCCAGAAACTCCTATGTTGCTTCTCACTTTTGTATGTCTTGTTAGATCGTAAGCTTCCTAAGGGAAAAAATACTCTACGTTATTCTCCTCTCCACATCAGTTATCAGAAAACTGCCCTGTACATAAGAGGCACTCAATAAATACTGATTTTTAATGTGCACTGCCACTGATTGACTTCAGGAACTCTCTGGACATCTTCATCCTCATCTCTAAAAGAAAGTTGAGCTCTATGCCTTGTTTGCCTAAGTATCTTCCCGCTCTGTAGTCCAATTTGTTTCGGTTTTTTTCCTTCCTTAAAATTCTTGTTAGGATAGTTATTTGTTTATATTTAAAAAAAAATTTTCCCCTTCTACACAGTACAGAGCAACCGATTTTGTTGTTCCTGGGCCTGGAAAAGTAGAGATAACCTACACGCCAACGGATGGATCCCAAAAATTGGCATACCTGGTACATAACTTTGAAGGTATGTATAAGTCCTTCATGAGCTACATCATTTAGACAACATTATTTATGTTTTTTTTAAGTTGTGTGACTACCTGAAAGTACAATCTGAATCTACAACATTTCTAAAACCCTAACATAAAATCTGACCAAAAAAATCTAACATAGAAAAGTAATTGGCTTTCATGCCTTGCTATGGCATGAATAGAGGCACAAAGGGATTAGCCACTTAACGGGAAATGCACATAGGTAAAGGCAAGTAGGTAATTATGCACTTCTTTTGAAATGGAGGAAAGGTTGTCAGGTATCTGTTATGCACAAATTATGTAAATAAAATGTGAATAGCCCTCAAAACATCTGTCATGTATTCCTGCCCTTTGCTCTGGTAGGACTAAATATTTGAAAATCTTTGTGTGACGTGTTTGCTGAAGTTTTCTTCTTGCTCTTCTGAGTATTTATTCTGTGAAAGTGGAATGCTGTTTTTTGCCTTTCTTTCCCACCATCCTGTTTCTTCAAAAGTCTGTTAAGGCAAGTCCCACCAAAGTTGTTGAAAGAACCAAAGACCCTCTTTCTCCACTGCTAGCATTGTTAAAAGCACTCACACAAACAAAAATTCAAAGCTTGCCTAGTTTATGTTTCCCTTGCCTCCTCTAACATTTCACTGGATTTTAGTTCTGCTGTGTTTCAGCACCTTGCACATTCTGAACCCAAGTTAGCCCTGTGCAGAAGCAAGGATTAAGGCTCTGTCTTCCAGGAATAACAGAGTTCAACCAATAGGAGTTGTGAAACACCAGTGTTACATGTAGCATAATTATTTCTACCAGTGACAGGAAGAACTTTCAGGATCTTCCTGGAAATTAGAAAATTTTTCTCAACAGCTGAAGATCGAATGCATGCTTAAGGTTTAAAATACATGTTTGAAAATTTGAAAGTATGAAAAGACAACTTAAAAATGACTCTCCCTTTATTGAGTGTATTTCTGATTTACATCAGTAGTTTTTGGTAGGTCAGTATCTTCAAGATCCTATGGACTCTCTTTTTCTCATTTCTACTGCCCTTTCAAAACAAATTAGAACATCCTTATCTGGAACTGCCTTTCTTGCAGTTAGGTACCCAGAAACTCATGGAATATTAAAGTTGGAAGCCTGGCTGGGACATTTTGAAGCCAGGCTCAGACATGGGGTCTGAGAATTGGGTGTTTTGATGGATGGATTTAGACTTGTTACAAGGATTACCTTTTCCCTTTTATGTCTCATCTTGTGTCCCCCCCAGAGGGCGGTGGTGTTGCCATGGGGATGTACAATCAAGATAAGTCAATCAAAGATTTTGCACACAGTTCTTTCCAGATGGCTCTGTCTAAGAGTTGGCCTCTGTATCTGAGCACCAAAAACACAATTCTGAAGAAATATGATGGGCGTTTTAAAGACATCTTTCAAGAGATATATGACAAGTAACTACAGTTCTTTTTTTTACTTTTTCTTACTGTCAAGTAAGCTGGAATTTATAGCACAGTATTTGCATCCTTATTCCTTTGATTCTGGGACAAATTGAGTGCTAACCACCACTAGCC
Organism: Manis javanica; assembly: GCF_040802235.1. Lineage (NCBI taxonomy): Eukaryota > Metazoa > Chordata > Mammalia > Pholidota > Manidae > Manis > Manis javanica. The sequence goes on from NC_133167.1 coordinate 25,700,011, forward strand.
CTTAAAGACAAGGCAAAACTGAGATTTATCAGGAGTGAAGCAAAACCACTCTTGAGTTGCTTTGAGAAAGTAAATGTGTTCTCAGATAAGGATCTCACATTTATTTTTTTCAAAGCCAGAATTGTTTAATATTTGAATAAATGTACCCAGTTAATGATAGCAAGTTCTAATATTTCAAGCATATGAATTTCTGAGTTGGGCCTGTTTGCATTCTTTTGGAAGTCCATTGTTAAGATGTTGAACTACTTCAGTGGTGTCATTTGAACTTAAGTTTCTATTTGTAACAACTTTGGGCTCAAGAGCACGTAGGCATGTGTTAGCTTTTATAATGGCCCACCTCCCTTTTAGGTGTGAGTGTTTGGGCCAGAACTTGGATCTAAGATCTTTCCTGAGGCATTTTATTTCCTCTCCTGCTACCAAACCTAAAAGTTGTCCTAGTTTCCTGAATGATATAAAGCAGTAGAATGGTCTTTTTTTCCCCCTTTTTATATGCTTTAAGCTGCATCTCAAGAATTTGATCAGTAATATATAGAAAACTGGAAAGGTGGTACTGGACACTCTAATGTCTCACTTAATTCTCATATCTCTGCAGAGTGGGTGAAATTACCCTTACAGATAGGGAAGTGGGGGTTTCACAGCTACAAAATAATTGGGTGGGATTTGAGCCCATCTGCCAGATTCCCAAGTTTGTGCTGCTTCTCCCAACAAAGGCTACCTCCAGCCCTACATCTTCCCCCTTTAGAGAAGCAGGCGATGTCCCTAACAAAACCAATTTCCTTCTTTTATTCTGTCTCCTCTCTTGTTTCTTAGGCAGTACAAATCCCAATTTGAAGCCCAAAAAATCTGGTATGAACATAGGCTTATTGATGATATGGTGGCTCAGGCTATGAAATCCGAGGGAGGCTTCATTTGGGCCTGTAAAAACTACGACGGGGACGTGCAGTCAGACTCCGTGGCCCAAGGTGAGGAGCTGGAGGGCCGGGCAGAGGGGGAGCGTGGACTGTGCAGAGAGGTTGTGCCACAGCGGTTCCCCAGTTTGGGAAGGGGGTTTTGCAGCCCTTTGTAAAATCATGAAAAGTTAGCACTGCAAGGTATCCCAGTCCATCTTCTCAGCTGATAGATGGCAAAATTAAGCTCAGACTGGGGAAGTGACTTCACTCAAGGTCACACGGGAATTTGCTCAGCAGGTTGAGACTCCGGACTCCTGCCCATAGATGTTAACAACAGTTTCTCTCTCAACTTGTTTCCCTGCATAAAGTTGAAAAGTCTCCAACACGTAGCCCAGCTGCCTGATGTGAAAATCACTCCTTTTCCCTGCCCTTGTTTTCCCTCTGATGAAAATGTAAAAAATCGAGGGCATTTGGACCAAGAGGAGTGAAATAAGGGGCCTGGGGGTGAAATAAGCACCCTAAGGGGGCTCTCTCCAAGAGCTGCAGGTGCTGATCATCCTCATCCTGCCAGCCTCGAGTCTGTCTGGTCCTATATAAAACCACTGTGCTTACTGCTTGGTTTTTAATGCAAAGGATTTGAGCAAAGACGCCCAGGGAAGTTCACAGAAATTTCTGGAAATCAGGGCTTCATGCTAGAGGTAAAACCCAAATCAGTAGAAATTCTCCTTTCCCTAACTTCTTCAGCACCAAGTTGTCCTTCAGTTTCAGTTACCCATAGTAGCTTTATGAACTGGAATCTCCCCTCATCCATGCTTGGGTTAACTTTAATTATGTTGGCTTTTCTCAGGAAGTGCTACTTCCTCTACAAGAAAGTTAAGCATCTCCTATCAGTTTGAAAATCAGTAGATTAACTTGGTTAAAGATAACTTTTTATGTCAGATAAATGAGTTACACATCTCTCTTTACCTTCCTCTGTTTCTCTCAATCCTCACCACCATTTTTACTGAATGCAATAGAGGAAGGAGGTTGCATTGTACTAACTCCGTGGTGGATAAGGGAAGAGGTTTCTTGTAATCACATTCTTTGGAAAGGGACCTAAATCATTCCAGTGTTTCTAAATGTCCTCATGGCAAAAGAGAAGAGTATCTGGAGGTCTATTTGAAATGTAAATATCAACTGACAGAGGTTCAAGGGACTTTGAAATAGGAGTTCTAAAGTGCAGTGCCCAATACTGCACTAATGAAATACTTAGAACCAATCAAGGCTCTGTGTCCCAGCAGAGCCTATAGATAAACGTGACCTTAAGGCAGTTAAACAGATTAAAAGGCAATGGAGCTGTCCTTAGGTTCATTCTTTTCTAGACCATGAACTGCTAGACATTTCATTTATGTCTTCAGTTTTGACAGTGGTGCCTAGAGTCTCCTAATATTAAGAGACAATCTCACCATGGATATAGTCCTGAACTTCTCTGATCAATAAATATTTGAAAGTCAGACTAAATCCTCAGACTGACAAAATGATGGGAAAGGAGCTACTGATCCTGCACAAGAATTTCTAACTATACTCAAGAGTAGGAAAAAAAAAACACTTTATTTACTTGTCCTCAAATCAAAACAAAACAAAAATGTAGAGCCTATTACAAATTTGCATTACTAACTTCACTGGTGCTGTTGGGAGGTTAACAATATTAGAGATAAGTATTCTTTGAATTCAAGTGTAAAAGCGTGCATTAAAAAAGAAAAATCATTTATATGGACTTAAAAGTGGCAATTTGGTTTTCTGAATAGAAAACCAGGGAATAGACTATTTTGTTGGGCTGCTAAAGAGCCCAAAGGCAAGTATGTTCTTGGATCCATCCCACCCTCTTTTTAACCTGCCTTTTCTTCCCAGTCCCAGAGTGTGAGCAGCTTAATGGCAGAAGACAAGTCTCATTAATCTTCATTTTCCCAGAATAGCAGAGCATCTGTACCTAAGTACAACGGTAATATTGTGGTTGTTACTCCATGACAGGCATTATTCTAAGGACTATGAAGACACTTCTCCCATATATTCATGAATATACATAGATTCATCTACTTCTCACACTAGCCTGATGAAGTAAGGTGTTTTTATTATTCCCACTTACAGGTAATAAAACTGAACCACAGTAGCTAGGAAATTGCAGGACAAGGGTGGAATGCAAGCAGTTGAACCCTGAGCCCTCTGTCATGGAGCAGGTGCCTCTGAGATAGATAAGGGAGGAAAAAGTACAGCCTTTGCCTCCAGACTTTTTGCTGCTGAGATCTGGAGGAGGGACCCTGTTTTCTGAAAGACAGAAGAATTATTGATGACTGGGTGTGCTCATATTTATTGTGCTTACTGAGACTGTGAAGTCATTCGCTGTCATCTCTGAGAGACCTAGTTCTCTTCATGCCCTTGAACCCGATACTTCCTGCTCTGTCACTTACAGGTTATGGCTCTCTTGGCATGATGACGAGCGTGCTGGTTTGTCCAGATGGCAAGACAGTAGAAGCAGAGGCTGCCCATGGCACCGTAACACGTCATTACCGCATGTACCAGAAAGGACAGGAGACATCCACCAATCCCATTGGTGAGAGGGTGTTTACTGCTGCATTAATTTCCCACCAGAGGGTAGAGATCCCCAAAGGAACTCAGACGTGTACCTTTGGCTGCCCAGTGGTCTGTGTATAAAATCATCAAACAGCAGACTTGTTCTCATGTGAGCTGTTTAAAAATGCTTCTTGAAATACATACTTTTTAAATATATTCTCTTCCATTTTGTAGGAGAATATATGTTATAAAGAAGAATGTTATCCAAAGACATCTTCCTTTTCCTCTGGTGCAGTGAGATGTCACGTGTGGCTACGAATCTCACAGCCACACAGATAGATACTTCTAACCAGTATTAAGGGCAACACTTTAAATAAGAAAGAACAGGCTAGAAAGATGAGGGCAGGCAAAGATAGACAAGAGATAGAAGAGACTGGGGCTTTTTCCAAATCAGTAATTGCCTTAAACCTAAAGTACTACCACCCCATCAAGGAAGGGTGCTTCCTTAAAGCTAACAAAATCCAAAACATTGCCTCTATAAAAAGGAAGATATTTTTAAAGTTTCTATTCAGTAAAATATTTCCAGCTCTCCTAAAACTTACAGCCAGTGTGGATAACATCTAATGAAGGCAGTCACTTGAACAATACAATTGCCTTTTTGACAACTGAACATTTGGGAATCCCTATATCCGGTATGACTGAAGTGTGCTGTTATTTTGGGGTTTTTTTCCTCTATTAGCTTCCATTTTTGCCTGGACCAGAGGGTTAACCCACAGAGCTAAACTTGATAACAATAAAGAGCTCGGCCTCTTTGCGAAGACTTTGGAAGAAGTCTGTGTTGAAACCATTGAGGCTGGCTTCATGACCAAGGATTTAGCTGCTTGTATCAAAGGTTTACCCAAGTAAGTATAAGATGTCCTGAACTCTCTAGTCAAACGACCACTATCGTCCCTGGGCTCAAAACATCAGTGCTTGCTGGGACTGCATGAATTGCTATTCAGCACCTAGTTCAGAGGTCAATAGACACATTATCTTTAAATTGTTAATAGCAAACATTTCAGGCTTTGTGGAACATACAGCCTTTTCAAAATTATGTAACTTTTCAAAACTATTGAGCTTCGCCCCTGTGGCAGGAAGCAGTCAGGTGATAAGAAGCTAATGGGTGTGGCAGCATTCCAATCAAAGTCTTACAAAAAACCAGGCTACAGCCTGGGTTGGGTTTATGGGCCAAGCTGTAGCCTACTGATCTCTGATCTCACGGATAATCATTGGGTGGCAAACTTCTGTTTAACAAAATTATAGATAGTTAGAAACAAAGGTACCTCGGAGGCTCTTTTATTCCACCCCTTTATCTTCTTCAATTTAACAGCCGAGAAAGGTAAGCAGGACAAGTTTTAGATGCCCACTTGGTCATCGGCCTTCCGTATGTGTCCGTGACCAGCAGTCAGATACTCCAGGGCACATGTACTACCCAGGATTTTTCTGAGAACATGGAAGCCCGTATTCCAGCTGGATTAGCTGCTAATCAGAGACTCTTCCCTCAGAGAGTGTTACTGTGACTCACCTCAAGAAACACTACTAAAATTTAACAACAGTCCCATATTCCAACCATGCCCTCAGAGATCTCAGGGTTGTATACTTCAGTAATGGCATGTACCCAATCACTATGTCTTTCTTATCTTAAATTTTCAGCAAGAATACAGTGAAGCATTCCTATCACTTATCTTTGTAGCCTATTTGGATGATTGTGCCTATCCGCATGATTGTGTTAGCCAGTCTATTGTCCTTTGTTTTTTGTTTTGTTTTTTAAGTAAGACAATAGAAGTAAGAGCATTAAAACTTTCTTAAGGACATGTGACAGTTTATGGGAATGTGGATGAAAGTATGACTGTACCCTGAATAGGTTTTGTTATTTTTAAGAAGGAGGAATAAAAAGTGGGATGATTTCAGTCTCCTGGGTATTAGTCTGAACTGAAGCTTTTGATGGTTTCACCCTCAAAGGTTCCATGGCAAGGAACCTGTGAATGTGTGTGTGGCCACACTGCCACCACAGACCACTGTAGCCTGGAGAACAGTCATTGGCCATAAATTTGTAGCTTGTTAACATTAATCAGATTTCTTCTAGAAATAACTAGAGTGCTATTTAAAGTAGTGCCTCTAAGATTTTTCCTCTACCTGCTACCAGATAGGAAACTAACTAAATTTCTTTTTCTTTTTTCCCCTCTGCTAGCGTGCAACGTTCTGACTACTTGAATACATTTGAGTTCATGGACAAACTTGGAGAAAACTTGAATATAAAACTAGCTCAGGCCAAACTTTAAGGTCATTCCTCAACTTAGGAAAATTGTTTCTTGGTAACTAGGTCCACTGGTTTACATTTTTCTGTGTAGCACTCAAGGGTAAAGGCAGAATCACTTTTGTAATTTGTTTAGAAGTCAAAGTTATCTTTTCTATACGTTTACAGCCTTTTCCTTAAACACACGATTATGCCACCTTCATGTGGCAGGGGACGTTTTTAAATTTTATTTTCTACCAGTAGCCTAGGAATTAACTTGAGTGCTCATTTGTTCTCGCTGTCACTTTGTCTCATGTTCCCATACAAATGACCAAAATGAAAATTGCTTGAAAGGGCGAGCTGTGGCCACAGTATTGCTCCTGAAAACACAAAAATACGTGTCAAGTAGAAATTTACTCCCTTCCCCACCTTCCATGGCCTGGGGGCACCGGGTGGTTTTGGTATAACAGATACCCCATTATGTGAAGTAGAGCTGTCTGGTAAACGTGTGCCTGATTTAGAATGAAGGGGATGGTTGTAACTAAAACATGTTGAAGACGGAAGTCATTTTTATAAAGAGCTCTTCTTGAATGTTTTGGAAATACTAAATATTTTTAAGGTCACTGGACGGTTTAGAATCCAGAACAAATAGTACCTGGGGTTTGTCCTCTGTGTTTGTCTCCTCCTCCTGGCCTTGTGTGACTTGAGTATTATGTGACCCTGAACAGCATATTTCATCCAGTGCAATAATACAAGCTGCACCTTTTTGGACCTCTTGCTAGCCTGTGTTATTTCCTTTATATAAATGTGATTTTTCAGAAGTTGATTTTAAACACTAGTCTGTTCTTCATTTAAAGTTAAAAGTTTTAATTTGAATTAAAAGTAAGTGCTAATGACCAGTCTTCTGAGTTTGTGTTCAGGTGTGTTTTAGATGCCAGGTGCCATGTTAGGTCCTAGCCTTAGGAATTTGATTTTAAAATCTCAAGGAGTTTACTGTGGGGAAAATGGATAAGTAAATAGTGCAAAGTGAATCCTACACTGAAAGGGAAAGACCAAAGATAGAACAAAACGGGTAACTGTGGGATACTAGGGATTCTGTCTGGCACATGCTGAGGACTTTAGAGAGTCAATGAAGACTGAAGGGAGAGACATGATCATATTTTCATTTTAAAAAATAGTACTCTGGGCAGTTTTTATGAAAAACGTAAGTGGAGGGAGGGGGGATTGGTGGGTACAATCGAAGTTTCAGGGGTATTGTAGTACTTCAGATGGGAAAGGAGGAACCTCTGAACTGGGATGAGGGTCCCTGAGAAAAAGTTGAATAAACGGGGACTGGTGGGTCCCAGGAGATGTAGGAGTTGAGGGAAAGGAACAAATCCAAGAGGTTCCCCAGGCTGCTACCTCCACACCTGGAGAAAGGCTGGTCCACATCCCAGCACTATCAGTGTGTTACAGGGAAGGAAATTGAGGCATTGGGAGGGACTTGATCAAGCTTACATAATATTCATGGCTATTCTGGCCTAGAACCCAGGAATTCTTATAACTGAGCTTCTGCTCTTTATACTGTGTATACCTGCCCATTTTCAGGTTTGGATGGAACAAGAAAGCATCACATGGAACAAAATGTTGGCAGTGGTGTGGGTGATCTGAAACTCCTTCAGCACTCACAGACATCCAGGGGTTGGTCAGATGATTGTTGATGGCAGCAAAGCCCTGTTGCAATGTCTGTCAGAATCAGCATTTGGCTAATGACGAGTCAATGTTCTCAAATAATCAGCAAATGAACAGATGTTGACCAAATGCATCCAAAGCAGATGGTTTATTTTGCAATGTCAGGGTCAGAATTGTTGACCTGGAAAATGGCTGCTGCATAGCATAACGTGGAAGGCAGCAGGATCCAGGGACAGAGAAGCATTCCATACTTCAAAGTTCTCTAAATTGCAAGTTCCATACTTCAAAATTCCTAAATGGAATTATAACTGAAAATATTTAAAATTTAATCTTTTTTTTTTGAGAGAGTATCTCTCATATTTATTGATCAAATGGTTGTGAACAACAATAAAATTCTGTATAGGGTACTCAATGCACAATCATTAATCAACCCCAAGCCTAATTCTCAACAGTCTCCAATCTTCTGAAGCATAACCAAGTTCTTACATGGTGAACAAGTTCTTACATAGTGAATAAGTTCTTACATGGTGAACAGTGCAAGGGCAGTCATATCACAGAAACTTTCAGTTTTGATCACATCATGAACTAAACAAGTCAGATATGATTCATTTGATTTTTATACTTGATTTATATGTGAATCCCACATCTCTCCCCTTTTTTTTTAAATAAAACACTGAAGTGGTAGGTAGATGCAAGATAAAGGTAGAAAACATAATTTAGTGCTGTAAGAGGGCAAATGTAGATGATCAGGTCTGTGCCTATAGACTGAGTATTAATTCAAGCTAGACAAGGGCAACAAAACATCCACGGATGCAGAAGATTTCTCAGAAAACGGGAGGGGGTGAGGTTCTAAGCCTCACCTCTGTTGATCCCCAATTTCTCACCTGATGGCCCCCCTGCGACTGTGCCTGTCTTAGGTTGTTCCTCCCTTGAGGAATCTTACCATCTCTGGGTAACCAGTCGTCTTCCGAGGCCAGACAGAGAAATGTAAAGTTGGTAAGTGAGAGAAAAGCAATATTCTTTGAAAAGGTTAGCTTTCTACTTCTTTGCAGATTTATGCCCTGTGGCTTCTATGCCCAGCATTTGTCTTGAGGTATCTTTATCACTTGGAAGAATTATGATACTCGGTAATTTTCTATATGAAGCACGAATTCTAATAAAAGGGCTGTAATTAGGAAGGAAGAAAAAAAGCTATAGAAGTAGCAGACGGAAGAAAACATGGGAAAATTGATTACTTTAACATAACTTCTTGTAGAGTAACATAAGCATGTATAGGTTTTAACAAACTACTAATTAAATTGTGCACGCACATTAACAGGATAGGAATACAGATACATAACAAGCCGACCTACAATTACCAGCCATATCCAGTGAAACCAAGAAAACCAGTTAGGTACCCTAGGCATTTGTGAAAACTTATCAATAATATGATGGATATTGTCTAACTGAATTTGAGTAGTTTGAGAAAAATCAGACAAATTAAAACAACACATTCCTGGGAACTGTTCACATCCCATATGTTCTTTTAACAGTAGATAGTCTATAGTCATATGATTTTGGAGCACTGCAACTTGCACTTCTCCTAATTCTTGGTTGAGTTCCAACAATATAGATCCAGTCAAATTTGTTGTTTTACTGTATGCACAGGCCAGCTTAGATATCTCCTTCTTCATGCCAATGGTAAGTCCAGGAACTGGTGGGATGAATGCAGCTACAACTGCAACAGCGTCAGGATCTTTGATGAAGTTTTTTTATGATCATCTTCTGGAGTGACTCTTCCAGAGGATGTTGATGTTGGAAGTTCTTCTTCATATCGTATCTTAATTTGTTTTCTGGGTAGCCAAATTAGGCTTTTATCCTCTGTATAAACACAAACAAACCCTTTACCTACACTTTGATATGACCTTTATACCATTGTGAAGAACCTATTGGAGATCACCACACAGGAGCTGGGTTTTTATTTTTTAAGAGAAAGAAATATTATCAGAAACATGTACTTCCATAGCTGATCATCCGACACCCTTTAAAATATCAAAATTAAGGATATGTAAAGCATGCATTAATCGTTGATTTGCAGTTAATTTTATCCTATCAGGGAGTAATCCCCACCTTTTTTGTTGTTATCATTAATCTACAATTACATGAAGAATATTATGTTTACTGGGTTCTCGCCTACACCAAGTCCCCCCCACAAACCCCTTTACTGTCACTGTCCATCAGCATAGCAAAATGTTGTAGAATCACTACTTGTCTTCTCTGTGTTGTACAGCCCTCCCCTTTCCCCCAACCCCACATTATACATGCTAATCATAATACCCCCTTTCTTCTTCCCCGCCCTTATCCCTCCCAACCCTCCCATTCTCCCCAGTCTCTTTCCCTTTGGTAACTATTAGTCCATTCTTGTTCTGTGATTCTGCTGCTGTTTTGTTCCTTCAGTTTTTCCTTTGTTCTTATACTCCACATATGAGTGAAATCATTTCATATTTCTCTTACTCTGCTTGGCTTATTTCACTGAGCATAATACCCTCTAGCTCCATGCATGTTGTTGCAAATGGTAGGATTTGATTTCTTCTTATGGCTGAATAATATTCCATTGTGTATATGTACCACATCTTTATCCATTCATCTACTGGTGGATATTTAGGTTGCTTTCATATCTTGGCTATTGTAAATAGTGCTGCGATAAACATAGGGGTTCATCTGTCTTTTTCACACTGGAGTGATGCATTCTTAGGGTAAATTCCTAGAAGTGGAATTCCTGGGTCAAATGGTAAGTCTATTTTGAGCATTTTGATGAACCTCCATACTGCTTTCCACAATGGTTGAACTAACTTACATTCCCACCAGCAGTGTAGGAGGGTTCCCCTTTCTCCACAACCTCGCCAACATTTGTTGTTTGTCTTTTGGATGGTAACCATCCTTACTGGTGTGAGGTGATACCTCATTGTGGTTTTAATTTGCATTTATCTGATAACTAGCAATGTGGAGCATCTTTTCATGTGTCTGTTGTCCATCTGAATTTCTTTTTTGGAGAACTGTTCAGTTCCTCTGCCCATTTTTTAATTGTATTATTTGCTTTCTGTTTGTTGAGGTGCATGAGCTCTTTATATATTTTGGATGTCAAGCCTTTATAGGATCTGTCATTTTCAAATATATTCTCCCATACTGTAGGATACCTTTTTGTTCTATTGATGGTGTCCTTTGCTGTACAGAAGCTTTTCAGCTTGATATAGTCCCACTTGTTCATTTTTGCTTTTGTTTTCCTTGCCCGGGGAGATCTGTTCATGAAGAAGTCACTAATGTTTATGTCCAAGAGATTTTGCCTATGTTTTTTTTCTAAGAGTTTTATGGTTTCATAACTTACATTCAGGTCTTTGATCAATTTTGAATTTTCTTTTGTGTATGAGGTTAGACATTGGTCCAGTTTCATTCTCTTACATGTACCTGTCCAGTTTTGCCAGCACTAAAATTTAATCTTAACAATTAAATTCTTGCCTGATAACATACAATCCTTCTGAGATGCTCCTGACAATTTCCCATCCTCCATTTGAACATTTATGTAATTTGAATTTCCTTAAATTAAGGGTCTTGTCTCTTCCTGTTAAGAAGATAAAATTAGAAACTAAGGTGAGCCTTAGAACCTCACCCCCCCTGTTTTGAGAGAAATCTTCTGTATCCGTGGATGTTTTGATGCCCTTGTCTAGCTTGGATTAGCACATAGTCTACAGGCATACACCTGATCATCTACAATTGCTCTCTTACAACACTAAACTATGTTTTCTACCTTTATCTTGCATCTACCTACCACTTCAGCATTTTATTAAAAATAATAGGTAATAATAAAGGGAGAAATGTGGGATCCACATATAAATTAAGTATAAAAATCAAACGAATATTCATATTTGACCTGATTGTTTATAATTCATAATGCATGATCAAAACCAAAAGATTCTGTGATGACTGCCCTTGTACTGTTCACCATGTAAGAACTTATTCACTATGTAAGAATTCGTTCACCATGTAAGAACTTGTTCGTTATGCTTCAGAAGATTGGAGACTCACGAGAATTAGGCTTGAGATGGATTAATGATTGTGCACTGAGCATTGAACCCCCATACAGAATTTTATTGTTGTTAACCATTTGATCAATAAATATGAGAGATGCCCTCTCAAAAAAAAATTAGAAACTAATACAAAAAATATTAAGGAAAACTTGAGTATTTATATAAGTACTGATAAAAATTTTGTACTTTCATCATCTCTCTATAAAGGTTTTATTTTCTAGCCTCTTAGGGAGAATGTAAGCAAACTGCTAAACCTTCTGGAACAAAACATGAACAACTCTGAATTTGGAAGGTGCCTCAGAGTCTGAAAGGTGAATTTTGCAGACATTGTAACATGGTTTATACTCTTTAATTTTGATACTTCAAACTTAATAGAAAAAATGTAAGAATAGAATTATAAAATCCCATAATCCTTCACCAGTTTTTTACTTTTGCACTATTTGTTATATCATTCTTTTTCTTCCTCTCCATAGACATAACACACATCCTTCTTTTCCTGAACCATCTCAGAATAATTTGAAGACATTGTGCCTTTTTGCCCCTAAATATCCAGTATGTATTTCCTAAGAAGAACAAGGATATTCTCTTTTATAGCCACAGTACAATTAATCAAAATCAGGACATTTAACATTGATACAATACAGTCTCTATTCAAATTTCAACAACTGCTCCAATAATCTTCAAGCTTCCCCCTCTAAGATCCAATCCAGGGTCATACACTGCATTTATTTGTCATATCTAAGTCTCCTTTTGCCTGAAACAGTTCCTATCTTTTTCAACCTTGACATTTTTTAAAAGTACAGTCTAGTTATTTTGTAGAAAGTCCCCCATTTTGAGTTTTATGTCTCCTTGCAATTAAATTCAAGTTATGCATTGTCAGCAGAAATACCATTAAAGTGATGCAGTGTCCTTCTTAGCGTATAGTAGTGGGGACAAGGATATATGATGCGGTTTGTCCCAATATTGGTGAAGTCTTTTGATTAAGGTGGTAGCTGCCTTGCTTCCCCACTGCAAATTTACTATTTTCTCCTTCACACCATAAGTGATGTGTAGGGAGACACTATGTAAGTATACTGCTTGTCATCAAACTTCACCCATAGTTTTAGCATCCCTTGGTGATTTTATAACTCCATCATACTTTCTATAATTATGTATATTGCAAATTATTACATATTTATATTCTGTAAAAAAACAACTTTCCCTCCCTGCATTTATTTAATCATCCATTCATATCACTGTGGACTCTTGTATTCAGTAGGTTATAATACAACACTATCATTATACATTGTGATGCTTACATTGCCTCAGATTTGGCCAGTGGGAATCCATCACATGGGTCCTGTCAGCATTGTACATGAGTATCTTGCAGTAACTTAACTTGGATAGAGAAAGATACTATCTTGTACATTAGGCCACCCAGTATCAAAACTCACTATTTGAGAGGCTTCCTCTGAGACTGCCTTTACATGCCATTTTCCTTTTCTAGCAATAGAATGTATCGATCCTTGCCTTCCTTTCCAGATCTAACCGCCGCCCCCAGCTGGCTTAGAGAAGTGTTGTTGGAAGACTGTCATTTTCAGAATGGATGCCCAGAGACTGGTGACTTACTTAACAATATAATGCTAGCATTAAAAGACAAATTTGGGTTAAAAGCAAATGAAGTGGCTAGAGTGCTAATTCCTGACTTCTGGAAAGACAGGTATATTTAAAATTCTATTAACTGCAACTAGATTATAGAGTCTATAGTATGCACATCTGGGTAACAGTTAATGGGGGCAGGGGCAGAATATTATTGAGACAGTCACATTGGAGGGCTTCCAGGACAGCTGGCAATGTTCTATTTCTTGACATGGGTGATGATTGCAAGAGTACCTTGTAATGATTTATTAAGCCATACATGTTTTGTGTAGTTTACTGTATTCATTTCATTTTATAATAAGGTTAAAAAATATATTAGGAAATGCGTTCTGAGTCCCTTGGGCTGATTGCACAGGACCATATTCTCCTGGAACAAATATAAGATCTTCCTCTCCAGTATTAGCTCACCTTCCTGCCAAAGACTTTTGGTTTGCCTTTGGGAGAGTGGCACAATGCCAGTCACATGGTCTTTAACCTTTTCAAATACAAGCTAGCTACTGTCTCCTAAGAAAATCCTCTTCCTCTGTAATTTCAACTGGATTACACACAGAATTATTAGTAAAGATGATTGGGGGTCCTTAGTTGGCATTTTGGACCTAAGCCAAAAAACTTGAGCAGGAAAATTTTATCCTTTGACGTGTCTTAAATCTCCTTGAATTGTCAGCAGAAATACCATTAAAGTGATACAGTATCCTTCTTAGCATATAATGTTGGGGATTATAGAGAGAGAAAGAGAGAATGATATAACAAATAGTGCAAAAGTAAAAAACTGGTAAAGGATTATGGGATTTTCTCATAATGTGACGAATCCATGACACTTTCTTGTTAGGAATATTCAAGTTTAAAGTTTTCACTGGATTTCTGCCAGTGAATTATCCCCTTCCTGGTTGGTCCAGATTTGTTTTGCCTAGTGCATTATTTATAGTTCAGACTAAGCTTCAAGGCATTTTCTAACTGAATCACATTTTCCTATTTCAAGTCACTAGTTCAAAATGTTCTCCTGTTTTTTTCCTACTTCAAGAGCTTTCCAGGCATTTCCTACAGGGTTTGATACTGTGAATTTCCCAAGTAAACTAAAATGTTTAACTTACGTGATAGAAACTGAAACGTTGACTCTGAATTTTGATTCTAATAGTCTAGAGCTACCTCACCTACTTAAATTTTTCCACATTTTCTGGTTGCAGTTACTCCATTCCCTAGAATTACTCAATGAGTTTATTTTTCTTTCAGTCATGTTTTAATTTTTGTTGAGATAGCCCACATGTTGGTGACTTGTTTGTTCCTGCAAATTAACTATTTTTTAATTGTACTATTACATTAAAGTAATATTGTAGTATTTCTTGTACTATTCCATGTACTATACCATGAAGACCTGTAATTTGGATCTCAGCCAAAGTTTTTAATCTGGTTTTTCCATCTGGATCAAACTTTTTGTATGAGGGTTTTTTTTTTCTTTCTTGTCTTACATCTGAACACAGTTCTCCCAACAAATAATATTTGGGTATGTCCTCTAATCCTGGCACTCTTCGGATATTAGTGTCCCATGAGACCCACAGCCTCTAGATGGCGATGCTTCTCTTACAGGTCAGGCTACACCAGGTAGCCAGGCAGCTTTGGTTCTGATCACTGGGTTGGTTACAGTGTTTTAGGAAGATTCTTTACCATTGTAATGGGAATGACTTACAGCATTTATTTGGAGTTAACTTGGATATCATTTTCCATGAATACATTCTTCAAATTTCCAAAAGCTCTGGCAAGATAAGCATCATCTTTATCTGTACAAGGAGTGCTTTGATTCTTGCCCTTTTGCAGTTATGACTTCCTCACCGGGTTCCATGAAACCCATTTCATTTCCTCAGACAATGAGTTATGGAAAAATATCAGGCCTGACATGACTGCTTCACAAACTTCCAGCTGGGCACAGGAGGAGATTTAAAACACAGCAAAGGATAGAATTTTACTCACACATTTATTCGTAGTCTAGTTGTCCATTTATAGACTATATCCTAATCTATAACCATTTTGGAAAGTATTTTACATTCATGTTTCTCAACATCTCCAGCAACAGACTCACTAGTGATGCTGTATACAGAAGTGTTTTTTCACTTATTTGCATTGCACATGAGCATTAACCCATTTGGATTCTCAAGTCCATCTGGAATGCATTCAACACTTTCTATAAGAAACAAAGACATGTGATGCCTCCTCACAACCAAGAAAACATGAGCCTTTCCACTTAAAGGAGTTCACAGATGGTTATTTTAATTACATAAAGCATCAGTCACCTTTGAGGTGCAGCAGGCTACTAACTGTTTAGTAGCCTCCAAATAGCATAATGGGAATCAAGTACAGCATGGAGAACACAGTTAATGACTCCATAACATCTTACAGTGACCTCACTGGAGGAGGGTGAGGACTTAATAATATGGTTGAATGTTGAACCACTGTGTTGTGTATTTGAAACCATCATAAGATTGTATATCAGTGATACTTTAATAAAAATATATATATATATATATAAAGCCACTGCTATAAGTGAGGCAATCTGACCTTGTGATGGCTGTTAACATACCCCATTAAGAAGAATCTGTGAAATGTCAATGACAAGGAGAAAATCTTGAAAGCAAGAGAGAAACTACTTATCATGTGCAAGTGATCTTCAGTAATATTAACAACCGATTTCTCAGCAGGAACCATGGTGTCCAGAAGGCAGTAGGCTCATATAATCAAAGTGCTGGGGGGAAAAAATAGCCCAGACACACCTGAGAATGGTTGAATCTCTATGTAAGAAAGGCCTGCTGTTAAAATTGATGTCAGAAAGTAGTTAGATAGCCTTTGAACCCCTTTCTTACTACCAGTTTCTATTCAACATAAAAACATGTCAAAGAAACATCCAACACCTAACTGTGACCATGGAAACATTTTTTACTACTTTTCTGTATAAAAAGTTTGGATTTCCACCAACCTCTAAAAGGCCTTGTTAACAACTATAACTCTATTGCATGTATATATCTATCATACTTAGTTTACGTCTATGGTAAACATATCAGGAAAAAATACAAGTAAGCCTGGTATAGCCTTGAGCTCTATACTATCTATTTTGTTTAATCTCCTTATCAACTTGGTTTTTAGGGTTAATATAAATCTAAAGTCAGTCAATCTTCTATTTTAGTAGAAGCTATTTTACATGTGTTTGGAATGACAGCATACTAGATTCTACATTATCCACTCAGGAGTCAGAGATTTCTCTGGTAATCTTCAAAATAAAAATAAGAAAACACATTTTAAAGATCAGTCTTTTGATACTGGAGAGTAAATCACTTCAGGGACCACCGTCAAGAAGTCCCAGGAAGATTGCTGGTTCCAAGTCAAAGGTGAGTTCAGCTATAGACACAATAAATTTGAAATGGGCAGAACACTCAATTGGAGAGTTCCAAGCAACATTTGAAGATGAAGGGTTTAAGTCAGGGCCAGAGATGCAGACAGTAGTTGAAGTCTTGCAAATAGACAAACTCTAAGAAAAAAGAGCAAAATGAGAACAAAAGATGGACACCAATTTGGACAATATTTAGGAAGCAGGAAGAAGAATCAGTGAAGGACACAGAAGAAAACATCTGAAAGACAGGGGAGGTCAGTGGCAAAGGAAGTCAGAGGAAAGGCTGATTTACATAGAAAGGGATTAGACATTGAGGTGGATGTTAGAGATCAAAGTGAATGAAAACAATATCAATCACCGGTGGCTCTTGATCATACTCTAAAGGGAAACTTAAGATTTTTAAATAAATGTTTTGCTTATTTGTTTGAAACTTAGACCACATTCTCATCTTCATTACTGATATTCTTTGTCCTCTGTGATTAGGAATAACCTTGTGATTAGGAATCTGTGATTAGGAATAATAAAGGCATCACATTAATAACGGAATTAAGTTCTAAGAGAAGTTCAGCTCCTATTGAAACTCCAAACCTATGCATTCATTCAATAAATATTTCTGGACTGTCCACTGTGTGCAGGCACTGGCCTAGGCAATAAGCACACTGTGGTGAGTTCAGACTTGGCTCCTATTCACTGGAAGCTTAAAATTATACCTTTTACTTACTATCCACGGCAGATGGACTGGCAACATTATGTAATATAATTCCAGATCAGCATTTAGGGTCCACATGTATAACTTAAATAGGCAATCTTTGTAAAACAAATATTATTTATTGTTTCAATAATTATATCAACTGCTTGTGGAGGATCCAGCATTGTGGTTTGTCAAATACAAAGTTTGTAGGCACTTTGAAAGTGTTAATCCCAATTGGCATAATTATGTCATAAACCTAGTTTTCTCATTCTGATTTGTGTTAACCTTATGAAAAATAAATTAGTAACATTATGTGGGAGTAGGATGGACTAGAAGGAAGCACAAAGAAAAGAGAAAAATGAACCCCTGCAGAGTTCTGAGATGGTGAGAAGATGACAAGCTCTAGACCTATGAAAGTTTTTGGGACATATAAGTGGAAATATCCCATGTAAACTGGAGTCATGGAAAAGCAGTGTATATGAGTTCTGGCAAAATAAATGACCTTAGCATTTATGCTGACAGTCTGCAGCATTAGAAAGTAAATTGTTTTCTGGACACATGGTTTTCTGTAAATAAGATTAACCTTTTGCCAGGTTCAAATTGCAAGCTTGCAAATAGCGCATGTTTCAAGAGTTTGGACAAATCAGTTGTCTGGCACTAGAAAACAATTTCTTGCAGAAACAATGTGGTAAATCTTCTGTTTCTAGCTAAGGTAAAGGTTGAGGGAACTCACATTTTTGCATGTGATTCTTCACGTGAATTTTTAATTAATTCCCACTATAACCTATCACTGAATTTTACATAGGAGGAAACTGAGACCCAGAGAATGAAAGTGGCTTGCCTGGGATCAGCTATTAAGTAGCTGAATAGAGACCAAGCTACCACTTTCTCACTGCATGCAGATAGAATGTTTCTCAAAATATGAACCAAGGGCCACCTATATGAGCTCAACAGTGATGAGGAATTCAATGGAATTCATCCAATGGGGAATTCAATGGAAACTCCTACAAGTGGATATCCAAATGCAGATTCCTGGGCTCCACCTACTGAATCAGACTGAGGGCTCCAGGAATCTCTATTCTAGGACTTCCTATGAATGCTAAAGTTTGAGAACCATGGAAGGGGTTTAGGAAAAAGTTGCCTGATGTAGTAAATTACACAAAGTTTTAGTTGGCTAATAGCCATTTTTAAAAAGATGATGATGATCAATGGAAGTAATTCTTAATGGCTACAACTTAAGGCATATCATTTACTTTAGGCCCCTAGCTGGCATAAGTAATTTTTTATTAAATTGCCTGGAAGAGACTCTTTTTGGGATCCATTTTCCAACCTCTTGTTTTTAACTTCCTTCCTTCCACTTCTTAGCCCGTAGACTCAAAGAGTTAAATTGGATTTGGTGACACTGTCGTTCCTTTAAGAACACCCTGTAGTGGAGTCAGGAGAGTGGAAGGCCAGCTGTGGCCCTTCATTAAGCAGGCCATATTATTTAAGTAGGAAGTTCCTCAGTTCTCTAGTGCTGGGATATTTGTCCTAGTTTTCAGGCAAGTCCATAATATTTTCCTCAGCATCTCCTGGATAAAACACACATTTGCATTTGCATTCAAAGCCACTTCAGATGTGAAAACCTTAAGGATAAAGCCCATTAATCACAGATACACATCAGGAAATGAGTTTCCCAACACTGTCACAGCTGCAGCAGGAAAACATAGTGAGCCAGGTTATCCTCTAATGTTGCTTTGTGATAAATGACATAAGCAGAGTTCAAACTGATGATGCAGAAACTGTTTCATCATCTATGTGTGTGTGTGTGTGTGTGTGTGTGTGTGTGTGTGTGTGTGTCTAGACTTCCACTTTCTCCAGCATCCCTCTACACCCCCAACCCCCCAACCATCCCACACATCAATTTTCTCTCATCTCTGTCTAGGGATTAAGTATTACAGATGATGTTGACCAGGCTGTGTTAGTCTTAGTGAATCAGGATTTCCAAGGCAACCTCCAAAACAACACACAGATCAGGGGCAAGGACTGGACCTAAGAATTAATGATTTGGCATTTTCCAAAGTGTGAAGTTCCAAGTACTTTTCCAAATGCTGCCCAAGGGCTTCTGTTGCAGCAGCGCTCCCCTGCCCCTGCCAGGCAGCTGTTGTCAGCACTTTTGGTTTCAAAACAGACAGAATTTCCTAGAGGGAAATTCAGATTCCTTGGGGGTGGCCTCAGGACCTAGGCTCCTGCTGATCAGTGCTGCCTCCCCTTCTGCTGATTCTTCCTTCCAAAGGTTGTCTGCTGGCCTGACCCCTAGGGACACTGACAGTAACTCTGTAGTCAGGAGGTAAGAGTAGGGTGGGAATTATAGGATATTTTTTTTAATAGATTTGGTATAGTGAAAGGGCGGGAGAGCTTCTTTAAAATGATTTAGCACACTCTGTGCTCAAATTGGAAAAGAAGAGAAGTCCTTTCATAATGCTGTCTATTACAAAATGGACTTCCAAAAGAGCTCAAGTGTTGTTCAAGCAACAGATATTTTCTATAAAAGAACGTTCTTTGACTGCAAGGAGCAGATCAGCACCCACAAATACTTTTAGCTTTGAAGGCTTTTAGCCATATAGAAAGAAAAAGTTACTCCCTTGGGTTGTGGATAACTTAATAGAACCATCATTTATATTTAGAATGTACATTTACCCACAGGCAAACCAGAGGACAGAGGTCATCTAAGGCCAAACTCAAGATAGAAGCCACTCCATTGCCAAGTTCTAGTAGCTAACTCTCAAGTCTCTGAGGATAAAAGGGGAGGAGTCACTTAATGTCATTTTAGAATTGGTCCAGAGCTAAATGGACTAGTTCACATCTTGTCCTTTGATTATAGTTTGGATAGACAGCAGCAGTATCTGTAGCTACTCACTATTCCCCTCATATAATCACTGCCTTAGATTCTTTACTTGATTATTTATTTCATGCTTGCAATAACCTTGTGGTGTAGGTGCAATTATTTCATTTCACAAATAAACTGAGGTGCAGAGGTGCCCAGACTGATGGTGTGCTGTACATCTTTTGTGACATAATAAGTTATCTCAAAACTTAAAACAAAAATTACTCATATTGTTGTTTCTCGTGGTTCTAGAGGTTAACTAGGGCTCAGCCAGGTGGTTCTCACTTAGAACTTCTCACTTGGGATCTCCCACACAGTTGCAGTCAGACAGTGGCTGTGGCTGGAGTCATCTCGAATGTTCCCTCACTCATGTGTCTGCTAACTGGGACCCCAAATGGGGCTGTCATCCAGAACCCCCCACACGACCTCTCCACGTGGCCTGAACTTCCCCCATCGCATTGTAGTTGGACTCCAAAACCAAGAATCTCAGGATAGGTAATAGCTGTATTGCCTTCTTTTTTTTAAACAGCTTTTCATTTTGAGTTAATTATAGACTAACATGAAGTTGCAAATATAATAATTAGGCTCGTATGAAGCCTTCACTCAGCTTCCCCCAATGGTGAGATCTATAAATGTAGACCAATATCATAACCAGAAAATTGATATTTGCACAATACTATTAACTACACTATGAATTTATTGTGTCTTACCAGTTTTTACATGCACTTATTTGTGTGTGTTCTGTGCAATCTGATTCCATGTTAAGATGCCTATAATCACCACCACAATCAACATAAAAGCTATCCCACAGAGGGACCCCATTGTGCTATCCCTTTGTCATTGCACCCACCTCACCCACCCCCCTGCCTGTCCCCTAACAACCACTCACCAGGTCTCCATCTCTATAGTTTTCTCATTTCAAAAATGTTACATAAAGGGAATCCTGTGGCATGTAACCCTTTGAGCCTGGCTTTATTCATTATGCATAATGCCCTTTAGATCAATCCAGCTGTGCATGTATCAATAGTTGTTCTTTTTACTGCTAATAGTACATGTATGCTTTTTAAGACCTAGTCTCAAAAGTCACAGTTTCACTTCTGTGATAATTACAGGCCTTTCCAGATTCAAGAGGGAGAAAGCCTACCCGTCCCCCACCTGGATGAAGTAGGGTCAATATCCCTTTGTAAGAAGAGCATGAGGGACAAGAGAGCTGTTGTGGCCATCTGGGAAAATACAACCTGCCACATAAGGTAGGTGGCAAAGGTGGGATTCAAGCTCAGGTAGTTTGACTTGTGAGCCCATAGTTTTAGGATGACAGCTTGTATGTTGTTGTCACAACAATAGAATGAAATCAGTACAAGTGTAATGGAAGAATAGCTCTGTAAACACATTTTAAATACACAGCAGTAATTAATGTAAAGAATTTGGAGATAGCTAGGAAAGGCTGGGCAAATTTAGAATCCTACAAGTTCATTTGGAAAAGCTGATGATAAGAAACATCCAGGTGAGCAGACTGAATTAAAAAAACAAATATTGTAATTCCTTTTTCATTCTACAGAACTTCCTAGCTTTCTGTTTAGTGGAAGTACTCCATGAATGACTACTCCTTAGGAAGATCTCCATACTCACTGAAGTTGAAACTATATCTTTATACTACAGATTTCCTTAAGAGTCCTACCTTTGCAAGGTGGATTATTCAGGATACTTTGCTAAGAGGTAAAAAATGCTGGAATGACAGCATTCTAGTTCTTCAATGCTGTCCACCCATTACAAGTCCACAAGCATCTTTATGTAAATTAGAAAAAGACACCCATTCCTCTGGGCAGACAGCCTGGCACTAGACTGGATGGCTTCTTTAGCCTTCTTTGCTGTGAGATAATAGAAGAAAATATATATATATATATATATATATATATATATATATATAAACACATTGGATCTAGAGAGGATTGTGCTCAGTGAAGTAAGTCAGGCATAGAAATATAAATATCATGTGATGTCACTTATATGTAGAATCCAAAAACCAAAATAAATGAACAAACAAACCAGAAATAGATTCATAAACACAGAGAATAAACAGGTGGTTGAGAATAAAAAGGGAAAGGGAGGAGGATGGGCAAAATATGTGAAAATAAAATAAAATATATATGTTGGTCTCTGCCCCCAGTTCCTGGCACAAAGCCCCCCAGATCCTTTTTCCTAGTGATAGAAGCACTAAGAGCATCTTTTGTTTTCATATTGGTCTTTGACCCTGCATCCTGACACAGAGCTAAATCCCTTGCAATTTCCTGCATGATAGGAGTATCTTTTGTTCTAATGTGATGACTCCTGGTGGGCTAGTACACTGGGGTCCCCAAAAAGACCAAACATGATTAGAAGCTTGGAAATTTCAGCCCCATTACCCCAGTCTCTGGAGAGGGTCAAGAAGTTTAGTTAATGATCCATTAAGCCTACATGATGAAGCCTCCATAAAATCCCCCAAAGCACAGGGTTTGGAGAGCTTCTGGGCTGGTGAACACATGGAGATTTGGGGACAGTGGTGCACTCAGAACATGGAAGCTCTGTTCCCTTCCCACATAATTCACCCTATGCATCTCTCATCTGGCTCTTCGTGAGCTACCCTTCTATAATAAACTGGCAATCTAGTAAATAGTCAGTTTTCCTGAGTTCTGTGAACTATGCTGGAAACTTAACTGATGCAAAGAGGGGATCATGGAAACCTTTGGTTTATAGCCAGTTGATCAGAAGTGCAGGTAGCAACTGGCCTTGTGACTGGCATCTGCAGCAGGGAGAGTCTTGTGGGACTAAGCTTTTCTCTGTGGGATGGGACACTCTCTCCAGGCAGATAGTATCAGAACTGAGTCAGGTTTGTGGAACACCTGGTCAGTGTCTGCTGAGAATTTGAGAATTGCTTGGAGGTGTGGAGAAAAGCACTGGAGTGGCATTCGCCGACGCCCACCTCACAGCAGTCCTTGGCAGCCCTGCCACTCAACCTTATTTCCACAAGTTCCATAAACAGTTGTGTCCCTACCATGAGATGAGAACTTTCCTGGCTGCTAGAATTACAGGAACACTCACACTGCCCTACAGGGAGCCTATAGACAAGAGGAGCCAGCCAGGTGAGCATGCACACGCGGTATCATAAATACACGATGAACGTGACCTGGAGGCACCCTGGGAAAGCAGTACAACTTAGACTAGGAGTAAGGAGATGCCCCCAGGGAATGCTTCCCAAAGGATGTTTCCTGAGCTGAATTCTGAATTTTTAAGTCCTTGGTAAATAAGAGTTAGCCAGTGGCTAAGGGGGTGAAGAGGGAGAATGGCAGGCAGTGACCCTGGTGGTGGACAGCAGCACATGGCAGGGCTCAGGGCCACTGCTAGTTCTACAGAGACTGTTGTGCAATTTAGAAAAAGGCCTCTTGGCCCCCGAAAGTGCCTTAGAAAAGACACATGTATTAGTTTTCTAGTGCTACTGGAACACATAACCACAAACTTGCTAGTTTAAAACAACAGAATTTATTCTCTCAGAGCTGGGGAGACCAGATGTCTGGAATCAAATTGTCAGCAGGATCGCTTCCCACTGGAGGGTATGAAGGAGAATCCATTTCATGCCTCCCCCCATCTTCTGGCTGTTGCCAGCAGTCCTTGGCTTCCTGTGGCTTGTAGGTCCACCACTTCAATCTCTGCCTCTGTCTTTATGTGAGGGAATATTTCATGATGCTTCTCTCCCCCTATGCTTTCCTTTCTTCTTGTAAGGACACCTGCCATTGGCCCTAGGGCCCACCCAGTTAATCCAGAATGATCTCACCTCGAGATCCTTTCCTTCATACCATCTGCAAAGACCCTTTTACCAAACACAGTCCCATTCACGGTACCAGAGGTTAGGACTTAGACATCTTTTGCAGGACCACAGTTCAACCCTTTACAACCTTCTTGGCAAATCGAATGGGACCTGGAGGAGGACATGACCTGTATAAGCATTATAACAGGCTGGCCGCTGAGGGGGCTGATTCTTATCCTGCAGGAAATCTAAATGGCTGAGGAAGTATGTGTTCTGCGGAGATCAGATCTGCTTGGTCATTCTGGAAAACTCACTTTAGCAATAGCATAGAGGACAAATCTCAGACAGGGCAAGGGTAGGTGATTAAAAGTTGGGTGGCAAGACCAGTGAGGAGGTTGTAGCAATATCCAAAGGAGTGAAATTGTGATATTGTGATTTTTAATAAGTGGTGTGTGTGTGTGTGTGTGTGTGTGTGTGTGTGTGTGTGTGTGTGTGTTCTTGTTGCCAGCAGAGAGCTCCTAAAACTGTTGAAACTTCCTGAGCAATGAGAGCAATGGGAGCATCTCTTGTAGTATTTGGTCTCTTGTTCGCAGTTCCTGAAATCACCTCAGAGCCATAAAGGCAAAGTGAATGTCTTTATTTAAAACAAATCTGTTTCAACCACAACTGAATTTACCTTAATGAGATGACTTTCAGAAATCCCCTAGGATGGGGACTGGTTGCCTGTAAAACCTATCATGTGATTAAAGCCTTGGAACTTTCAGTCCCACCCCCTGATCTCTGGATAGGGGAGAGGTGCTACAGGTTGAATCAGTAGCCAACAGCGAATGATTTAATCAACCAAGCCCTCCATAAAAACCCCAAGGAGAGGGTTTGGAGACTTTCCTGGTTGAACATGTGGAGGTATGGGAGGGACTGGTGTGCTCAGGGAGAGGACTGAAGCTCCACACCCTTTCCCCATACCTCTTCTTGTTTCTCTTCCATCTGGCTATTAATTCATATCCTTTAATATCCTTTGTGATAAACCAGTAATCTAGTGAGTAAACAGGTTTCCTGTGAGCTATTCTAGCAAATTAATCAAACCCAAGGAAGGGGTGGTGGGAACCTCTCTGATTTATAACCAGTTGCTCAGAAATACAGGTGACAGCCTGGGCTCATATTTGGCCTCTGAAGTGAAGGGTGACTTGTGGGACTACACCCTTTACCTATAGAATCTGATGCTATTTCTGGGTAGACAGGGTCAGAATTGATTTGAACCATAGGACACCCAGCTGGTACTGAGCATTTATTGGTGGTGTGTGGGGACAACACCCTCTGCACACATTGGGGGTTGAATGCAGAACACAAAATAGGGGTATAAGCTATGTTAGTGGCAGTGGGGGCAAAAAGAGCACATCTATGAAAAACAGAGGCTCACAGGGTTGAGAAGCGATGGAGGAGTGAGGCAGAGTTGGGAATCAGAGATTTCAAAATATCTCAGCTTGAGTAACTGAGTAAATTGTGATGCCACACACAGAACATAAAAGCAGTAATAATTTTAGAGGGCAATGATGATTTCAGCTTGGGCTTTGTTGAAGGTGAAATGCCCTACAAAATACCAAAGTGAAACTTTTTCTGAAACAGCCTTGTTAGGAAATCCAGTGTGAAAAATAACTTAGTTCCAAGGATATCATTTTCCCATTCCCAAGACAAACAAAAATGAAAAATTGGTGGTTTCATACAAGGAGAGTTTTCTGTAACCTGACATTTCTACACCCCCACTCTTGCACTTTTTCAGAGTATTCTTTTGTCTTCCAAACTTCTAGTTTAATGTTTTCTCAGAAATGAGAAACCTTAATAGCCATGGTTTTAGCTCCAAAGAAATCTCCACATTGTCTATATAGAAGAGAACTCTCTGTATGCACAAATATTTCAGCAGACTAATTCAAATCATTCAAATTTTTTCCTCTACCCTTTTAGGTTCTTTGGCAGTAAATTAATATATGACCAATTATCAGGAGAAAAAAATTAATTACATATATATATAAGGAACCCCCTAAAGATAAGTTGGACAGCTGAGGCTTACATGCCAACTGGAACTAAGGAATGCAGTAGGGACCCAGGGCTTCAAAGACAAGGAGGGCAAGTCACAGGACACTAAGAACAGATGTTTGGTAATTAAATGTTTGCTCTGCCATACAGATAGGCCACTCAGATAAAAGTTATCTCTGGCAATAGCTCTTTCTCTAAGCCAGGACCCCTTTTAAATTCTCTTAAGTAATGAAGAGAGAGGTAAAAGTTTTTCTTGAGTCCACTGGGTCTGCATTGTCTTCAGCTCAAAACAATCCACATGCCTAAATGGCACATTTTGAAGTCTTGTATTCACTCCCCTTCATAGGCAAAATTTGGGATTGCTAACATTTCCTTAAAGCTCAGAATGTTCAATCATGATTCATGAAAACTGAAAACATGTTCTAAAAGGTTAGCCAAGACCAGTTTCATACTGTGATTACCCTCAGTTTATAGACAAAAAAAAACAGGTGGAGAGAATAGGCCACTTGCCTATAGAAAGGACTCGACGTTTCCTTTAAAACAGCGGAATCCTTTTTCCTACTGGTACTCGTTGCTTGAATAAACACAAGCAGTCAGTTGAGCCCCTGCCCTATGGTGGACCTAGGATGAGAGAATTCCAGGCTTTGCTATTGCAGGGCTTGTGTTCCTCACTAAGCTGCATCCATTTCCCTCTCCAAAAGATAAATTGAAAAGCTCTTTTAAAAACGGTCTACAAAACCTGCTAGCATTTAAGGAAATGCTAACAATCCCAATTTTTGCCTGTAAAGGGGAGCAGAATACATGACCCCACAATGTGCCATTCAGTTAGAACCTGGTCAGGAATGAGACTAAACCCTGGGTGAAAATGATAACAAAAAAAGTTGGGTTTAATCAAGCAAATAACAGTAAGTTAGAGAACGTACAGTTAGAAACTTAAGGAATGAGAAGTGAAAAGAAATGCTGAAGAAAAAAATCACTAAATTCTTTGAATTTTCCCTCAGATTAATTTGTATATTTCTTTGTTATGCTGGTTACTAGAGTGAGTTGATTTATTCTAAATGCTGTGATGAAGAGATTTAAAATTGGGTATTTGTCATCTCTGTCATCTTTCTGTGTGATGTTCTTTATAGGACTCTACTTCTAGAGCATTGCCCAGCATAGCATGGGGCTTTAGAATGAAGCATAAATCCCAAAAGAAATTGCAGAGGTGTGAATACACTGGGTACTTATTATTATGCAGGAAGACTGATTTAAGCACTATCGGCAACCAAAAATTACAGCCTGTATCTAGGAAATTATTTAGTTCACTTACTTGTCAAAGAACATTCATTTAATAAGAATCTCTCATTTTATATCCTGGTGACTGCCAACTACAGAAATTGTGGTTTAAAAAAAATTATCCTAAAGATTTAAGATAGGCAATCCAGTAATCTACAAATTCTCAATCCTTTATTTGAACTCTCGGCCAGATTTCAGATGTTGCAAAGGTAACAAAGGGTATATATTGTGCATATTACAAGCCACCTTTAGACGGATCTGGAATAGTTGCTGCGCTCAAACACATTAGTATGTTTATAATCAAATATGAATCTTCTCATTATGGAACATATAAAAAAACTAGAGCCTCATGTCAATTCAAATTAGATTATTTTAAAAGCTTGCAGCTTTTGGAAATTTTCAAATTTTAAAGTGGCTGAAGAAGCATTGTAGACTCGTAGATGGCATTTTTCGCTCTTCTTGAAGAAGATAATGATTATTTAAAGCTTATCCAAGCATTTCAGACACATTCTCCCCGACCTGTGCCGTCCCTCTCCACCCCCAGCCCCTGACAATAACAGGGACTGACCATCTTTAAACTTGGCATGCAAGATGGAAATAAGAAAGCATTCGTATAGCCCTCATTAGGCCAGTTGATTTAGGCACAGGTCATTGAAAATAACCACATTCTCTCTCAAAACTAGGGTGCAGGCAAGAATATCGCCGAGTGTGGGACATGCTATCTTGGGCAAAGCAGGGAGAGGGCTCGGCTGTAAGGACCGCACAGAGGAGAGCAAGGACCAATGGCGGCAAGGAAGACAGCTTCCATCCCCTCCCTCCCACTGGTCTGCTCAGCCAGGATTCTCTGTTATGTGTTCCCTTCTGCTGCCCAACCAGCTGGGAGAGAGAATTGTAAATGGTAACACAGGAGAAGAACCAGTCTCATTTGCCACATTGCTCTGGGGACAAATATGCCCACGTTTGTACCTACTAGATACTTTCCAGTTGAAGGTATTTTAATAGCTTGTGTATCTAATAAGTGGAACCTGTCTTAGAGCTTAGAGATGAGGGTGGAGGACCAGGCAGGGGGTGTGTTTGGTCCCACCTCACATTCATGCTATGTGAACAACATTTCAACTTGTATCTACACTCAGAGTTGAAAGGAACAACATAATATTTGTCAACTTTAAATGTGTATCTTATTTTGAGATCATCATAGGTCCCTATCTCTCCTAATGGTTAGCTTGTAAACAGTACATTAATATCACATTATAACTCAAATATTTTCATTGTTAAATTCAACATTCAAAATACACTACAGTTTTTATAAACTTAATTTGACTTGTTTTTCATTTTTCTTATTATATTTCTCACCACTACAAGCCTTTAAAGGTGGAAATGCTTCTCAAACTCAGTCTGAGAAGCATTGCCAGCAAAAATCTATTCTGGTCTCACTGCCCTAGGAAAAGATACAAAAACCAATAGAAAAAGGACACCACCTTCAAGAAGCAGTGAAGAAGTGACAGCTAATACTGCCACCTTAATTTTTTTCCGAGCCATGCTGTGGAAGCATGGTAGGAGTTGGGCTTACTCAGGTCTCGTATTTTTCAACAGACAGGAGGCGATGAATCACTGCCCTTGCAAATATGTTCCTTAAAGCAACAATAATAGCAATGAAGAACTTGGAAAATAATCTATGAATCTAATTAGAAGGAATAAAAGATCATGCTTCCAAAGTTATTGCTGCCTTCTTGTCTTAAGAACAAGTTTACTTTAAAAATACAAGGAGAATCCTACTTTCAAGAACTTAATGTAAACATCGAAAAAAAAAAGTCATCCTTAACACAGATATTGCAATGGCAGCCTGTTCCCTAACACCAGCATGCTCCAAGACAGGGAGATAGATTCTTCTAAGTACAAATACTGGAAACTTTACCTCGGAGCCCTCTGGTGTCAACCAAAAAAAGGCAAAACTGTAAGACAATTAATTGCATTTATGGGGGTCTTAGAACTTGCAATCCAGGAGGTGAGACCCTGCTCCCTGTGTGTAGCAGACACATACAGATACCCATGACATCTTCTGGAGAACTTTTGGACCTGGACCAGAGACCAGGAGAGAGAGCAACAGAGAAAGAAACATCCCTCCATGTGGCTGGATGAAGCAGGTGAACTTGAGAGCTGTCAGGGACAGCCATTGTCTGCCTTGGGGGCTGGAAAAAAGAGAGAAAGCAGGTGTGGGGACAGTGAAGCATAGGAATGAAGCACACTGCTGCAGAAGAGAAGAACAGAGAGAAGAGATGAGGAAGGAGTTTCTGATTCTCCAAGAGACTGTACAGGCCGGCGTTACCCCTCAAGCCCCACCAGCTATATCTCTGCCACTGGATTCTGTGAGATTTTTCAGCCTCCTTTCAATAAATTCCCTTTTGGTGTAAATTAGCTAGGGTTGTGTGTTTCCATTCAGTGCAACTAAGTGTCTTATAAAATGTCCCTTTTTGCTGTCTAATCCTAAAATAGTGGCTCTGCCCCCAGGGAAGACAGCAGCTGGTACCCACCAGAGGCAGTATGACTGCATGGCTGACAAGCTCCTATCAGGGTGAAGGAGATCAGAACATGCCACCCCAAAACATGCCACATTGGCAGAAGGATTATTTTTATTTGAAGGCAGCTGAGAAGAACCAGTCACAGGAAAAGCTCTCTGCCCTCCCCCATCAGCCTAAAAACAGGACATAAATTTCCCTCGTGAAGGTGTCCCCCTCCAGGACTAGGAAAGAGAAAATGACTGTCATTACTGATACGAAGGTGGTGCCAACATGCATCTTATAAACAAACCTTACTACATAACCTGTATCTACCATTAGTTTCCCCACATACTTCTAAGTCACTTTCCCATAATTTATCCCTGCAAGCCCAAACCCCTACTCCTTTGTCTAGTTACTTCTTCACCATTTATTGCCCCGTGTTAGAACGGTACATAGGCCCTCAAGCCTAATCACTTCTTTGGGGTTTCACTTCTTTCCTGTGAAGCCCCCAGGCAACATGAAAAAATTGTTATGCCTTTTCTCCTGTTAATCTATCTCTTGTCAGTTTAAACCACAGGCCTAAAAGGAAAATCCTCTATGAAAAGTTCTTCTCTACAAACATCAACATCAAAGCTACTGATGCCTAATGGCCAAGTTGCTGATGTCTGAAGCTAAGGATGCCTTCCTGTCCTGCGGCCACGCCTGGTGATATCACCTCCCACTAGCAGAGACTGTGGCACCATTGCTGCTGCCAACTTGTGCTCCCCAAGCCCTGTGGTACTCACAGGGGGAGCATGCTTATTGTTTTTATTCTGTCTTCTATTGCAGTCCTTTCTCCTGAGAATCCTGGCATGAATTTTGGGCTCAGTTTAGGGGACTGTATCACTTAAGATGTGTTTGGCTAAAATTACTCTTAATCTCCAACAAAAACTGATTTTAAAAATAAGAAATTTAAAATGTAAAAAAATACAGTGAAAAATTCTTTGGCTCTGTCCTCATTCATCTAGTAGCTTCATCTTCAGACTGGTACAAAGTTGACGCCTAGAACTAAGCATTGGATCTAGTGTGACAAGGACCAAAGGGAAAAAGGGCTCCACCTCTTCCAATTTTTGGGAAAATGAGGAAAACTTCCCTGCAAACTAAAGCTTAGCATAGCTGCAATAATGGAAAATTACCAGCTGACCCTCTGTCTTTCACATGCCAGTGGTTCTCAACCTCATCTGCATACTGGAACCCCCAGAGAAATTTAAAGAATATGGATGCCTGGGTCCTACCCCCAGAGATTCTGAATTAATTGTTCCAGGGAATTCTAAACACACCTCAGGTGATTCTGAAGTACAGCTGATGTTGAGAACCACTGATGCAAACAGAGTCTTGGTATAACTGTGCAAGCCCTGGTCCTCCAGACTTGCTCAGATATGCTCAGACACGTGTAAATCCTAGAGTGGGCACAGTGATAGCCTTGTTACCCTACAGTGTCTGGTCTCTTGGGGCC
This sequence comes from Manis javanica, assembly GCF_040802235.1. Classification (NCBI taxonomy): domain Eukaryota; kingdom Metazoa; phylum Chordata; class Mammalia; order Pholidota; family Manidae; genus Manis; species Manis javanica. Next base: position 25,731,115 of record NC_133167.1, read on the forward strand.
ACAGAAGAGATTACTAAATCTCATCCTTTTGTTTTTCTTTCATGTAAAAACTCTGTGCCCACATATGCTGGCTTACCACACACTATCAGTAATGGGCACGAACTTTTTTCCCCCTACAAATGCAAATGCTAAAAACACTACCATCTGGTCAACTCCTGCTAATCCCTAATTGTTTAACCAATAAGGGTCAGAACGTTCCTGCAAAGGAGAGAGCAAAAGTTTTATCTGCCTAATGTGTTCAGAATTTTCATCAGGACATAAAATTTCCTATGGCACATAATATTTGGTGAATGCACGATAAGTGCAAAGCATCATTATGTATCTTATTTGGGGAGCACAAAGATAGAAAATATGGTGTTTATGCTCTAGGATCTTAAACCATTGAAATAAAGAGATTTAATATAAACCTACTAAGACAACACTTTCAAAGAGCAAAAGATGAATAAATACAATTGCATAAGATGCAAACACTAAGAATAGTAATAACCTCCATTTTTAAAAGAACTATGATGCCCCAGGACAAACATATATGTGACATTTTTAACATTTGGAACAACTGCTAAGGTAGATTTCACTACACTTCACAGAAGAGGGAAATAAAGTACAGAATTAAGTAACTTACCCAAATTACCATAGTTCTCATTCCATTATCTCACTAATTAGTAGTATTATTTTTCAGCAATTTAAATATAAATTTTGATAAAGATAAAAAATTCATATCAATGTTCTTTGCAAATGTAATTCCATTTCCACAGTATCAAGTCAGTGTATTATGTGCAGATATCATGAAATCTTTTATGAATATTAGACAGCTTAAGGAAGACATTGAAAAGTCTGATGACACTGCAGTGCCCGGGTAGTCAGATTTGAGAGAAATGGACTTTCTCTGGCAAATGACTCTCCTTTCTATCCCTTGTATCTCCTTTCTATCTTATGTATAAAATGTGGATATTATTTTTACATCTACCTCAAGGATATCCTATGAGAATGGAGAATTTCCTCATGGTGGTATAAAAGTGTTTTTGGCTGTTGTGTTGTTTTATTTCGATGTTAATGCCTTAAGAATAAGAAATACAAGAAGAGATGGGTTTTCTCCCAATGCTTAAGCAGCCAAGGTAGACGGCTCCTCATTTTCCTGGATTCATCTAAGGCTGGACATGTCCTCCAAGGCAGAAGTGGGGATGAGCCACATGGCCCTATCCTGGGGGTCATCCTCCATGCCCTGGCATTGCAGTAGGGTAGGCACACTGTTAGCATTTCCTCCACTAATGTGGGGCTTTGGCAACAAGCAGCCCCTGATGGACCATTGAGCACCTGGACCCTTTCTTTGTCTCCAAGCACTAAAGCTGGGGAGCGGAGCATTAGAGCCCAGGACTTGGCCGAGCTGAACTGACTGCCGCAGCCTCAACCATGCTGATGAGGGGGATATGGGTGGGAGGCAGGGGTGAACAAGCCTCACCAGGTCAAGGCTGAAATTCTCCAAGTGTTACCCTTGGGCAAGGAGCATCTCTTGAGCAGGAAACTATGGAAAATCTTATAGAGTAAGTATCACCCACATGGAGTCAGTAAGCTGAAAACCAACTTTTCATTTATTCTAACATTTTATTTACAATTAAAATTATAAACAGCTATTCTAGAGGAAAGACTGAATTGTCTTTTTAATCTTTCTATAGAAAATAGCTACAAAATATATTAGAAAATCTTTGTCATATTGAGGTAATCAAAGTATATAAGAAAAAAAGAATTTCAGGCTATGTCAGACAGTTAATAATAAAGATAATATTAATACTGTGGTTTTTTCCTACATTTTTAATGTTTGTGGTATTTGTCAGTTCTTTAAAATGTGTACCTTGTAATGATCAGTGATTCTAAATACTCAATTCTGTATTTACAGTTTTACATTCCTTTTCTTAAATTGCGTAAAATTCAAATTGTGTAAACTTTTGGCTCACAAAATTTGGAACCTTCTGATGTAATATAAATTCAATGTGGAGGAACAACTAATCTATAAAAATCCAAATCTAGAGTTTTTTTACTGCCACTCATAGAACACCTGAGATGTCAGGTAACCTGGTCCCTGGAGATGAGTGGCAGTGAAGATTAAGTGGTATTGATAACAGACAGCCAGGCCTAGATGGTCCAGAATCACATACTCTGCCTTGTCCAGGGGTAGAGAGGAGGCTCACCGGCCATGGTTAGTCTTCTAAGGACAGTGGGGAACCAAGAGCAAGCTTTAAACAAGAGAGAAAGTACTTAAATTGAGGAAATAAATCTGTGGGCAGGGAAACCATGTAACATGAGAGAAATGGTGATGTTTGCACCAAGGTGATGGCTGTTGAGGGTTTCCACTGCTCTGTGTCTACCTCACCAAGCAGAATCACCAAGTACTTTTGGGGCACCCTATGTGTCTGACGAGCCAGGGGTTCCCTGGCTTCCCCAGTAATCCTTACTCATCAGTCAACTCGTAGGTTTGCAGCCAAGTGCTAAAAAATACCTCGGGGAGGTGAATTTCTCCCATCCTCTCACCTTTCTGATTAATCATTTAGATGAAAACGGAAGCCTGCTTAGGTAAAAAGATACGTGAACTCCTGGTCAGGATCACATACCTGTCCTAAATACATGACTTCTTTCCCTTGCAGGGTGGTGGTAGGGAGAGGTGGGGGTGGCTAAAAACAAATTACTTTCCTTTACTCACCGTTTCCTAGCAACAACAATAAAGCACCTGTCTTCCTGAGGTCTGTGAGTACCAGCCCCACCAGTACCCAAGCACGCCTCCAGAAGCAGGGAAAGAACAAAAGCACAGGGTTCAGTCTCTGGTTTGTGAGAGATTCTGAAAGTAGAATTTGTGAAGGGCCAGGAACCTAATAGAATACAGTCTGAGAGACCTGTTTCCTAGATGGATGGGTGGGAAGGGGTGATCTGCATGGAATGAGTAAACATTCTTCAAGGCACAATATTCTTACAGAATATGGAGGTTGCAGCTTCGGCGTGGGGGGAGGGGGTGGTTTCTCTGAAACAACAAAGCCTAAGACATCTGACATCTTTCTAGTATAGCTCTTTTGTGTGTATTTCCAGCCAGAGTCTTGTTTTCATTAAAGCTCTATAGACAGAAAAGAACGGTGGATGAATGGCTAAATTAAAATCTAAACGGAATAGAGTCTATGGAAATAACCCTCATTCAATCGGGGCATAGTTACTCAAAGCACGTAGGTCACTGAATTCTGCAGATGGAAGGGGCCTCTCTGAAAATGCAATACTTGTTTTACAGAGGAGGAAGCACAAAGACACAGAGAGGCAAATTCACTCATCCAAGGTGGCACAGCCACTTGGTAGCCTCACAAAGCCTCCAGACCTCCAGCCTAGTAGTTTGGGGGTAAGAGAAGCCCATATTTTTAAGACTTAAACCTTTGCATATTTTTGCCAGATTGAAAGGTAGGAAGAGGGGAGCTAAGTCTAAGAGGAAGTTGTCACAGCACCAAGAGACAGGATGTTTTATGATTATTAAGTCTGAAATTCAAAGGGCTGTCTCAAATTGCAAAAACAACAATGGGTCAAAGCAAATGCTAAGTCTTTTGCTTTTTAAAAAGCCCATGAAGCTAAGGGCGTCCCCACCCCACCCCCAAGTCAAGGAACTGAGATAAGACAAGTGTTCTACCAAAAAAAGCTTTTTCTGACTTAGTGAACTAGGTTGATAATCAAGGCTAGTGTTTATGGAGTTGTAGATTGTTAGGGTAAAGGGTGTTTTTAATCATGTTAATCAAGATCATCATATTTTAGATGACACCTGAGACTGGGGTGCAGCAGAGCCCAGCAGCTTGGCCTCAGCCACACCAGTCAGTGGTGGGGTGGACACTACCTACTGGCATCTGGCCTTCCTGGATCCAGTGCTTTTCCTTGTCTAGGCCGCAAGGCCACCTCTCTGGCTTGCAGTATCCTCTCCCAACTGATCCTCCTGTAGAGAGCAAGATTACTGTCTTTACAGTTAATTCATTTCCTATGGAATGAACCAACTTTCCCCCCACACATTCCACCTCTTCTACATCCTGCCCAAGGCTAAAGCAGGTGTAACAGCAGTGAGGCAGGTCCAAAACAGTTTAATTGCTCTGGTGAAGAATTCCTTTAAATAGGTGACATCCTGTTTCATCTTTGCTTGGTGTTAAAAACTGAACCCTTGAAGCTTAATGTTTATAGACTACAATACTTTTTAAAGTTTCTGAAGTTTTTTTCCAACTATCTTTAGAGTAATGATTTAAAAACACACAATTTCAAAAGTATAGAAGGTAACCTAATGAACATCTGTGGATCCATAATTCCAGAGTCAACCAATGTTAACGTTTTTCTTTTATTTGTTTATTGTCAGGGTTCTCCAGAGAAACAGAACATATTTATATATATATATACACACACAGAGAAAGTATATATATATACAATTCTTTAGTTTAAAGAATTGGCTTATGTGATTGTGGTAGGTTGGCCAGTCCAAAATCTGAAGGAATAGGCTGGCAAGCTGGGGACTCAGGGAAGAGTTGTAGTTGAAGTTCAAAGACATTCTCCTGGCAGAATTCCTTCTTGCTTGGGAGAAATCAATCTTTGTTCTGTTCAGCCCTTCCACTGAGTGGATGAGGCCCGCCCACACAGTGGCAGGTGATCTGCTTTATTCCAAGTCCAGTAATTTGAATGTTAATCTCATCCAAAAAAACACTTTCACAGAAACATCCAGAAAATTGTTTGACCAAATATTTGGACACAATGGCCCAGCCAAAGTGACACATAAAATTAACCATCCCAATTTGCTTTAAATCTTTTTAAGAAATAAAACATTGCAAATATTATCAGCTATATCTCATTTATACCTCTCCCTGGATACCCATTCATAGTGATGATTTTTTTTTTATCAACTTCTTTTTGTGACTTCAGATCCCTTTTGACCCCCTCACCTGAACTCCAGTTTTTGGCTTCTATCATGGCCTCACATTTGCCTTGACCACATGCTCTTTCAAGGACCTCTCGGATATAGGAAGTTGTATGTGGCTTCTATAGAGAACTCCATTATAAGCCATTATACTAGGGTGGTTTCACTAGGAGTCACTATATTGAATGTGCACAGAACTGAAACATATTCAGATCACTAGCCACCCATGTTTGGATGGTCCTGCCCAGATAGTCTCATCCACTATTACATGAGCCATGTCTATTCAAGGTTTTACTTGCAAGAATAAGTAAATGATGAATGTTGGAAAAACTTGGAAGGAAGAAGAGGGGTCAGATAAACTCAAGGTATGGTGCACTGGCCTATGGATGGCTTTTTGACCTGGAACCTTCTGTACAAGAGGCTTAAGCTCTGCACACTCTCGGATCCCTTCCAGAGCTTAGGATTCCATGACTGGTATTTGGAGTGATAGCATCCCTAACTCAGATTCTCTTTCTGATTTGCTGCTGTAGCTTATAGGCTCAGAAAGGCTGGGTCATCCCAGAGCATTATCAGGTGCAGTGAAAGCTACTGATACCTGCTCAGCTGCATAAGCCTTTAATTATGGAAAGAAGGCTCCTAAAGAAGGAAATGAAAAAGCTTCTGTAAGTATGATTGAGAATAGCTTTTATTTATTATTTTGACCTTACTGGATTTTATGTCTAGATGGTCTGGATATTGGCAGGGGGTAAAAAAGAATCTATCCTGTGCTATAGGAGGAAGCCACATGATCTGGCCTCTGTCTCCTGCCCGAGAGTCTTCACATGTGGTACAAGGCAGGAGGCTGAATTTCTTGGGAGGATATTTCTGGTAGCAGCATGCACATCTGAGGCATCAGCCTTCTAGAACCTTAGAGCTGAACCCATAGCCCTGACAGCCTGTGCTGGGCAGGTTGTGCCTTTGAAAGGGCCCCGCTGGTAAAAGGTAGAGGAAAGATTTCTGAAAAATGTATCCAAGGGCCCAGCATTTAAATTGCAGCCTCTGCTTCTTTTATTGTCGGTCTTATTGTCTAAATAATTCACTTCCTTATTTCTTGCTGTCTGAATTATTTTTTTAAAAAACAAAGAAAACATCAAGTTTTCCCATGGAAAAATTTCCTCATGTGGTATCTTTTTTTTGAAGAGGTTGGTAAAAATCAGACCATACAAAAAGGAAAAAGCAGCCTTCACCCAGCAAGCTGAGGTGGCAGTGCATGAGGCTCTTAATCTCAGGGTGGGGAGTTCGGGCCCCACGTTGGGCATTTGGTTTTGATTGATAAAGAGGCCATACGATGACACAACAAAAGGGAAATGTTTCACAAATTAACTCTTGTGTAAAAGGGAAAAAAAGGTTATGTTCTATTTCATATATATTATGGGAACACAATAATACCCTTTTCATCAAAGACCTTATCACAACTCCCATTAAATGTCCTTCC